>NC_136014.1:16040718-16788218 GCF_048128805.1 Centroberyx gerrardi | reverse complement strand
GGAAATACAGCAAGAGTGCCAACAGCTGGAGTTGTGTGATGCTTCTATGTGTCTGTTGTGTTTGAGGAACATGTGTGTTGAGTCCTGTACATGCTTGTTGTGTCCATGTATGTGCAGTATATACAGTATATGTGTGTGTGTGTGTGTGTGTGTGTGTGTGTGTGTGAGGGAGAGGAAGGGGTCATTTGTTTGCATGTCTGTGGTCAAACAAGTGTGTGTGTGTGTGTGTGTGTGTGTGTGTATGGGGCAAGGTAGCAATGTGCTGGCTGTTCAGGCAGGCATGAGTCAGGCTCTTTTATTGTCCAGTGTTATTTTGGGTCTCTGTTACTTGATCAATGGCGGCCATTAGCACCATCCAGTTGCCAGAGAGGCACTTGCAATAGGTGTGAGCAGTAGAGGGTGTCGTGAGTGAGTGTTGACCCTGAAAAGTGACTAGGTAGAGCTGTAAAACTGTTATGTAAGGGACAGCTTTTATTAGACAAAGGGTGCAGGATTCTTGGAAGCCTATTCAATTAATCACTGAACAAGCCCCTTCCAAGGACATTACTGTTTCTGCTTCCTATAATTGGCACCAGCTACCTGTTAGCGTTTGTTAGCCAAGGAAACTAAATCAAAAGGGAATGAAACCGTTAACACTGCAAGGTTTTTCATTTACTTCTATAAACTGGCAACAGGAGAATAAGTTATTTCATTTAATTCTTCAATTCTAAAAGGAGGCTGGTGCCAAGAAACAAAAACCTTAGAGCGCAAATTCTGCACCTTTCATTTTGGTTAAAGGAGGGAAGATGAATATCGTCCGGGAGGATTTGAGAAGTGAGAGGAGTCTCATTCACACTGATTTGAGTGTAATCCCTAAATTGACGTCTTCTTGTACTCATCTTATCCTGTCATAAATTAATTACGTTCTCTATCTCTCTCTCCATCTATAGATCTCATTTATGGTATTAAATGGATTACATTACAATTGCCTTGTACCTCATATCACATTATAAGCAAGAGTGGGAGACAGAGATAGAGACATAGCGAGAGATAGAGAGTCACAAAGCTTCTATTGTCCTTAGAGAACCAGAAAATGTTGGTAATCTCCAGTCCCACGAGTCTCCTCTCCTGTGTTCTCTGTGGATCGATGAACTGGCTTCACTTCCTTTGTCCCAAAACTGTCTCATTTGCATTTCACTCCTTCGCTCCTCTGATCTTGACGAAATTTGGAGGGATGATGCATTCTCTCTGTGTCCCAGTATTTTAACAAATTACAATGATTTGCCTAATGGGGGTGCTGTAATTAAAGGTCAAAATCTTTAACTCAAATATGAATTCTCAGACACCGCTGGTCCCATTTTGACGAAACTTGGAGGGATAATGTGTTTTGTCACTGTGTTCTGCCGTTTGAAAAATTACAGTAATTGGGCTGATGTGGACACTATAATTAAAGGTCAAAATTTTAAACTTTGAAAAGGCAAAATCAGACTGGTCTGATTTTGATGAAATTTAGAGGGATGATTGTTACTGATTGGCCCAAGGGGCGCCTGCATCATTCGTGGGGGACGACATGTTTCACTTTATTTTCATGTCTTTACTATCGTTTTTAATCAGATAGGCCTATAAAGAGCGTTGTAGCTTTTTTCATGAGTGCTACACAAAAAAGTTTGTCCCCATTATCTTTTTTTTACTCCAATAACTTATCCTATCCTGGATGACATTGCGCTACTCTGTCTGTGAACTTTGACCCCGCCAGCAGATGTTACAGGAGCTGCGGCGCACCGTGTTGTCACTGCCGCGGCAACCACAGCCATCGGAATGTCCTCTGTTTCCAATTAAGGCCTGTCTGCTTGCAGAGGGGCAAACACACACCAGACCTCGCTCACCCCAACTGCCACTCTGCTTTTAGTTTACATAAGGCTTACCAACAGGCCTTCTGTCGCTGGCTTGCATTTCATCACAGATGTAACATTTATGGGTCTGTGGCTGAGTCGTGTGTGTGTGTGTGTGTGTGTGTGTGTGTGTCTGAGTGCTTGTGTGTGTGTGTGTATAGACTTATGTACATGTGTGAATGAGGTAAGAGTGCTGTGAGTGAGTGAGTGCCAGCTGGGCTACAGGTGGGGGGGGGGGGGAGAAGACCAAGGCCTCACTCACTTTTCATCAGTTAAAAGAACCAGATATTAGATGACACTCTGTTTGTGTGTGTGCATGTGTGTGTGTGTGTGTGTGTGTGTATGACGGGGGTTGCCTGCTTGTGTGTGTGCCAAGGGTATATTGTTCTCAGACAGCAGTTCAACTTCGGTATTGTGAATCCAATGGAGGGTCATGTATCCTCAATAGAGCGCTATGGGTAACACGAGGAAACAGATCAGTCTCTGTCTACTGCGCAAACACTAACCACAGTCTGCTATGACAATAAAAACGTCAAAAAATCAATTTGTTCATTCACCTATGTAATATACATGCTTTTTACATTGCACATTATTTGTTATACAAGAAAGGTAGCTAGACCTCACATACAGTGCAAGAAGTGGGCAAGGCCCAGTACAACAATTACTGGAGTAGTTCATAATATGCAAAACTCATTGAGACAAAGTGGCATGGTGTGGTAATATGAAAGTGACATACAAGTGACGGGGATCAAGGAAAAAGCCTTGTATTTGCGGCTAAGGAGACAGACAATCCCTTTTAAATAGCTACTAATGCCACTGCCAGTGAATATTTATTTTTCATACAATGCTTCCAACTGCTATTTATCACAGGGAAACCTTTTGATTGCCTGTAAATTCACTATCACTGGATAGTTATTTGTCTTCACTGACATTAATTTCAGCTAACATTACAGCACCTGTAATGGAATAATGTCAACTCTCTCTCTCTCTCTCTCTCTCTCTCTCTCTCTCTCTCTCTCTCTCTCTCTCTTTCATTTACTTCTCCATCTGTAGGTCCAGCTGTGCAGCGCCAAGTCCAGAATGGACCAACTTCAGATGAGATAGAAGCTCAGAGAGCAAGGTAAAGTTCATCGGTGGACTGCAAATGCTCAGTTGACAACGTACCAGCGTAAACTCTTATAAATATTGAATGGTACAAAACGGTAAAAAGAGAGAAACACCGGAGACGAGCAGCACAACAAAAGCACAGTGATACATTCAGAGTGACACTCAAAGGACTTTACCTCGAAAAAAGATAAAAGAGACGCTTGGCTAAAATTAGAGCTTCCCAAAGTTGACATGACATTCACTGTCTGAGCGTTCGCAAAATGTTTACCACCAACACTTGCAGTGTTCTAGCGTGGGAGTGACGGCTTGCATTCGTGGTACTAGACATTTACTGAATTATCTCCAAACCAGTGGGCGAACTTTCTTTCACAAAGAGAGAGGGAGAGGGAGTATGAACTCTAGCAATTGAAATAACCAGACAGCAACCTTTTTTTTCCCTCTCTTCTCTCTCTGGTCCCCCTCCTCCCCCCCCGCTGGCTCCTGACAGGACCAGCTCCCAGGGGTGACTGTCAGACAAAGGAAGTGAGCTAAAAACAGCTAAAAACACAAAGAGCACATAGTCACAGTGGCAGATTGCAGCATACATGATAATGGATGAGTAGTATTTGAGATTATGCTTGCGGCTGTTTCCATGGCTTACTAAGCGACCGGCTTTTTGTTTCCACTCACTTTGGCTACTCTCTTTCTCTCTCTCTCTCCCATTTTCCTCTCTCTCTCTCTCTCTCTCTCTCTCTCATCTCCCCACCAGAGACTGACACAGACACAACTAGGTCTTTGTTGCCGTTTTTAAAGCTATTTCAGCTCTGCCTATCGGTTCATCCAAATGCCAAATGCCGGGGCTTAAGAGAACAAATATGATGGGAGTTACGGCTCCATCTGATCCCATGTCTGCTAAACTGTACCTCTGCTCTGCCCCAGTGCTGCACAAAGGATTATGACTGTGATTGTGGAGGAAGATTGTGCGCTTGGGTTTTTTGGTGTGTGTGTGTGTGTGTGTGTGTATGGATGTTTATGTGTGTCAGCGCTCGCAAATGAATTCGACTGAGCTCTCTCCAGCGGCGGCGAGGCAGCTATTGCTCAGCAGCTCTGCGCCTGCTGCGTGTGCTGCTGTCACACCGGGGAGGCTGCTGGCTCAGCACATCTCCCCCCTCTCTCTCTCTCTCTCTCTCTCTCTCCCTCTCTCTCAACACACAGCTGGAAAATTCCACTTCCTCCCTGTGAGCCATCTCTCCTCTCCCCGCTCCGAGTCCTGACATATGCTTCTCACATCAGAAGAAGCAGGGTATGGGGGGGGGGGATGAGGAAGGCAGGAAAGGTGGGTAGGGGAGAAGATGGACGGAGATGAAGGAGGGAGTGAAGTGGGTTTGGACAGGCGGGGAGGAAGATGTTTATACTTTAATGGTACAGGTGTGCAGCAAAGCCACGAAGCCGTTTGAAATGTGTAGACAGGTAGATGGCTTCACGTCTCACAAAGCCCCTCAAACCACCTGAGGCACAGCGAGGCGGAGAGGAGGAGACGACAAGAGGCGCAACTGGGATGTCAGCTTAGGCACATTGCACTCGAAGGTTGGCTTTTTGTCTCCGACTGAAACGCTGGCTGGAGCTATGATACAGTAATTACTGACATGCTGACTGACTGAGTGCCGGCTTGCTGTCACTCTGAAGGCTGTTGCTGGAAGACGGTGAGATGGAGTCATCGTAGAAGCGCCACTTTTTACGTTTGCTTCATGCTGCATCACTGTTGCCCAAGAGGAATTGTTGTAAAAATCCTGCAAGAACATCACTGAGTATACTAAAAGCTGCAGTAGGCAAGATATTTATGTAAAAATACACCTGTCTTATCAGCCTAAATGACAAAGTAGGGCTGCAACAGAAAAGAGGGACTTATCCCCCCTAATTGAGATGCCGATTTGCCCAAATTAATTTCTTGTGTCAGGTATGGTGTGAAATGTTGTTGGTCCACATGAAGTCATGGATCAAAACTCGAAAAGCAAAAACCACAACTTGCTCCTAAACAGCAGCGAATGAGCACTCTGTCCAGAGAAAGCTGGATGGTTGAACCTGCTGCGAAAAGATTTTCTTCACCACCTCCTCCCCTGCCAGCCAATAAGAAGAAGAAATTTAGGTCCAAGGAGTGTGCAGTTTACTAAAGTTGTCTTACAGTATTTCTCAAAATTCAGACAGTTACCTTTCCCTCTCCTTTGGGCCTGCTGATGTGCAAAGTTTCCTTGTGCAACTTTAAGTTCTGTTTCCTTAGGATGGTAAAATGTTGGTGTCTTGGATAAGACTTGAAGAAGACTTCTAGTATCAAGCGACCAACTGTGTTTCCTTCTTGTCCCTTTAGGCAGATGATGGAGCAGCAGCAGCAGATGCAGGCGCACATGGAGCGGGAGCGACGATCCTCCAACTCAGGTACTCAACTGAAGATGCTTTGTTCATATTGTCAAAGTTTTCTCTCATTTACAATAGAAAGTGAAGCTTCCGCACACCTGGGGAGCAGGTGACAGGTGTGTAGGAGAAAACTGTAGTCCAGAAGGGAAAAAAAGCAGAAAAAAAAACAAAAAACACATTGCAAAACATTGTTTTATTAATCAAGTATCCCATGCAAGTGTAGATAACAGTGTGCAGGACGTTGTTGTCCAGTCATCTCCAAAATGTCAACTTTTCAGGAGTTTCATGAGACCAAAGGTGGTAGAATTTACTCAACCCATAGAGGACCATGTAATCCTTCAGTTTTTGTTAAAACATGTGCATCTGAACCCAAACATGTGCCACCAACGCTCATACAGTTTACAGTTACAGCACAACATAAACTCAGCAGGTCGAGTCTTCTGCACCCTCTTAGGTCTCCAACTCTCTGTCCCCAGGTTCTCCTTTCCAAGGCCACCCTGCGGTGCTCTCCGTGGCCCCCCCTGTAGTACCTCCCCCCATGAACATCATGGGCGGCGGCCCTCCTCCCCCTCCGCCGCCCCCGGGACCTCCTCCGCCCTCGGCAGGGGCGCCCCCACCTCCTCTCCCCCCGCCGCTCCCCATGGGCGGAGGGAGCCACGGGGACGAGCCCCCCGCCCAGACGGGACTCGCCGCTATGATCGCCGGAGCCAAACTGCGCCGCGTTCAAAGAGTGAGACGCCGTTTTATCTTCCAGGCTTTGATGTGTTGATGAAAGTCGATGTGTTTATACATGACGGGTACAACCGGATTATCTCTACCCAACCTGACTGAAGTAGTTGAAAATATGAAGTAACTTTTAAGTAGTTTCAGTCAGTTTACTATAGTACGGATTACACAGTTATAAATCCAATTAACAGATTATTAGGCTGTGTGTAAACATAATGAGTTCTAATACTCTCTGATACTTTCAACCTGAATAACCTACACATTTTAAAGATGGGAGAGAGAGAGGGCATGCAACACTGAGAGTACATGGTAATCATATGCACCTGAATCAAGGAGGGTCCCTAATCCACACATTGATCTATGTCTCCTCTCCTCTCCTCTCCTCTCCTCTCCTCTCCTCTCCTCTCCTCCTCCTCTCCTCTCCTCGCAGCCTGAGGACAGCTCCTCTTCAGGCGCCAAAAATGATGCCAACCGAACAAGTGGAGGGAGCGGAGGACTGATGGAGGAGATGAACGCTCTGTTGGCACGAAGGTCAGAGCATTGAGTCAAGGAAACCTCAAAGCCATTTCCCATCAATTTCCTATAGCCACATTACACTGAACTCTCTTCACTGAACCCTTTATTCAACGGGAAGTGTGTGATTCATCAGTGATCATTACACTGGTTATGACTATTGATCTGCTTTGAGTTGAATGAATCAGTAAATGCTTGGTTCTTACTTGAGGCCTCTTCTTGCCCCCAGAAGGAAAGCAGCTTCAGAGAAGCCTGAGGACAGCCAAAATGTGAGTGGAAGGGAGGGTTGGTTACAATGCATAAAACTACCAGGATGATGATGATGTTGGTGGTGCTTAGAATAATGGGCATGATGATGATTATTACTATTTTATTGTATCTTAATTTGAATTATTGATAAAAACAGTGATTATGATAATGATTGAAATTATTAAAAAAAACACAAAGAAGAGAAACGAAGAAGAGAAATCTGTACTTGGTTCATAAAAACATCTTACCACAAAACAAACAGATGATGATGATGATGATGATGATGATGATGATGATGATGATAACGGATGATTGTTCTCCATGTCTTCCTGCAGGATGACCCAAATTCTCCTTCACCCAGCACTCGGGGTGGACAGAATGCCACAGGTGAGAAAACTACACACGCACACACACACACACACACACACAAGCACACAAAAAGCATTGTGTATTATGTATGAGATGGGAGTCTCCTGTAGGCTCAACAAACAGCAAACCACAGACACAAACAAACATATTCAATTCACTCTGGGGGAAAACGGGTCTTTCACTTGTTTAACAGCAGACTTGGATAGAGGTGAGACTCACTGTGCTGTGGAGGTCCTTGAGGCCGACTCCATAGAAAATGAAGAATGATTTTTTTTCACTGTTAATTCAGTTGATACAGTCTATATACCTATGTATATATGTATGTATATTTATATAAGAATGTATGTATTAGGGGAGGCTGGTCAATAGAGGATAGGGAGAATGATACACCAATAGATTTCACTTTTTAGATAAAACGGTCTCTGATGTAGACGACATGGCGTCACGTTGAGATATTTCCAGTGCAGCTACAATGGAGTTTGACAGGAGAATTTTTTTTCAGCTATTTAAAACAACAATGGTAAAATTTTTGTGTCAGTCTCTCAGGATCAAAGAGTAAGGGCTTTTTTCTAGACTCACCATTTTACACCGACGTTTAACAGTCATACAGGGAGAAATCCATCCTAGAAGAAGCAGAGATACTAGTTTCTCCACTGACAGTAGCCTCAATACGATGCAGAATGCAATGCAGCCACAAGACGTGATGCATTTTCAGTAAGGGGGTGCGACACTCACTTTTTCTCGACTGGAAAAACTCTCACCTCCACTATCACTATCACTATTGCTCTCTCCGCCTACACATATAAGCCACAAATCACTAACTGAAGTAGAAGAAGAAGAGGCAGGATGAGAGAAAGTGGATACAGCAAAACAGTAAATTACAACACTACATCACACAATAACTCCTGGAAAGCAGTGAACATCATAAATCGATGATATCTAACAGTGTAAGAGTGTCCGGCGGTGGATTTTTCCTTTTAACAGCCATACATTTTTGGGCCATACCCTTTTCCTCTGCAATTTACCAAACTCATGCTTGCATTTTACCAAGCCCTGTCCTTAACTTTTTGAGTCACAGTCCCCACTGATACATGTGAATGTGGGATCTTCTCCTTGGAAATGTCAGTGGACCCTTGCTGTAAATGACCACTGGTTATCCCATCCTTGCCTAACGCTGCTGCTCTGTCCTTTAGATGGAGCAAAGAAGCCGTGGGACCGAGCTAACTCAGCAGAGAGGTCATCGCTGGTTTCAAGGTGAGAGCTGGAAGCACCGCAACTCATTGAATATGTCTGTTAACAGCAAATAACGGCAATGAATCTAATAGAATGTGATTTTTATTATGCAGGGTACGACCTGTGGGAAGTAGCAGTGACACAGACGCCGTAGACCTCGATAGAATGAAACAGGTAAAGGAAACACACAGTAATAACTAGACTATAAACTAATTTGGCTGACAAAATCCTAATTCCACTTTTCACTGTACACACTTTACTGTGTACACAGATTTCTGCAAATATATATGTGAGATCCATTATGAACAATAATTTTTTGTTGTGTTTCACCAGGAAATCTTGGAAGAGGTTGTCCGTGAATTGCACAAAGTGAAGGACGAGATCATTGATGGTATGTTCCACTATGTTCCTCTATAAACACACAGTGAGAAATCAGGCCACTTGTGTAGGATCATTGTTTCTCTCTCTTCTAATTTGTGTTAATAGCTACTTCATTGGGAACTTATCAAATGGGATAATAGGAGAGGAGTTATGTAGTTGTGTTGAGTTGCAACCACTAGGTGGCACCAGAGATTTAGACAGACAGACAACTAAACAGTGGAATGAAGCCTGAACACTGACTCACCTGCATAGGAACATTGAGAACATTTTAGTTATGTCAGAGTCAAGTCAAATGTCAAAGTCTGACTCTCTAGATTAGTGAACAACCTGCTGCTGGGAAACGTATATTCTATGATGCAAAGCTCATAATACACAGCATTTGTACGTAAAATGAATACACAATTGTAGCAACTGATAAAATAACTGCTGGATAATGTTAGAACCTGTCAAAATGTAATAAAATGTCCCTCTAAATGGGTTGAAAATACAATAAAACTTGTTAATGTAGGCCTAATAAATTTCCAAATTATGTAATCTTCAAGCTTCAGATTATTACATTACCTGGCAATTACATTATAAAGATTGTAATATATATTACATATTTTATTGCAATATTAAAATAAAAATTACTATCAATTACAAATTAAACCTGTTAATGGAATAAATTCCGAGATAATGTAATACAATCACATTATTACATTAACTGGCAATTGACTTCATAAAGAGGGGTATGTGATAACTTGGGTTATTACATTATTAGTCAATATTATTATTATTACATGATTGGTTGAAAATATACTACTATTATAAAGTAATAATTGCAATAAAGTAATGTGATTTATTACATTATTCAGCAATTTCTTTCAACAAGTTTTATTACATTTTCAACCCATTTAGAGGGACATTTTATTACATTTTGACCAGTTATTACATTATTACTTGCTACAATTTTAACATTGTGACCATCAGTATGTTTTCATGCCACATTTGTAAGTCTCACCATGTTATTTACATTTTGTTTTACTTGTCAATTTCCATCCCCATTGAATGCAATATGTCCTTTTTATCCCCTCCAGAGGTTGTATCATCACCTTAACTTTGTCCCCATGTTTTTTCTCTCTCTCTCTCTCTCTCACTCTCTCTCTCTCTCTCTCTCTCTCTCTCTCTCTCTCTCCGCCTGCAGCCATTAGACATGAACTCAGTAGAATTAGCACGACATAATCTTTCAGAGCCACTCCCCCGACGCGCCCCACCTTTTGGAACCATCGCCCCTGCAGCAGCTGCTGCGGCCCGGAGGAAGAGGAGTCAGGAACGGAGGCCCCAAACTGTGACATCTACTCTTTCTGTTTCTGCTGCGGTGTCGAAGCAATGTGGCAACGTTGCTGCGGCACTTCAGAAATGTCTCTTTAACATTTTGGTTTGGTTTTTTTGTTTGGAGAGGAAGACGTGAGCGGGGCGCACACTCTCGCACTGATTACTCTGATTTCTTTAAAGTCTCTGTCTGTCTGTTCGCCCAGTTTGCTCCTCTGTCCTCGGCCTAAAGGAAAATGGATAAAATTCAAATGTTTCTTTTTTTTGTTTTGCTTTTTTTCAGAAGTTTGTTTTAAAATGTTGTTATTATTGCTATCATTTTCATTATTATTACTATCATTTTTATGATTGTCAATGTAATGATGTTAATATGAGTAGTAGTAGATTAGTGAGTACAATGGTAATAATGGGGAAATGATAATGAGAATATGATAGTAATGATAATGGTGATAAACATTATTGCACATCATTTTATGTCAGCCTTTTGTATTTTATATTGGTCGTTTTCATTTGGTTTTGTTTTAGATACGATTACAAGCACATATTCCTTTCTCATCATCTGACCTGGAAAATTTTTTAAAAAGTTTTTTATCCTTTTCGCCAACACAGCTGTGTGTGGAATCATGACTGAAAAAGACCTGAAACAGAAGGTGGAATAAACTATTGTTCTTTGGATATTGCAAATCTTATGAACAAAAAAAATAATACACCAGAGTATTTGTGATCATGTTGTTAATAAAATGTTTATTGGCTGCAAGGATATGGTGAAGTATTGTTCATTTTATTATTTCCTTTTATGACAAAAGTGCTTCCTGGTTTGACAACGAAAAAAAAAGATACACACTAAGTTTAAAATGAATTCAAATAAAACTGTGAACAATGTCTTGGATAAATGAGGCCGTCTCTTTCATTTTGTCTATTTCATGGTTGTTTGTGTGCTGTTTTGATGCCAGTCTGCCGCTTATGTCTGGCTGTTATTTCTCCTTTCAGTTTTGATTGTTTTGAAATGCCTCTCCATCGACATAAGGCCCTGGGCTTATTGAGTGGGTGCAATATGTTACAGCTGCTGCAACACAGAGAACTGTGAAACATCTGAGCCGTTTCTGTGCTAATGCCATTATTGTGTTATACAAGTGTTACAGTGTAGGATGCTGTAGTAATAGGATGACTATTGGGGTTCTGTTATACTCACCTGCCCTCCAGAAACATTTAAGTAGATTCAAGAGATGAACAATACAAATAATGCAATGTATAGCATATTTAGTTTTTCCCCTGCAGTGTGTTATGACTGCTATTCCAAAAAAAAAAATAGTTGTCATAATAATTTACAGCTATTAAATTCCTCCTATGTTTGTCATTTGGTTATAAGATAAATTCATAGATTCAATATAACTGCTGCAGTTACAAAACCCTTGACTATAAGATGTGATATATGAGTTTGCTGCAGCCTCTGCCAGTGTTACATACTGCTATTTTTTTTACTTTAGTATGCCAATTACCTACCTGCTTACCTATCTATCTATCTATCTATCTATCTATCTATCTATCTATCTTCCTCCACTGGTTTCAAGGTCTTGGTGGAAACATGAAGGTAGGTAGCAGGAAGATTAAAATGGGTTCTCACTTGTCCTTACAGATATTAATATCAAAAGCTATTGGGTATCTTATGTTTCCACAGCCTTCCATGTACCTGCGACATATGGCAGGCTGAATAAACTGAAACTAATGAGAAAACAAGGCACATATTGCTAGATTAGCTCACATAATAGCCCACAAATTATGTTTGGGTTTGTGAAAAAAAAAAAGAGAAAATGTGATTCGCTTTAGAATTGATGATTCATACTTGATTCAGTTAAATTGAATGTAAATGGGTTTTTAACACAGAACAAACTAGATTAGTGCTAGTTCTCTGGAGTGTGGCTTTGGGAGGGAGTTGTTCATGTTGACAAATGTTGATTCATACTGAAGAGCGGCAAGGCCTTACTAAACCAGAGCAAAGTGAGAGGTATTCCCCTTCAGACTCAGCTTTGGTCATGCATATTTGTAATGCAGCAGGGGCAGAATGTGTCTGTCTCCATACTGCCACCTGCAGATCAGACAGGTCAGAACTGATAATAAAAATCAGATGAATAACCCAGTCTACTCTTCTCTTTTTAGACTGGCTGGTAGGATGCAGTGACTTTTTTTGCAATGATAAGGCTTTTATCTGTGGTGCAATAAGATGTTGGGCTTATTGTGTGGTGGTGGTGGGGTTTTCTACCTCATGCATTGACAGAAAGTAGAAATATAGTATATATTGATAATAGGAGACTCCTGGAGGGGGCCAAAGTAGGGGCCGGAGACCCCCAGGGGGAGTATTTAGAAAGAGATCAATTTTGTATTATTGCATTTAATAAAAGTTAGCCCAGTGAGAGAACAGAAGAATGACTAAAAAAAATGAATATTCTCATCAGAGGTTTCACTCTCTTCCTCCCTGCGTACAGCATAAATTATGTACAAAATCATATTTAATAAATATCTAAACCCCATATCTATTTAGGGGTCTCCGGCATGGGAAAAGTTTGGGAACCCCCTATTATTACCAGGTTCATCGAAGTCTCGCGATGTTTCGAGATGAGAGCATAGTGGCGACGAGAAGTGGCGTGGGACGGAGTGAAGAGAGTTGTTATCGAAGAGGGAGAACAGACAGAGGCAGGAGCAGGGGGTGTGTTTGTGGGGCCAAAAAAAAAAAACCGAGCACAACACGGCGTGAATGAGAGAGGCAAGCTGGCGGAATTCAACATGGCATCCGGAGATACGTTGTACATTGAGGCGGACGGCTCGGAGATGCCGGCCGAAATAGTGGAGCTACACGAGATAGAGGTGGAAACGATACCGGTGGAAACTATCGAGACCACGGTGGTCGGGGGAGACGACGACGACGACCAGCCCATGATCGCGCTCCAACCGCTGGTCACGGACGACCCCAACTCGATCCACCACCACCAGGAGGTGATCCTGGTCCAGACCCGGGAGGAGGTGGTCGGCGGGGACGACTCGGACCTGCACACGGACGGCGGGTTTGAGGACCAGATCCTCATTCCCGTGCCGGCTCCCGGAGTGGAGGACGAGTACATCGAGCAGACTTTGGTGACTGTTGCCGGGAAAAGCTCGGTGGGTCGGATGAAACGAGGAGGCGGCGGCAGCAGTGGGAAGAAAGCTGGGAAAAAGAGCTATTTAAGCGGTGCGGAGGCTAGCGGTAGAAAATGGGAGCAGAAGCAGGTGCAGATAAAGACACTGGAGGGGGAATTCTCTGTTACAATGTGGGCGTCGGGTAAGTAACGCTAGCCTGGCTCTATCTGTCAGCTCCAGTAGCTCGTACACCCCGCATTGTTCATGCTTGGTTGTTAGCCGTTGCATGAGGCCTTGTTGCAGGGCGTTGTCCTCCTGCACCAGACTAGTTCCTGGAGTGGTCCGTCGCACCGCCAAAGCAAGCGCAAATAATGCAAGTTTTCGATGCAAAAACGCGCTGTGGCAGATTGAAATGTTTTTGTTTTGAAGGGAGGCCATGTTTTAGGTGTTGCTGGGCGCCGCCATATTCCCCGAGACTAGTAAGTATGGCGGCGGCCCGAAAAAATGGCGATAGTTCGGGCAGGCAGAGATGGCGGCGGCGCTTCGGGGAGAGAGAGCAGAGCACACTGCTGGGTTTAGGATATCAGCAGGCCGCAAACTGTGGCGCACATACAGTCACCTGCAGCTGGCGTGCACTTGGAGAATAATGCGGGATGTGCGGGAAGTTTATTGTGAATGTAAATTTGTGCCAGTTATTATTTAGCCAGCAAATCGTTTAGCTCTTAGCCATGGCTGCTGGTGATAGTAAGTTAACCAGACAGCCCGTAACGTCTAGATCACCGTCTGTGTAAAGTGTTGACGGTGCTGCAGGTTTCAATTTGCAATGTAATTTTATTAACCACAGTCACTGATCATTAGTGTGCCATTATGAGCCGCAGCAGATGGACTAATATTGGCTAAGATGTTAGGTTATCAGTAGTAATGGTTACCTAAATCTCGTGTTAAAATTATAATTAAAATGTAATGCATTATGTAATAACTTATTACTCAGTATATCCTGCTGGCTGAGGCGGCTGCAGATGTATTTGACCTCCTTAGACGTGTAGCTAGGGAAATGCCAGTATGTTATCGGTTCAGTCTCTACAATGTGTTCTAGATGACAATAAAGACATTGACCATGAGTCAGTGGTAGAAGAGCAGATCATCGGGGAGAACTCCCCCCCGGACTACTCGGAGTACATGACGGGGAAGAAGCTGCCCCCTGGCGGCATCCCGGGCATCGACCTGTCAGACCCCAAACAGCTGGCCGAGTTTGCCAGGTGAGTGTGTGTGTGTCTGACTGTGCCTGTTATCCCTAAGCAAACACACCCGTTTCCCGAGAAAAGCACACACAATTGACACGTACTAGAATGAATATTTCACACAGGAGAAGGCTGTCATTTGTGCAGCAAGATAACACCATGCAGTGTATCTTGAATCACGATGAATTGTTAGTCAGATATGGTGCCAGACTAGGGGAACAGTTTGTCCCTGGCACTCTGTACAGTCACCACTCTTTCGCTACTCTTTTGCAAGTGTTTATCAGGAAAAGCAATAAAAAATGATGCTCATAACATTACGGTCCAAAAGTGTCTTGGGTCTTATTGCATTCACCAGAATCCATAGCTGTCCAGTGCAGTCAGACAGGTTGTTGACTGTCATCAGATTGCTCTCTGTACTCTAAAGGAGTCACAGTTTAGGGCCTTTTGGTCCAAACCCAGCCTTGTAAGTGCTGGTCAGTTTACTAGAGAGCAGGCTTACATTTTATTAAGAGAACATAGTTTGTTCACAAGGTCCCACAGAACCACATTACATTTTTCATGGTGTGTTTTTTATTATTTGCTTTAATTACTTGCACTCTTAACAGTTGTCCACAAACCTACCTACCTACACACACACACATACCGCCACCTGGGGTATAAAATTTGAAGTGAGGCAACTGTTACCTTGACAGAAAGCCTTGCCCGGCTGCTGGCTATTGATTAACACTAAAAAATCGACATCTAAACTGGACTAAGAGATGGACTGTGTTAAAGCTCTGTGTTAAAGGGTTGGCCTTGATGGTGTGTGTGTGTGTGTGTGCGCATGTCTGTTTTGTGGTTATTAAACTCTCGACCCATGTCGGTTTTTTTAAACAGGATGAAGCCCAGGAAAATCAAAGAGGACGACGCTCCCAGGACGATAGCTTGCCCTCATAAAGTGAGTGTGCTGACCCGACTCCGAGAAACCTTCCCACCACTTGACTAACATCTGTTACCATGAATGTAATGGTTCTCTATGGGATTAGTAGTCTTATGTTGTTGCTTTGTTATTTTCCGTGAAATCGAGAATTTCTTGAAAGGTTATTTCAACATGGAGAAAGCGCTGGGGTGTATGGATTTCTGTGTACTTACAAGAAAAATCAAACTCTATTTGAACCCTACATGTTTGACTACTGTGCTGAGGTTTCCTCGCTCTATGGGCAGAGTAGTTGGTATCACCACAAGTGGATTGGATTTTATGTGAATAATGGAGGATTGAAGCTTTTTTAAGTGTACACTTACACAACAAGGCAGTTGCACCCCTGTTCAGGATCCTAATTCAAAGAAAAGTTAGTAGATGAATTATTTGGAAACCTGATGAAAGCAAAGGATACAAAGCACAACACATTTTATATTTGTATTTGTGTACAAGAGGAAAAAAAACACTGCTTTTAAGCACCGTCTTAAGAGTTAAAACCCCTGTTGAGACTTGTGTTGTTTGCTAACCCCGTGCTGCACTGTCTTTCCCCCCCAGGGCTGCACAAAGATGTTCAGGGATAACTCAGCCATGAGGAAGCATCTCCACACCCACGGGCCCCGCGTGCACGTCTGCGCCGAGTGCGGCAAGGCCTTTGTGGAGAGCTCCAAACTCAAACGGCACCAACTTGTTCACACGGGGGAGAAACCCTTCCAGGTTGGCATCTGCACACACCGCACCCACACACAGTTATATTTACATTGCATTTACATTTTAGGTATTTAAGCCTATCGTTCTCTGTCTGTCAAATAAGCACACTCATACACAGTCAAAATTCAAGCTAAGGGGAATGGAACAACTAATTGCTCACTTACAGGGTCCAGAAATAACAAGCAGCAAGCGGTAAATGCCAGTATAATTTGTCTATGGCGGATAGATCAATACGCGCCACCCGCCACGCCGACTGGTAACATTTTGAGACATTTGAATGCCTCGGTTAAATAGTCTTTTGCTTGTAATTTGAATCCTGCACTTGATGAATTGCAAACATGATCCATTATGTGAGTGAGCAAATTTTAAATGAACACACACTACCTGCTTCTGTACACAGTGATTTCTGATTTCTATGAAGAATTATATTTTGGTAGGAAAAAATAATCTTGGTAGGGAATTTTTTTTAGTTTATCAGCCCTTGTCAGGTGTGCCAAAAAGTAACTTTCAGACGCTGCATCATCAACTTGAGTAATTATTCCCTTGTTCTCCTCTTTCCTCTTCAGTGTACCTTTGAGGGCTGCGGGAAAAGGTTTTCTCTGGACTTCAACCTGCGCACACACGTGCGGATCCACACTGGAGACCGGCCCTACGTCTGCCCTTTCGACGGCTGCAATAAGAAGTTCGCCCAGTCAACCAACCTAAAGTCCCACATCCTCACACACGCCAAAGCCAAAAACAACCAATGAGAACCCACCCACCAGCCTCAAGCCACACACACCCAGAAAAAAACACAACGCATCTTAGCAACACACGTGAAACCTCGTTTGAAGACGGAATGAAAAGCTTGAGACTTTTTGATTTAAAAAGAAAAAAAAAACAGAGAATAAAAGACTTGAAAAATAGTGAAATTCAACTAGTTTTCCTCCCTCCCCTTCTTCTGCTGTTGTATTGGCTGAGGAACACGGTGACTATTCCCCAAACGCCCGCCCCTGCCGCCACTGTCCTTCTCTTTCTCCAGTGGCGCTCAGTTGCCAGAAGATGGAACCCATGGACAAACATCAGAGACTATTTTTACCACAGAGCGAAGAGAGAAACAGCAATCTGTCCTTTTTTTATTTACTTTAAATTAATTTTGCTGCATAGCTTTTATTTTTTCTTTTCCTCCAAGTGTGCATATTGTACACTTAACTTGGGCTATGTTTACTAAAATTGTGATTTTCTTCTCCTGCGTTAAGAGATCTGTACCTATGATATGAAAGGCCTCGGCCTTGTGTGACCCGTTTCACATGTATGAGAAGTTAAAAAAAATCTGTTTGTTTGCATTTCCATACCTTCTTTGGTTGTATTTTTCTCTAACCACAAAATAACCTTGTATACTTGTATTGTATGGCTGTATTGAAATTATGTAGACATAGATAGAGGCGTGATTTAAAGTGTTAACCAATTAAACTTTTAGTCATGAGTTGCTTTATCTTTTCTATGGACTGTCTTTACACGGATAAATGAGTAATATTAACTTACTCAGAGCCTGTCTCAGTTAAAGTATCTGAAACGTACATTAAATTGACTGCTAGACCATCACTTTCTTTGTTAGAATGTAATGTACAGACGTCAACCATTAACTTCCTTTGTTGATATTTACACCCATGTATCTCAATTGCCCACAATAAAATGGGTCATTCCAACCCTGTTGAAATAGCCGAATGCTTTTACTGAGTGCATCTTGTTGATTGACGAGTGTTTGCTATTCATTTTAGACGCAAATGCTTTCTCGTATACATTAGTGCTAATGGCCAGACTGCAGCAATTATCCAAGCGTATAATCCTCCAGCCTGCTGGTGGTTATCAAGTCTAAATCTAATCTTATGTCTAAATTCCTATGGTTAGGGAATATCCCGTGTGCCGTCCCATGCATATGTATGTTTTTTAGGGAAATAAAAGCCCCAAATGTCTGTCTTCATTCATATTTAGCTTGCACACGTTCTAAAAGTTGCAGTGGCTCGGTGGGATTTCCTTCCTTCGCACGTCTCCACTTGCAAATTGGAGTTTACACTTAAGTTCATGCCTGTTCTGCTCAGGCAGCAGGATTACCACACTGTCTACCTCAGCGTCCTGCCAAGATGCTGCTGCCAGGAAGCCTTTGAGCCTGATCCTTGTCATCCTGCTGCAGACTCCCGACTCCCGCCCACACCAGCTTTCACTGCCACCTATTGGCTGTAAGTGGTAAAGACTTTAACCAGGGTGACGGCGCTGTCCATGGTGCTGAACCCATCTGCGCCCTTATTGTACAATAAAAGGGATCAGCTGTGATTAAAAGGCCGTGACCAAGCCTGCTCGTTTGAAGAGTTTCGTCTTGTATTCAAACAGCAGGAGTTCATTATCTGCATTTCTCCTCCTTCTCACTGTCTGTAGAGGTCTCAGTCTGAGGGTTAAAGAAAAGCAAAAGGGAGCCGAGTGGCTTTCTGTTTTTTTTTCCTGAAGAAATACATTGATTCAGCTCAAGTGCATTCCTGATGTCTTATCGGCTTTTTAGACACCGAAGAACTCAGATGCACCGCTGACTCGCTGCTTGAAATTCAGAGCCCGATGCACTTCCCTCTACCTGAGACCGCAACAGTCTGACTGGGGTTTAGCCCACACCGTCTGTGTGTGTGTGTGTGTGTGTGTGTGTGTGTGTGTGTGTGTGTGTGTGTCTGTGTGTGTGCGTGCGTGCGTGCGTGCGTGCGAGAAAGAGAGAGGGTGAGAGAGCAAGTTAGAAAGAGAAAGAGTATCTGTGTGTGCGTGTATATGTGCGTGCGTGCGTTTGTGTGCGTGTGTGTATGTGCCCCGCGTGCACGTGCGCGTGCGTGATGTGTTTAAAGCCCGATTCAGGCATGATTCCACTTGGGGGTCTCCTGCTTTTTTCTTTTCTTTTTTTTTTTCTAACGGAGCATTTATTCATGCGATTGGTTGTTTTGATTGACAAAGGCAGGGGAGAGTAAATGCGCTACTTGTTATGCAGCCGAAGTCTGTCAAGCCTCCAACACCTGCTCTCTCTCAGATGCTTATTTCATTATGGCTTCTCCCTCCCAGGAGCCAAGGCACTTGTTTTTTATCCTGTGCTGCGTGTTTAACCTGGATGTTATTCTCTCTCTCTCTCTCTCTCTCTCTCTCTCTCTCTCTCTCTCTCTCTCTCTCTCTCTCTCTCTCTCCCTCTCTCTCTCTCTGCTTCTTTGGCCAAGTCTTAGGCTATTTGCAGCGGAGTGTGATCTCAGCCACAATCTCTATACGCCTGGATTTTCTTTCATCAGTTTTCCCTCTGTCGCTTTCTCTCTCCCTCTCTTTCTCTGGCGGAGAGCAAACAAAGGTTTATCACACTGAACCAAACCGAGCAGCCCGGCACGAGGGCAGCCTGCTGCCGCTGCACTAAACCCTTCATCCGTGAATGTAGACTAAATCAGGAAATCCGTACAGATCGACCTGATCAGCCCTCTGTGGTTTATTATTTATTTTACATTTCTTGATAATATTCTTGCAGGACCCTTCTCTCGTCGGCGCTTCATGGGCGCCTGTGCCCGATAAACTGATTTTCATAGTCATAGGTAAATAAAAATGCACTATCACCTCCAGTGGGAGATCAAGAGGAAAAAAAAACCCAACATAAATATAAACACAACCCTATTATAGCCTATTTTCGACATTAATTTATATATCCCCCCCCCCCCCCCCCCCCCCCCCCCCCCCCGAAAATACCACGTCTTCCTATAACTTACACCAGTTTGACATTATTCTATGATTTAGAGCAATAGCCTACTATGAATTTAGGTCAGAAAGATTTATGTCAACCCAAAAAGGTGAGTAAACTTAATTCCGCATATAAGGAGTTGAGCAAATTTAATTTTAGGTGGGTTTACCCTGCAATACATCCCTGCTGGTTGCATAGTCAAAGTCTGTCCATGATTATTATGCTTAACTCATCCATGGCTCTCTCTATCTCACAGCCAAATGAATGGTAACGTGCGCAGCATTGTTTCAGCACAGCTCAATTTCATCTGCAGGTCAAATCTCTGAACTTAAATCTGTTCTAGACGCGTTTAAAATCTTTTCAAGTGCTTCGGGTGTTTTTTTTCGCGGTGGGCACAGATAGAGATGCTATTTCCATGCAGAAAATATGTTGCCAAGGTAACAGAGGAGGGAGAGAGAGAGAGAGAGAGAGAGAGAGAGAGAGAGAGAGAGAGAGAGAGAGAGAGAGAGAGAGAGGCTGAGATACCCCCTGAATACCAGGACTGCCGCTGCAGACGCAGAGCACAACACTCCGCCCTGTCAGCATCAGCAGAGCAGATTCTCAACCCATGTAAAACACTCATTACACATCTGAGAGCTGTCTGTGAATGCTTTAAATGTCGAGGCAGGCTTTATCCGACCAATATAGGCTTTCTCTCTTTCTGTTTACGTCTCTCTCTCTCTCTCTCTCTCTCTCTCTCTCTCTCTCTCTGTCTGTCTCTATATATACACCAGCTTCTCTCTATATCTCTCTCTCTTCTCTCTCTCTCTCTCCCTCCCTGTATATACCTGATATACCAATCTCCTTGTCTCCCCCCCCCTCTCTCTCTCTCTCTCTCTCTCTCAGCTCCCCTCTGTATCCATTTCTGTCTCTCCCTGTATGTACAATACATTATATACATCTCTGTCTGTCTGTCTGTCTGTCTCTCTCTCACCCTGTATATACCTGTCTCCTTCTCTCTCTCTCTCTCTCTCTCTCTCTCTCTCTCTCTCTCTCTCTCTCTCTCTCTCTCTCTCTCCGTGTCTGACTCTCTCTATAGGCTATATATAGGCTACCAGTATCTCTCTCTCTCTCTCCTCAGTCTCAGTCTCTCTCCCCCTCCCTCTCTCTCTCTCTCTCTCTCTCTCTCTCTCTCTCATCAACCACCAAACGTCTATCACCAATTGACCTTTATTTGATTAATACTTCATTTCAGGATCCTCATCACGTCCAGCCTCTCCTGCGCCCCGCCCCCCCCCTCCGCTCCGCTCCGCTCCGCTCCACCCCGGTCACTAAAAGGTGCGCGCTCTCTTCAAAAGAGTATAGCTATTGCATCTACATTTCAAATCACTGACTGTAACGCTGCACGCTGCACTGGAGGTGTGATCTGTGTTTTTTTTTTTTTTTTTTTTTTTTACATCGCAAACGTGGTCACAGTAAGATCAAAAGACCTTTAAAGCCTTGTTTATGAAGAGCTACCTGACATTCTCAATTTTCCCAGCAGCACCACTGTCCCATCAGCAGCAGTGGATGACAAATGATCAAACAATTGCTGAGGAGCCATCGCACTGATTATTCTGTCTATATCCCCTTGTGTGTGAGCTTGTATGCTTCATGTGGCCAATTAGTGTGAAATTCATGTTAAATGTGACATCATGGTTTGATATCTCAACTTAACAAGCACACTTGGATGAGATCACTATGACCAATAAATAAGCAAGATTAGTAGGCCTACACAGTCGATTCATAATCCTGGCATGACAGCCATAAAGCCATGCAGTATCTCGTGTGCATCTGTAGAAATGATTTAACCACGTGAGGATGAGCATGGCCCGGTGATATCCAGGCATGCACACATTAATATAATAGTTTGGGACCACTGGATGTTTCTGAGATGAGTGAGCAAAGCCATGTGGTCCACAACCTCCCAACAGCCTCCTGTATCCTCCATTACCAGAAGCCTGTAGCGATAACAAGATTAGCATAAGCACTTTTAGTAAGTCACTGTGAATGGGATCCTTAAAGAGGCTTAACCGTCCCCCCATCACCAGCCGCTGATAGATAGTTGGGGCTGACTGGCAGATCTGCTCGGTTGCTGCTACTGCTCTCTTAGTGATCTCCGGCACTGGCAATCAATGGCAGATCCATCATTGGGGACGCTCAGCGCCGAGACAGAGAGCAAATCACCGCTATAAGCGATAGCAGCTATCAGGCAAATGGGCAGAAAATGGTTCCTAATGGTGCCTGGTATGTCTGGTGTAAACTGCAGCCAGCCTCTTTGTCGTCCATCACCCTGGAGCATATGTAACCGAGAGAGGGGAGGCGGCAGGAGAGGAGAGGAAGAGGAGGAAGCATCTGTTCGTTCAGCGTGGGAACCCCTCAGGGGGTGAACGAGATAATCTGGGTTCACGTCAAGCCAAATCTGGTGTCTGTGCAGTGGGACGTTGCCGTGACACTTAGTGAGTCCGCGTGTCAAACAGTGGAAGTCACTCAGTCGGCACCCCGTGGTGTTTGACCTTCACTCAGCCAACTCCTCCGCTCTCTAATGGGAGTTCAAAAAACGCTCACTCGTTTTCTCTCTTGGCTTGATCCCGTTGGTAATTGAAGTATCGTTGACTCAAAAGCAGAGCCGATAAAAAATGAATGACTCTATTCTCCAAACCCTTGAACTCACAAAGTCACAGAACAACATGGGTCGAGGGGAAACTAAAATAGCTCTATAGCAATTAACATCATTATTAGTTATCAACTTTAGTCACGAGCTTGACTAGACGGTAACAGTTGGTGCTGAGTAAACGAGGAAGTCTTTAGTTTTGATTTGACCATTTCAATTATCTCTCCCCTTGCCGAGACTGCTGTTTTCTCAGAAACAGTAATCACATTCAGTATTAATGAGCCATGTTCATCCTGGACCCATTTACTCCTCTCAATAATGCATACTCTTTGGAATTGCCTGTGCATATTTTACACTGCACCATCTCCCCCCTGTGTGTTCCCCCTGAGAGGGATATCACCGGTGTTTTGGTCACATTCACTATCTGGCCCCAGGTGCTTTCTACATATACTCTTAAGGATAATGCTTACCAGGGAAGCAATGTCTCATGTGTAACTCGGGCTAAAGCCGCCTGCTGTGCAGAGATAATGAAACACTGAATTGCTGCATGGAGGGTAAAAGGTGCCAACACACTTGTTGAAGCACCTCGGTCTTCTTCAATTAAACATTCCTATTACTCCTCTCTAACTGTGATTCTAATAGGCTCTTCGGTTTGTTGAAATAGGCTCAACGATCTCTTTAAACAAGACAATTGACCACAAATTGGACACGTCAATGCCCCAATGTGATTTTCACCATATCATGATTGTCATTAAAAGGAGGCAATTGCGGCATCAGTGACCATGTTGGTTTAAGTGCTCTGTAAAGAGACTTGTCCTGTCAGAACAGACTGAAACTCACACAAAGGAATGAAAAGTCCATTACCAGTGACAGCAGAAAATGGATTTAATTGGTGGAACATTCAGGCTCCTATTGAGAAGGGGGAAAAGCTAATCAAATTGCCTCTCACGATCACTCTGACCCAGTGGCATTTGAGTAGCATATCAAATCTGTGTGCTGGCTGTGTGGTGATTGGCCGGTCTGGCTGCAGAAGGCCGGTCGCGGACTCAGAAACACAAAAGACTGGCAGGCGAGTCCTCGAGCGGGCCGGTGGGTGGGGGTCAGGGGTTTGGATGTGAGGGGAGGATGTGAGGGTGTGTGGCGAGAGTCTTGCAGTTAAGTGGAGTGAATCAGCTTGATGCAAGGCAGTGGAGTGGAGAAGGGGCAGGAGGGAGAAGGGAGATAGGTCAGATGGCAGTGGGATGGAGGGGTGGAGGAGAGAAGGGAGGGGGGGCGTAGGAGGAAGTCTAGATACAGGAAAGGTATGATAGGGGGGTTCGCAAGTGGGGCAGGATCATGCGGCGTTGTGAGGGGTGAGCGTGCGGTTCTGATTTGGCCGCGAGGCGCACATCGCTCTGCTCATTGACAGACCTCCAGCCGAGGTCCATTTCCTCCTAAACCCCCTGCCCCCCCTCACCCCCCCTCCTCCTCCCCTCTTTGTGGAGGTGCACTGAATACTGAAGAGCCAGAGGCTGCATGGCTGGCTTACAAAGAATGCTCTTTTCTGTCTCCTGCACTCCCTTTCTGTTTCGCTCGCTCTACGTTCTTTCTTACTCTCAGCTTTCTGTGCCCTCTTTCTCTCTCCCCGTCTCTTGCTCTCTCCCCGTCTCTGACAGAAACCCTCTTTACTTTCTTTCCACCTCTCGCTCCCTCTCCGCACCTCCGCCCCCCTCCCCCTCCCTCCCTCCCTCCCTGCCATATTTGTTTCAAAACCTTCCATCTACTCCTCTCTCTCTCTCTTCCTCACCTCCCCTCTCTTCCCCTCGTTCCCGCTCTCCCCAGAAACGCATCTATTATTAACACACACCTCTGGCACTCACCAAAGACTGAACCAAGGTCCAGGCCAAGCTCCTCAGCATTTTAATCACCCGTAATGAGCAAGAAATAATAAATAACAGTGCTTGAATCCAGGGCCTGTTTGGGTGACAGCAATTAATGTATGTCTAACATACTGTGTATGTGCAGCACTTCTTAACAGTTTTCCCTGTAGCCTACAACACTGTTTTTCACCAGGATCTCAACCCAATATGCTGTAGGCTATCCCTCGAGGTCCAGCTCGGTGCACATGTACAGAAATCAATCCGGGCAGCATCCGACCACCAAAAACACCGGGTGAATCAGAGCTCGCATTCCGGCAGATAACGCATATCATGTCAGTCCAGCGATGTGAGACATTACTGTAATTGTAGATTAGTTGTGTTGCAGGTTTCCCACTGCGGAGGCTGGCGTGTTTAACCTCTCGTTCTTGCGGCAGGCTTCTGCAGTGCCTGCCTGCCTGCCTGCCATCCCCGGCGCAGAGTCTGAGGGCAGAGGCAGCGCTGTCAGACGTGCGTGGATGTGCGGGCGAGAGGCGTCCCCGGTGACTAGCATGGCCTCTTTTCATCATCTGCTTCCCTCTTCCCTTTGAACAAACACAAGGCGCTCAGGGCAGAGATCTGTCAGAGGTCCAGCGCTCGCAGGGAGAAGGGGGATTATGCTGCTTCAAGATTACCGAAACCCCCCAAAATCATTACTGGTAGAGCTTGCTGAACTAAGGGATACATCAGTTGTTTTTGTTCGCTCTGATAGGGCTTTACCTTGAGATGGTGTAGATACAACCAACCCAGATGCAGGCTACAGCACACAGCGGTCTGCACTCGACTACTGATGCTATGAAGAGGGACTTGAGGGAAAAGTTGGGCAGATTCACAAGGCAAGCTGAAAGTGGATTAAATCTGAAAGGATGTGAAGCAACGCTGTATCACTGCATCGCTCTTAAAAAAACATGAGTATGCCCCTTTTATCACTGTTTTATTTATACTGGTAAACATCAAACAGAAACAACAGCAAAATCAAGAGCTGACTTCCTCCCATACTCATGTGTTTATCGTTTCTCTTACATCGACAAGTTAATTTACAATGGTTGCCACTGGTGTGACATGATAGCGTCAGTAAGTAAAAAATATGGAAATGAACGATGTCCCTTTCCTCTGGATTTCATCCACACGCAATATCGGATCACTTCCCGCACCTGTCATGCTGTTGGTGTTGGTTCAATTGTCGTTCAAATCAGTCATGACAGGAATCCTATCAGTGTTGAGTCTTTATGTAATTATGTGATAAAAATGTATCGATTCAAACCGGAGGGCAGTATTAGGCTGAGTCGACTTGTGCCACAAATGCCGCATTGTGCTGTGTCTGGAGTGTCGTGATGAAAAGATTTGGGCTCTGTCTACTACATTCTGTCCCAACACCTCTGGGATGTGCAGCACATTCATAATCTTTCCAAACCACCGCCAAGGTAATTAAGACATGTCACCATCTGTCTGTAGAGCCGGAGACAAGAATCATATCCAAAGTCTACAGAGATTGTATCACTTTAAGTAACAGGCAATGAGAGTACAGGTATAACAACCCCAACCCCAACTACCTGTTTCCCTTTCTTTCTTTGTTATAATATGTCCAACAAGGTTACTGCATTCAATACCACGTGAACACTTACGTTGTCTTGAGATATACCTCACACAACTAAACATTTTTTTGTACATGAAGTTGCTTTATACATTGTTGTGCCTTTCATCAAAGTTCGATCAAATGTCGCTATAAAGAAGACTTTGATAGGTTATAAGGTAGAAAACAAATGTGAAACGCTTCCCATAACCCTGTATGCCTGCCCTGCCCCCAGATATATGAGAGAAGCTTACAGGTCCCTCAATAGAGAGCACAAAAGCTCAAAACAAGGCATAAAATCCCTGTCTGTTCCACAATGGGCCACAAATCCAATCCAAGAAAACAAGAGAACCCAGGTCATAAACTCCAAATCATAAAGTGCTCTCTAGAAGCCACTCAGACCTGGAGAGCTTGTCCCTGGCCCGGCGAATGTTTGTTGTGCTCTCGAGCTGCGGCAGCTCTCCACTCATTGACAGGCTCCGTTTGGAGCGCAAACTGCCCCCAGCTTTGGGGTAGGCCACATAGTAGCGCTCTTTATACGAGTCCACATTCAGGGAGTGCCTGCGGTTCACCCTCGTACCCCCTGCAGGCACAGTCATGTAATGGTGGGGGGCTTGGTGGGGCCGCGGGCCCCTGGGAACCGCAGTCCATTTGGTGGGCTGGCCGGGTACAGCCACTGCAACAGCGGTGGCCATTTTAACCTCTGAGGAGTTATTCCGGTTCATGTTATCTAGCTCAACGTCTGCCTGAGCTTCAGCTCGGCGGGCCTCAGAGGGTTTCGAGGGAGCGATGGAACGTTTGGGCCTCAGAGTGCCTGGGGAGGCCGGGTGCCAGCTGTGGCTGGCAGCCGAGGTAGAGACGGTGCAGTCAGGGATGGAGGGTTTGGTGGTCGCTACCACGACTGGCAGTCGCTGCTTGGCTGGCTCCGGGGGCGGCAGGGCAACTCTCAGGCAGTCCTTGTCATTCTTCTCTGGTCGCAGGACTTGCTTGGACAGGGACTTGGGGATCCCACAGCCCTGTAGCTGCCCGTCACTGCTCAGCGAGCGAATATCCCCCATCTCCAGTGCCTGAGATAAAGTGAGATGGAAGCAGAGACAAGAAACAAGTAAGACGAGGGCGATAGGGAGACAGAGGAATGAGAGCAATTCTTTGAGGCATCCCTTTCAATATCAACACCGTCAACAACAATACCGAACCGATAAAGAACAACATAGAAGGAATCATACAAAACTGACCTTATCTACGTCTCCTTGGTTACAGACCCGGTAGCGCACAATGAGGAAGATGATAAAGGCAAGCACTGAGGCCACAATAATCCCTCCGATGATAACCACAATGGTGCCGCCGAGAAATTGGGACTGCATGAAGTGGCATCTCAGGTACTGCGGCTCAGTGGTGAAGTGGATACAACCTACCACCCTGGTGGCCGTCAGCGCGGTCACCTGGTCATCGTAGATGGCCAGCACACACAGGTCATACTGCGTGCCGGCCGCCAGGTTGTTTACCAGGATGTTCTTACTGGTCGGGGGTATCATCCTGTAAAACAAACGCGTTGTGAATCCTGATATCGACTAGAGAGGGTTAAATGACAGGAGACAGAAGCAAATCAGATTAACCGGCTTATTGTTTTGTAGCGATGAAATGACATGACAATCATTTGTCTCTCAGGGGGCTATTTAAGATCTGTCTGAGGCATAATCTTTTGTGACATTTGATTTATTCTCTCCAACATCATTACTGATAAAAGGTTGCTTTCGGTAGCTGGGGATGCAGGATGCATCCGTTTGTTCACAACATCAGGATTATGGGCTTGATTCCCTAACGTGTCTCCTGCATTCAGTAGCCGATGCTGCATGCCATGGGTGTTGTTGACTTGAAGTCCGTTTGGATAAAAGTGTCTGTGTGATGATCCTATCATATCTTAGTGATAAGCACTAAATATGGAGTGAAAGAGGGGAGAGATGAAAGAATGCTGTGTACGCCAGTTTCTCAGATGGGCATGTGTGAAGCCTCTGAAGGTTTTTGTAAAACACTGGCTGACTTCTCTTTCATCTTCCCATCAGTCTGCAGCTTAGTGCTGACACTCTATTTTGATTTTGTTGATTAGGCATTATCAAGGTTTTGCACATAGTAAATGATACACTCTGGCAAGGGGGATTATAAGTCAAAGAAAAAGAAGTCTGATACAGTGCATTAGTCTGTCTTCCTGATGGGATAAATAGACACCACAAATAATCATGTTGACAGCCAGGTCCAATTCTTAATGACTGAATTTCCAGTGGGGTTTAAACAATGAAAGTAGACTATAAAAGGTAAAACAAGGGTCATGAGATTTTTTATAACATGGTTCACAACAGCTTTTAAACACAGTTTGCGTAAAACCATGCAGATTTCAGATTCATCTTATTAAAGAAGGGGTACAAATTTGTTTTGTACACCAGCACTTTAAGAGAAAGGAGCCTCTCTGCCAGTTTGATTCTACAACCTCGGCATGTTTCATATCAATCCAGCACGACTCGGCATGTGTTGCTGCCTACCTGTAGACCAGTGAATCATCGTAGCTGCCATTGTATTGGATTTGGAACATGCGGATTCCAGGAATACTCCTCTGGAAGTTGAACTTGACCAGGGCCGAGGTGGAGGTAGCCTCGGCAATTACCACTTTCTTCTCCTGGCTCGTCTTTGCGTTCCCCAGGGGCACGCCTCCCGCCTCCGCCCCCGTCTTGGTCACCGTGGCGATATCTGATGATCCGGGGTCGGGCTCCTGCTCCGCGATAGTGTTGTTGGTGATGTGGGGGAGTTTAGCGATGACCAACTCCATCGTCTGCTGGGCTTCCCCGGCCGGGTTGGAGGCTACGCAGGTGAAGGAGCCTGGAACACAAACCCAGAAGATTATCATCCTCCCTGATATTCATTATGATGCACAGACTAGTACTACACGCCACACATCTATTAAAGTCGCAATGAAATGGCATTTTGAGAACATCTTGCTTGTATTTCCGGTTGAAACAGGATGTTGGGGCGGGACATAACGTGGGGAGGGATCATTCAAAAGTGTCCGGTGGTGTAAACCGATGGGATAGCAGTATCTGCCAGGGAGAGAAGGCAGTTTTATATGATGGGAGGGGCAGAGAGGGGATCTGTGATATTTACTTCCGCCAAGGAGGTTATGTTTTCGGTGCCGTTTGTTTAGCAGGATTACGGAAAAACTACCGGCCCGATTTTCATGAAACTTCGTGGAAGGGTGTAGCATGGGCCAAGGAAGAACCCATTAAATTTTGGAGCGGATCCGGATCCGACTCACGAACAAGCAATAATAACACGAACCTTGGCGGAGGTCTGCGCTCTCTGAGTGCCCTTCTAGTATTGGTTGGTTTTTAGTTTTCCAGGAAGGGAAAGCAATGGGTTTTTGATATAAAAATCTGAGAAAATAAAAACTTGATCATTTTAACTTGATAATTTGATAATCTTGATAATCTTTGGTATGTATTGTAAATAGGTGTATATAATGACATGGAAAAAAAAGGTCATTTTTCATTTCATTGTGACTTTAACCAGTGTGCCAGCAGCCTACACACTTCCACGCTCCAAACTTTATCAACTGATGTAGACAAATACTTCAGTCCTATGGGCCACTGGTGTACCCAAGTAAACAAGTAATTTCGTTCAGTCAACAACACAAGCACAGCCGCTGGGTGTAAACAGACCGGAGTCCTTGACAGTGCTGATGAGGATGTCCAGCGTGCCGTCACTGTGGACCACGGCCCTGGAGGAGTTGGACATAAGGCGTCCGTCGGGGGCGATCCAGTGGATAATGGGGTCCGGGTCGCCCCTGGCCTTACAGCGCAGAGTCACACTCTGACCCTCCAACGCTCGCAGCTCCTGAGGCAAAGCAAGGCAAGGCAGTTAGAGCTGGGACTTCTGCATATTTGACAAAATACAGGAACACTGAATCTACTCTTGTTCAACTGTCGTTGAGAAAGCCTAAATGACTGAGATACCATAATTAATGCCATTATTGATGATCGATATTTCTAAATTGTTGCATTTTAAAGCTGTAGTGTCTGATATGAGAATATAATCAGCTATTCATCTTCATCAAGATAACAGGAATTACCATGCGTATGAAGGCAAGATAATCAATATGACAGTAATTTTGGAGTGTATATGCAACGGTCTTAGTAAAGATTTAGTTTCACTGCAATTATCTGAAAGGAGTCTAGTGAATGTAAATGAGGATATATAGCTGTGATTATTTAGAAAGGATTTGCAATCAGATGATTTTGTTTGCGTGCATCAATCGAGGGCTAAGTCACTGTAAGCTTTCACTGTGTAACAAGAGCGTCACAGAAGATCCATTATAAACCTACAAATAGCTTTATTACACTGATAACTGAAAATCCATGAAAAAGAGCTACTCCAAACAATCTCAAGGCCACAATTTGATTACATTTTTAAAGTAAACCATGCATGATATATTTTATCTGAAACAATATTTGGTTAGCCTCGCAAGCCAGAAGAGCCTTGCAAGTTGATCAGCTTTGAGGCAGATATTTGATTCTGCTTACGTTAATCCAGGATGGCATTTTGTGCTTTCTGTGCCCATCACACCAAATATAAGCCTCGCAAGCCAGAAGAGCCTTGCAATATCTTTACTAGCAGCCAGCGTTATATCTCACAGTGCAGTTATACCTGCATACAGTTATACCTGGGAGTGTCTGGTGATGAGAGGAGGCTCACACAGGAACTCCTCCTCTGAAACCGTCCAGAAGTAGCGTCCAGCGAGGTGTTGGGGTGAAGCGCAGGTCTCCAGATCGTCCTCCCTCCTCAGCCTCCTCAGCCACAGCAGCTCACAGTTGCACCTCAGCGGGTTTCCCCCAAAGCTCAGCGCGAACGACGTAGGGCCCATTATCCCCGACGTGGCCAGGACCCCCGCCCGCTGGAACACGGGGTCGGGAGGAAGCTTCTGGAGCTTGTTGGAGGTCACGTCCAGCCTCTTCAGCTTCTGCAGGCCGGAGAAGGTGCCCTCTGGGATATAGCTGAGCATGTTGTGGTCCAGGTTGAGGGTGTGGAGGCTGGACATCCTCTGAATGGCCACCCACGGGGCGCTTTCCAAGTTGTTGTAGGACAAGTCCAGCTCTTCCAGGGCTGTGAGGTCGTTGAAGGCCCCGATGTGGATGTTGATCAGCTGGTTGTTGTTGAGGATGAGGTGGTGCAGCTTGGACATGCCGCTGAAGGTGTCGTTGGTGATGCGGGTTAGCCGGTTGCTGTCGAGGTGAAGGGCGCGCAGGTTCTCCAGGTCTTTGAAGGCGTGGGGCGCGATGGAGCCGATGGTGTTCCGAGAAAGGGTCAGGTCCACCAGCTTGGTCATATTAGCAAAGTCTCTGCGTTTTATGCTGGTTACAAAGTTATCGCCCAGACGCATCTCCACCGTGTGCCTGTCGATGTTTGGGGGCACAAAGAGCAGCCCCTTTTTGTCGCACAAGGTTGCCAGGTTGGGGTTAAGCATCTGGCAGACGCAGCGCTTGGGGCAGACCTGAACTTTGTGGGCCTTCACAGCCATGCCGAGGACTATCAGATAAACCAGGAGAGACTCCATTTGGCTTTCCAGTCAGGTTAATACACCTAAACAAGACCGGTGAAGAGAGAGAGGGGGGGGGGGGGAGGGAGAGAGGGAGAGAGGGGGGCATGCTATTTATGAAACAGTTTGGAAATGCAGAGCATGAAATGTGGTGATTGTTTGTAATTTGTGTAATCTCTATCACACCTGCACTGAGAAATCCCCTCCTAAAACGGCGCTGGGGGATTCTACTCTGTAAAGCTAAGATGTCAGCTTTCGCACTAGATTTGAAATATTATTGACAACTCAGAGCTGAGATTTGCAGAGAATCCAAGCTGAGCAGGGAGCTAAACAAGTCAATGCTTGAACAAACCATAGAGGCTGTTCAATTAGACATTAAAATAATTGTTCACCTGCAGAATTTCAGAATAACATCGCGACAGTTTTACTTTTTAGCCCCTGCTCTGCTGATCCTACTTTTTGATATGATAATGCAAGTCCTTTCATGTTTGTGTACAGAGGGATGAAAGTCTAGACCGGCGGTCCAGTGCCTCATCAGAATTAGACTGATGTCTCCCAGGATCATATCGCCAATGGAAAGGGATGATGGGGCCCACTGCCTCCGTGAGGATGTGCTATGCCTGGCTATTGATTTTCTCTCTGCTCTCTCTGCTGCTACTCTTACTTATGACACAACTGAGATGGGGGATAAGGAGGGATCCATTTGATGAATCCTGAGACCTTGTCAGGGATATAGCATGTCATAAAACTAAGAAAGTGGAGCTCAGAGCACAACTGTGCAGGAGTACGACACAATAAAGCCGATTTGGTGTGACATTAGCCCTGATTATATTTGAAACGAAATTTATTGTCATTTTTGTTCAACATGCAATATTCATCCCTCTGGGTGTCCTGTTACCGCACACAGAAAGGAACACCAATCCAATCAAACACAGAGAACAAGAGATCCAATCCCACAACTGTAGTAAAAATACAAAGGCTAACCTTTAAATACAGAACAGAATGGCTGATTTATGATTATGGCTTTCTGTGGTTTGCTGGTAATGCCCCCATTGCCAACGTTTGGTCTTGGAGAGTGTGCATAAAAATCTTGCCTCAGCAAAGGGCCAGCCAACCGAGTTACTTCGTGCTTCAAAGGCCTCTGCTGCACCAGAGCTGTGACACAGAACTCACAGTATAATAACCTTGACAGTCAGAGTATGAAGAAAATGTCAAAGAGTGAAGAATACCTCAGACAGAATGTGAGTGACACGCAGCCATGTGGGGGCATGTTTTTCATGTTAAAAGGGAGTGAAGCCTGGTGGCATCCACTGACAACAGTTGCATTTTGACAGCTGTATAAAATGTATCACAGCCTGACAAGCGGGGAGAAAAGAGGTCGCGTTAAAATGGCCCATAATAGCAAGGGGAGGGATGATATCATTTGGGAGAGCACACTAGGTATGACATTTTCATGAATACTGCTGATCAAGCGGCCATGCATCAATGTCTTTCCTGACCCATTTTTACGAGGGACAACTTCACCCCCTTTACCAAGTCACACAAGTGCGCTGCCTCGGCTCTGGTGTGGCGTTTTAGTCAGGGGAACAGCAGCGCAGAGATCTCAGTGTGAAGCTGCTGAGAAATGGACTGTAGAGCAATTGTTAAATGCTGTTATGACTCTGCTTAAAGATGGCAGATGACTTCAGTGTCATGCAATACTGCGAGGCTATGTGGAGTGATGTGCAAGCACCCATGTGGAAGGGAGAATATATATATATATATATGTGTGCGTGTGTGTGTGTGTGTGTCTGCGTGTTTGTGTATATCAGGGAGTGGGTACAAGAGAGGAGGTGCATGCGAGTGTTCAAGGGAGTGTGTGCATGTTCATGTTTGTGTGAATGTGTGCCAACCACCTTCTGCTCTGCTCTGAGTGGCACAGCCTCTGGATGTGCAATGAGGCGGAGAAGACCTGCTACTTCCCGACTAGAATGGCGCTGAGGACGTGATATTGATTCACTCTGCGGAGATGGGGCTTTTTTCGCCGGTGAAAACTCAGCCAAACGTGAAGAGAATGGTTGCAACGGTAATCCCTACGAAATTCGTTTTGTGAGGACAAAAGGACAGCCCCATCGCCGCAGAGACCGGGCGGGAAAGATCTGTTGCTGTCTACCTAATTTGCATTTAATTACGGGGTGTTCCACAGAGATTTGCATAAAAGGTCACACTCATCAAGTACATGAACAAATAACTAGATAATCAATCAATGAATTCATCAATCACACACTTCATCTTTAAATGTCACTCCCTCGGAAAATCATTATCCTACAGGTTGGGCTGTTCATTATAGTGAGGCGACATGGGAGGGCCACAAATAAACAAAAAAGCAGATAATCTACTGATGCTTTAACGATAATCTCCTTCTTAGTCAATCAAATGTTTCTTTACTACCTCTGAGCAGGTCTTTTCCATCTCAGAGCACAGACTGACAGCACACACCCACACACACACACCAGTGGGTGGAATTGTGCCTAATAGAGGTAGCTCACTACACAACAACCCCCAGCTATGGAGACAGACATTCATGCGCAGCAGCAGTGTACTGTAGGAGAGGATATCTATGCTCTCCCTGGGGCAGCATTCGCCAAGAAAAGCCTTATGCAGCATGCTGCATGCCAATCGGCCGGTGAGGTCATGGGGGATATGTTTTCAGATGGTCTAACTTATGCTGGAGCTCATGTGAGAAAGCCTCTGCAATCCACGTTTGGGCAGGGAATCAGGGAAAGCAGCCCTGAGAGGGGAAGTTAATGAGATGAAGTCTGCTTGGTATGCCTCCACACAGGCCGGCATAATGGCACATGGCAGTGTCTCACCTGGGTTATACAGCGAAAGCAGCTGGATATCTGCTACTGCCAAAAATAAGCTTTGTTGTGTCAAGGAGGTAAACTGATGCTGCAATACATGATGGTAAAAGGGTATCGACAAAACAGTGAAATGGGTACTCAGCCTGCCCACTTTATGAGACCAAATGGAGCTGCTGCATCTGCTGAAGTGGATCAAATTTTGACTGAGCTGGTAGAAATTCTATTGTGTCTGATAAATGCTCTTGTAGCCCAAGTCCAAACATCCTGACCAAACATCGATGCTGTTACGGCCATCTAACTAACACATCTGTGTTTGTGAATGTGGGTATGTGCGTTGTGACACCCTTTTCCTACAGAGTCTGCCAAATTCCCTGCCAATGTTAGAATGCGATAGCTCTTGGGTGACAGCCTTGATACCATGGCAACACAGAAAACGTCAGTTTGGGGTGAGATGTAATCAGTGGCTCATTTTCAGATCACCTAATAATATTTACAACAAAGACTGTTCTCTGGAAGAAAATACCTTGACAATTTTGTTTTTGGTAATGGCAGAGGTTTTGCTTGGAAGCCACTGCAGACTCATTCTACCATGTATGACACCTACTTAACTCTGTACCGATGAGAAAAAAAGGAGAGATTGTATACTCAGCTAATTCAGTATTGGATTCAATGTTGGGAGTGACTGAATTGTTACCATTCTTCCAGCCTTGCGCATAAATAAAAAAGAGCAATGGCTAGATGGGGCTGGATGGACCTCTGATGTAGTTTAATTTATTTTTCTGTTTCAGCCAGACAAATGTCTGTGACTGTGCGTGTGTGTGTGTGTGCCAGGGGATAGCATACTAAGCAGACCCCACTGCATCAATAGAAGTGCTGTTCATCAGCATTTACAACTACCCCTTGTAATTCCAAGTGTTTTCCTTCACACAGTATCAGAGGAAATTCAGCGCTACCTTGATAGGCTAGATAGGCTTCCATGACTAGAGCAGGCTTCCCATTAGTCCAACAACAACGAACACAGAAAACACCATCCAGATTTTAGATGCTGCTGTCTTGTATTGAGCAGGAGACTGAACCGACCAAATTCAAATGCTGTACATTGATTTTACACCTTAATTCTCCCACAGCAGCGCAGACCCCCTGATGTGAAGGGCTTATGACCTGGGATTTTCTTCCTGAAAGAGGAATGCACAATCCTTAAGGAGCACCTTTGAATATCAATATGACCTCCTCAAGTGAATATTCTCCACACTTGGCCCACAAGTGTATAGATTTTCAATTCTGTCAATGATTGTGATCGTACACAGTGCAATGTCTTCATATCAGGATCAGCAACCGTAAAAAAAATAATATGCAGAATCCAGACCTCTCTTAGTGAAAATATCATGTTCTATTACAAAGGCTCTCAAGGACAGCCAGAATTAAATCTATGATCACAATTCACCCATTCATTCATTTTCCCTTTTCTGGAGACCCTCAAAAACTTCTGTTTTCTCCCTCACACAGCAACAAAATGGCTAAATAATGTATAATGCTCTCTCTCCTTCTCCTTGTTGTGTAATCAAAAAAGCTGCTCTCTCTCTCACACACACACACACACACACACACACACACACACACACACACACACAAACACACACACAGCATGTGGGCCAGGTGTGTGTGCATGCAGTTTGTGAATATGCCTGCACTGATAGGCCTGGATGTGAATTTATTTTCTTGAAATTCAGTGTGTTCGAAATGTGAATGAGAACGATTCTATAAAAAAAAGAAAAAGCTTCTTTTGTGTGCGGAGCAAAATTTGGGTCAATGAGTACAGAGCCTGTCTGCACAAAGCCTTGCTGTAGTAGAACCATATATCACTTCTTTTCCATCAGTGAAAGATAGCGGCACAGGCTACATCATTGAGTGTATTAACATAGCAGTAAGAGCAAATAGAGGCAGTAAAATGAGGCGTGGGCCTGGTTTCAGTGGTGTAGCAGTTACAATGGTGCCTCAGGCACTCATGAATAATAAGATATGTGATAACTAACACTCGACATTAAACAAGATCATTATACCTCATCGTTTATAAATCTCCCGGACAATATTTTCACTTGTCTACATCAGTCACCTGGCACTATATTTCCCTGCCTACATACTTAACCAGTAATTAATTTTCTTACTTGGCCTGATTTAGACTTTATCACACCTTACCAAGTGAATGATTGACGTGTAATTTGCATATCAGTCGTGGTTTAACCAGAGCACACACCTCATTACAGCAGCAGATATCACCGGTCCCTCTTTAGGCTGATAAAAGATATGATAAAACACACAAACATTTCACATCTGAAATCAATCTTGTCCTGCATGCATCCGAGAGCGGACTGGGTAATGGGCGCATTAGGCATGATTCAGTTTCACCTGTAGAAAAAACAGCATGCAGCCAAGTGGATACTAAAAATAAAATTGCTATCTGACCGCGTTCCTTAGCAAATGAGGAGATTTTTTTTGACCTTGCGGTACAGGTCCTGGGCTAGCGGGTTACAGCCTATACGCATAACCCCTGTCATAAGGGAAATTCTCCACCTTTTTTCAGATGGGTCCTGGGAGAACTACTCCAAGTCAACAGTATATTGCGCTTCTTGAAAGGCAGTTTCCCAAAAGAGTTCAGGAGCTATAATTCACACCATTTCACACCAGCCTATAAAATGTTAAATTTACCTTGCAGATGGAACATCAACCCAGGTCAATGGAGGGTGATTTGGAGCTTATTCCCTCCCAGTGGGGCTACGAGCATACTGAAGGAGCCTCGTCTAAAACAGGACCGACGGTGCCTCTTGGAGATAATTCAGGTGTCCCGAAAACGCGCGTCTTGGCTCCTACATCAGCGTGTGACGGCCTGCGAAACCACCGATGCCCTTCAAGAAATCCATGACCAACAGATAAAGGACGATTCCCTTCCGATGCCCTCCGACCGGTAAATTCTCACCGACAAATACAGCCCGCCGTCGCCTATGTTAAAAACCAGAAAACGTAACCTGAAGGGTCCCGGTATGGCTTTGAGGCTGCAGCTGTGCAGGATCGCCTCTACTGCGCATTCGCCTGCATGCACCTCCAGAAGAGAAAACGCCTTTGTAGCGACAGGCTGCTTTATTATCTACAGCGCTGAGTGACTGGTGTGCTGCTGAATCCAGCCAGATGTTCGTATCGCTTTCACGAGGTTTTCTGGCGACGCAGGGCTCAGTGTTGAGTTAATCCAGATTGACTGAAAGGTTGCTGCCATATATCCCCTCTTCTGCCCCCGGACTACTGTCAACCTCTCGCTGCCACCGATCCAGCTCCATTTCTGACCAGAGGTGCTGTGCTCGGAATGGTAATTTGTGCGCCCCGAGCTGCACAGAGACCATTTGTGTGCATAGACAGATGCAATGCCTCCCAGCCTATCTCACAGGCAGGAATCATAATTTATTCATGTAGATTGAACTCTGCTGCACGAAAATGCAGTAGGCCTATCCATAAACGCAACATTCTCTCTCTCTCTAAAAAATAAAAAGTAGGACTGCAAGAAGGTTAGTCAATCAGTAATCATTTAGATAGGCAGGAGTCAATCATAAGGAAAATGCTAATGAAGAGATATTTAATCTAGCAATTTAGGAAAATATGTCAGGCAATATCCAGTGTAGGCCTAAACTTGATATAAGATTATATTATCAGAAAACCACCCATCTTCTTCTGCATGAAACCACTGAGGTGAAAATCTACAGTAGGCCGGTCTACCTATACACTTTATGGTAAATCACTGTTTTTCAAGCTTGGATGTTACAGTATAGCTGAATATTTCTGCATGCATTACATAGATTGTTGGCAAGAAAGTGTCGAGTTGGCTTAAATTGAAAGCGCTGGCTCCCTGAGGGTCTGGCTGGCACCCGAACCCATCACTATCAGATGCACAGGGTCGTATGGCCTTTAGTGCAAGTTGGCAAGGTGCACATGAATAGGTCTATTACAGCGGCACAGTCACCTTCTTGGACGGGATAGTCGCACACTCAGTGTTTTTATTCCCAAGAACAATGGCCTGTGCTGCTCCTGGGCCTCTTGGCACTTCCAAATAGATGTTTGTTGTCATCCAGAGAATTACCCCGAGGAGCTCTACTCCAGATCAATAGCTCCATCCAGTTACAACTGACGCACTTCAGATCAATAGGAATAGCCTCAGTGTAAGTGGTTTAAGCATTCATAGCTATCCAGAACTGGAATGGCAAGAGCCCTCAAACAGATTTTCATCTCTAAGTGTACAAAAATACATAATGACTGGTGTTAGATGTGTAACTGTGACACTGTGTTGCTGTCAGTCTTTGTTACAGTAGGACTATCCAGTCTCCTCATTAGACCACATGGTACGAAACTATAGTCAACCGTCCAGAGTGGCTAGTAGATTCAAATCTTCACTTGCCAATTACATTTCTTGGTAGCTGAAGTAATTTTCATGCTAAGATATGAAGAACATAGGTTGGCTACCTGCAAAAACAGCTAGTAGAATAACTGAGTTTTACCAGCCACACCCAAAACTCACTAGCACTTGGCTGGTGGCAAGTGGTAATGTCAAGCCCTGCATGTGACCTACAGTTACTGTCCCATCACAGCCATCCTGAGCTAACAGTCGATAGGAAATGACACTGACATGCCTTGCGCTTTGCTGTACTCTTTTACTGTTGTGATTGACTTCTGGTTTTCACTGATGCCTGTCGTCCAGGAACTGCTGGTAGGTGAGTTTGTCTGCCTGCTCGCCTGTCTGGCTCTTTTTTTCCAGGAACAGCCCCATGCCGTCCCGTGGAGGGTCAGCGATGCTGCGGCTCCACAGGGGCTCTGTGATCCCCAGCAGCTCACGCACGCGAGCAGAGATGACCTGCGGGGCACACGGCAGGGTTGAGTTCTCTGATAACATATATATTATTTATCTAACCTTTATTTAACCAGGTTAGTCCCACTGAGATTAAGAGCCTCTTTTTTTCTGGGGAGACCTGGCCAAGAAAGCAGCATCATGATAAGAAACAAAAAAAAGTTGCAGATCGACAACAATATATCAAGCTAAAATCACATAAAAGACAGAAAAAGGTGACATTTTCTACATAAGCACTCCAAAAGGCAACAGTCTATCAAAACAGTATACTGGCTTATAGGCCAAACCTATTTTAATCCTGACTAAATAAAGCAAAGACAACTCCTTATTGAGTCAATCTGTCTCAGGATCCTTCATTATCACTTTAAAGTCACCAAGAGAGAACAGTTCTTTAAGCTTTATTCTTAGATTTTCTGCTTGATTTTACAGTGAGCTCCATAAAGAGGGAGCAGAGTACATAAAGGCACTTTTGGCTCATTTAGCTCTGACCTGAGGGAGAGATAACAAAAACAATCCTCCTGACTGTAAACAGCATATATGAGATACAATTGATCTATCTGGTGTTTATTGGCAATGATGCTCAGTTCCAAATCCAAACTTTAATTGGATGTCACACTGTTAAAAAGAAGCATGTTAAACTGCCAAATGTGATGTGCAACTGAGCTGGCACCAACTAATCTTATATTTACTGAAACACACATTGGAGAGAGCTTTGAGGTGCAATATTGGTAACATAATATTTAACATACTGTATATTGAACGGTGGCATGGTATTTTGTTACACATCATATGCTAAAACACCAATTTGAGCATTTGAAAGTTGTGTGAGCCACCATCTTTGCCATTTTTAAAGATATAACAGCACTGTTTGGTAATTGGCACAAAGAGAGGAGAGAGAGGAGCTGTGCGCTGTTGGCAGACAGGATGCTTGCATAATCACATCAATCTCCAATTTCTGACACTAGTCTCTCTGAAACTTACAAACAAAAGAGTTTCTTCTTCTTCTTACCTGCATATCTTTAAAATCTGTGATCCCTAGTCTTGGAAGGTAGACACAATTCACATAAATGAGCTTTCTTCCAGTGATGAGGTTCTCCGTGAAACATGCCTGCGATATAAATGGATTAGGGCGTTGAGAACTGAAATACTGACAGCTTGATGGACGCTACTCTGTAACCGCATAGCCTGTATTATCTCAGTTTTAGTCAGGTGAATTAAACTTACTTTATATTGTGGATATCCTATGGATTCAATCCACCCTGCAACGTCATGACAACTCCAGTATAGGAACTCCATGTCGCCTGTGTGTATGTTGCCATGGAAACTGTCACTGCCACTAGGTGTTCGTTACCTTGAGTAGCTAGGTAGAGTTTCCTTGCCCCACAAAAAATGCGTTTAGTCCAGTCGGGAAGGTGTATTAAAAGTGCTGGGTCCTTATGCTGGCAGTACTGGACGTTTTTTAATGCAACATAAACTTGTATTTTTCACACCAAAGTTACTGAGTGGGGGTGTTTTAGGTTGAATAACACAGTTTGACTTTGGACCAATGAAAGATATGTAACGGAGATGAGGCGGGTCTAATCAGTGGTGGTTGGGTCTGCTTTTGTAGAGCAGCCAATCAGCTTCATAAAATTTAGGGCGGCTGGTAATTTGCGCGAATTGATTGGTTCTTAAATTGAGCTTGTCCCGCCCACGCTTAACGGAAACAGAATGCCTACGCGCAGCTTTCACTGATCTACACATCATCTCCACTCGTGCTAATCACTGAAATCGAGACTGTGGAGACGTAGAGGTCGTTTAAAAGCGCAGCATTGGCTTTCACCTCTGTCCGCCGCTCGACTGCATGATTGCTGCTACATAAAGTTCTCTTGCACTCGGGTGTCTTTCGGGTCGGTTCAAGGGCTCCGAAGCAGGAATAGAAACAAGCGAGTTTCAACAATGGCAGCGATTCTCGCCAGGTCCCTAGTGAACAAGAAGGTAAAGCTAATTCGTGCTCTTGTTTTATAGAAACGTTGTTTTGTTAGACGCTGTGTGCAGCTAAAAAGAGCTAACCGAACCTAGCTAACAAAGTCGTTGCCTTCCACACACGTTGCAGACAGTCACCCCTCCTTCTCGCTTGCAGGCATGTAATATTTATGCATGGCCGAAAGTAGTTGGGTAGGTAAGGTTTTATTTGCATCACGTGAACAGGAATTACGAGTCAATTATGCAAACAGACTGCTCCTGTTCCTAGAAATTTCGTTTTTCTCAATTACTTAAACACATAATCCTCGGATGATTATCTACTACCCCATACCATCATTAACTCATTTGCTCACAGCACTATATCATTTCTCTGCTTTTACACAAAATGCAAATGTGAAGCACATTTAGTATTTAGTATTGAAGTATTGATCAAAATGGATTACGCTGCTTTTCGGTTGAATGCATGCATTTATACATATGTTTATAGTGCAAGTCCTTGCATGCAAAATAGTACAACCAACATTCAGTCAACTGAGACACACACACATATTACGTAAGTGATCTGGTATTGTGTAAAATAAATTGACAAATACAATACAAGCTTGCATTACAAGCTTGCATTTTTTGTATTTTACTGTAAAGGTATGCAATGGGAAAACTGAATAAATATTTTTGTTGACTTTTGTGTTTTTGTGGCATAATCTTTGACGGCAAAACTATGCAGTCAGCTACATAGAAAAATGACAATTTGACAGTATTTTCCAGTAGGCTGCTATTGTCTCAATATGGTATAAAGTAAAAGAACACATTTTCAGGGTACATTGTGTCATATTGATGCCAGTAGTTAGCAGTTTGTCTGTCTTGGTTTAAGCAGTGATAAGGGGGACTTTAAATTTGGTGACATTGATTGGATTTGTTGATGGATTAATTTACTTTTGAAACAGGAGTTAAGAGTTAGGGGCTTTTGCAGGTGAAATATAGTTTTGTGCCACACAGTATAAACTGTTGTAGTGTTTGCACTTGCAGTTTTGAGACTGTTGACAATGTTTCAGAAAACGTGTTAAAGCAAATGAGAACTGTAATATGAATTGAAGTTCTCTAATGCCTTGGTCTTATTTTGTTACAGGCCCCTCTCCAGCTGGGCCGCATGTGCTACTCCTCCTCGGTGGTAAGAGCTTTCAGTCATCAGCTTTCATAACTCATCAGTGGATGAATTGTCTGTTGTTCAGCACAGATTGTTTATATTGTATGGAATTTGTTAAAATGATGCATCATATTTGATTATGTATTGATGGATAGATTACATAAATGGCCCTAGTGGTGATGTAACCATAGAGGAAGTGAATTTAATCATTGTAATTTTTGTGTTTCTGTAATAATGCTCCAGCCCACCACCAAGCTGTTCATTGATGGCAAGTTTGTAGAGTCCAACACCTCTGAATGGCTTGACATTCACAACCCTGTAAGTATGCTTGGATGAAGAACTGAACCTAACCCACGCAGCTCCTGCAGTAACGAGATATGTGCTGTATATAATACCAGTGGAACTTTGTAATAGTAACTTGGCATGAAGCTGTAGAGCGGGGGGAGTGAGTCTGGATTTGATCAATTTGAACCCCCTCTACACAGCCAGTTGAACTGAAAATGCATGTTGATGAATTTATGTCTTCCATAAGCCCCACTGGCAATTTCCTTGTCAAGTGTTTGCCTCCAGCAACGCAGCGATGGATGATTATAGAATGCTAAAGCAGCCATCTACTCGCACTCCCCAAACATTTCACATCAACAACAATATCAAAAAATAAAAATTGGGTTATTAATATCGATGGACTAATGCATAGCAATAACACTGATTACTTCCCCTGCTCTCAGTCAAGTGTAATATAACCTGACTGGATTGTCCTGGGCTGTCTCCTGTTCCTCAGGCCACTAATGAGGTGGTGGGACGGGTTCCCAAAGCCACCGAGGGAGAGATGCTGGCAGCGGCGGACTCCTGCTCCAAGGCCTTCCAGTCCTGGTCCGAGACCTCCATCCTCAGCAGGCAGCAGGTCTTCCTTCGTTACCAGCAGCTCATCAAGGATAACATTGTAAGGAAATGTCTCTCTCTCTCTCTCTCTCTCTCTCTCTCTCTCTCACTCATATGCCTCAGACTTTTTTTTTTTTAATTCATCATCGATCAGTGTTTTTCCATTTCCTAGAGAACAAATTGGTGAGCAAGGGAGTAGCTATATGTGTAATGGTTTAAACAATTATTCCTTGCTGATGTCTTGAACTCTTGCTCAGAAGGTTTCCCCCCTTGATATTTCAGAAAGAGCTGGCTAAGCTGATCACACTGGAGCAGGGCAAGACCCTTGCCGATGCTGAGGGAGACGTATTTAGAGGACTGCGTAAGTAAAGCATGGCCCTGGCTCCCAGCTATGCTGTTGGATTGTGAAGGCTGGTGAATGGATGTTGGACATCATATTCCCTTATTGAAACTGTTTGTTTTCTGTTGTCTATAATATTCTTATCTCCCGACGACAAGTCTGTACATTTGTTACTCCTTTTATACCAAAGTTCGATCCTAAGTGGCTTGAGGATGGCCATTATTTTTGCGTAACTGGACACCCCCCAGCATATAAAGGCTTGCATAAATTGATTTTCAAGAAGTCTTCAAAATGCCCAGTTTAATAAAGCAAGGATCATAGAAACGTTAGATGTAACAGTACAATGTGACCATTTTGGTATTTTACTGTTACTGGGTTTTATGCCTTTTTGTAAAGCTCTGCTTTATTTACAAGCTATTCAAACATTATTATTCAGTTCCTCTCAGTGAGACGCGATTGTTGACATCAGCAGATTTGCATCAGTGACAGAGATGTTGACAAATTAAAAAGCCATTGGAACTCCAAAATAAAAAGAAATATATATTTTGCTCACTACAAGATGGAGCTGCCAAAGTATTTTTGTACTCCTTAGTGTAGTGCCCAGTTTTGGGATGCCCAAATCATTTTGGGTTACTAACTTTAACTTATCAGCTGAAGGCCAGGCTGTGTTGGCAGGTGTGGGTTGCCAGCATTGCAGAGATTTACTACAGTGCTGGCAAAGGGACCAACTTGATTTCACAAGACCAAAAAAACTGTTTTCTCCAAGAAATAATAGAAACTGCTCAGATTTTTTTTAAGCTTTGGCCTCCAGAGAAAAAAAGATTTGGCCATGGTACAAACTGGATAATACACTGTAAGGTGTACATTAAATCATGTTGAATAAAACATAGACACCAACATGTATTATCCATTAGTTCACTGTGTAGCTCATCTCTCAGATGCTGCAACTCTTCTGGGCCCTCATTTATCAAGAGTGCGTAAGTACAAATATGCGTGTAAACCATGCGTATGACCATTTCTAAGCAAAGAGTCGGATTTATCAATTTGTGCTTATGCTTGAGAACGTGCGTAAATTTAAGCACAGCTCTGAGCATTCTTACGCACAGCACCAAGCGGTTGAAAATGAAAGACCACCAAGAACGACAGGAACAGACAATCAAATGAATAGGCATTTTCATAATTATTAATATAAAATTCCTTAGGCTTCAGTAGTTGAGACTAAAAGTGCATGTTATACCATTCATATACAATTTCGACAGTGCATATTGTTCAACTATATTATCTAGTCCATTTAAGCATACTGAATTAAATCGACTAATCATCATTTTAATTAGTATGAGTGATGAAATTCAGGATATAGGCAATCATAAAAGGCAACAATAAGACATTGATAGTTGTGTGCGCAAAATGGCTCATCTTGCTTTGATGGATGATTTGGAGCATTATGCATTGCGCATGGAGCGCGTTCTCAGAGAGCACACCAACTTTTTAACTGAAAGCGATGAGGGGCGACTCAGTAGATTTTGCTTTATTGGACCTCTGCCCCACCTTCTTCTTCAGGGAGGACCTGCAGGCTTAGAGAAATATATTCAAATGAAAATTATGTATCACAATCCGGTGTCCGGTCCACATCGGACAGGCTGGTCTCAGTCTGTTCTCCGCCTGTTGCAGCAATGTCCCTCTTGTTGACTATAATTATTTTGGATTCAGGTCAAAACCTTTTTTTTTTTTTCTGCCACTGCTCTGCTGATAAAACTGTTTAATGCCGCCGCTCACACCTGCTGACAGGCTGTATGTTTTCACTTGTTTATCAATCTACCATCGAGTGTTCCAGAAAGTACTTTGTGGTGCCACAACCTCAGTTAGTAATTTTTAATAATTTTAATAATTCAATGTCTGCATCTGTAAATTCTTCCTCCTGCGTTCTTTGTCTGAGCCGTGTTCAGCACAGAAGAGATATCAGTGACATTTCCTGCTGCATTTAAAGGGAAGGTTGTCACAATATATGATCGATTGGGGGCGTAAATTTATGTTAATGAGTGGCTGTGCACGAGTATGATGGTGGTTTAGAACGTGTGGTATTTATCAAGGCAGGTTACTTACAGGTTTGCGTACGCACGTTTGATAAATACCGATTTTTTTTTTTGTACTTATGCACATTCTAAATTTTATTCGTAAGAGAGAATTTAGAACCTTTTCTACGTAATGTTGATAAATGAGGGCCCTGGGGTTTGCCTCACCCTCTCTCCTCCTCTTGGCCCCCTAGAGGTGGTTGAGCACGCCTGCAGCATTACATCCCTCATGCTGGGGGAAACCTTGCCCTCCATCACAAAGGACATGGACACCTACACCTACCGGCTGCCCATCGGTGTGTGCGCCGGCATCGCTCCTTTCAACTTCCCCGCCATGATCCCTCTGTGGATGTACCCCATTGGCATGGTGTGTGGCAACACCTACCTGATGAAACCCTCTGAACGGGTCCCAGGATGCACCATGCTCCTGGCCAAACTGCTCCAGGACTCTGGGGCACCAGATGGCACACTCAACATCATCCACGGCCAGCATGCAGGTGTGTGTGTGTGTGTGTGTGTGTGTGTGTGTGTGTGTGTGTGTGTGTGTGTGTGTGTGTGTGAGACTGCACAACGTTAGCATGAAATATGGAAAGGGGTAGCAAGAAGTGTTTGTTTTTTAAATTGTCTCTTTATTCAGATGCAGATAAATAAGCTGTGTGTGTGTGTGTGTTGAGCAAAAAGCAAGGTCCAGAGATCATTTAAACATTAATGATATACCCTTTGGCAATATGTAGATGGTGGTTTGCATAATGTGTGGCACCTATGTCTTTAAGTAATTCACCAAAATGCTGTAGGCAAGAGAGACCCATTTTAAACTCTGTATCAGTGGCCACTGTGCCTTTAGGGTGCAGTGAAGAAGAAGAGGACTGGATTTACAGTATCCATTTGTATCTCTCATGTAGCGGTGAACTTCATCTGTGACCATCCTGCTATCAAAGCTATCAGCTTTGTGGGCTCCAACCAGGCGGGAGAGTACATCTATGAGCGGGGCTCCAAGAACGGCAAGAGAGTGCAGTCTAACATGGTACATCCAGAACACACAACACTACATTTTAACATCCTTCGGCTAAATATGCTACTTCTGTGTTTGTGATTATCTATCTCTCTGGGTAGAAACGGTTATTTTCCATGATAACCCACACATTACACATGGCGCCCATTGTTACGGACAAAAACATTTGCTCTTGCTGCTTCACCAAGACTAAAGCTTAGTTCTTGGCTGCAAATCCCTGAGGTTTGTTAAATATGTGATTAGCCTTTTTCTGCATCTGTTTGATGTCCTACAACGTATTGCAGAGAAAAATCCTACAGAGCCATGTCCTACATTTTTGCATTTTAGGGTGCCAAGAACCATGGTGTGGTGATGCCTGATGCCAACAAAGAGAACACACTCAACCAGCTGGTGGGCGCTGCCTTTGGGGCGGCTGGTCAGCGTTGTATGGCTCTGTCAACTGCCATTCTTGTGGGCGAGGCTCGTGATTGGCTCCCAGAGCTGGTGGAGCGTTCTAAGGCACTGCGCGTCAATGCAGGTAATTTCAACAGTATCTCTTTGCTAAAATGAATACAGCTTGTTCTCACGGATTTGATATAAAATACTGGGGTGTATGACAACTGTCCTGTGTAAGGGGAAATTATATCCTAATTTTATGTGCGTGTGTGTGTGCCCTGAAGGCGATCAGCCTGGGGCAGACGTGGGCCCCCTGATCTCTCCTGAAGCCAAGACCAGGGTGGATTCTTTGATCCAGAGCGGGGTGGACGAGGGAGCCAAGCTGCTGCTGGATGGCAGAAATGTCAAAGTCAAGGGATTTGAGAATGGAAACTTTGTAGGACCCACCATCCTGGGCAATGTTACGGTGAGACAGGAACTGGAATTGGGTTAGGTTTTGAGTTACCATGAAGCGGTAGGGGAAACTCACTGTGCTGTTCTCCCCAGCCGGACATGACATGCTACAGGGAGGAGATCTTCGGCCCAGTGCTCGTAGTCCTGGAGGCCGAGGATCTCGATGACGCCATCGGTTTGATCAACAAGAACCCCTACGGCAACGGCACCGCCATCTTCACCAGCAACGGAGCCACCGCACGCAAATACACACATGAGGTGGACGTCGGCCAGGTGAGAGACGCCGCCCCGAAGCTATGTAACAGACAAACTAGGTTAAAAGGTGGGGGTGGTGTCAGTTTGAGAATGAGGAAAGAAACACTTGTTATATATCGCTTTATTGGACTGTGATTCAACCAAGTGAGTCAGACGATCTTGTCAGCATCAGAGCCGTCATCTTTCATAACTGGATGTCGGCTAATACATTGGCTTCCCGCTGCCAGGCAGAGCAGAGAGGCTCCAACGGAAATGCTCCGTTTTTGCTCTCTGCCCTTTTCCCTTCTGTCTCCTTTCTTCTCTCCACATTTCTCTCACTCTATCCATAATAATTCATTGTCACTCCTCTCATTCATTCTGTACTGACTATCTTTACTAGGGGTGTAACAATTATCCAATTGGAATCCTTGGGACCGGGCCAGATATACAAGATATGGCTGTACCAATTTAAACATACGAGACTGGGGGGTTATTGGCCGTCTTACGACCAGAAAAACACAATTCGACAGTCAAAATCTCTATCAGTGTTTCTTTTCTTTCGCATCTCTCTTTCTCCCTCCATCCGTGTCACACTCGGCTGTGACTACTCCCCTCCCTTTGTGAATGTGACGGTTGTGAATGTGACTGCAGTTTCTGCTGAGTTTACGTCACATGAAGTGGGGAATAGTCAGTGGAGTGACTTGATGGCTCAAAGCAGTGACTTGGAAGTGTTCATGAAAGTGATGCATTTAATACAGATTTTCTACCCCAGTTTGCTCATTCCATTTGCTTTTTTTTTTTTTTAAATGTTCATCCTTTGAATCAAAGTTACTCTTGGAATAATTTTGTGGTGCCATTAACTTGACCTAAAGAGCTTTTCATATATTCTTATATAAAAAAAGAAATACTAGAAATAGGCTCTTAAACACTTGTTTTTTTTTCCCCAAAAAATTCTGGGGGAGTATGTCCACTGAACCCCACTAGCTATAATGTGTCTTCAGGTTTTTGTCACATTTTGACCCCAGATGTGTTTGCATTCCTGTAGTAATTATGCATCATAACTTCTTGATATTATGGTGACTTATCATGTGTGTTTATGTTTTTTTTGTACAGATTGGCGTGAACGTGCCCATCCCCGTCCCCCTGCCCATGTTCTCCTTCACCGGCTCCAGAGGCTCATTCAGAGGAGACACCAACTTCTATGGCAAGCAGGTAAATAAGAAACAAGCTGCATCACGTGTTACAACATCGAATACTACGCATCAAAACAAAATACTTTCACAATACAGACACACTCCCCTGTAGAAATGTTCTGGGTGGCTGCCTGTCACAGTAGTTGTCTCTTTCTATCACCAGGGCATCCAGTTCTACACTCAGATCAAGACGGTGACATCACAGTGGAAGGCTGAGGATGCCACCCTGACGAGCCCAGCTGTTACCATGCCAACCATGGGACGCTAAATTGACAGGAGTGCACCAAGAATAGATGTGTGATTACATCCAGCATAACCTTCAGTGACTACTGATATGCCTTAATATTTAAGAAGGAGCCTGAGGGGGGTTATCGATAAAGGTTGCAAGTCTGTTACCGTTTAGAAATATTTTTACAGGATTATTAGTCGGTGGTTCTGCTACTTTGAACAACCTGGACGATGTTGCACAAACAAGTTGTCCATTTCAAATATAAGCCACATGCTACCTCTTCTCACAAGAAGGGGGAGATAAACTGAATTGATGCAATGAATGATGCTGTCACAGAGTCTCCAAGGGGGTTGTATTTTCTACCATCATGTTCCTTATGTTAATTTTCTGTACTGACTAGAAAGACCATGGTCTAGTCGGTCATTTCTTTGATCCCCTGTGAACTCTGCCTTCACCTTTCTCAAAACCTATAGGAGGAATCAAGCAAAGGATGTAGGATTCTGCCTCAGAGAAATCAAAGCTCTTCCAATGTTCTTCTATCAGTTTCTGCTGTTTTTTTCCACTTGCCCTGTGTATCAGCATTGTGTAGATATTTGAAAAGGAGATAAATTGAACAAATGCTACATGTTTCATCATCATTTTATAACACTCCAGTGAAATTTAAATTACGGTTCCAGCTGTTGTACTCAAACTGTTTGTCCTGTACTGTCCAGTGTCTGGTTTAGAGTGTGTTTAGTGTGTGTTTGAATTTGATAGGTTCACAGTTTGCTCTGTAGTATCACAGTGATGCTTTCTTTTTCTGGCCGTGTATGGTAGAGAATTTGTATTGCATTGTGTTACATGTGATAAAACCTGACACTTGATATTATTTTGAATCGTTATCGTGAAATTCCTTGGAATAAGTTGTTTGTAGCTGCACCATAGTTATTTGTTAGACACCTTTCGATCCAAAGTATCTAAGAAACTTTGTCTCCTTGACTGTTACCTAAATAGTTTTAAGGTCTTGAGGCCACCAAATAAGATGTGGCTCTAAGAAGAAGCAGATTACAGAAGATAACACTGACGTTTTTTGTGTTTGCAGTTCATTGTTTGAGTAAACACATCACACAAGTTGTAATTTGTCTCATAACAGCTGTATTCCGATTTGTTATGAAACAGTTCCCTGGTAACAGCTTAATGAACTCCAAAAATGAAAGATATATGGCCACATCATTTGAACTTGACTTATTTGTGGTTCAGCAATACACAGCCTATAATTTTGCTACTGAAAAGATCCCTCTGTTTTGACTGCCTGTAAAATGAAAACATTAGAAATATGCTCCTGCTGGCAGAAAATTAATTACTGATGGTTTCCCCTTGACTCCATCGAGCATGCTAGACATTGGTCTTGTGGGCTGTTTGTGTACTTCTACTCAGCATGTTTGTCAGTTTGACATGAATCTCTGAGACCGAGGCTGCTGAAAACAACTGCTGGTGTTTATCATAACAGGGGTGACGTCACGGTAACAGCTGTGAGAAGAGTAGCTAGTCGGACATCATGGTGAGCATGAACTATGTTTAGCGTTCAGATAACTCTTCAACAGAGGTTTTATTCTGTATTTTATAGGCACAGGTCTTTGTAGTTTTGTTCAAAATTCAAGTTTCTTTGAGGAGCACGTTGTAACCGGCAGCCAACTAACTTCGCTCAGCTAACTTCGCTACTTAGCTTGCTAATATCAGTTGACTGAATATGCTGAGAAGCTAAGCTAACGTTCATTTAGCGTTAGTTGGTCATGAATCCTAATATAACACTGCAAATTAAGTGTATCTGGTATGTAGCAGGGTGTTGTCATAATTTGAGGGAAGAGAAAAGGTGATAAGCAAGGTAACAGGCTTACTGTACCTATTGGATAACAGTCAGTGAAGTGACAGATTACAGTAACGTTAGTAAACCAGTTAGCTGTCGTTAGTTAACAGTTAACTTAACCTGTGAGTGTTACATACCATGGTGTTTAATTTGCTTAATCATTCAATTTGATAACGTTAGCTATGGACTTGACTTAAGCTACAAGCCCAAACAAGTCTAGCTAGCTGTCACAGACATTGTTGCCTTAGATCATACTCATTATCACATGAGCTTTCTAGAAATAGTGCTGTAAGTGAATATCAAATATCCTGCCAGTGGAAGAATACAGAAATACTCTGTAAATGAAAATCTCCTAGACTAGATTTATGAGTCTCTCTCAAAGCTAGAGACCTTGGTGCTATCAAGAGACAAATCCTGGAGCGGTTTCACTGACAGTGAAACTGCATCATTGACAGCGCTGACAATGGATTATTAACTTTATGGACTCTGTGACTGTAGATTTTATTCCAACATTTTCTGGTTCATATCTGTTAATGCTACAATGAAATTAAGTGTATTTAGATATAAAACCCATAGTCAGTTTTTAATTCATCGTCAATGAAGCAGCCTCTGGATTCTCCTTGTAAAGTACAGAACCTTAATATTTCAATATCAAAGCAATGGTCTGTTTTATTCCATTGTTTACAAGCATTACAAATGTAAATTAACCTTTTACAACTTCAAAAAATTCAAAACTCATGTCATACTGTCAGTCCTATCAAACACTAATTTATGAAACCATTATAGAAATCATTGCTAATTCAAATGCAGAGAGGATTGTAAGAATCCTTTTTCCAGCTTCCATTTGAGTGCAGGATTGTGAAAGGTAAGTTCTTGTGAGCACCGAAACACCCCCGGATTTGGCAGTGTCCTCCAGTGAATACACATAGACTGAAATGACAGCTCTCAGTAATAGATGCTGGTGCATTTTGTCATTTTGTGTTTCTATCTTTTTTTAACAGAAAACCATTTTGAATGAGCGTACATCCAGACCAGACATGACAATGATCTCAGTCATACAATAAGGCTCAGATTGATAAAGCCCATCTTTTTTTAGGAGAATTAACATTTTAAAGATCACACAGAGGAGTACACTCCCTTTGCAAGATGCAAATAAAAACTGAGGAATGAACCTATTCTTTTAACTATAGATAGATAGATAGATGTTCTCCATGGAGGAAAATCTTTTTCCACAGCAAGTGTTCATTACATAAAACACATAACAACATAACACGGCATAGGATGTACCACCATAATACAGAGACAAGGATCACATATCACAAGACAAGCATGTCACAGATCGATACTTCATATAGCTTCCACTTAGCTTCTGAAGCATTTCAATAATCATCAATGAAGAATAAAGGGAAGGCGACAGGGTGGCCTAGTGGTTAGAGAGTCCTGTAACTGAGGAAGACAATTAACCCCTACATGCTCATTCATTGTAAATTGCTAGTCATTGGATTATAATCCAATGGATTTCTATGTAAATAAAGTCAGCAGCAGGGTGACAGTGTTTCAACAGGGGTTTGTCATACGGCAATGCCTGACCGGGGCTTTAAGACATCATTGTTTATTGTGTTGGATCTCAGTTTTCTAGACAGTTGGTCAGGTTAATGAATATTGGTTGAACTTCTTAAGATCAAAGGAAAAGGATATTTGAATTCTTCTTATAAGGCCCCCTACCAACACTCTTGAAGCTGATCTATATCCAAGTCCAACCCTGTGAAATTATGTTTTTGTTTTTTTTAGATCGACTCCATTCTGCAGGAGTCGACTCAGCAGGTAGAGAGGTTGCACTGATCTCGGGATGTTTCCCTGCGGTTGGGTAGAATGACTAAAAGGGTGTGGTCAAAGGCCAGAGTAAATAACTTCATCTGATTGCTCCTTACTCCTCTGTTGCCTGTCACCCCGCGACTTAACATCTCTCAAGAATAGGCAGCGACACTCGGTCCTCTTGTTTACCCTGAGCTGCTTCGTTCAGTTCGTTCGTTCAGACCTGTTGTTTTCTGCTGATCCTCCAGAGTGAAGATGAGGCCCGTCGTGCCCGCGCTGCTGCTGCTGGTCCTGCTGGCTGTAGCGGGGCTGAGCCGTGCCCAGGCCAAGACCTCTCTCCTGGACCTGACCAACAGCATCGGGAGCATCCTTCCCAGTCTGAGCCGCCCAGCCAACTTCAGCCGCATCTTCTATGGGGTGATGTTTGATGCAGGGAGCACAGGGACACGCATCCATGTCTACACCTTCATCCAGACTGACTCAGGTAGTGTAGTGATTACTCTGTTCTGCTTCCCTCTACTCTTTCACTCAAATACTGTTGATTGCATGATATCAGTAGCCAGTATGAGAAATGCTTTAAATGATGATGAGGATTTTTGTCATGTGTTGTACAAACATGGCTTGTGAAACATTTAATGAAGTCAGTTTATTTACAATGCAAACAAGCAGTTTTGCAATGCTGATTAGCAGACAGGTAGATGCGATGGCATTGAATCTCTCTGCCTTTCATCACCCTCCTTTCTCTTGTCTCACAGTCTCTCAGTTCTGTGAAACTGCAAATTAGTACTCTTTAATTATTTAATTACTATTACTGCAAATGTAAAACTGCAAACTGCATAGATTGTACTTTAATTCATTTATTTTTCAAATAATAAAATTCAACATGCATTGTCTTGAATAAGGAGATATATTCTGCATATGTATGCTAAGCAGATTTAGACCTCTTAATGCTTTTAATAGCTGCTGCATATTTGATACGGGGGGATCTTGTATCTTTTAGTGGAGCTGCCTGTTTTGGACAATGAGATGTTCCATTCCATAAAGCCTGGCTTGTCAGCATATGCTGACTCACCCGAAATGGTGAGTTCATTGTCAAATTTAATCAATTATATTGAACCAAAGGAAAAGGTCCGCTGTCTCTATATCATATACAGAAATGCTGCCAAAAACTTGCCTTTGCAGGGAATCACTTTGGTAATGAAGGAAAGTAGGAAGTGAGAAAAGCTAAATGACAAGCAAGTGAAGATTGAAGCAGCCACATCCGACACATGACACCTCAAGTGTTTTCTCAGCTCCAACCAGCCACCGTTTTATCTTTTAGTCAAAAGACTGCTCTGCTGTGCAGTGCAGTGCTCTTTTTGTGTTTAGCATTGTGTGTCTGTCTCTAAAGGGTGGGCACACAGTGAGGATGTTGTTGAAGGTGGCCAAGAAGACCGTCCCTCGTCTGGAGTGGAAGAGGACCCCGGTGGTCCTCAGGGCCACAGCTGGACTCCGGCTGCTGCCCCGAGAGAAAGCCGAGGCTCTACTTGACCAGGTAAAGGGCTGCATGGACACTTAGACATGAGATACAAAGACTGAACATTGGGAGCACTGTTTAGACGACGAGGGGGCTGAGATAAGGTACAGTGCAGGTGTGTTTAATGGGGGAAAATGTTGGACACTACACTGTCTGACACTGCTAAGGGAGGAAGGGTAAAGCAACTTCTTAGCCTGTGAGGGAGCAGGCAGAAAGTGAAAGGAGGTTTCAGTGGCATGACAGGTACTACAGAGGCAGAGGAGGAAAAGCATTGTTATCAGAGTGGTGGAGTGAGCTTAGGGTGGAAGGCTCTTGTGCAGGGGATAAGGTAGTAATGGATGGCCTGGGGGCACCTTGGGAGATAAATGATACTTTATTAATCCCCCTGGGGGAATTAATTAATCCCTTCTAGTGGAGGGCACCTCTGGATGAGCTACCATTACAGCAGATAACATTAAGGCCATTCCTCTCTCTCCCCGGCTCCCTTGTGCTCTCTCCCTCTTGCTCTGCTGCTCTCTTTCTCTTGCTCTTTTGTGCTCTCTCTTTCTCTGTCTCCCTCTTTCTATCCCTCGCCTCCCCTCCCCTCCCTTCCTTCTTCTCCTTCAGGTTCAAGACGTGTTTGACGAATCTCCTTTTTTGGTCCCAGACAACAGCGTCAGCATAATGAACGGTACAAACGAAGGTAACGTCTGCCCACCCTTGGCCCTGACAAGCACCACTCAAAGTCATTCGTCAGCTATCACTGTCACTCAAGTTGTTTCTGCAGTGCTTCGTAGGTGGCATCAGTCATCCCTCTCCCCCAGTTTTAGCGTGCTATGCATTTTCTTTATGAAGTCTTTGTTTACGGAAGTCATTTAACTAAATTGCAGTAGATTATTGCTATCTTTTATGATGACACTTTAGAAAATGGAATTGCTTTTGGCCACAAAGTTGTTGTGACCTTAAAAGGCTGTAATTACGTGGTGAAAAAAATTTATGGTGTTAGGCCACATGTTATGCTGCAGTGTAATTGATTTGTCAGCATTTCAAACTTGTTTTTTGAATTATAGCTCTTGCTCAAGTGTTTGCACTTGTTAATGTTTGTATGCTGTAACCATTGTAATTTTTACGAAAATATGTGGTTATCATTTCTAAAATTGAGCTTGTAAGTTCCCCCTGAAATGACTGTTTTCTCTTTCTTGGTTTGCTTGTTTGCTAATTTCTGTTATGTAGGAATCCTGGCCTGGGTATCTGTGAACTTTCTGACAGGTGAGGTCTGAAAACTCGTGTCTACATGGTCTACAGCATTTTCGTTTTCTTCTATTATTAAATGAAGCCTGGACTATTTATGCACTTGTGTCTTATGAGCTCAGATATATCTAAGCATAACTCGGTGTCAGCTGAAATTGTCACGGTGTCTTATTATAGACCGTTGTTCACTGGTAGACAGAAGCTGAGCGTGTACACCTACAGTGTAACTGAACACAATTCCTTTCCTTAAAAGGGGATGGGTGTGATCTTTATCAACCTCAACATTGAGATTTTGTACTTTCTGGTTACACGTCCCGTGCCAAAATAGGCCTTTTGAAGATAGCATCTAAGGTGTAACTGATTATCTCTCCTCCGCCGTGGAGTCAACTGCTGGGTCAACTGCTGGATTAAAGTAGGTGTCGTGTGAAATGTTTTTAGGTCACCTGAATGTGCAAAACAAGAAGACTGTGGGAATCTTGGATTTGGGTGGAGGATCTACGCAGATCACTTTCCTGCCAAAATTGAGGGTTAGTCATTTGCATGTTTAGACAATTCTCTGCAAATTAAATTTAAGCCCTTTGTGATGTGTAATCTGCATACTTCATATCCCTCTGTAGAAAACTGTTGAAAGTGCTCCCACTGCTGATTACACTGCCAGATTTGACATGTTCAATTCAACATATGAATTGTACACTCACAGGTAACGGATTTATTAATTAATGCAAATATAGATGATTTTCTATAATATCCTGCTTTCAAGTGACATACTAATCCCAGGCTGCCCATGCAATGGTTAGTTGTCCTTTTAGCAAGATATTAGTGTAATTGCAAGAGACAGCCGTGCTAAAAAAGGATTTGAATTATATTTGATTGCATATAATTAATGCCTGACTTAATCCTTATTCAAGATAACTTCCGTATTACCCAAATACTGAGTGTAACTCTTCTATTCACAATATTTTAATTGGCCTCCAGAATAGACCAGTTGCATTACACATGGACTCTGAATGAAACCTCTGTGTGCAGTGAACTGACCTAGTTGTTGTAGTTATTTTCAGTAAAACAACTCAAAACTCTCCTCTGAAAGGTTTTTCATCATGAAAACTTAATCTGTTTGTATAGTCACTAGGATGTGGATAATATGCAGAGGGCTTTTGTTTGGCCTACTTTCAGAGTAACTTACATGCTACATGACAGTCTCTTTCTTTCCTGGTTGGTTTTGCATAACAACACTGTGACTCCCTCCAGTTACCTGGGGAACGGACTGATGGCGGCGCGACTGGCCACACTGGGAGCTTTGGGTGCAGAAGGTACATGAATGAAAGGTACTCCGTTGCCATTAGCTGTAGCTCTGCTGAGTCCTAGTGTTGTTCATTGTAAGTGTGTCTCAAAAGGATCCCGAGACACAACAGTGAGCCAATTCTCCAAGTATCCCCTTGATTCCCCGAATGTTTTGTCCTTCCCTGTTTTCTCCAAGTAGAGAGAGAGAGAAAGACGTTTTTGTGGGATGCACTTGAAATCTTAATTTCTAATCAACAATTCCAATGAGACACTGAGAAAGGATGTGAAGTGCAATGAATCACCAAAGGGCTTTTGAGAAAATTGTCTTATTAGTAACTATCTCGGTTCTTGAGTCACTGTCTAAAACCAGGGTGACCAGGTGTGCGGCCGCTGAGCCAATCAGAAGATAAAACTCTTGTCTGTACTCTCACAGGATTGGATTGGCAGGTTTTCAGAAGCTCGTGTCTGCCGAAGAAGTTCAGCGATGAATGGAGCTTTGGAGGGCTCACCTATCAAGTCAGTGGGATCCCAGATGGTGAGACTTTGTTCCCTTGCAAGCAAGTTTCTTCATATCAACCGAGTACAAACAGCCGCAGAGTAAAAACGCTGTCGTAAATATATGGCACCCGGTGCATGTTTGAACAAAATACATAAAATTGCAAATGTTATATAAGCATCTAAACATGGGCAATATTGTTGACTAAACCCATCAAAATGGACTTGCGCAGCATTTCCTAATGTGTTCCCAACATAAGGTGCGTAATTTACATCACCGTCTCTGTTTCTGCTCCAGGTTATGCAGGATACAAGCTTTGTTATCAAGAGGTACTTAAGGTTGTGAGGGGGATTATCCATCAGCCGTACGAGCTCAAAGACAGCAATGTTTTCTATGCGTTCTCCTATTACTTCGACAGAGCTGTGGATGCAGGCCTTATCGGTTAGTACACACACACACACACACTGTACACACCTTACATAATTACACAGAGCCAGCAGGACATTATTCCCCATTCCAATTCTAGACAGAGTCCGTGAAATATGAGTCATCAGCACCTGTCTCTGTGGATTTGACGAGCCATAGGTGTGTAGTTATTAGAGAAATCACTATCCTCTGCCAGTCCGAGCTGAAAGGGCACAAGCTCTATTATTAGTATTATGGAAATGTGCGTGTAGTCCTGCTCTCATTGTAATGAATGGTATAGCATTTTAGATGAGAGGCAAATGACCCCGATCACCCCGTGTTGCAGATGGGGCCCGAGGAGGGATGCTGGAGGTCAGAGACTTCAAGAAGAGAGCTAAAGAGGGTGAGTCGGGCACAGAGTCCTGAAACGCTTGGCGATGCATCATTACTGTGACAGATCTGCAGCTTGCTGTACTTGAGACACGGTGTGCATCTCAATGGTCTGGACTTCTGTCCTCTCCTCCTCCATCCGAAACCCTGCCCTCACCCTCACAGCAGCATACAGATGACTGATTATCCAACCTAACAGAGACATGATTCCCCTTTTGTCTGCTCAGTGTGCAACAAGATGACCAAGTACCGTCCCATTAGTCCTTTTCTATGTATGGACATGACCTACATCACCTGTCTGCTTAAGGATGGCTTTGGCTTCAAGGAGAACACTGTGCTGCAGGTAAGGCAGTGTCATACACGACACAATCAACAGGATCAGGGGCCTCATTTATAAAAATATAGGCAACTTGTAGTCCATGTTCAACTCAACAGCAAGATCGTGTTTCAAAGCATGGTTGGGCATTATAGAATCAAGTGCGCACGTTTGAAGTTATGCAGTCTTACCAGTCGTATATAAATCATACTCCAACTCCCATTCGAAGACACATGAGCAAGATTAATTAAGCTATGAATGCCCTCCATTTAGTATTTGTAATTACTGTTTCAATATAATCCCTAAATGAGAAGGAGGCCTTGACACAGCAGTCATGGCTGAGAGAAAAATATACTGACCCAATACTCTGCAAAACAGTATGCCAAGTCTGACCCTGGCACAGAGCTGGACAATTTTCTGTGTCAAGCATGAGGTTTGTAAAAAAAAAAAACCTTTCTATAAATGATGCCCCAGACCACAATATAACACAGATGCAGTAGACAAAAACAGAAATTCTACACGCGACATTCTGTTGTTACTTTTTTATTTCAATAAATACAAAAAGGCATTTGAGTGATTTGGTGTTGGGTTTTTTTTTCCCCTCCTATTTCCCCTCCTAGTTGACCAAGAAAGTGAACAACGTGGAGGCAAGCTGGGCTTTGGGCGCCACGTTCGACCACTTCCGCAACCTGAAGATCCACTGAGGAGAAGAGAGCAACGGGAGGAGGAGCGAATACTGCTGATTCAGGTGGTGCTCAATAACAAACGTACCGAGTAATGTTCACTGCCTTATCTAACCGTCCCAGACGTTTGCTGTTTGTTTCATAAGGGTGTAGCTAACCTCATGAGTGATTCTTCATTTCTTTTTAAAAGCAATTATTCTCAAGTGTTAATATATTGAGCTGTAAATGAGCAGCACTTGTTGCCTTACTCCGAGACCAGCTGAAGCACTGAGGGCTGAAATTTGACTGAAAGCTGTTACCAATATCACATTCTGTTAATGTAGCATTGGATGTTACTGGATACACAATTTTGTTCGAAATTAATATTTTTTTGTGTGTAATGCTATAACTAGAGAGGCTAGTTGTGCAAGTCCAGTGTTTTCATGCAGCAATGTGATGTACTGTGCCTTAGCAGTTCTTACTGCCAATTTTTTTGTTATTAGTAATGAGCGGAGAGGGGAATACATGTCTGGTACATTTAAATTTAACAGTCAGTCAGTTATATCAGCCATTGAACTTCTGGGTAAAAATAAATGGCACTCGTTTTGCATTAGGAAAATCACTGCATTTCAACCTTTAACTTGTGTTACATGATATTGCAGGTAACAATGCGTGGTCATTGTCTTTATATTTTCATAAAACGTCTTTTTTTTTTACACCCGTCTCAGTATTTCTTTGGGAGTACTTGTTTTCAAAAACTTGAGGAAAAGGTTGTTTGTACAAACTTTTGCATTTCACACTTCTTAAAATAAAACCATTATTGGCTGCTAATTACAAATATCTACAGGGGTGAAAGTCAATGATTAATCTATTTACAAAAAGATATCCTTAATTAGTCCGCTTTGCCTTTGACTGACTAGCGTAGTGCTGTTGAAATGGGCAGTGTATGACAGTTTCATGATAACGGACTACAGCAGAGCCACCACGTCTTCTCCGTACGCATGGCCCTCGGTCGTCATGGTCACCAGTTCGTGTGGCTGAGAGAGAACCACCACCGAGTCCGCAGAGCCTTAAAGGAACCAAAAACACCAAAGCAATTTCAAACAGGAGAAACTACACGGTAACATGAAAGGCGTCTAGCAGTGAGAAGGCCTGTCCTGCTTTATCTATCCAGAGGTAGAACCTAAATGGACACCTTGACATTTTCAAATTCATTTCACCAGACACTCGTCACCTTGCAGGGGGGATAAAACTTCCCAGATTTGTCCTTGAGTTTCTGCAAGCTTGCACCTGGCTATGCTCCTTGGTTTTAATGAAGAAAGCTGACAGGCCATTTTAGCGAAATTGAAGGACAAGCATAGGAACTTTATCCAATATACAGGCTCGTTGACGTTCTGACAAATGGGGACAGTTTTGCACGACTCTGGGTTGAGGAAACTACCAGCCGCTAGTTCAGATACTGATTTCGCGCGCTGGAAATATCCATCCCTGCATATGTTACTATATTATTATTGTGCTTGATGTCGTATGTGTCTTCACACTCCTACCTGGAGCTCTCAGCATAGCGTGATGAAGATTCATGGGTTCTACTGTTGTTGTCATGGTGACCATACTGTCCCCAGTCTCCCCGTCTGCCTCCAGCAGACTGCTATGGGTCAGAGCCTCTCCTGTCAATCAATCAATCACACACACACACACACACACACACACACAGACAACACTTGAGTGAAATTTCTGTACAACACTTGGACCCATTACAGCTTTTCTTGAGACTCTTAAGTGCTCTCCAAAAGGTCACACTGGCAGTTTGGCTTAAAACTATTCAACACAAAAGAAACATGAAGTGGAAGACACACAGCCGCTTAATCCATGACTTTTAAAAAGGCATCCGGATTATGCTAAACTGAGCCATACAGTTTACTTGTTTGTGATAATGAATCATCTTATTATTTCAACTTGAAAGTGATCAGTTGCTCATAAATTCTAACGTTAAAATACCTTTAGCCCGCTATGATAAAATGGTTCTTGGTCTGATTGGGCCTGTATAAACTCCAACACGCAGGATTTAATAACTGATCCAATAAATCTATTGTCTGTAAATGCAACTTGAGAACAGAGGGGGTTGTTCTGTGTTATTTTCATTTGCTCTGCTTGTACAAAAGACCAGGCTCTTCGGGGAGGCTGGCCCAAATAAATCTGTTGTTTATAATTAGAAGTTTAGCAGTGTTTCCTCGGTGATGATTCAGCTGCGGTGCTTCCCCACTGCTACAGTGATGTGAGAAGAATGAAAATTCACTGTCTGGGTTTATTGTTTAACCCAAAAAGAATTTAGGTCAATATTATACAATTAGTCCATAAGTATCTCAATGAGAGATATTTTCAGCCCATAAGAGGCACTGAAACTGATGCACAGAATAGTGGCGGGGGTGAATCCAGGTCCCCGAACCAAACTTATCTCCCACAGCTACAAAAGGAGACTTACCTCAGTCTCCAAAAATGTATCTCAGTAATTTTGTAAGGTGAAGGCAAGAAGGAAATTTGAGTCAGGTCAGGGAAGCTTAATGAGGTGAATTTGAGTTATTGTTCTTATTTAACTTGCATATTTTTCAGTCCTATTTGACTCCATCAAAAGAATCCTAACAAGTCTATCTGTGCTGTAGTGTAGTTATAGTCGCTCTGCTTTTTCAAAAAATTATGTATCTTATGTACACTGCGCAAATTCATCTATTGGTCACGATGAATAAATAAGTTGAATAATAAATTATTTAACCACAAAAGGTCATGAAGAAGTCAAGACGTACTCCTAAATGTAACTTTAACTATGGAACAATATCCGTATGCACATTTTAAAATGTACGGGCTGCTTACAGCTACATAATCCTAGGATTACCATTTCTACCTACCGCAGTGTGTGTGTGTGGGAGTGTGTGGGAGAGATAATGTGAGTTAGAGAGAAAGACCTGTTTCTCTGCTTTCACTAGTGAGTCCCTCCTCTCCATGTCTCTTCCTCATGTGGACATTTCTGCTGCCGGACTGGGAGAAGGTCTTCCCACAGATCCCACATAGATGAGGCTTCTCACCTGGGAAACAGCACACACACACACACATAAACAAAAGGACACACTTTCCTGTGATCTCTTGTGAACAGATATGAGACACTGAAAAATACTATAGCTGTAGCACACTAATTACAGAAACTCCTCAGCTGTCCAGCTTTAAGTGTGTCCCACTCACCAGAATGAACAAGCATGTGTTTTCGTAGACTGGAGTATTCTGCAAAGGATCGCCCACAACCATCTGCTTCACACAGAAAAGGCTTCTCTCCTAGAAGCAGCCGCCCACCACACACACACACACACACACACACACACACACACACACACACAGGTGAATACACACGCACACAATTCTATTTCACTCCACAACACAAAGGGTTCACATAGTAAAGCCTCTTGTTGCAGAAATGCACTGGAAGCCCCAGATCTGCATGTTTTCAAACGCACCAATTGTTTTCAATGGCCCAGCGCACTCTAAAAGCATCAAGTGACGCGCCAAGCCAGGCTAATGCATCTGATGCAAACTTGGGTAGATTTCGGAGCATTTTGGAGATTTTTGTTATGAGGTTATTTGACCCGTGGTGACAACTGACCTACTCTGAGGCAAAAGGACTGAACAAATGTAATACAATTACTGTGAACAAAGTGGGTAATGTGGCAAGCAGTTCTCCCAGACATATGGACAAAATATGAACACTATATATAGTGTAGCTGCTCTACTAACTGGTCTCTAGATATAAGAAGCAGACTGTGAAACAGGCCATGAAAAATCTGTACGTCACCCTAAATAAAATATGACACAGTACTGCTACTTATTGCAGTAGTGTACTGGCGGCGCCAGTGTTGCTGACGCGTCGAATCTCCGGCCTTGAGTGTGCCAAGGAAGCATCAAATGAGGAGTCAAATGGAGTCAATTACTGCTTCCAGTGTGTTTGGGCCTTTAAGCGCGAACGTCTCCTGCTCCTGCTCCTGCTCCTGCTCCTGCTCCCCACCTGTGTGTGTGCGTCTGTGGTTCTTTAAGTTTCCGGCGGTGGTGAACTTCTTGCCACAGTTCTTCTCCTTGCAGATGAAGGGCTTCTCGCCATTATGGGTCCTCATGTGAACCTGCAGTCTCTGCAGCACGTAGAAACTCTTCCCACAACCTTCGGCGCCGCACCTGAACGTACGGTCGTTCCTGGAAGCCAAGATAAACACAACTCTCAGCGTCTCCTGTGCATACTAGGTTTATTTGCAACAGCCCACCGCAATGTCAGGCAGGCCAGCCACAAATACATTTCCCAAACTGATATTTATAGAGCTTTTTGCGATACATGTACACACTGTGTTTCTCTTACCTGCCTGGTCTGCTGCCACCACAAATATCCAGTGGGAAACTCCACAGCTGAACAGTCTAACCGCCAGTACATCCTCGACTTAGCTGTCAAACATCCTGCAGGCTTTTGATCTAATCTATATCTGTCTGACACATGCTGATAGCTGATATTTGCATTATTAACGGTACACCTAATATTAATTCTTCAACAAGATACATTATTGATCTTTTTGCGTGCCCTCCTGCAGGGTCACTGGTAGTGATACAGCGTCTTGCTCAAGGACACTTCAGCACAATCCAGGTCCTTCAGTCGCTATGCCACACTGCTGCCCCACTGTTTTTACATTTATTACATTATAATAATCATGGAACAAATTTTTCTCTTCTCTTCTTCTTTTTTACAATTAATCTCTTTGCTTGCATTGTTTAGGTTGGGGCTATCTAACACCATTCCATCAGGATAACTTCCCAGAACTATTTTCATGCACATGAAATGGAAGAAAATGGATATGGTGATCATGTGATTTCCTTGAGGACATAATTATTTCACGTGTGTGTGTATTACCTTTTGTGTTTAAGTTTAGGTAATATTGACTTTGAATTTTCAGTCAGATATGTACTATCTGTGTGTGAACATGTGATAATTGCAGCTACAGTGTGTTCTGATCTGCATAAAGGGATGGAAACTGTACTAGCCTGCAAGCTTGGTGTTATTTTTCAGTCTGGTCAAGTCCAAAAATTATCCGCACACTAGCCAGAATTTTAGCAGGGTCCAGTGGAGATGGTTTGTAGATAGCAGCCAAGTGACTGGTGCTGCTGCCCAAAACCAACTGCTGAGTTCCACCACTGTGTGCAAACGCTCTCACCTGTGTGTTTTGAGATGGTATTTGAGATGAGCGGGCCAGGTGAAGGTCCTGCAGCAACCCTCAAACGAACAGCGGAGGATCTGCTTGGAGAGCGTGTGGCCGGTGCGAGACGCCAACTCTCGCTTTTCCCCGTCTGATGTGAAACTGTGTGTGTGGTCACCTAGGCAACCGGAAGAGGAAAGTGAGCAAGAGAGTGGAGAAAATAATCCAGCAGTGCCAGGTGGCAAGTCTCTGGAGCCTGGCTGTATAAAAGCTAATCATCAGGGACTGAGACCTGCTGAAGTACTAGAACATGGAGAAAACAACCCAGCGCTGAATGCAATCACTCTCTTTTAAGCTGCCAAGGACTCCCTGCTATGAATGCATTTATCAGTTCCAATTTTGCTTATGGCATGCCAGTAGCAATGCATCTATTACTGCTGAAGGGAATCTGTATAATCTAATGAAAGGTAGTGGGAGGGCAATCATTTTCTGGTCATTACACTAGTTTAGATAGATACTGAACTTTTTATTCCACACTGAAACCAGTTATATTGTGCTGCAGTCATCTTAATCCACAATGCACCAAGGTACAAAGTATTGTAAGACAATTTCTGACTGTTACACTAGCTCAGGGTTTCGACATTATATTCCACAATGCACTTAAGTACTATAAGGCACAGAATATCTTCTGCCTGATGCTTATGCAAGACACTGCATTTTGGTCTTGGGAGATTGTGTCAAACAAAGATATCCAGAATCCTTCAGTGCTGATAGATTGCAATATACATGCAAATTTTGAGTCATGGGTATGATTAGTTATGTACGCTTGAGATCAGAGAGAATGTCCACCACAAATGCGGTCTCTCTCTCTGCAACATGCTTTGGCATGTATGCAAATGCCTTCCTTGTCAGAGTCAATAGCTGACTGACAGTTCTTTTGCCTCAGCTTTATTTGTTTATGTGAAACAGAAATGTCACGAGTGAAAAACAACAAATAAAAATGTCACTGCACTGTCCAAAGAATTTTGCAATTCATTGTAAATCACCTCTTAAAAAGATCATTGGCTTTCTGCTTGTACGGATTAAGTCAAAGTGACATTACTGTTATTGACACTTGCAGCCCTGGCGTCCTGGCTGGCCTTGGCGTCCCTGGCAAGCTGCGCCCGGGTGGCGGCGATCAGGCTGTCGTGCGCCAGCTCCTGTACCCGCAGATACCATGGAGCGCTGCCATCTATCCCATAGTCCCCCGATGAGACCCCCTCGTCATCCTCCTCCCCGGCTCCATCTGCAGCGAAGATCAGGGACTCTGAGGAGGCTGTGATGCCTGGGATGAGCAGCGGAGAGAAAGGCAGAAGGAGAATCACTGTCAGACAAGAAATGCAAAGACACTGCAATATTGTGCAAGCTCGCCAATGCCTGAGCCCCTCTAGGTTAAACTCCTGGATTCGTTATTGTCCTACAGTCTCTCTGAGCATTCTGGGTTTAAGATGACGCTGAACAGACACAGAAAAAGCACACACACACACGCACAAAAAAACACAATCCATCTCCATTCAGGATTTAAATATAACAGAACAATGGAGAGAAAGTGATTCTCTCTCCTGGAAAGTCCTTTATGTCCTCAGCGATGTTCATTCACAGAGTCAGACAGAGAGCAGTCTGGGAGCGGACCGAGAGCAGACAGGGGTGTACGCCAGTGTCCGAAATTAATTTGTTGGCTCTGCTGCCAAGGGCTAGTAAACCAAAAGCAATTGCCTGCCAAGAATCATTTTTACCAGCCAAAACAATTAATGTACATTTTTCACACAAATATGTCACCCTAACCCTTTTCAATGCGATTTTGCGCATTGTATCAGGTACTGTGTGAAACACTGAGTACAGAGACAAGAGCAGATTTAGATTTTAATTTAATACTTGCTCACTCTTTTATAAAATGGATCAAGCTTGTGATTCATCATGAAGTGACTCACCATATGGTATAATGTTATGTTGTTAACGTTAGGCTGGTTAACCATCCAGACAGGCAAGAAACAGGAGGAAAAGTTATCGCAAGTTTAGACGCTAGCCCTTAATGTAGGGCCAGCGTAACAGGCAGCCAATCAGGAGCCTGTTTGATACAAAGCCATTGTTTTGCTGTGATTTGATTTCACAGAGTGTGTGCGGTGGCCAGCGGGGACAAAGTGTGAGAACAGGCAAAGACCAAAGACCGTATACAACGGAGGCATTCAAATGTTATCGTCTCCAAAGTTAAACAGGCCAGTGTGGTGGGTTATTGACGCTTATTGTTGTATCCATCAAAGACAATTTTACTGAAATTTGGCACCTGATGGGTGTCCATTTCATTTCAGACCCGGGTGTGGACAGTTGAGGGTAAGTGCTTTGGTGTCCCTTTACCTTTTGCAAGGTTCAGTAGGACGTAGGAGGTGCTGTCTGACTGCTGTAGGTCGTGCAGGATGGGCGGGGGGCTGGGGGAGCCCCGCGGGTGGGAGTGTGCCTGGACCACTAGAGGACTTCGCTCTGAAGCGCCCCCAAAATCTGACAGGGAGGGAGAACTCTCGGGCTCATGGCTGAGGCCGCCATCTGAGGAGCAAATCAGAGTCTGTTAGCACTGCAGCATGTAATGGGAGCTTTGTCCTGGATCAAACAACACACATTATCTGCAAATCAATTTCCCAAAATAATCAGAATCTGGTTTACTCTATCAACCTTTGTGGCATTGGTGCAGAGACTTATGACAGTATGGTACAGGATAGGGCTGGGCGATATGGTTGAAATCAATATCACGATAGTCATAAGGATTTTTTTCGATATTGATATATATTACGATATGGCTCACGTATGCAAAATACATGTTAAATACTCAAATTAAAGCTCATCCCATTGAACCAAATGGTAATGCTAGGAGTGATATCAAACAAAACTGAAATTTTCAAATAATATTCCTTAAAATGTTTCATACCTCATTTTGTCAAAGATTTTAAATAAAATGTGCTTGTTAATATCAATTTAGAAATCAGAATTGTGTGTCACGATATCCTAAAATCACCCTATCGTGCCGATATGATTCCACTGAAAAATGATAAACGATAATATTTAATTATCGCCCAGCCCTGGTACACGGACAACAGGACCTCACATACAGTGCGAGGGATATAACAATATACTATACATAGCACTCTACATATATACTACATTCAATATCTATAAATAGTTGTATCTGCACCATCAAATCTGCATCATCACTTCTCTTTCCAAGTGCATTTACACGGACATGGGGTTGGTCCTGGCGGATTGATGACAGATAACAGAGACAAAACACACAACACACATTAAATGTCACTAGGGATTTATATCCAGAGTTTTGCCACAGAACCCTAAGGCTGCTAAAGCCATCTTAGGTAAAAGTGATGCACTTCTCTAAAAGGGCTGGAACTGGAGTCAATAATCACTTTTCCACAGCAGAGTCATGTGAAGCTTGTCAAAGCTAACTTTTAATCATGTAGGATTGAAAGCGACACACTAGAACCAATGCCAATCCAAACTTCTAGGGAACAAAGATCTTATGAAACCAGTGAAATATTCACACAGCTGTAATACATCGGAAAACTGTATAATACACTGAATAAAATTAATGTCTGTGCACAGTTGAGCCCTTGTGACAAAGAACAATCATTATAGGTTTTGATTTAAGTACCGCTTTCAAATCCCATTATCTTAAAACAGTATAATTGGGTGCTATGCACACTCACAGTTACAGACGCAGAGGTTGTGTGCCTTCAGGTAGTGTATAACATTTACACTTCAAGTACTCTGGATTGACAATATATGCTTCAATTATCAGAATATAGTTTCGCCCTTGTGTATATTTTTGTTTGTTATACCAGCCTGGCAATGGAGATGACTGAAGTTTGGATAAATAAGGTTCAACAACAGCTGTCAACTATCTTGTCCAAAAGGCTGTGATAGCAGCTGCTGACCTGTCAGCTCCAGCGGGCTGCATAGTGAGCTCTCAGTCGGGGCCAGCAGAGGCAGGCAGGGGTGTTTGGACTCTGAGTCCTCCAGACCCTGAACCAGGGGGATGGACGCGTTCTGCACAAACTGCACCAGCAGCTGATAGGACAAATGGAGAAAAGAGTGAGAGCATAATACCAGTGAGGTGAGACACACGTCAGAAATGAATGTGAAGCTTGTGACTTATTTAAAGTTATAACCCAAGTCACATTGAGTAACAAAGTGTTCTGCCTCAACAATAAGGAGGTTACCTCAGGTTTGGAGTCAAGCTCATCAGAAAGCATGGGTCACACTTTGTGAAATCTGTAGAATAAGAAGATGAGCAACTGTGACCAGACGGAACAATCCTCAGCACTTCTCAAAGTGATCAACTTGGGCTAAGGTCACACAAGTTTAAAACCAACACTTACCCAAAATTGACCTGCTAATTGTGAGATTCTCAGTTGTTTTGGGCGCGAGTCATCTCTTACTCAAAACCATCACACGAGACCTACGGTCAAACAAAACAGGACAAAAACGTCAAGTCAAAAAGTAAACGCAAATGTCTAGCCTTTGCTAGCTAACACTGCTAGCTGCTACAAATATAACTTACTGGCCGAAAATTGGCCGACCAAGCAATGCAACTATGCAACTGAAGATTGACAATAATGTCAGTATTTATCATCATCCTCCATCTACATAGTACTGGAGAGACAATGGATGAAAATCTGTCTTGTTAACTTAGCTAGCCAGCTAGCTTAGCTACCAAACTAGCCGGCGAGTTTGTTGTTGTTGATGGTCGCTGGCCAGCTAGCTAGCTAACCAGCCAGATGTTAGCTATCGCTGTCAAAGACAATAACCTGGCCGCTGAAACTACACTACGAATCCGAATCCCATTATCCATCTATATCACCAATGAAATATTAAATCAAAGCATTTACCTTATAAATAGTGAATTTAAGACCAATGTGAGAGTACTGTGAGAAATGTGTCAAAACATAGTAGCAGGTTTGTTCTACGGAGACCGTGATGGAACAATGTTTGAACCACTTCCGCGTTTAGTATACCGGTACATATAGCTGTGTCATCAGTTCCATCTAGTGGTGAAACACTGTTAACTACAGTGGACAGTTCTCTTTAAATGTTTGCAGCCCAGATATATTTTACATAGTGTAACATTGGGTGATTTGTCTACTTGTTATTTATGATTTAACTTATTTTTTATTTACTGAGTTAGTTGCTTGACTAGGCTGAGTGGGATAAAAACTGTTTACATTGAACTTGATTAATGATTGCTGTATATTAATTGTCAATAAAAGCCTGAAAAAAGAAGACAGAAACATTTTAGTGTTTATAGTTATCTTCTCTATGCAGAATTGAATGCTTTCCGGCCCCCATGTGGGCTAAAAATGTTGACTTGAATGAACTGACTTTAAACAACCATAGAAATGGTGCCATTAATTAACATCTTACTGTAAAACTGAGGTGTGTAATAATAACATCCAACCACACAGACAGGTTCTTTGGAATGACATTTATTATACAAGCAATGACTCTCTCACTAGAAATGTACAAAGAGTGCCTTAGAGCACCTTACACCAAACCCTCCAGTCTTCATCTTCCTTTAATGATCTTTGATTGGTAGCTGAAGTGTCCCATTATTCATAAGTCCATCTTCTCAGAGGTTTGCCGTCAGCACATGAAACAAACATCTTTGTATCTTTGTAAATCTGCCAGTAGAATGAGAATTTGAACAGCTACCATAATATTTTACCAGCCTACATAGTTTTAGAATAGAAAAGACTGATTCCACTAGTTTTAGAATTAATATTATTATAAAAAAAAAACAATCATGTTTGGGCTAATGATCATTTTGTCCACTGCTACTGCTGGTGCACTATTGAAACACTGATAATAAAAAAGAATCACAATCCTCACATTTCGACATCTTTGAAATGAAAGAAGGCAGACTGAAATACACTGAAAAAAAACACAAAGCTGCCAACATTTAGATAAGCGACTCCAGTGTGCCATAAGATTACCATTGTCCTACAAGCAAAGGCAGTACATATTCACCTGTGTCACTGAAAGCTATGGTAACAAGCAGGTTTAGCCTTTCATAGGTATTAAACAATGAATAACAATGTACATAGTTCACACCTTAAAATGCCTTTCCTCTGATCCAATTAAGTTGTTGCTCTGAATTACAGTAATTACTGAACAGAAAGTAGTGGTCACATAACATGATCATATCACAACTACAGTTACAGCCCAGCAAGAAATATGTACTCTAGTTGCAACAGAGGCTACGGTTAAATACAGTTCAGTTGCTGAACTCTTCAGCAATAAAAAAAATCAATAAATAGTAACTCGAATTTATATGGATAAGATAAAAGGAAGACTGTCAACTATAACGATGTGGATCCATGTAAACAAAGCCTTATTTTAGGTTACAGTGAGTTGATTGCAGCTACTGTCAAAATAAATGTGCTATGGTTTTAGCCAATGGCAGCAGACAAGGAAAGCTCTTGACTGTTAAGATGGGCCTGATCAATATATTGGTGTGCTGCTATTATCAGATAATGATAATAGATCCGACTTTTCCAATATATCAGAGCCATCATTTATTCCACTGGTAGTGCACCAGTAAGATTGGTACCACAAAATTTGAACATAATTCCCAAAATATGTCTTAGGTTTCTTGTTGAGGACTTGGTCTAAAGGCTTATTAATGATGTATTCTGTAACAATTATACCACAAATATATATATGTTTTTGGATGTTAATTTTCTTCCCCAGGTATCAGCATTGGACCAAAAAAGAAATCATATTGGTGGGGTCCCGACTCTAAAGGATAGATGATAGCTATAAAAACTGAGGCACAAACACACTGCCATTGCTTTTTTGTAGGCCAGGGCAGAAGACAAAAAATGCTGCCTGTGGTCTTGCTGCTGACATTTTGTCCTTGCTTATGAGTCGTACTGTAGAGGAGAAAGCTTGATCACCACAAAACACAAGGTGTCTCAATAAGGCCTTGATTAAGCACACATGGCATATAAAGATATTACTGGGTCTATTACAGTGACAGAGTACACATATCATAGCCTCATTAACAGTCACATCATCGTGTTTACCTTGTGCACACATTCCCAAATTTGTTTTCAAAACCTGTCTTGTGGCATTTCAAACCTTTGCTTTGTATAGTAAACAAGGATCTATTTATATTCAGATGCACATGGCTAAAGACTGCAAAAGTAGAATATAAATCATCCCTTACTTGAGGCGTTCCTCATATCATAAGCACATTGAGTGCACTGTAATCATCACAATATATTACACTATAATTACATACACACAGAATATGCAAAAAATAGGGGTTGAATGCAGAGGAAAATATTCCAAGTAAGAAAATCTCATATGACAATGTCATAATACATAATACATTGTAATTCATGTAAATCTTATACATGATTATAATGTAATGAATAGTACATATACACTTTTAATGTGCTTATGATGCCTCACAATGCACTTCAAGTAAATTGTTAACAAAAAGACCTTTGCAGTTTGTGTTTCAAATGAGCCGCCATAGCTGCCTTAAAGTACTGCTCAGAAATCGCTTCAGAGCTACTCTGAGAATATTTTAGTGCAAACACATACATACAACATACATCAGGTTTGGATATTAAGGCCATAATCACACACACACACAGAAAATTACACATGAATGTGTCTTGGCCCAAACATTTATAACTTTGGACTTCATTGTTACTTTTTGTTTGCTGAATAAAACTAAGATCTGGATATAAAATGCTTGGATGAAAAGCTGAATTGCTGTCTAGTTTAACTAATGAGCCCCTAAGTTGACACATCACTACTGTTCTTCACAAATGGAACTGTTCTGATGGTTGTATCTTCATCTGAATTCAATTTCTTCAAGTTTCTTTCAGAAAACTCCATAAGCTGCATGCAATTTATAATTCCAAACAGAAGATGAAAACAGAAACAAGTGTGCACTTAAGTTAGGCAATATTGACTCATTAAATTATATCCCTAGATATAAAAAAAAAAAACCCACAAACAACAAAAGCTACAACACATACATCAAGCCATTAATAAATATTGATTGTTATGAGCTATGGAAGCACACTCCACACTTGAATGTTACCTGCCTGGGAAGCGCCTGAATGGACTGAGCTATACTCCCAGTCAATTTCCAAAGTGTTACAGCTGCCATCAACATGATGGGAATGCTAAGCGTGAAGGTGTCAACGAGTGCCACATCATACATATGAAAAGTTTCAAAATACAGCAGAAACTCAAAAGACACTTTAGGCATATGTTCTTCTGTTTAAAGACGCCGATAAGCAAGAGGCCCTGAACACATTCAGTGTGAAATGAAAACACTCTCTTAAGCCTGATAATCATAGATATACAATGGCTGACTGCAGCACAGTCACTTTGAAGTTAAACATACCTTGTCATTCTATTTTCCTTTTGAAAGACTGCTTGTCACAATCTACATCAACAGTTAAATGGACATTAGCTAGGCAACACCTCAGTATCAATGGACCAGAGCGGAGAGCTACCATGAATGATGCAAGAGTTACAGATCAAAAGAAACATCAGCCTACTTCAGTTTATGTACTGAGATCAGAAATTCTGTTGTCATGAGCACCAGCTGAAGGTTTCAATTTTAGATGCAAATAACCATATTGCGTCATGCATTGTCAGGGTGAAAATATCCAGTCTTGCAGATTTGAATCTTCATCCCTTATCTTTAAAAATCTGTTGGGGCTGCTGGGTTGAATCGATGATATAAACGTTAAGTCTGAGTGTCTGCCACTCAGTAAAAGATGTCTGTGCAGCAGAGAGGCAGTTTCAGTGGAAGAGATCTAGCCAGGCTGGGTATGACAAAAAAATTGAGCTGTGGCTCTGGCCTGGTTTGGGCTAAGGCAGACGGCAGCCAGAATGTAGGCCACAGCACGCTGTCTGTGTGTGAGAGACTGGAGGCGGTGTATTGTGGAGCACATTACTTCCGGTCCAGCTGTCTCTGTGTGCTCCAACCCCCCATCCTTCCCTTCCCTTCCTTTCCCCATCTCAGTCTAAAGGATTACTGTCTAGCCTTAGTCTAGGTCTAATCTGCCTTTAAGATGCTCTGGGCGCCCCTCTCTTTCTCTTTTTCCCTGTCCTCCTCCTGAAGGCTGGTCTGCAACTTGGCATAGATGCTGCTGTCACCGCTCTGCAGGGCCTGGAGGAACAGGTCGGTGTGCTCCTTCAGCCGGTCCAGTTCAGTCTGGGTGCGCCGGTTCTGCCTCAGAAGCTCCTTGGTTCGGAGTGTGATGTCCAGGAGACCAGATTGGCTCAGGATGTTGTAAGTGTTGCAGAACCGCTTCCTCTTTGTATCAGAATCGCCGTCTATGTAGTTATATTCATCTTGGCTGCTGCTCTCTTGGGTGGCAACCTGGGGCAGCGGGACAGGGAGTGTCTGGTTCTTGGTGCAATTGGTGTGGTTGGAGGGCGTGAGGGACGGGGAGGGGGTTAACTCTGACTGGCTGACAGCTGGTAACGGCCTCTCCCTGGCAGGACTGCTGCTGGCACTGGTTTCTGTTGAGGGGAGAGTGAGCCGGTGCTGAAGCAGAGGGGACATGGAGCTGGGAGGAGCAGGAAGACTCGACGTGGTCGACCCAGAGTTACTGGAGCCACCAGACAGATTTCTCTTTCTCTTGTCTCTTTGATGGCGTTCCCGGTGGCTGGAGGCCAAACTACTGCCTCTCTCTGACCCTGTGGAAAAGGATGAGGAATATGAAGAGGAAGATGTGGAGGAAGAGGAGGAAGAAGAAGAGGAAGCAGTCCCTCTCCCTGAGGAACTAGAGCTGTCTCCAGGGTGTGGGGCAATCTTGGGGTAGGACTTCAGGATGGGAAGATACTTCTTGGGCCGTCTGTGTCTTGAGGAGGCCTCTTTGGAGGCAGAGGAAGCTCTGCGAGAGACCACAGGCTGCAGGAAAACCACCTGAGGCTGCTGGACAACTGGCTGAACCACCTCTACAGCGGGACTAAACCCCCAGGGCTTCAGAGCAGGGGGGTTGTCTCCAGGCTGTAAGGGAAATACAGTCAAAATACAGGGATTAAGCAGGCGGGTCCATCACAAGCATTTTCCCCCTTTCACACTTTACGTGTCTCTTTCTCATTGCTTACAATGGATATGTGATCATGGTGGGGGATGGGTGTGCTTGGTCAAACATTTGAGCCACAAAAAACAACTACAAAATGGTAGAAGTACGGAGCTCGAACACTCCTGACATACACAATAAGAGAACACATCAACCTACCCACAAACCAAAATCATGCTGCTTTGCTATGGCTGTATAGTAACAAAATCAGCTGTTCTATATTAACTAACTAGCACTTACGCTAAATAGAAAGAAATAGACAAAATATCTTCTAGCTTGTGACACATAAGTTACACAATTTATACAAGTCACAGGAGGTAAAGCAGTATTGTATTAATAAGCCATGACGGAAAATAAATAGTTAATTCCTCTTACCAATAAAAATGAAAAAGATATCCACAGACTAGACTGGCATCACTGTGGTTTATTCAGCAATGTTCCAACAGAACTGGTCTTTGTCCAACACACGTGTGTATGTCAGGTATGCATGCCTAATAAAGCCTGGTTGTGCCCAAAACTTTGCTCAATAAACCACTGAATAAACCACTAGAAAAGCATAACTATTATCTTTATTATTTTTCTTTGTCCTATCATTTATTTAAAGACCCTGGATGCTTATATCTCCTGGCTATATGCTAGTTGAACATGGTCATGGTACTAACCACACAAATAATCATGACATCTAAAGTAGCAGATATGAATAGATTTCTTTCTTCTATTCTGCTGGTGAGCAGTTAGTCTTGACACTGGCCAGTCCTTTTTTAGAGTGTGTCACATTCCAGGCAACTGAAGACAACATTCCAGTTAAACTCAGGCGCAGTAAAACTGGACTGCCACTTCCCTGTTGTGATCTGCAAACTGTTGCCTGAAGACTGAGGTTTGGACCTCTGAGCAGGAGCAGGGAGGGGATTAAACAGCCATGTACCTGCTTGAGGAGGACGTTGTTCATGATGATCATGGGGGAGAGGCTGGAGTAGGAGCCTCCCACCACAGCCAGCTGAGAGGGCTGGGACCCGGAGCCGGAGCGCTGCGACCCTTGCCGCACCACAGAGCGGGGGGAATCCTCTGAGTCTGTAGTGTCCATCATGCTCGTGTGCTCCGAGCTTGCATCTACAGGACAGGGAGATGGGTAAGAAACTGAGGTTGCATTATGTGCTACTGTATAATTACGGCATGAAAGACTGTGGCAAGAATGAACTCGAACCTGAGAATCCAGAGTCTCTCTCCGAATCTGCTCTGGAGTGCCCAGACTTCATGGTGCACAGTTTGTTTGTGGCCCTGGAGTGATTCTCTGCCTTCCTCTTGGTGCTCATCTTGTTTCCTGTTGTAGTAATATCCTTGGCTCAAACTCCCACATCTACATCAGCATCTCCGAGAGGTTGAATCTGGGAATCAAACAACTATTGAGTAGCTCCCCTTTTTGTGTCGCTGATAAAATGGGGAGTTGTACTGATTTATACGACACTGATTTGTTATTAGATGGCATGTGCAGCCCACCTACATCTATATTTACATGGCAAGGAAAGGTATAAACACGAGGAGTGAACACCAGCGATGTGATGCCCTGGATAAGAGCAACTGAACACTAGCAAACAAGATGAAAGCACAATTTAACGTTAGCTAACGTAACTAACACACTAACAAACTGGCATTAACTGACATTACGGCACGAATTACAGGCAGCCTCCATCTGTTTCAGCCTGGTTACCTAGGACATTGTAGCTAGGCACCGATAAATCGCCAAAGTGCGACTTGCTCTAATCGCATAAAAACATCACAAAACGGTTAACAGAAACAAAAGAAAGTACATACCACGTCCTTGGAACAGCTCCAACGATGCTGGTCCTCAAGCCCGAGAGAGACGAGCTCGCCGCCGGTCAAAGTGTCTGTCTCGGCGTATGGTTTTTCGGTGTGCAGCCGTTGTTGTCTCGCTAGGAAGCTACCGTTGACTAGAACTCGGTGTTCCACGGTACTGTACACGAGACCGAGACCGACCGCTCCTCCCCCGTTGGCTCAGTCACATGCGGAGCGCGATGCAGCGATGTGTCCGTTGCAGTTTGATTTTCTCTGCGAGCGTTGCAGGGAAAGTGTCGTCGGTTGTGGAATTTGTTCTCGGACACCATCCGTGCTCACGGGTGCTGAAAAACGCAGGGGGAGATACACGAGACAGGGTATTCGTTGTAGTGCTACTCTCCCATATTTGGAAGTTAGGGGCGTCGACTTGTGCGGAGTAGTGGACACGTCACATTCTTTAGGTTGTTACGCCCGCCCACTTCCAAGATTTCCTGGATTGTCATTGGCTGGCGAGCTGGCACTAAGCCAAAAAACGTGACCGCTACAGAATGTGTGGCAACTTGAGGACACTGTGTTCACTTCCCTAACGTTAGGAGTTGTACAGTGCAGGCATTTGAAATGTACCGTCGGGGAATCCAGTGACGCTAGATCGCAATGTTCTGCTGGATTACATAATAGCGTAGTTGGTGTAGAGCTAACCTCAGGTTGGCCGCAAGTCCTCTGAATGTTCAGTAGTAAACAAAACACTCCCTCTCAGAACAAAACGTCCTCACGTGCATGGGGTGCTGCTCCTAACTGCATCGCTTTGGACAATTTCTGCTATCTGATTCCAATGCCTGAAATATAAAGGAAGATGAGGTGCATGTTTTTCCTAGAGCAAGTTAAATACTAGCGCACACAGAGGGAAAGAAGCAAAAACACTACTTAGCAGTGAGAGCAGCAATTATAGTAATTCCTTATCTGACTGTACGGTTTTGTTGTTGAGTGTGACTACAGGGCTTTGAAAATAATACAAATTGATGATGGCAAACACTAACCCCTTGTGCTTTGCCAACAATGTGCTTACTACAGTGCATTCCCAGATAAAGCGTCCACAGTGTCCTCACATGTTACCAACCCAAATGGTATACCAATGCAAATGTAGATAGCACAGAGGCACCTTGTATTTGGAGTACATTTTATTACATGAACTTGTACTAGTATCCCATAATTAGGAAGAGCAGATTCAATACAGCTGTTCATCGAAAGAGAGAGCTGATAAATAACACTTTACGAAAACAAAATCATAGAGTGTCCATCCTGTTTTAGCTGCGCACCAGGGAAGAAATGGTAGGCCTTTTGTGACAACTTCCAAACAAAATGAGTCACTTTGTAAAGGAGTCATAGCGGACATGTAGTCATGGTCAAGGTATCTGGCCTCTCTCTGAATTTTGCCATTGTCCTGACAGTTGATCAGCAGTACCTCAGGATGGATGGATGGAGGCCCTAATCCCTTTCCCTTGGCAACTGATAAGCATCCCCTGTTAATTTCCCCCGAACTCATTAAGAGCAGCTAGTTATCCCTTTCTACTGTTGTATCCTGTGTCTATCTTTAAAACCTCATAAAAGAGCAGCTAGATTTTAATAATCAAAACTAATTTCTGAGTTTGGACATTATGGTTATTTATTGCCCTAATGATATTAACAGATAAAGAATGTCAAGGACAAGCAGGTGGAGTCTGATATCTGACGGATGCACCAGATGACTGTTCATGACCATCCCAACACACTGCTGCTTCTCCATAGTGGACCGGTGAAAAGACGCTTGGATTGATGAAAAAGATTATTAGTCCGATATCTGATGAATACAGAGAGCTTGTGTTGTTGACCATTCCAAAGCTGCGTCACTCCTCCATATTCAGCTTTTGACAGACGTTTGAATCAGTGAAGATCAACCTAGCTGTGAGGGCGCTGGCACCTGAAAAAGACAACCGGACAAACAGATTAAAGACATTAAAGAAGGGTTGTAGAGCTTGAGTCTGGTCTTGGTCTTGAGACACCACTTGGAAAGTCATGTCATGGACAGTGACCTTATTGGCCTCAGTCTTGTGTGCCTACTAGCAGGGAAGATAACAAAATTGGAAACCAGACATTCCAACTCTGCAGTATTTTGGGTGATTTTAACCACTGTTATCTTAAGGATGAGCTCCCTAAATAAAAACAACTGATCAACAGTCCCACACTTCAGGATAAGACACTGGGCTCCTTTGTCTCCATCATTAAAGGTACATTCTGGTAATTTCTCCCCACTTCCTGCCAAAACTGATCATGAAATCGTACACGTGGTTCCAAAACAGTAAACTCTTCAAGGTTCCAAAACTCATCCCTAATTATCTCTACCACTACCAAGGTGGACCTGGAAAGCAGTTAAAGAGCTCAAATACTATCTCAGTACTGCAGAGCTTGAGGCCCTCAGATGCCTCAATGATAATTTTGACCCCTACTGTCTGCTCCTACTGCACATCTGAGGAAGTTTGCCTTCCACAGGAGAGCCTTATGAAGTGCAGCAATGCTAAACCACGGTTTACTAAGGAACATACAGCAGGAGCCAAGGAAAATCAAGAAACAGCAAAGGTGAGTATTGATTGACTAAAAGCGAGCAAACAATGCCATGCAGGTTGGTAAGTTCCTGCAAAGCCGGACTGCCAAGTCACAAGTAACCCTGACTCAGGTTGCTCAACACACTCACAAGCTAGGAAAACACCAAGCGCCCCTCCCCCAACATGACCTCAATTTACCAAATTCAGTGGTGTGCACACACTCTGAATGGGGCAAAACTCTATAAGGGCAACATGTGGACAGTTAAAGCTGAAGTTTCATAAAAAATACCTTTAAAAAGGCATTTACCCAGAAATGCTAAGGGGGTCTAGGGAGAATCTTTTGAAAATCTGCTACTAAAAACAAATTTATGGTGATTTTTTTATTTTTTTCACAGTGGCATGTACATACCCTTTCAAGATAGAAAATGCAATATTCTTTCATTTTGTCCCCCTAACCAAGATTAATATGTAATCCAATCCGAAAATTACAAAAACTTTGAAATATCAAATTGGACAATATAAGTAGTTTCTTTGTTTAGCAAAATAGTTTCGCAAAAAAATATGTTTCCATACAAGATAAGAAAGTACGCAATCAGTATTACTATACTATTTTGTATTACTATACAAAATAGCTGGGTTAGTGTTAATAACAATAATAGAAATGTCCACCTTCCTCCAGAAATTGAACTCTGTGCGATCAGTAAGAGTCAATGCACAACTCTTTTTGCCCGTTAAGACTTCCAGGTGAAACCGCACAGGCTGCTGCAAGTGAAAAATCATTCACTTTTTCTTGATAGTTTGGCATGCTATTTTAAAAATATGGCTAATATTCTGACCAAAAGTAATCATACTGTTAATGGTGTAAAAAAAAAATTAGATGAGTGAAATAGATGCAGGCTGTTCTTTAAAACTGTGTGTCCAGGAACCTACAAGTGCAATTTGGCATCTCTCAGAGTCCTGGCAGATTTTCATCTGAAGGAGCTACAGAAATGTTTTTTTTGCACAGACTGAATAAGAGAAGAAAGCAAGAGGATAAAAACATTCATGTGGCATTAAATGATCACTGCTGACCAATGTAAGGATAACTGTCTCAATGACTGCACTCCTCACACAGTCGTACTGAGGACCTTTGAGTGACTAGTACTGTAGTAAAGTACCGTAGACACTTTTCAGCCACATGGATGCAGACCCTCCAACGCCCATAATTTATTTCAGGCATCTCATTCTATAGTGTAAATACTTAATCGTACTAATTCACTATTGGTCACACACTACACTTTCCTCTCCACCCATCCCATATCCTAATATCTGATTTTGTTGAGAGAGAGAGAGAGAGAGAGAGAGAGAGAGAGAGAGAGAGAGAGAGAGAGAGAGAGAGAGAGAGAGAGAGAGAGAGAAGTGAATATCCGTGAGACAGACTGCCCTTTTGACCTGCATGTAAGAGGAGCCCTCAGAGAAACTAAACACCAAACCTTATCAAAGGTCTGGGGTACGTCTGTAAAATGGTGGTCCTGATATTTGGCAGCTTTGAACATAATCACAAACTTGCTGTTAGAGGCAAAGTGGTTAAGTGGTAAACTGGCCTCATTCCCACAGCGGCAGACATTTTGAACTGACGTCACACTGGGAAACTGGTAGGAGAGATTGGCATATAAAACTAGCTTTCCTTCAGCACATAAGAGAGGACTTCATAGATCTAACCGCTATCGAATTAGCTAGCAATCTTGTGAACTACAACAAGGACGTTAGCTAGCTTACTAGCTATAGCAGGCCAAATATATTACCTTAAAATGTGAGCGTATAACCCTCTGGATCCATTCATTTCTACTATGTGTTTCAGTGGGGAATCTGTGAAATGATAAATGCTTGCATGATGTGCATCTTGTTACCCACCCTGAATGTGTTCAAAATGGCCACCATGGGAATAAGGTCAGTTTTCAAGTTTTCAAGACTCCAATATAAAAGCATTATTTTTAAGGTTAGGTTTATAACAGAGGGAATGGATGTGAGTCAAAAGAATGTACTTTCAAATATAAAACACAAGTTTGTATATGGAAGTGGGGTATGACACGCACTTCACCCCATCAGAGCAATCTACTCTGTCTTACTTTTTTTTGGCTTCCTTCTTGTGCGTCCTGTTTATCTACTCTGAGGATGCCACTGTCCACCATAATGAACACTATTCTCCTCAGTGTGAATTAGACCAGACAGAGCTGGACCTGCAGAGGCTGTAGGGTAACCTTGTTTCCCTTCACTGTGCAGATTATTCTGCCTGTGTCATATTTCACTTTTGTAGCAAAATGCTGCTGCAGCTGGGATACTGATGCCTTGAATCTAACAGAACTTGACTGGATATTACCGGTTTTGAGCTGAATTTCTTCCTCAATTGCTTGGGCATTGGGTTAGTTGGGTTCTAGCTAAAAAAAACAAACTATTTTCCCTTGGGTACAGAGTAGATTTGGTCAGAAGTTTTTGGGTTTGTCTCCTGCTCAGTTTCAATTTTAAGGCTGGAGTCAAGCTCTGCTTGTAGTTGAACTTGTGCTTGTGTCGTGCAAAGTATAACCTATTTCTAAGTGCCATTAGCCACACTCTGCCACGCACCCTGAACCTGATCGAGTCAAATCAGATGCATAACGGATAGATGAAATGCAGATAAAGGGATGCATACTGTACATGACCTAGTTGCCACTGCTGCGTGACATAAAAACTATATGAACAATCCTGTGATGATGATGAAGCAGTTTGATGTTCTTCATGAGCTCCATCAGGCCTAACCAGCTTTTCTTTTCTTTTTTTCTTTTCTTTTTCCTGTTTGGTTTTCACGTTACTTATATTTTTTTTAATTTCAAACTACACTTTTGCAGTATCAGCCCTTGTTTGCAAGTATCAGTGGCCTTGTATGCATAACTTGTGGTACTAAATACTCAGCAGCCTTGGACGGATGCACAAACCAGTCATAAGTGGCCAGTAGATTACAGGCTTGTCAAAGAGAAGAGCAACACAGCAGGCAATATATTGTGATATTGTTTCATCTCATCTGTCCTTGGCAGTCTAGCAGTGTGGCGGGAACAGTGATAAATGTAGCCATAAATGTCCAAACATTATAAACCGTGTGTGTGTGTGTGTGTGCGCGTGTGGTGTGTGTGTGTGTGTGTGTATGTGTGTGTGTGTGTGTGCCACATGGGTGCAATCCATCTCTTACTTGCCACAGTCTTTTGCTCTCTTCCTGTGTTTCCTCCTCCGAAGTTTGTTCTTGATAGACTGACTGCTGCTGGGGAGGAGGAGGAAAGTGCAATGAAGATATTGACATAATATTAAAGAATGATGTATAAAATGCACAGATACTGACCTTTCATTATTCAGATGCACCTGTCGGGGTCTAAAAACAGCAAAACGCAGTTTGTTAGCTGTGCTAGCAGAGGCTCGTGTTGCATTTGGTGTCTCTTATGGACAATTAACTTCCAGTAATTTACCTGCATTCACATTCCTGATGCTCCACAAATGTGAGTTCCACATAACGCCCAGATCTCTCAGTGGGAGTAATCCTCAACAGCTGGGACACAAAGGAAAGGTGACATGACAACACTAAACAGTAAACAGAGCGCATAATGTTTGACACCTCCACAGTTATTCATTTGATAACACACATATCTCCCTGAAGGAAAACACCTTCCACACCTGCAGAGTGGTGTTGCGTTCGAGGGTCGGGTGGCACTCCAGGTTCTCGTCCCCACAGCAACCGGAGCATCGCCAAAGTGGGACACAAGCGGGACTAAAGATATGCTCCACTCCTCCAGGGTACTCCTGCTCCACATCCACCAATCGCTCCATAGGGCGACACAGGCTCCTCCTCCACACCTCATGGAACAGCATTACTACAGCAAGAGGGGTTGAATCGCATGTCATTCAGTCGGCTCTAACAGGCACAAAGCTTATTCAGTGGGATATGATCAATATGTAATGATCATTATATTATTGTATATAGGTGAAGACCCTTACCTCTTGAGCGAACCTCTACTGCAGGGTGTGAAATCTGCAAAATATGGCTCAAATAAGTAAAAACTTATATGTAAATAGATCAACCATTCAATTTCATAGGATAAAAGAACTGACATCAAAGCTAATGCCCAATGTGGCCAATGCTGATACATGCAAACTGACACAGCTACTGAGACTTGAGTGGTTACAACAGAAGCTGGTTCACTGAGAAGCAGCTGCGGAGCGCCCTCTTGTGGCAGAGAGGGCATGGTGACCATAGACCTTGACCCTGTGTAAACAGTGATGCAGCAGCATGCTTGTAAGAGGATATCACTAGGTCATTGTTTGCAAGTCATGCACACAGTAAAATGAGCAGACAGATAAAACCCTCCCCCCCAAAAAACAATAACATTTGATATCTCAATCTGTTTTAAATGAGGTTTAGAGTCTCAGGAGGCAAAAAACTTTCAAAGTATGTAAAGCTGCCATTGCTAAATGTATTCCCTACACACACACAGGCAGTCAGATGAATCCAAACCACTCTGGTTGATGCAGGGCCTCTGAGTCTAATGTAGAGGACCATCAATAAGATGTGTTGAAACTGATTCTCTCCCAAGACGAATTTGTGGTTTCTCAATGTGGTTTCCCTTTAGTCTCCATAGATTCATGCTCTTGTAAGATCAGGCACATTTTGAGAAACACACAGTTCACAATGAAGATAGTTGCCCAACTTTGGGGTCGAGACCACATGTGGAGACCCTTGACATCAAACTGGGGTCCACAGAAAAATTCCCAGCCAAGCTTAAACGACTGTCGTAATATTTGGTTATTCTTTTAAGATGAAATACCACCACCAGTGGCTTTTGAACTGCACAGAAGTTGTAGTGTGAAAGCTTTGTGGTCTGCCTGCCCAGTACAGTTCAAAGGTGTCAGTGAACAGCATGAAGAGTGGCTTTATTTCTGTCTCCCTGGGGAATTAAGAGTTGGTTTTCCACTCTGTCATACATTATACATTATCACCAAGGGTGGAAGTAAGTAATTACATCTACTGCCTGTTACTGCAATTGAGTATAGCTTGTTTGTGTACTTGTGTACTGTAATTTTACTTTTACTTAAATATGTTTTCACTTATGTATTGTACTGAGCTACATTTTAAATCACATCCATTACAGATTTTGTTGGCTCTCCATAAGCATCAGAAATTGGCCAATTGTGGAGCCAGTCAGCAAAGAAAAGTAATATGGCTTTACTTTATTTAGATTTTTACACTGGTAATTTTACTTCTACTTGGATGTTTTAGTACTCTTTCCACCCCTTATTATCAATAATCTCTGATCCATGTGAAGCTCAGTTTTCTGTTCCAAAATGTTGAAATAACAGGAATTTTCCATCCACATGGGGGTTTCACCTGCCAAAAAAGCTTGTAAAGTTAAGACCTGCTGATGTGACACAGTTCAGTGGCTCAAAAATAAGAAATCTATTACAGTTTTGATTATAGATTCATGTTAGCGCAATAAAGAAAAGGAAATTAGCACACCGTCACAATGAATACTGTACTAGGTCTGCAGTGAATGGCAGCAATTCTGAAAATAACTAAAAACTAATGAGAATTCCAATCCTTGATGAAATTTTTAATCACATGAGCGCTCAAGCATGGACCCCGATACATGCCACTCAATGCCGGTATCTGAACATCCACGTCTCTACATGCATGTCACATATCTTAATAATTCATGAACAAACAGGAACACAGGTCAGGCAGCCAGTTCTGAGCTCCCACAGTCTTAAGGTAATCATCATTCTCCCTGTATTTCCTAGTATAGAGATTTCAAACTGAAATGTGCGTGACCTAAGCAGAGGCATGCGGCTCCTTGTGGATCCTACAGAGAATATCTGTTGCCTTGGAAATAACACAGGGGGATTTGATACATAATAAACAAAGATGAAGAGACAGCGCTGAGCAGTATCAGAGCACCAGTTTTGTAACTTCTTAAACCCGGCTCCCATGGAAATCGTTCCAACAGCCTCAAAATGCACAATGGCGATATTCTCTGATTGAACAACAAATTGAGCAGAAACACAAGCGCTAAGTTGATCTTGGCTCTCCTCCCCTTTTGAATATCAACTGTCTCTCTCTCTCTCTCTCTCTCTCTCTCTCTCACTCCTCACCTCTCTCTATCCTCTTTCCCCATCCCTCCCTCCCTCTATCCGTCTCACTCTGAGAACATTGATGAGAACATTGTCTTTTATAAATGTCACATGCAGGCAATAATATTTTTTTATGGGATTTTGGTGTATTTTACTGTAGGTGAGCTTGTACTTGTGTTGCGCCAAGTACAACAGTATCTCTAAGAGCCTTAAACCGCACTGTCATCCAACAAGTAGAATCAGATGCACATTGAATAGCTGTAATGAAGATAAAAGCCTGTATTGCTTGACTTGACTGTATATGACCTAGATAGCCAATTAACAAGTGATGTAAAACATATATGAACAATTCTGTGCGATGGTGAAGTGGCTTGATGTTAGTTAGTTAGTTAGTTAGTTAGTTAGTTATTGTATATTGAAAAAGCAAGAAAAAAGAAAAACAAGAACATATCAATGTTACATACAGGCATGAAACATAATTTAAAGATGGAGAAATGGAAACATCAACAAATAACAATAAGATAAACAAGTTGTTAATAATGAGATGATTAAAAATGCGTACAGCTATGATTTTGCTTCAGCAAGAATTTAACATTTGCATTAAAAACCTTAATGTCTTGGATTAATTTTATTTCAGTTTCATAAGGAACTCCATCACATATCAAAAGGTCTTTGTCCAAGTCACCAAATCATGGGAATAGCGTGCTTCTTTTCTTTTCTTTTCTTTTCTTTTCTTTTCTTTTCTTTTCTATGAGAGCACGTGTTTTTTAACTTCTTAAACCCATGGAAAATGTTCCAATAGCCTCAAAATGCACAATGGTGATATTCTCTGATTGAACAACAAAATGACCAGAAATACAAGTCTTAAGTTGATCTTGGCTTTCTTCTTCTCTTTCATTTCAGCTGTCTCACTCCCCCCACCCCCCCAACCCCTAGCCCTCCCTCTATCTATCTCACTGTTTCTCATTGTGTTTTATTGAAATGTCACATGTACGTTTCTGGTCCGCTGCTTGAGCAATACAATATTTTTGTGGGGTTTGGGTGTTTTATTACTGCAATCTCATCTGGGCTGGTTTAGAAGAGTCTTATAAATCAAAGTATTACATGCAGCTTACTGATATCGAGTGGAGCCGCACATGAAATCCTTCTCACTGTATGTGATTCACATGGATCTGCTCCAAGTCGGGGGCCTTAATGTATTCTCAAGGCAAGCTCAGTCTGAGAAGTAGGACCGTGTTTTCAGTCTTTCACAGCTTTATATTTACTCTTCTCTCAACATATTATCACACTTAAGATTTGGGAAGGCCAAATTGATCAATAATCTGTGTTTAAGGACATATTGCATTCTGGGAGCTACTGTTTCTTGGTGGTTTGATTACTACAGCGGCTCAGTATACAGTCTCATTAGCATCAACCTCACAATTCTCTCTGGAATAAAGAAGCAGAAACTTTGTGGTGGCCTGTTTGAAAAATGTTTGATTGCAGCATCAAATTAGCTAAAGCTGAGAGCAAGAGGCAGTCTGAGATGTCTGATGATGTAGAAATTAGCTTCCTACTGTATGTCACTAGGCATCTTGTGCATTTGTGGGTATGTAATGTACCAATCCAATGATAGAATCTGCCAAGACTTCTGGACCCATATGAAAAAAAGCCTCTGACATGACGTAATGAGCAATATTTGGACACAACACAGGTGAGCAATTTTGCCAAAATTGTGACCAATAGTTTTTTTCAGAAATGAAATCCTTGAAATCTTGCTTGTTTTTTAAAACTTTAAAGCTTTTAAAGAAGCATTTATAAATAGTTTTATTGGCCCATATAGACACTATAATAAGCTAATAAACTATAATAAACAGCAGAGTTTTGGCTCTGTTTTCAGCTGAAAAAAGTGTTTTTTGGGGTTTAGTTTAAGAACGATAATGAGCATTAACAAGCAAGGATCACCTAACTGTTCAAATTTTCATGATGACAAAAGAGACAAACTGATCTCGGACCAGTGCTCCTGTCCTAAGATAGACCTACTGGACTACACTATGCATACAGACCACGGTTCTTTATTCCACAATAGATAATAGCCAACTTCACCAATTGCAAACTTTCTTCTCAGATCAAGTCCTACTCAAGCCTTATCCTCCCTCCACTACGACTCAGTCCTGTATCCCCACGTGAACTGCCATGTGGTTTCACTGTACATGGTGTATGGTATATTCAGTGTGTTCTCCCTCCTGGGTCAGATGCTCTTATAGGAAGAGGAAGCACCTGTGCAAAACCAGAGAGAGATATGCCGACCATTACTGCCGCATCACACCCGCGGGACCGAACCCAGCAGCTCTATGGTCTCGACAAACCACAGCGTTCAGTTTGCTTCAGGAAAGGCAACGGCTCTCTAATGTCAGGCAACGGCTTTCTCCAGCTTACTTAGCATGATAGAGATATATTGATGCATCAGTAGTCGAGCTCTGGTTTAGTTTTTCACAGTTCTGCTCTCAGTACAGGCTCTTGACTCCAGATATGTGGCTATGTAAACTTCTATATCTTAAACTGGATCAAAGCAACACAACACACAGCAGCTGCATCTACTAAGGCTGGTTGAGTAAATATCTCTGCACATGAATGATTGCCATTATGCAGCCACTGTAAACAGCACTTTAAACATCCCAGTTCCCAAACCCATAAATGAAGATGATGTCTTCATGGAGTGGCACAGCCAGTCAAAATGCTGCTAGTATGTAACAAGGCTGGAGTGGAGCAGATGTTGTTCTCTCTCTCTCATCCAAAAAAAAAAAAAAAACAGCACACCATCCAAATGTGACTCCTATTAGCCTACTGTTTCACGTGAGGTGGTAATAGGAGTCACATTCGGAGTTAAGAAGAAAAAACAGGTGGCTTTTAAGAAGGAAAGACCTATGCAGAGAAGGAATCTGCAACATTAGCAAGTGACAATTCAATTACAATTCAATTCAATCCAATTACAGCATGCAAACTGCCAGGAGACGTGATTCTTGTTAAAGTTTCAAAGTGGAAACAACCACACATTAAATCCAACAGCAATCCAACAATTCCACAAAAATCTTATAGTACATTATTCAATCATTCCACAAACAAGTCATAAAAATATCAAATTGCAGTTACTCAAACCAAATTGATCAAACTGCATAAACTGCATCACATAAAAAGTGTCATCCAATTAGTTACAGCGTCGTTTGTATGTAAGGCATTTGCGGTGTTGGTTGAATTACCTGCGCAGGTATCAGCTGCAGCAGAAGAACCGCTAAAAGGTGAGACGATCCGATGAAACTTTGCATACTGCCTCGACTCCAACCTGTCAGAAAGAAATATCAAAGCAGAGAAGAAGTCGTGTTGGAGCGGCTGAAGTTTAGAGGCTTGGCGCATCGTCCCGCTGTGCGCTGCTGGGATGAAGGGTGTGCGCCACTTCCATGACTACAGCTGAGGATCAATTAAGAACCGGACCGACAGAAACTTAGGAGAGACGATAAGGTCAGTTGAGATAACCGGTGAGCTCTCTGTCTGTTGGTCTGTCTGTCTGTCTGTTGGTCTGTCTGTCCGTTTGGCTAGCTTGTTCTCTCTCTCTCTCTCTCTCTCTCTCTCTCTCTCTCTCTCTCTCTCTCTCTCTCTCACATACACACACACACACACACACACACACACACACACACACACACACACACACACACACACACATTCGCTTTCTCTCTCTCTTTTTAGAATAAGTCTACTTTTTTCCAGGAAAGATATTGTTGAAATTAGTGACACCACAGAAGATTAAAAAAAAAAAAAAGTACTATAAAGTCCTATGGTGATTTCTGTTTGGTGGCCATCATACTGCCAAATTATTTATCAAGGTCCAGTAACTCAAGCATTTACAAATAGGTTGATAGACTGTTTTGTTTTTCGATTGGCCCATAGAGACACTATAACAAGCTATATAATAAACTATAATAAACAGGACTTAATGACTTGGAAAAGGAGAAGTTGCTATGATTAATGATGGCAAAATTACAGCACCACAGGGCTTAATATTACTAGATAAAGTTGAAGGTAAACTCTGGTCATCTGTCAGTTCTGTTATGTAGAACTGTCAGATAAGCAACCTGTGTTTGATCCGTCTATCATTAAGCTACTGTGGCATTTATGAAATTAAATGGACCAGTGAAAATACTGAAGTCGTTGAGGCTAGTTGACTGAATAGTTTCATGTTTTTCACCCAGACATTATAGACTCTGGCTTGGACTCATGGGTAATGTGGAGATACCAGTGTAGAATAGATATATGAAGTAATGGATAGAGTACTAAAATGTCCTACTCAAGTATAAATATTGTTACTTTGCTGATATTTTAAGTAGAAGTAAAAGTACTGGTGTAAAAATCTACTTCAGTAAAAGTAAAAAGTATAACTTTCTTTTTAGAAAAGAGAACATTTTTAGATGTGATCTTTCCCATGCAATTCTAAAAGGATGACACTACAGAGCTCAAACTAGATTCTTTTAACTGGAAAATCACAAAATAAAGTGTACAAACTAAGTAGAAGCCAGATTACTCTCCTCTACTACTCTGCTGACTGACCGTTCACTGCAAAGGACTCCACAATTTGTCAATTTACGATGGTCCAGTTTCTGATGCTTATGGAGAGCCACAAACTTTGTACTTAAAAATACAGTACAACCGCACAAAAAGCTACTCAATTAAAATAACTTGAGTAAATGTAATTAGTTACCCTTGACATGAAAGTGTGTAGAGTCCACACGTCCCTTTTTTCCTGTGTGTTTAGGGTATATCCCCTCAGCAGCCTGACTGTAACTGAAACACAGGACAGTGGGGTCAGGTCAGAGTGCACCGACCCCCCCCCCCCCCCCCAGCTGTATACTAGCTGCCAACGCACAGCGGCTCTGCTCCGTTGTGGGATCTGGCTCCCAGTCGCAGCAGCCTGGCTCTGCTGCACTGTTTACACACCCGGGCGCTGTGAGTGTGGCCTGAATAGTCTTGGCACCAGCGCAGACCTGAGGTTATCAACCCCGCCACTCCAAGTATGAGCAGAATGTCTGTGAGGGATCCTCCTTCATTCCTGATTTTGGCATGTTTATGCACAGTCATATGTTTACTACAGATAAAATGTCTATCAGCATCAGTAATGATATGGTATTCCTCTTATACACTACCATTCAAAGGTTTGGACACACACATTTTTCTTTATTTTTACTATTTCCCACATTTTAGAATAACAGTAAAGACATCAAAACTATGAAATAACACAAATGGAATTATGCAGTGACCAAAAAAGTGTTAAACAAATCAAAACTATCTTATATTTTAGATTCTTTAAAGTAGCCGCCCTTTGCCTTGATGGAAAGGCAAAGGCTTTGGAAAGAAATTCATACATAGGCATCAACTTCACTATTTATATTTGTCTCAGAAACAAATTTCAAGCATTTAAGCATAAGCCTTTAGATCAAAATGGCTTTAAGATAATGAAAAACATAGTACATTCAATCAGGCGTGTCCAAACTTTTGACTGGTAGTGTATAGATATTATTTAACTGTACTTATTTTGCAATATCTGTCTTATTGTGGTTTAGTCATTGCTCTCTTTTTCATTTACAGTCAGTTCTTAATGATGATTTCCATAATGACTAACAGGTGCTTCAAGCGATACAACGCCATGTTCCAGTTCTTGTTTGCTCAGAGAGAGATGCCCCCTTTACATTTATTACAGAGGCTCAGATGTGTTTTTACAGCCAGTGTGATTTACGGGCTAATTGGGTCGGTGTGTTTTGAAAAACAGCGTCTGTGGAGGAGATAACCAAGACGGATGATTCCTCCCCTCTCGCCACATCGCCTCTCACTCCCTGCACGCTGTGATAGTGCGCTGCTTTAGTGTCCATGTGGGAACAGAGTCATGTTTTCCTGACCTGGAACATGAAGTTAATGAATTTATGAATGATGAACTTTGTAATATCCCTGCTGTTCCGCTTATTGGTTTGCTAGCATTTTCCTACATAGGCAGAGCTCGTCCACTTCCCTGTGCAGAAGTCGGGGAGTCCCCTTCCCGCTCGCACTCCCAGTCCAATAGGCAGAGGTCAGACAGACAGCTGCTGCTTCCTGTCTCTGGGAACCACGCTGATGCTCAGGTCCCAGTCCCCATCGAGGGAGAATGGGGTTTCCCTCAGCCGGAGCAGCAGCAGGTGGGACTGTTACAGCTCTATACGGTCCACCATAGGGTCATGCAGCATCTCCATCTCCTCTGATGTGGGCTGGGCTGTGGCTGCCTCATAGTCACTATGCTGGGAAAGGGATAATCTGTGTTCACAAACAGTAACTCACTCACACTTTGGCCTGTAGGAGGTCTGCGCTCTTCATGGCAGTGCGCAAATGGAAACAAATGCTGCGTGACCTGCTCGAAAGTCATAAATATCAGCAATCATATGAGTAACAAAGCTTCCCCCCCCCCCCCCCCCCCCTCTTCTCTCTAGAAGATCACTCTGGAGTTGTTGAAAGAGGCTGTGCAGAAGTCTCCCAACATGGAGATGAATCCTCAGGGGAAGTCGTTTGACCTTAAGCCTTCTGGGTCTGTTGGGTTTACTGCTGCCGCTGATATAGGCGGTCCTCCAGGCCTAAGGGAGCCCCATAGAGGACGATTTGGGAGGGCGAGATAATAACAAAGAAGGAGAGGGAGAAAGAGGAAGAGAGGAGAGAGAGAGAGAGATAAACCTCTCATCCACCACTTGGGGGCAATGTATCTCTTAGTTGCCACAGTTCTTGGTTCTCCTCCAGTGAATGTTTACGCCAATTGTGTACGCCTGTGATCACAATCCAAACTGTATCCGATTTCCCAGACTTTTTTTTTGCCCGTCGTAAGCCAGTAGGTTGCATTGTGGGTAATGTTCCTGGTTCCCAAGCCCACAGTAGCCGGGCGGTGATGAATGTGACCCAAAGGGACAAACAGATGCAATTCCATTCTGGGACACACACAGACAGACAGACACAGACACAAACAGGGACTCTGGGCCGTGACTAATATATTTAATTTATATTTTGAACGATGGAATAACATGCAGTGTGCTGTAGACACATGGACAAAAGTAAACACTCATGTCACTTCAATTCATCCAGAATAATAAACCGAGTTGAACTGTCAGTTTGAGGCCTTCTTGTGGCGGTGGTGGGAGTGCATTTGCCTCTCAGAGATTTTGGTGTACAAGTTATTTTCACCCTCACCTCACTCACACCAGCTCCTTCCCAGAGAAAAAGTAATTTCCTTCTGCTTTGTCATTGCTGAACAGAAAAAAGAAGCCAGGACATTTTTAATATCAGATTCAATTTCAGGAATTCAGCTGACGCTTTTATCCAGAGTGACATACAATGGGTGCAACAGTAGAATAACCTTAGATTTGTACATCTCCAAAATTACAAGCAATCAATAGTAAGGATGGCAAGAGTCAGGGTCACTGTGGCCTGATAATCATGGGACCACAGAAGGATCATATGGGAGAAAAGAAGATAAGAAATAAAATAAGAGCTAAGGAGAGATTCATTTAAAGCAATTAGAGCAGTGGTTCTCGACCATGTGCCATCCAGGCCCGAGAGTCTGCAGGTTTTCATTCCGACCAAACGGCTGATTTTATTGATTAGTTCATTCTCTCTGCTGCTGTGGTGTTGGGTAGGAAGGAAAACCTGTCTGTGGAGAGTAAGAATAACTTACCCTCCACAGATTAGACTGAGCAGAGAGGACAAGATCAGCGAGGAGAAGGTGATATGACATGAGGTACTTTTTTTTTAGGCTATGACGGAAGATGGGGAGCGACTCTGCTGTTCCGACTGGAGTGGGAAGGTCACGCCACCGTTAGGGAGCGAGGAGGGAGAACAAGTCGAAGTAGGAAGGGAGAGCCAAGCTGGTAAAGGCAGAACATACAGTAGACTCACATGTTGGGCTGGACTATGGCCTGGAGCAAAGTGGGTGCAGATCCCTTTGCAGCCTTGTATACCAACACCAGGATTTTCCTACTACCTCACTTTCTACTGCTTACATCCCTACTTTAATACTGAAGGTGGGTGTCATTTGCTTTACATTGATTCAATAGGAAAACTGGAGCATATATAGACAACTTGGCAATATCACTACACTCAATCTCTAACGTTTTGAGATACAGTATGTTTGCAACCGCCCAATGTGTCCTACATGGCTGTAAGAAGCGGGATGAGCGTTCTCTGGATTCCTTTGCTCTAGGCGAGCGCCTGATGAAACATTCATTGCAGGATATATTCCCTATGATATTGTACAAATGAACAGCTCAGAGAATCAACTGGAAAAAATAGAAGCGATGATTGCGGCAGCACCCGTGGCAATACTCTGAGAATAAAGGTACTTTTCCTGGGTTGGACGTGATAGCACTATTTTAAGCTAAGCCTCATTTGAATACTAGATGTCAGTCAAACTTTACAAAATGAGCATCTTGTTCCTTGTAATTGGAAAGAGCTGCAGGGTGTGCAGTGGTACAGCATCACAGATTAGAGTGTTGGTTTTGTTTTCTAGCTTTGGGAGGCGAGTCTGTGGACTGTCCTAAGACTTATGGAACGGGAATGTTATACAAAGTTCAGGCTGGTGTCTGCAAACGATCTTCAAACAAAACCCCTGACTGATCTGCTATTTCCTGAAAAATATTTGAGCTACCATTTTTCATTTTTAAACATGCCGCATCCTAGGAAAAAAATGAATCTGTGAGAAAAAAACGGTCTGAATCAACTCCGGGGAGGGCTTTGAAGATCCCAGGAATATTTATTTTGTAATACTTGAATTTAAGGGTTACAGAGCAAGATGGCATTGGCTGCTTCAGCACTTCAACAACCACTTTACATGGCAAAGTACAAACAATAAATAAGCAAAACATTTGTTCATTTTTTAAAAACTATGAGTGGGATTTGCCTTCAAAATGACAGAGCCAGATTTCTACACCATATTATACATGAGACATTGAAAAAAACAAATCTGCTCTGTCGCAAATTGACCAGCATTTTCTTCAAGTGGATCGCTAAATCTCAACAGTGTGAGATTGCACGGGACATTTCAACTTAATGCAGAAACTGTTTTTCAGTTCAACTGGTGCTCATATCCAGAGCAACTTACTGTATCAAGAGTAAGCATTTACAGGACGATATTTCTCTCACTACAACGCCTCCGTGTCACTCCTGTGAAAAAAACCCTTAAATCTAATTTCCAACATTTCAGACGGCACCTCACACCAACATACGGACATGGGTATACAATGTGAGTGCAATAAGAGAAAACATGTAGCCTAATCCTAATTTAAACGCATTTTAGTGTTGGTTTCAGGATTACAGAGCAGTTAACATAGTGACAGAGACTCATAGTACAGTGAGACGGCACAGAGAGAGACAGTTTGAAATTAAAACGCTGTGATCCCTTACCCCCCGATGGAGCGTTACGGTGAGAAACACCAAAGACTGGTCTTCTAAAGTAATTGCCTCAAATCACACCATCTTTCCTAGCTGGTGAGGTGAAAGAAAGAATAACTTACCCTCCACAGGCTAATTTTAATTTTACATCGCCTATCATTCACCAGTCCAGGATCAGTGCATAAAAAGAACTGCAGATGGCTACTAGATATTAAGAACAACCAGTAATGTTCATGTGGTGTTGAGACGTTACATCCAAGATTACTGAACCGTTCTATCAGGAAGGGGGATAAGGTGTTAGATTGTTTGAGTTACAATGTTACTGTGTATTTTTGAAGGTCTATTTCTCTGTGGAGAAGGCTCTCTTCATAAGCGGAGGTGGGGTCTTCCCTGCTTCGTAGACAGATTCGGGGGGAGGGGAGCTCAGGCAGCACCAGTCTGGGATGCGGCCAGTCTGGTTGTAGTAGTCCCGTGACACTGACCTGCTGCCCAGGATGTCCTGCAGCGCCCCGAAGATAGCACCTGGGGAGCGGGACACAATATTAATGACTTCTTTCAGCTTGCCTGGGACCCAAATGACACAGGCCCACAACCAATTTCAGGTCCTGAACCACAGTTAATGAAAAACAGAGTTAGGGAACTGGCCTAGCCAAACAGATCTGACTAGCAAAAGGAGGAAACTGGGCTGTGCATTTGACTTAGTGGAATAAACAGAGACACTGATGATGAGTCTTCATTTTTGTCATAAGTCCCAAGTTTGTCATAAGTCTGTTTGATTGCATTTGTACTCATTCTTAAACAGTTTTATTCATCACATAATTAAAATTAGAGGCAAATAATCAATGACAATAATCATGGCTAAGTCCAAAAACACATGAAGACTTTTCATGCTGACTTCACCAATATCTACTGCATGCTAACCATGCTGCATATAGTACATTCAGCATATCTTTTTAAATACTTGTGTGCAGACTAGAGCATGACAAATTCAATATATTACATTTTGAAGTCCACATTTAAGTGCAAACATGGATGCAGACCAACTGACAAAATTGTTTGTCTTCTGAGATTGTTGAATTACACCACCACTAAATATTGCATAGCATCATACAGTAACTAAACCTTTATCACACTACTTCCAGACCATAGACTGTAAAAAAAGACTAATATTTTACCAAAATCCACTCATTCAAAAAGGGAAAAAGTATGACATTTTGGTTTTTGAAGTCTACCGATATTGGAGAAATATTTCCCTGCAAAGCCATTTTAAAATTCAGTTTACCTAAAAGACCTTCTGTTCAGCAGGTAATGTGTTATAAATATTTAGACTGAGCCTTATGTCTGACCTCCGAGCCAGGCGGTGCAGTTGGGCTTGGCAGGCGGGGCGTGCAGGCGGAAGGTCTTGGTGGCCAGGACGTCGCAGTACTTGGGTTTCTCCACCAGGAGGCGTATCTCCGCCAGCAGACGGTGCAGGAAGCCCGGCAGCATGGCCGTGCCTCCGATCACCACCAGGTTCTCAGAGAGCACCTTACGGGTGTCAATAGGGCACTGATGGAGAGAAACACACACACAAATACTGAATGATAATGTGCATAGGTAGCATTACATAATCAATTAATGCACCCTGGAAAACCACAGATTACAGGAGATTTACAAAGATGAGATGTTTGATGAGATGAGATGATTTTTTTCAGCTTTTTTTAATCAATAACCTTTAGAATCAAGCATGTACGAAGGAAATAAATTCTTAGATTAGTGCAATGCATTGACAGAGTGGAACAAAGCTTATAGAAATATATGAAACACACATGCGCAGAAAAACTGAAATGCTTTGCAACCGGGGAACTGTACAGCGGCTTATTCGTTTAATTCCTTCATTTTACCTCATCATACCCTTTCAGTAGACAAAATCAGTTTGGATAAAAGAAACGGAACATAAAACAACCGTCATCCAACTCTGTTAAATTGGTGCTGTGGGAAAACAGATGAGGCAGGAGGAAACCAGCAGATCTGCCACTACAGGGAGGCACTTTCTGGTCATCAGCATGAGTGCAGACTAAGGCATAAACAAATTGTGATGGATGAGGGTCAGTGTGGCTGGCTTTGCTGCAGTGCCTCTCCTAGTGGATACAGCTCTGCTGATGCCTCAGGAGAGTCGTCTTATTTCAATAGATCCTGAGTAGAGTACTATTGTAGTATTCCGCTGAGACCAGAGAGCTGGGACTGGGTTATGTATTGCTGTTGCAGTGAAAATTTTGAGGCTGTGTAATGTCTGCCGCTATGCCTATAGAGATTAATTAGGTTGTCCCGGCCTGACCTGATCGCCACTTGCAACAACACTCCACTCTTCTCGTTGGAAAGAGCTGAGTGTTGCCATAGTTACATAGTACAAGTCTATCATACACTCAATTCCACTGTTATAGAACAATATAGAAAAAAACAAACAAAAACAAATTGGACGCTGTGTTCCTCCTGCCTCGATGATTATAGATATCCGTCTGATGTAGATCTTTTAACTGTTTTTACATCTGGACTTCATCTTATTTTGAATCTGCGTAAAGTAACTCATAAAGACCCACTTATTCAAGCTTGCTCTCTCACATGCCAAAACATACTGTATGAATGATTTTTCATCTACCTTGACCAGAGCATCAAGTATCAGAGAGGCCACACTCTTCTCCTCATTGTCCTGCTCAAACAGGATCTCCATCACAGAGTCCCTGCAAAACGGAGAACATCTCATCAGACACAACAAGAAACAACAAGAAAACCAACAAATCACAACAATCCCATGACACTGACCAGGGAAACAGCGAGAAAAAATGGCAGCTCTCATCTCATTATCACTGCACCAGAGATGGACAGTACAGCAGATAGACAAACTAAGTTCCTGAGAAGACTTGGGGCTACACAATTATGGCAAAAATGCTAATCTTTATTATTTTGCTAAATATTGTGATCACGATTATTACTTACGACTATTTTTCCTGGTTTCAGGAAACAATTACTTTATTGCACTTTTGCACCTTCACATATATTTTCACCTTTTCAGCGCAGTATTTCTCAAAGTATCAGCAGCTAGAAAGTCTTATTTTCACTCTTACTGTCTTACTCTTTTTGTGGTTCTTTTATTCCTTTGGGGCGCAGCTACAACCCTAAGGCAAACTTTGCACAGATTCTTTACTTGTTTGAAGTCATCTGGTTTAAAAGACGATCTATGTAAATCTTCTCTCTTTCCTTCCCACCGGAGCTGCCTGCTTCTCCATTTTTGGTCACATGGACGCACGTTGCTCATTCAAGGGTTGTGATCGGTCACGCATTATCGGAAGCATTTGATATACCACAGTGGGACTTTCAGGGGAATTGAAAATATAACACACTTTGATATCACTGAATTATACAATTATTAATCATGGAAACATAAAATTGCGATATATGATTATCTACGGTTATATAACCAGACTCATTCTAATTACCTTGCACTATGAAAGAGGGAAAGATGTTAATAAACTTGGATGTTAGTCAACTTGCATACACAGCCAAGATGTAAAAAAATAAAAGACAAGGACAAATGCAAATATCATAAACTTGGAAACTTTCTAGCTCTATAGAAAGGAGAACTAAGTCTCTGGGTTTGAGCATCCTTTACATGCAACAACAGATATGAGGAGCATAGTTTGATCAACTACCTGATTGGTCCTTTGATATGCAAAATCTTCTCCCCATCCAATGGGTAATCAACATCGGGGGGTGGAGCTGGGCGCTAGAAGTACATTAAAAAGATACAACAATCTTACTAAAGTCTAGTCGAATTGACACTATGGAAAACAAAACAGTCTACTGATTGAATGTACAAATACTTGTGTCAATAGACTGAAGATAATGAGGTGACCAGAATAACCAACTGTGCCAGACAGCAGCCATTTCCCTAAATGCTTTGGCCTTATTTGACAAGACAAGATTTCACTCACTTCAGCTGTACCATCCAGGTTAAATTTGGCTTCTTGGATCTTGAAGCCTCTCTGCAGGTCACTGACAAAGCATGTTCTGACTGCAGGAAGTACAACAATTAACAGAACCGATATACATGACGGCTACATTCACAATGACTGAATTAATATGCCTGAACAGTTTGGGAAACTTTTTTTTTTACTGTTGATTTCTTTTGGGAGTGCTGCCTTTGGCAGTAATAAGCAAAAGAGTGATCCATTATCCTCATGGGAGCAAAATGAGAGGAACGGAAATTAAATCGGAAAACAACTCCTTCCCACCTACCCTTGATGTCCTCCACGATCTCCTCTGGGATGGTCCCTGAGGAAGAAGATGCAAAAGAGAAAAGAAACTAAGTGAAACTTCATTTTCTTTGGCTCACTTATCCACAAGTCAAACATACACCGCCATTAGGTTTGTTATGAGGCTGAATCACCATTTGAGGAAGTAAACACCTGATGGGCTGACACTGGACTGATGCATCAAAGGACCAGCAGGCAAATCCAGGTCCCCGAAACCACTCCATGATTCCCTTCAGTAAACTTCTACACTGTTGCCAAAGAAACTTTGTTGTTTTGTCATTGCTGTCTAGAGTGGATAATTTATAATTCTTGGATGGACATTGGATTTGGGGCACTAAGGAGAACATAGATTCACCCGATTCTTCCTAAATCAGGTAGTGTCGAAGGTTGATTACACAGAGAATTCAGCCCTATTGTGCCTACTGCAGGGATGCAGATTGACAGTACAGTAGAGTCGGTTTGGTGTCTGTCTTAATTATTGATGTACACATCAGGCTTGTCTTGCTCTGCTGCAACTGTAGACCCGACTGCTCAACACTATGATTCAGTCACAGTACGACACTATCCTCCATCAAGAAAAAGTAAGCGGGGAGAGAAAATCTAAAATAGACTGTATGCATATGTATAATTTAGAAAGTGAGAGAGGGATTCACTCAAACGTCACACAGAAACAACTGCTTATGAATAGTAAATACTGCATAAGGGATAAAAGCTATTATATTTTCCTGCTTTCTGCATTGTGAGACAAATGAGCAGACCCTATAAGAGTTATGGCATTATACATTTATCCATTATGCATCATCATTGATGTTATCCATTTAAAAATACACAGACATATTTTATGCCATTTTACAGCGATTACCAATGGCAGTAGGTACACTCTGTCCAGTGGTGGAGTCTGTGTCCACTGTGCACTGCTCCACAAGAAGCCCGTCCAATTCTCTACAAAACAAACAAAAAAATACAGACACATGCAGTCATGGCACAGTAGACAAGTACCTCTAAATGAAAGCCACATTATACAGTAACAAGATGTTCAGTCAATGCGTGAATACAAAGAACAGAATGAAATGGAAGTGTTCTTCCCCGTGGCAAAGTGCGCATAAAATCAAAATGGAAACTTGAGCTTCACTGGCAGCAATATACTACTTAAGCATCTCTTAAATTTGTTAGAGCTACTTACTTATGGATGGCTTTCCCAGCCAAAGGCAAAGCCTCCCACGCTGGCAGAATAGGGGTGCACTCATAGACCTGATTTCACAGTTAAGGTGGTAGGCTAGATCATCCGGAAGAGAAAGTCAATAATGATGCAGTACACACCTTCTGTCTCTTGCATTTATAAATTCACAGAGCAATAAAAGAACACATCAGAAATTTATCAAGAGTAACATGTCTGTTTGTGTGCCTCAGCGTCCATTTTTCTGTGGCGAATCTACAGAGAATGGTTTAAGAAGGATGAAGTAGGAAGACCCAAGGCCAAAGACTTCAAGATGGTGGAAAAAGGATACAGGTAGCACCAGCGTCTCTGTGTAGCCGCAGTCCATAACCAGGGCTGAGTTGATACCGAGGGTCATGATGGACATCAGGTGACTCGGGGCGAACAGCACAGAGGGAACCTGGGAAACACCGTCAACCAAAGAATGAAACCTCAAAAACCCATCAATCATTATATCTTACACTTACTACTAAGGTTATCTGTAAAGTAAAAAGTGTTTGATGCTACATATGTGACAAAATTTTAGACAAAGGTTAAAACAGGACTCCCTCTATTCAGCCAGACTGAAGTGCTTGAAAAGTTGAATTGGAATAACCGTTTATAAATGTGTAAGAAAATCACATTCTGGCTGTTATTTTACGTTATAAGCACATGGCCCAATTGTATATGAACGTGCATTTTCTGTTGCTGTCCCTCGCAATCGTTAATTCTATTAAGACATGTGGCTGTTTGAAACAATAAGTTTCTCAGCAAAATACATAGACATGACTTAAAAAATAAAATACAATACACAAAAAATACTCAAAATGAAGTGAGAAGCTGTAAATCAACTGTTTATGGAAAGCCCAGACTACACATCATTTGTTTAATTTATAGTGCATGAATTAAACATGGCAGAAATAATCCTCTTTCATGTGCAAAAATGTTTATAATCCAATGCAAATATTGAATACAATTTTGTCACTTGCACGCAAAAGTGCAATGGAACTTAAAGCAATCAGGTGCTTACAAACCTCATATCAGCCTTATATCCTCCTAATGAACGGATTATTTGAATGGCTGAAATTTCAAAACAGTCCAGTTGAGGTGCAATTATTTTATTTGAAATAAGAGTTCATTACGAGTTAATTGCTCTTACTAACAGATTACTGTCCTGCATGTAAAAACAGTAACTGTATTTGTAACATCAGTGAGACACGCTCCACATTAATGCTCTGTTTCCAAACATCTCCAGCTTCTGTTTGTCTGTAGTACCTCAAACTGTTTGAAGAAGACCCTGGTGAGCGTCTCTCTGAAGTGGGAGGGGCAGAGGATGGACTCGATGATGACCACTCTTCTGTCGCGAGGGTTCACCAGCAGGTGCCTGATCGTGGCAAAAATTTGATGAGTTTGACTCTGAACCACTCAGTTTCAGTTGCCAGCGGTAGATTATGTCATGTGCTCCAGCACAACCATTTTGACATTGCAAAAATCATTATCAACAGAGGCATTTAATCATTTTGCAATTTCAGATCTCTGGGATTATTGAAAATACTTAATGGCAATAAAACACGTTACAATTATCTATTTACTCTTTGCAGAATTTCAAGGTTTCTGGACATGCACTGCCCATCCATTATTAATAAATTACTTTTTCTACTTTTTTGCTGTTTGTTGTGTTTCTGAATACATACCTCATAACAACATAACTTTGTTATGCTAAGAAAGAATAACTAATTGGGGTAGCGCCGTCTCACCTGAAGTATAGTGTATGGATAAACTCTTTGAGGTTGACATATAACTCTTCTGTGTTGATGTTGTACTGAACCACCCTGATGGCCTATGAGTGAGACAAACAGCGTCAGCATACATTACACATTTTCCACAGGTCCTTCCAATGAGTACATGGTTATAAAAGATTAAACCTTAATGCCGTCTCACCTGTTGCTGTCCCGGCTTCCGGATCTCGCTCGGAATGATGAACCTGGGCCCCGTTTCCCCTGCAAAGCCACATCTGCAACAAAAAGCAGCCGTCAGCTGTGTTGTCAGAGGAGTGTTGTGCGGGGATGGAAGGTGAAGATTCACTCAATAATCTTTATTTGCAAAAAGAATGCAAATGGCAACCATTCTTAAGCACCAATGAAAGGAAAATACACTACTTATTCAAAAACCATTCACAAACAAAACGTATAAATACTCCAATTTGGGAGTCAAATTTTCATCCATTTGGAGAAAAACGAAACATTTAGCTAGGATGGCCGCCTAATACTTTAATGAGCAGGGAAAACCCTTACAGTACGGTTGCAAATGTAGAGACAGAACAGATCTGTATCAAACACTGTAGACAAAGAAGTCGTTATTTATCAATGGACACAGAAAGATAAGAAACTGGACCACTTGATTATCATATGACTTGCCTCTGGCAGGTCTATTGCTCTTTCTATAACTTACCTTGTACTGCAATTCCGCTGACAAGATGACGTCCACCACTTGGCGTTATAGCCATACTGATAGCTATGTTGCTACTGACGTTGAGTAAAGTTATTCTTTCTTTACGTAGCTAACGGTATCTCTACATTAGCATAAGCTTTTACCATGGCTAAACGTCAGATAGCTGGAACACTGACATTACTCAAGTGGCTAGTGGCTAACAGCCTAGCTAGGTAATTAGCTACCTAGCTAACAATACGACAACTATTATTGTAACGTTATACAAGAATGTGTCATATGTGAGTGTTCAGGCTCAAGCACTGCACTAGACCTCAGGTAACCAGACACAGCAGGTTTACAAAGAGAACATAAACAACATAACTATCATAACAATTTACTCACAGTAGCTTTACGTTAACCAAATGGCTGTTAGCACGGAAAGCTAACGTCTGCTACTCACTTTGTGTACGCTGCTCCTAAATCAATGACGACTGCAGTCTTCTCTCCCCCGCTTCCCAACGAGTCAAATAAGGGCATTTTATTGTTTTGTTCTATACTTTAGGCGAAAGTAATATCGCGAATTAACCCCGAAAAAATTACATACATCGGAAAAAAAAGAATTGTTGTCTTCCTGCTGGGTTGGGCTGGGTCTTCCGACGGGCCGTGACGTCACCAAAGTTTGCCTGATCAAAAATAGTTTCAGGCTCGAACAGGAAAAAAATAAATAGGAAAAATCATGATCAAAATAACGTACCTTTCAGCATTTCAGATGACATCAAACGCAGAACTTTCAAATCTAATTGGTAAAGTGAACAACGATTATAAAATAGCCAACAACAACAGACCTTACACCAAAGTCCTAATTGATCATTTGAATACCTAATTTTCTTAATTTCGTAATTGTAGTTTGCTGTATTTTTGTGTCTATCCTCTCTTAAGCGATGGGGAAAAAACATTATAGTGTAGGCCTATCACTGGCGTTAAGGGCGACACTGTCACAGCCCTCTTGATGAGAAGAGTTACAACTTCAGGTTAAGGAGCTGTCCATTCAGCACCGCGCAAGCACATGTTAAAGGTTGACCTGATATGCCTCTTTGGGGGGAAAAATCTGTTAAGAGACACAGTAAAACAGAGACTGAAACAAAATAAACCGCTAATGATCACAGAAAATGAATAAACACACCTGAAGGGAATAACACCCTTATCATAAATCAGAGGTTGAAGCTGTCAGTCTTAATAAATGTTTGATTTGCAGCCCTGGTGGCGGCACTTCAGAAGCCCAGGCGGACATACGTAGAGAAGACTGAGACTTTCATTCAGTGACGTTGAGCTGCACAACAACAAGCCTCTCCTTCAGCCTGCTTTCCACACTACATCTATTGGAGGCTATACATGGTAAATTTGTATTCGTATGAATTGATTTGTTTTTTTGCACACTGCAAGAGAAGCTTCCTGGCAAGGCAATCCGACATGAATTCTGCAAGGTAAAGGCGATTTTATTTCTAGACATCTTATAATGCGACTTTAATTGTTACCAAATGTGAATACATGTTCGATCTCCATAACAGAATAAGATGAGATGATGGATGCGTTTTCAGCTCGGGCTGCAGGATAGTCTCTAGGTAAGGCTATGAATAGCTACAATGTTGCGTTTCAGTGCAACCATTTCAGATGGATTCCTGCAATGGGATTCAACACCGCAGTGTTGACTGGTCTTACAATCCATATGTCTGGCTGATTATATTGTCAGGTCAAGTAGTGGACTGGCTACTCTTGTTGAGTGCATCAGTTATATTGATCACAGGAAAGGTGCGCAGGCAGAAAAGTGGGCATTCAGGGCTTTACTGAGACATCGCTGGACTGTGCATCATCATCAGGGTTTGATGATGATTTCTCTGAGACGCTTGTCTGACTCAGGCAACATAGAAGGGTGTCACCCTGTTAACACAGCGGAATTTCAACGTGTCGTTTCTCTTTATTTTCTGCAGCGATGATTGATGTCTATTGTAATCCCATCATGCACAATGTAGGCTACCATACACAGTGTTGACGTTTTAATTCAATGTAGCATTTAGGGGTGTACGTGTATCCTCTTTGAAGATTTTGAGAGAAGCTTACATAATTTACCAATTTAGCATCCATGGATCCAACTGAATAGGATCCAAGAGGATAGGGAACCTGGTGCTATTTATAGTTTTGTAAAGTGCGGAGGGGTGCAAAGGATTGCTGTGTCAGATTCCCCTCTCTCTCTCTCTCTCTCTCTCTCTCTCTCTGTCTCTCTCTCTCTTTCTGTTCTCTCTCTCTCTCTCTCTCTCTCTCTCTCTCTCTCTCTCTCTCTGTTTCTCTCTCCGTGTGTGTATGTCTCTATTCATCTGTATTTCTTTCTGTTTATACAAAAAGAACATGAGAGTCAGAGATGAAAAGGAATATTATCCAAATTAGTTGAGCTATTCAAAACGCCGCAACTACAGGATCAAAGCAAAGGCTGACAGAAATGCAAACTTAATCCTCTTCTCTGTGATTATCATAGGCCAGGCTTCCAAAATAAATAAGCTATGAAGTTCTCAAGTGAATAATACTTGGCTTTTAACTCTGGCCCTTTCATCTGCAAATGCTACAAACCTTTGTAATGTGGCCTGCCACCTCATCTTGCCCCTTCCAGGCTCTGCCACCTCTGCTTTCTGTCTCTGTCCTCATGTCTGCTGCTTGACACAGCCACTGTTCAGACCTCAGCTCAGCCTATTAGCATTTATCATTTGCACCCACTTTCACCTTTCACCAGGCATTGAGAGGAGGCAGAGATGCTGATGTCTGGGACGCTTCACCGCCTCCTCCTGGCTGGAACCTGTCTCTGTGTTTATGGCACCCCGATCCGTCTCCACGTCCCGCGCGCCGCCCCCACACAGGACAGCAGCTGTGATGGACAGTGTGCCAGCTCAGTAACACCTGGTGGATCAACACACTCCACAGGTGCAAACGCTGAGTCCTCAGACGCAGACAAGTCTGCCTTTGGCACGTCAGAACATGTGACTGGCCTAATAGTGAATGTAGGTGCGGAGGGAGGGGCTGGCCCAGATGGACGAGAAACGGGACCAGAGGGGATAGTCCCAGTGACGCAGGCAGGAAATGGGGACAGCCATGATGGAAGATCTGGGCCGAGCGAGGCTGGTGAAGAGGCGTTTAACCAGAGGAGTGAGGCAGAGACAGCGGCTGCCGTTGGGAGCTCATCTGAGATGGGAGAGGCTCAAAGACAGTCACATGCGGCTCCAGTGCGGTCCGTGGACTCAGAGAGCGAGCCGGCCTCCGTCGAGGACGCAAAGGAGGACGCACCTGTCGTCAACGAGGCCGCGTTAACTCCTACAGGTGAGAAACAGCAGATGGATACCCCAAGATCAACCCTGTATGGATTTTCTGCCTCCTCCACAGCGCCACCACAGCTAGAGACATCCAGCCTGAGGGTCACAGCCTGGGACAGCAAAGGACTGGCCCAGGAGAAGCAAAGGGACGGCCCATGGAGCGAGGGGGACGACAGAGCAAGTCTGCCCGGCCTCGGGGATTCTCTCCCGGGTAAAGAGACAGAGACAAGCAGGCCGCCGTCCACTGAACCTCCTAATCCTGCAGCCTGGCTCCAGAGACTGACATCCCACAGCACCGCTCTCCTCAGTCCCATCTCTCCCTCATCCCTCCTCTCCCCTCGAACCTCCACACCTATGGCAGCGTGGGGCCAGGAGGGAGTGACCGTTTCTACTCTCCCAGACCCCCTTCTGCCTGATATCGGACCAAACCTGACGCCTAGAGAGGACGGGCCAGAAAGCCTGTGGACTGAGGCGGTGAGACAGAGTGGAGGTAAGTCTAAAAAAAGCACAAAGGCATAATCAGTGTTGGTGGGAAAAGGACAGAGATAATATTAGACAGATAAACATAATTCTCTCACAGAAGTAAAACTTTCTCCACTCTCTCCTTGCTCATTAATTCCCTATATCTGCAAACTTAACAACAGAGCAAACCATATTCATAAGCAGCACACAAAAGCCCTCTCCGGTCCATAATGTTGTAAGGTAATGCTCTGCAGTCATTGTCACCCAATAAGAATTCCTTCCACAGTGAACCATATTTTCCGGCTTGCTGGAGTTTGCTGGGTTTCAGGAGGTTTCATTAAAAAGTGAAGGGGGGGAAATGAAAACGACACGTCTAGTGGCAGAGATTGCCTTTGATGATTGGCAAAGAGGCGCCCGCTTCTCCACGCTCCACTTTGAACCCCAGCGGGGACCCGTGGCAGTCTAATTACTTTCTATTCCTGACTCGGGCCTGAAAAAAAAAATGAACACAACTGCCAGGAAAGGCTGGTGGCAGGGTGTGTTATACAAGTCTTTGGAGGATTCAACCCCTCTCTCTATCTACTCTACACCCCCCTCCCCAACCCCTCTCTTTCACTCTCACCCTTTACCTCACCCCCCACACTCCCCATCCATACTATTGTAAAGAATGAGGCAGGTTATTATTCAGTGAGGCAGTAGAGGGAAATGGATTAAAGGAGTCTGTCTGAGCCAATATGTGTTCCTGGCGTCCGTAGGGGGATTGTCTGTTTGATGAAGCTTCCCCCCAACAGAAAGGAAGCTGGCAAAAAACTCAATTCCCAAAAGGGTATTATGTAAAAGGATTGCAGTCTTTATAAGCATTTTTCAGCCTAGCTTTAAAAATGCTTTGGACTAAAGGAAATGCCTGAGAGATACGCAGTAAAAGCGTGAACAGTTTCTCCTGTGACAGCCCCTCTGTGGTAGCCTCTTATCTAGAAAGAGCCAATTTTCAAACAAGCCTCTTTTCATTGTGTCTTAGCTGTATTGTGAACTTGGCTCTGAGAGCGAAAGTATTTCTAACGAGCAACTTGCATGTCCAAAGAGGTACCTGTTTCAGAAAGCCGCACTCTTTCATAAATACTTTAGCACTATATGCTGAAGCCTTGTCTCTGCTATGCAACAGAGAGCTTATACATTTTTCATTTTACCTGTCAGCAGAGTTGTGTCTAAAGCGCTGAATGGTGCTGAGAATTCACAATATACTTGAGCAGCTATAGAACCCACAACTCTACATCATTGTTTTTCCCTTGGTTTCCTCACTGAATTCAACCAAGCATAATAACAAAATAACATTTTCAGACTGCAGTATTTTGCTGTGACCAGAAGGTCCAAACAAATCCGCCCTTTGGGAATTCAATTCCCATGCTATGTGTAGTGACCCTCATTCTGCCTCTGCGCTTGTGTTGATACGATTGCAGCGGACACGGTGGTCCCTCTGTCCCAGGACGAAGCCACAGAGGGCACCATGTCATCGGAGGCCCTCCCTCTCATCTTCGAGCCTTTTGATGATGTCACGCCGGAGGGGGCAGCAGCGGTGGTCATCCTGGCACCCGGCAGCTCCCAGCCTCTTGCTGCCATGGCAACCAGAGGAATGCTTCTGTCAGAGGCGGACCTTGACCAGCTGGTCACCGTGGAGACAGACAGTGACGGTCCCTCGCACACCCCACCCCTGCGCTTACCAGACTGGACGTCACCTTGGCAGACATCTGGCGCCGAGCTGCTAGAGCCAATCAGCCCTTCGAGTCCGTCTGCTTCCCCGCCTCTGGCCGAAACCGAGCCGGGACTGCTGGAGGATCCGTCTGAGAAAGGTGAGGAACACTTGGAATCTCAATGTCCAGACGATATTCTGTGGACTATGGACTTAAAACTGGGGACTATGGACTTAAAACTGGGGACTATGAACTTCAGGTGAACTTGGAGATGCACTGGATTACAACAAATGCATTTCTAAGTTCACCCAAAATCCGATAAAGCATCTGGACATTGGGACTCGACCTCCCACACATTATGAGAAGTTAAATAAAGAGTGTCACAAGTTGGTATTGTGCTTACGGTGCAAAAACTTGCACTGCTCTTTGCTTCTTCCTCTTGGGATGTGGTGTGTGGTGTCTAGGTGCTGACAGGATATCAAACCTTGAAGAGACCTTGCCGACTACCGGCCCCTCCTTCTCATCCATCCAGCACTTTGTGACAGCGGTAACCAAGGCAACCCACCGGCCTGTGTCCAAATCCAGATCAGGGTTAGAGGAGATGGAGTCTGAGGGTAAGCCTATAGTTTTACACTTGACTGCAAAGATGAAAGACAATAAATGTGGTTCTTTCAAGTTAACGTTTCATACAATGTTTCCTTGTGGGGTCAGTTCATTAGTAGTCGTATAAGATTTGAACTAGACAATCACACATAACTAGAAAAATGTAGTTAAAGAATAGAATTTAGAACTCTTCCTCCATGGCCGACACACGGACGGAGATGAATTCAGCAGGGGGAATTTGTAGCCGAGGGGTAACATACGCAGGAGGTCGCTCCCTGACTTTCCTTTGTTCCCCGCAGAAGAGCCAGATGAGGATGAGGAGGATGAGAACACTGAGGAATCGGAGGAAGACGAGAGCGAAGAGGACCTGACAGAATCACCTAAAACAGCCTCGACGCGGCCGCCCTACAGCCTCATCCCTCCACCCCCTGTCTGGGTTCAGCGCAACCAGGGGCTGAGTAAGAGACCATGGACACACACACACAGAAAATTTTAAACCAACTAAAAGGAAACATAGAAATACAGTCTTGTTGTTTGTGGATCTATTGATTCTATGGCTCTTTTCTTTTCTTCCAGTGCGTAGCTGGGTAGAACTGATCAGGGAAAAGGTAAGACTGCCCCCTGCTGTCCTTGAAAAGCCCTAAATTTTCTTCATATTCTCTCAAACCGTGGTGAACATTTGTTGAAGGCTGCATGTGTCGTGTCATCATTTGTTACGTGTTTACATAATGGCTACTATCACTATTATTGATGATTATTTTGATTTCCCCCTGGCTCTGCTCTCCTTCTGTCCTCCTGTCTTCATCTATCATCTTCATCTATCATCTATCATTTTAACCTCTGCGCGTCGCCCCTCGGCAGGCGGGCTACGTGTCCGGGATGTTGGCCCCGGTGGGCATCGGCATCACGGGGGCCCTGCTGATCGTAGGGGCCCTCTACAGCATCAGGATGATCCACCGCAAGAGGAGGAACAGCTTCAAACACCAGAGGAGGAAGGTCAGGCAGCCAGAGGTCAATACCCATACTTGTACTTATCACTTGTTGTTTGTTCAGTGTGCATGCACAATGCTTGTGTAATGCAGCGATGAAAAGAAAGGTCAAGGTTTATTCGCTAGGGACTGAAATGTCCGACGACTTTGGGAAAAGTATGTCTAACTCAAGCCAAGGCCGCAGCATGACTGAGTCAGAAACGGCCATTCATCCTCGCATGATCCCCCCAGGACTAATCCTTGAAATCACAACACATCAAATAGGTCCTGCACTCACTTGTTCACTCACAGCAGTAACTATTTTTTCTGTTTTTGAAAGGTCAAATGTCATGACTCAAGTTTAGATTTCATTTTAACAAAATGAAGACCTACAGGTGATACTAAACAATATATATGACCCAGTTCTGTACAAAGAATACTTCTGTCAGGACAGGAGATAATGAAGATGAAGATAATGAAGCCATTTTTCTCAGTTTCACTTTGTGCAGTTACTGGCCTTTAGCTGCAGGCCAATGGGTTGATGCAAACAACGCAGCTTAATATTTCATTTCCGTTTCATCCCCAGCAACCTCGGGAGCCCGGCACCAATCGGCAGGACCAGGCCATGCTATTGGCCGACAGCTCCGAGGATGAGTTCTGATGATAACCTTTGGAGTCCTCTGTCAGTGACCAATGGCTGCCGCTCCTGTAACGGAGGCTCGGCGAACATCACCATCGCTATGACTACCGCATCTCCAATCACCCTGGGCTGTTTGGCTATGACTCATCTGATCCACAGAGTGTGACTGAGTAGGGCACAAATTGCACAGGCTGTACAAAGGTCAGCGTTGTATTCCCCCTTTCTAAAGGTAGTAATGTGAGCACTTTTCTGAATGCTGTCAGGTGATGTTGACTCCGATGGGTCGGCAATGGACAAATGGGCCAAATCCATGAAGGCAGTGTGATGCACTTTTGAAAAAAAAACCAACTGTGTCACTGAAAAAATATCGCTGCCCCGTAAAAATAAAATAACATTGGCAGAGCAGCCTAAAAGCATCGCCTGTAAATTGAGGTTTTGGCTTTGTGGAGTTAAGGGGAACGTGTGGACCAGCGAGTATCGGTCATGTAATAAAAGGGCTGTAGAAGATTTCAGACATTACATAAACAGTGTAAATATATGTATATGTAGCTGACTTAGGGTCAGTCGTGTTAGTGTAAATAAGGTTTTCTTTCCCCCTCTCCCCCTACACCTAAAATGTTAACTGGAGCAAGGTTTCCACATAAATGAACACATTTTAGAATCATTTACATTTACAATAATTAATTTTGCATTTAATGCCTAGCGTAAGTGTGAATTTAGTGGAAGTGTGTTTTGTTCAAACTCAATTGTTCATAAAAATTGCTGTGTGACAAGCACAGAGGGAATATCATTCTCCTGCAAAAGCATGTAGCACAAAAACAGATCAGCATTTTGATGTACAATACAAATCTGTATACCGACTGATATTACTCATTCTTTTGCCAGTGGCAGAATCTTTCTGTTTTCCAAAAGCATGACAGCTTTCTAGGCTGTAAAAAAAAAAAAATAGCTGAACTCCGCTTCAGCAGCTTATCCATATACTGTACAAACCCGTTGCAGAGACGTCATTCTAATAAATTAAGTGAAATCCATGTGTTTCTGTTAGCTGGAATAGCACAATCATTGAAGACACTGGGGCAGAAGATAATATTTCCCCAAGTGAAAGATTTTTTTTTTCCAGCTTAGTTTGCACAATAGTGATTTTTGTGTGTTAATCTATTCCAGACAAGGGCAGATAAAGGAGAGGTTTGGCTGAACAGTCACACTACTGAGATGCAATAACATGAGTTGCAGTCGGATCCAGTTTGGAGTAGGAAGCGTTCAGTGTCGTTCATGACTTGAGAGAAAAGATCAGGAGGCATCTTTTAATAAAATTCTCCTCTACTGTAGTTCAGAAAGACACAGAAAAGATGCAACATTTTTCAAGGCACTGAAATATTTGGAAAGTAATTAATTTGAACAGTGTATGTATTGCCAATGACATTTTGCTAATCATTTTGTTTTGTTTAAACAAAAAGCTACATTTTATGTGACTTCATGAATCATCTGATATGCTTGATGTACAAATATTGATATTGCCTGTGTATATGCAATAATACTGTTTTAGGTTAAGTGTGCTGTAAAATAGTGGACACATTTTGGTCTGTTTCTGTAGATATAAAACAGGATGTGATCACAAATAAATAATTCTTCCAGAGAGCGGTCTGTTTGTGACTATTTCAAGATTATCATGTCTCTTCCCTAAAACACAATACAGCTAATAATCTCATGTTATGCAAAATAGTATAAATTGTGTGTTTTGAAAGAGAAACGTATCCAGACAACAGACAAGACACTCTAGTTTACAGCATTAAAAAAATCAAATAATTTATTTCTGTGTTCTTTTTCCACATTAAATAAAAGCTATCGGACATTTTCAGATCAAAATCAAGAGGAGACGGGGAAGAGGAACAGGGAAACAAAAAATCTGACATGCAAAAAAACCCCTTTTCTCTCTCCCCTTTGCACACTTCATGGATGGCGGTGGGGGCGGGGGGGCGGTGATGCTGGTCGCCCCAAAGACTGCAGGAAGCCCCTGTGGTTGGTTTGTGGGGACCACAGTGTGTGGCGCAGCATGACTGCCAAGTCAAACGTCGCTTATCTCACCGACAAACCGGTTTCTGAGGGCATACATAATTGTGACATCTGATAAACTGCAGGAGAACGAATGTCATCCAAGGAGAGGACAGAGGAGCACGGCTGCTGCCAGGGATTGTTAGTATGAGCGAAACGTAAAGTCTTACTGCAAAGAACGACTGCGTTTGACATTTGTGAACACTAAACTGGCATAACAAGTCACTTTTCGCCCTCTGTAGTGGTGAAACCCTACAACTGACTTCAAACGCAGAGGAGTCGGCGGCGGCGGGAGCTGGTTTGTCACCACAGGCCATGGCTACACACTGATATTGATGACAAAGCCCTTCAGTTGGTGTTCATGGTCTAAACCGAGCTGTTTGGCTCACTGTGGTTGGCTGTAATGCCCATATACCCAATGGCACTGCCAGAGTTTCACATGATTAAAACTAGGAGGGGAAGATAACGGACCCATTCCATCAAAACCAAGCCCAAAAGGATGCGCCCCATTTGTCATAAATCACCTCCTCATACTGACAGCTGGTTTGAAAGAGCGTGATAAGTTTATTCGATATGGTGACACCTATCCAGTCCTTTCATCCGTCAGTAGTCACTGTGTAAAAGAGGAAAGGGCCAGACAGTCAGGGGGCAAAAATAATCTGTATCCAAAACAGAGAGCCATATGAAATGAACAGCAGACTTAAACCTCCAGAATAAACTCAGATTAAACCAAGATGCCAGTTTGGGACGGGGAGAAATAGAAATCTAAAAGGTGACGAATGAACAGTAAAGAGAGCAGTTGGCTTCCAGGGTCTAGATCTTTTTTTGTATGAGAACCGCTAAGCGCTCATCATTCTAGTCAATTCTGTGGGTGGGCTAAATTAGCACAGAAACGAAACAGAAAAACCAATAAATCAACCAAATTCCCCCAAAGAATGATTCACAAAAACGTGCTCTCAATATATCCAATGAATAGAGAACAAACACTCATATACAAATCTGAAAAAAAATAATAATAATAGGTCTTCTGATCTGTTGTTTCAAACACACGCAGACACAAACATACACAGGCTGTTGTGTGGGTGGCAAGTCTGTAAACATCTACTCTCCCTTTCACTCCTGGGCTCCTACGTCGAATCATCTCAGCTCAAATGTTTAAAGGGGAAATAAACCCAAATAACGATTATGTTTCTGTGGTTGCATTCACAACATGTCTCAGAATAATATGAGACTAGTTCATCCCTTAATTCATGGTAGTTTATATAATCATCTGACCCGCACAATTCTCAGCTGGAAAACTTTTTTTTTTTAGTTTCCACAGTCAAAATACTGTAGCTAATGTTATTCAGTGTTATTTTCAGTTGTGTCAAGGCCATATGGCAATGTCATACAATGCTTTCTAATCTGAATATTGTAGGCAGGATAAAAGTGCATAGACGTCCCAATTGCATAATTTGAGTCACTACAATTATCTTAAAACCCTGTTTCAATTGAAATTGCTTACACAACCGTGATTTGTTCTTCAACTTGGCAAATAATCAGCCATTCTTTGAAAACGATGATTTTGGGTTTATTCTCCCTTTCAGGGCAACTATCAACCAATCTGTCTCTTGTCCTCTCTGTCACATCAACCACTAACCCTAATCCTGGAAAGCTGAAGAATGTGTGCTTTTGTTCCTCCCCATTACTAACCGGTCCTCTCGTCCTTATTAGTTCCGGGCTGGAACAAAAGACTTGCACCATAAAGGCTGTGATTTTCCTGTGCGGGGCCTCTGAAAGTAGAGAAATAAAGTCTAAACAGAACTGATTCCACGCCAATGTCAAAAGTAACAACAAACACACACACAGACGCGTTCGTACATACACATACACACTGCAGCAATTTCCAAAAGAAGTGCATCTGACCTTTTGTTCATTTTACGCCGTTTTAAAAAAACGCTGCTGATGCAAACTGTCTTTGCCATAATTAGTGTGGATTGGAACGTCCCGGTGCGTGTGTGTGTTCCAGGCTGGAGATCTTTAATGTTAGCGAGGTTGGTTGTGCATCAAGTTAGGGCACCTGGGAAGTGCATGCTGGACTCAGCCGCTACGGGTAGCATGAGGTTGTACAGGTGTATAGTAGACAATCTAAATAAACTGAGAGCGAACAAAAGAATAAAATATAATCTGCTAAGAATACTTGTCTTTTTTCCTTTTATCAGAGATAAACACACATACACAGCATACTCAAACAGGAATCCAGCATATTTAATACTACACCTCAAGTCTGGTGCCGAGGCAGACCAGAAGCAGACCGAGGCCCCGGTGTCCCGCCCGTTAGCAGGCAGGACGCTGCAGGCCGGCTGTGAGCGGTGCTGGATAGAGTGGCACTTGCAATGAGGAGAATCGGAAGAATAAACTGAGGGAACAAACTGCGATAGCTAGGGCAAACCTGACCACACCGCCATTGGCAAGGGTTCTCTCTAAAAGAATCCACTTTCTCCTTTAGGGAATTTTGCAGTGGCTGGCAGTGCAACTGGGGGAAATAAGCTTTGATCTGCAAAAACGGGAAGAAAACAAAAAAAACAAACAAAACAAATCCTCACTCATACTCCTTCAGGGTTTGATGAACTGAAAGATTTAGTGAAAGACGCTGAAGCAAAAAGGCGGCAGATCCACCAGTTGGGCAAAGTTTGAGGTGCTAAGGGAATGATTTGTTTAGATCAACTGCTTTGCACCAACATGCTTACACCAAACAGTTCTGCTTGAGCAGAGGAAGGAGCTAGGAGGGTTAGCCTCAGACTGGGTCGAGTACTGAGTGTTAATCAACACACACTCATCACACTTATCCCCTCACTCACGTTAAAATAAATGCATGCATATCTTTACAGGCTTCAGCCTGGAGGCTGAGGCAGGTGATGGAAACGGAGCAGCGAGCGACTGCTATGCCCGTTTGACAAGATGGGAAACAAAAACAATACATAGGGAGAACAATACACACAAATCTGTTTCCACCCAATCATGCGCTCACACATTCACACACACACAGACACACACACACACACACTCGCTCACTCACAGTCAAACCAACCACGTCACTTACACATGCACACGAAAATAGGCAGAACACTCACTTCCCGAAAAACACGAGGCGGTACAAACACGCAGTCACACTATAGCTTTTCCGTCCCCCATCTAACTTACAAGATTAAAAAAGAAACACAAAAATAAACTCCACAAATATTTTCTTCCCAGTCTGTTTTTACCGCCCCCGCTTCCTTGTTTCACTTGGTGTTGGGTTTTTTTGTCCGTTTTTTTCCTGTGTTCTGCAGGATGACTTGGTGCGGCGCCTTGTCCTCTGGGGCTTGGACACGTGTCCTCACCTGAGCTGCCTCGCACCTCGCTTCCTGGTCAGTACGGAGTCCAAGCTTGAAGGTCAAAAGGTCATCTAGTCCCAGTCAAGGTTGTCCCAGAGACCCCCCCCCCCCTCCCCACTCGCCCCCCCCTCCTCGTCTTAAGGTCCAAAAACTCTGAGGGGCCCCTTCATGAAAACATCAGGTGGGATTTCAGTCCATTTCAGCCTCAACAAGAGTTGTTCAAAGAGGTCAAGGACAAAAAAGAGGGTGTGTCTGCGTGTGTCTATGCATACCTATGTGCATACTCTTATGCTTGTACACAGGTGTATGTGTACTGTGTGTGTGTGTGTGTGTGTGTGTGTGTATGTGTGTATATAAGAGTGAAATGACCGAGGCTGAGCTGAGGCCGTCAAGCTGATAGTCTAAGGGGTGAACAGCACCCACTGTCCCACCCTCCCCCGTCCCCTTTCCTTTCCTCTAGCGGAGCCACAGTTTGAGCCGAAGTGCGTCCACACCGTTCAGGTAGTATCTGAACAGCCGCTTGTCTCTGACAAAACCCAGGTTCTCGTACAGCTTCAGGGCCGACTTGTTGGTGATCTCCGTCTCCAACACAACCTGGGGACACACAGACGGCCGAGTCAGTGGGCTGTTGAATAATACTTATTCAAAAAGTCCGTTTGAATGAAATTACTGTCAGGAAAAAAATTGTGTTGGTTGTTTTGGACTTTTTTCTTAACTCCTAGGACAAAAATAATGCATTGATCCAAGTATTTATGATTTGTTTGGCTTGTTGATGGGATCCACACAAGCTCCAACGCTGAAACTCATGCAGTTTGCATGTGTTTCAGCACAAGCTGCGTTTGCAAATGTCTATGTATTTATGGTTCAACTGAGATAAATTGAAAAATACAGGGATAACTTGGTCACCTTGTGTGTATGTTATCACACTGCCAAAAAAATGATTATTAACATGGTGAAGCACAGCGGCAATCCTTTGGTCTCAGTCAGTAAGGAGATCAGAGAAATAACAATGCTGAATCTAATTTTCCACCTCAAACATCTGCTCTGTCTGGAGAATAATTACCCATAGATTTGAAAATCTACAGGTAACTACCCTAGTGTGTGTGTTTAGTGGGGTGTAGGGAACAGAGAGTGACAGAGCGAGTGAAATAGTTTGTAATAGTGGGAAGCTAGTGAATGACTTAGAGCTGGTGACAATCAAACCAAGGTTACTGGCAAACTTAGATAAGTGAAGGCCAGTGAGGAAAAACAGGACCTTGAAATGTTAGTACCCGATTTTCCCACTAGAGTTTGAACCAGGGCCACGGCCAAACTTAAAAAGCCTGTAGGAAGATGACTGCACACTGAACTACTATCTTTTGCTGAGGTGCTACAGGTCAAAAGACATCAAAGTTGTGAAGGTGTATTTGACCAAAAGCTTGGTTTAATTAATAAAGAAACTTGCATGGACCTAAGTGTGCAGAAGTTTTACTCTTCCAACTTAATAAGCCTAAAACACAGACATGATAGTATTGCTGGTTAAAATCAGAACAATATAAAATACCCGAAATAGTGTTGGAAAACGCAGAAATACAGGAATATATGAGATGTGCTACAAAACACTGAAAGCTTGGGGAAAAAACAACTGGGGAAAAAATCACATCCCTGATCGCACCGTTATTCGGGGTAACAAATCATCTCTGGATGTAACAAGATATGAGACAGCAACATTGTCAGTTGGAAAAAGGAAGGCATGCGGAGTGAGTGAGCGCCGGTTAGCACTGGCCGTCCCGTAGCGGAAAGGAAACCGGGTATCTTACCTCGTCACAGTCACCCTCCACCATGGCATAGATGGCCTTCTTCACCAGGTTAGTACCTGAAACAGGAAGACCACAAGTCAGCTGCGGCACACAGATAACCAACACACAAAGGGTAAAGAATGTAACGCAAGGTTTGTCTATTTTTCTGGCTTAAAAGCTGATAGTATAGGAAAGATATAAGCAGTGTGACTGACATTCAGCTGACACTAGGGAGTGGTGTGACACACGTCACAGACACAGAGTGTATACCTTATCTAAATTTCTACTTTGCATAAACAGATTTGGCTGTCAAAGAAAGCATTACGACACTGCCACAGAGCCTGGTCTAGGTTTCGTATCGCGGGACAGGCCTTGCTGTTGGATTTTAGACTCCTCTATGGGAGACGGTGCAGTGCTGCGGTCTCACCGATGCTTTTCCTTCTGTGTTTTGAGTCCACAGCCAGCATGGCGATGTAGCCGCGACGGAACATCTTCTTGTGCATGTCCAGCTTACATACGATGGCTCCGACACACTCCTGCTCCACCATGGCCTGGGACAGACACACACACACACACACACACACACAGACAGTTAAGTCCTCTGACTGACTAGCGAAGTAGCCAGTCAACAACATCTCTAAAGTTCCTGTCATTCTGCCAGCACAGGACTCTCTGAGCTGACCTTTGACCTCTACTCTGCATGGTGCTTCCTCTAATGTCACATGAAGTGTTGCAGGCAAACTGGTAGTGGGAGGTTTATAACCTCCGAGCTAAAAGGATAAACAAAGACAGGACAGTGAAGAGCCTAAACTGGGGTGTTGAAAATTCACACTAGATGCTGTAGGTGCTTTGAGAGACGCCGAGTTAAAGCACAACTTTGCTCTGTCCTAAGACTGAAAATGTAACACTTAGAAAAGTTTGACGTCTATTATACTCAGGGCACCTCGCCAGGTAACGTCACACTGGAGCACTCGATACATGTAGCACGTTTATCGGACTGACGTTTCGACTGTGCGTTTTCCTCAGAGTCCACGATTAGAAAAGTTTGCACTGCATGCCTCTGAATGCCTGTACACAGATGACTAAACAAAAGGCCCTGGCATCATCACAAGACTGACACGGAACCCACAAACAGGGATTTTGTCACGTCAATTCATTTCTTAATTCCTTCTCTTCATTTGAAATCTATTAACTCTGATTGTAATACTTAAGACAGAACAAGAATGAAGGATTTGCGTCAGACAAGTGGTCATTCCACCCAGACTGAGGCTATAAAAACTCCCAGCCGATGCCCATTGACTGCGGGCTATTTTTAAGTGTGTGTAAGCTATATATGTTCATGTGGCCAAGCCTACATATCGCAAATATGTTCTGCGGCTTCTGTGACACACTGACAGGTGATTATTTACTGGCCAGGCAATGTGCATGCCCAACTCCAGCAGTCACACCCAAACTCAGCAGAAATGTTGTATAACTGCAGATACTGGCAGTCTAAAAGAGGGGAGGGTTAACACACAGTTTATCTTGACTTGACAAGCCTAGTTGAAGACTTGACAGAGGCAATGTAAAGGGAGGTTTTCTCTTTGGAGTGATTTCAGGGAGTTTAGAGCACTGACAACCGGCTGTGCAACTAAATCTAGGCTTGATGTGCTGACACAAAAAGTTAGACTGGCACAGTAGATATGACACATGGTTTTCTTCAGTGTCTACTCACCAGAAAGCAGAGCTGTGGCCAGTTGTGGATGAAGTACCTGTAAGTATAAATTGAATAAGGCTCAGACAAGTCCTTGGTGATCAGTCTCATGATCCATGGCATCTGCAGCTCGGACTCGTAGCGGACGTAATGAATCCCGTGGCTCTCTTCCTCCACTCTGCCGGGCGAGCTCTTCAGCTCGAGCCTCGCCAGCTCCGCCACGGGCGGGTCTTGGTGGGCTTCCCCTCCGGGCCTGGCCGTCTCAGGGTGGTCCGGCGGCTCGCCCGGTGGTCGCGGGGCTTCCGTGGGGTCGCGCTCTCCTTTCCTCTCGTCCTCGGGGTGCTCTCCGATTCCGGGGTGGCTTTGCCCTGCCTCAGTTCTTGTGATAGTCGGCATTCCGTTCATGCTATTGTTAATCAAGAGAGGGTGGCTGCCGTTTTTGGAAAAGGGGCTGTGGCCTTCGTGTTGGCAGTGCTCACTATTGTTTCTGTCGCTCGGGGTCCCCTCGCCGCCGCTGTCACAGTTTTCCATGGACGGTCTCGGATTGTCAGGTCGGCTTCCTGTGTGTTGGTGGCTGTCAGCGTCCTCCGCGGGACTGACCAAGCCGTTTAGCTGCTGCTGCTCCTGGGGTTGCATTTTGAGGTGTAGCGCCGTCGGGTTAGCATGTGATAGCATGTTTTTCTGCTTTTTCTTGATCGACCGTTTGACCTCAGTGACCTGCGACTTCTTCCCAGTCCCGGCGGTGACAGAGTCGTCCCTGTCGCAGCCTGGCTCTCCGTCCTCCCCCGGCTCCACGCTCCTACCCCCGGGGAAGGGAGTAATTTCAGCCGGGGATGCAGGCAATGCGCTACTAGGCCCAGTCGGCACTGTAGCCATCCCACCGCATTAAGGTGGAGATTCACGCTTGAAAAACGTCAAATACAATTTCATTCACAAGGTGAAAGGATATACAAACAATATACAAGTTACTTCACCGAATAATCTATAAATCCGAGGATTATTGAGGCGATATCGGATTCGCTTGCGACGTTTGTCGCTGCTTTCTCCTCGATTTCCCTGCTGCCGGAAAGTGCTGTCGCAGCAAACGCCATTGCAACAGTAGACAGAGACGTTTTACGACAGTGGTGTAATTCAACAGACGAGCACTTTTTTTTCACAGGCCTAGGCCTATTAATTTGCTTACAATGTTTTGTTTAAAAAAGTTAATCATTAGGCTCTGTCCTCTCTAACCTGGTCTAACTTCATTGAGTTCTGTTGAGATTGAGATAGCCCGGGTCTTGCGCAGGCGCTCTTTTATCAGTTTGGTTTGCATTGCATTGTGTTATGCACGCTTGAATTTGGACCACAGCCTGAAATATGTTGGAGCATTGTAGCATTGACGTGTGATCCTTTTTGTTTTGAAACGGGCTTGAAATGTAATTCAGAGAAAGCTGGTGTCTTTAAGGGTTAACTAGTTTTATAACATGACTTATTAAAGTACAGTATCTGTAGAGCCGTTCTCCCTCCAGTAGAGGACGCCATCTAAATTGAGGATACTTATTGTCTTGCAAAACGGAAGTTTCTCCAATAGATGTCGCCAGTAGATTGGGTTCGTTGTTCTTTCTGGATCATCCTGCTGGATAGTCTTCATCGGCCTGTCTGCTGAGGCTCTTGAACCTGAAATTGAACTTTGTCGTTGATCGCAGGAAGACCTTTCAGCACCAGAGAGTGGACAGCGACTGAGGAAGATGCGGTTCATCTGTCTGTCTACCGATATCAGACAATACTGAGCTTTGTGGACTCGTTTTTCCTCACAGTTGTATGCTCCTTTCCCAATTTCACGATTATAGCTGGAATGTAATCCCAGGCGAAAAATCACTATAACTGTAATACTCCTGCAGGGACCTACATGGCATCTGCGCTACTCAGTTCATAGTGACCTTATTGTACTTTATGGCATATTTTATCTCCTATGGCTTTACATATTTTTATTTTATTGTAGTATAATGCACATATTCTACATATTTTTATATTTATTTTCTTATTTCTATTTTTCTTATAATTTCTCTATGCCTATATATATTTCTGTGAGCAACTGCAACGAAACCCAATTTCCCCTCAGGGATCAATAAAGTATTTCTGATTCTGATTCTGATTTTATTATAATTTCCCTATAATATACCTCTAGGGCCTTGTAGTTTGTCTGTGGTACTCAGTAGTGTAATAATATCCCCTGTGGTACAACTAAATAATTTTCTGTGGTATAATTTTTTATTTGTAGCAGCTGTATGATGGTTTTTATGTCAAGTTTTTCTGTGAAATGTGTGGGTAAAATTAATTATAGGATTACTAGAGTTGTTTTTCTTAAGGGAGACACAATTTCAGACTATGGCTAATGACTGACAAATGGCACAGATGGAGGTAGAGGCCAAGTTTTTGTTTTTGTTTCTTTATTCAGTATTCCTGCCTGGTTGCTCACTCCCTTTGCCTTGTCATGGGCTGCAATCAACATACTTCAGCACTGGCACTGCTGGGGGAGAGAAGAAGGGGGTTCAGGGTGGGGGTGCAGACCTCAGCTGGAGCCTGGCAAGGTGGGTGGCAGCACCCAGTCGGTCAGCAAGGGGTGGGGGGTGTTGGTGGTGGTGGGGGGAGTTCTCCTGTCCACAGTTTGGGTGTTGTGAGCAGGTGGAAAGGATTAGAGGTGCTGGAGAGCTGTATAGCAGTCATGCAGATTACCATGTAAATGCAAACACACAGTCACAACACACACACACACACACACACACACACACACTCAAATCAACGCATGTACACAAACACACAAACAGTACACAAGACAGTACAAACATGCAGTTATAGTTTCCCCATTTAAACTCAGAAGATTAAAAAATAAACCATTTTTTTCAGTGTTTTTACCCTCCAGCTTCCTTGTTTGACTTGTTTGACGCTCTCTCTCTCTCTCTCTCTCACTCACACACACACACACACACACACACACATGCGCACACACAGAGTTCCACTTCATTTTTACTGCTGCCAGTTGAATTAGACATGGAATTCAAGCGACTCAAGCCAAACTGACAAAGCAGTGAGATTGGACTGACCTCACAGACTGACACAGCAGACTTCACTTCAGTCCAGGGGAAATTATCTGCAGTGAGGTCTAATGCACCTAGGTGGCAGTGTTGCTCTATCGTGTCCACAAGTACCTCCATGTACTCAGCGCTTGGACCACTTGACTTGCAAAGCCACCGTGTGCATCATCAAGTCCTACAGCGCCTTGTTTCCTGATTTGAGGGTGCATGCATAGCAATATGTAAGCAGTTTGTATTAAGTTCAAGCAAAACAACAATCAGAAGTCACAGATCTTAAGTAAGACTCACAGAGTGCTACTAGAAAAAGGAGAGATAGATAGATAGATAGATAGATAGATAGATAGATAGATAGATAGATAGATAGATATTTTCTTGCCTTCTTGCCAGAACTGATAATATGTAAATAATGGTGCCATGATTAAGCATGTGACATGTCAGGCAGAGATGCTGACACCTCCTTCTCTCTCTCTCTCTCTCTCTCTCTCTCTCTCTCTATTCAATTTTTCATTTTGTTTTTCAAATTTTCAATCCAGTGTGCTTTATTGGCATGACAGTTGATGACAAACAATGACAAACAATATTGACAAAGTATGTATATTTCAGAAAATGAAGCCCATCCCCTCCCTTGTATCAGTGTGTGTGTGTGTGTGTGTGTGTGTGTGTGTGTGTGTGTGTATTCAGCTGCCATAACCAGACCCTCCACTGTCAAGTGACTGTCTCTCATTCTCTCTCTCGCTTTGTTTTTTCCAAAATAAATACAGCTGCCATGAATATATGTTTTCTATGCTATAGTGGAAGGAGGGAGAGTCATATTTTGTTTGTAAATATATGTTAGAGAGAGAGAGAGAGAGAGAGAAAGAGAGAGAGAGAGAGAGAGAGAGCGACGGCCCTTTGAAAGCTAAGCCTTGGGGCTGAGAACTCTCTGAAGAGCTGGAATCAGACATGCACAATCAGTTCCCCTCTTCAAATCTCCTTTACAGGCCTATCTACTTGAACAGGCTTCTCTTAATTACTTTCTCTATCACTTAGCGTGCTGTGACTGGGACTAAGAGCAACGTCTTGCCAGAGACACTTGGCTGGTTTGAACCCATATTTATATCTTCTTTCTCAGAATCCTGTCCCGTACCTTTTCTCCCTCTTTGCTCCTTTCATTCTGCGCTGCTCTTGTCTCTCTCTCTCTCTCTCTGTCTCTCTCTCTCTCTCCGCGGCTCTCATCGTCGTCCTGTCTCCCTTTCCAAATATCTCCAGGGCTTTGAGTTGCATCATGTGACTGTGGCGCTTGTGATTACAGCAGTTGGCACCCGTTCCCATCAATCTACGAGGGCTGTGCGCTGAAGATGCAGTATCCAAAATACCTTGGAAAAAAAAACATGACAGCATGTACAAAGAAGTCACTATAAGGTCAGTATGGGAAATCAGGGAACCAGGCTGCAGCGTCTGACATCGAAACCCAACCTACCCTCCTCCTCCCAACCTCTCTACTCTTCTCTCTCCCTCTTTCTTTCTCTCTTCCTTTCTCTCTCTCTCTGTCTGTCTGAACCAGTCTCAGGGGCTGGAGGCCAAGCTTTGGACCTCCATTTTTTCCCCCCTCTCCCTCTCTCTCTCTTTACTCCTGCCTGTCATGTTGGCTCACTCCCCTCGCTCCGCTCACTTCCCTACGTCCTTCTCTCCCTTTTGTCTGGCGTCTGGTCCACTAGAGCTGTATTTAATTAGTTTCTGTTGGGTTAATTAGGGGCTAAAGTTAGGGGGTCGGACCAGAACAAAAGCGGGTCAGGCTGGACGGATGCAGGTGCTCCAGAGCGGTTGCCAGATTCCACCGTTCAGATTAAGATGGCTGCAAACTGTCTGGAGTATTGGAGAGAGAGCCACCAGCAACTCACAGGGGAGGGATTTTCACCACATATGGGATGGCAGCCCCTTCACGCCCATGTTGGCATCGTCGGCTTTGATTGACTGTATCTTATTTGAGAATTTGTGACATCTCTTCTTGAAACTACCAGTGCTTTTTTTTCCCAGAAGAAGCCACTTTATTCACACGGTTTGAGCTCGCTTTCATGTCTTTTACCTCTCGTATTACACTGGCAAGCATCTGACAGCATTGATGTGTCTGCTGCTGGGTAATGTATGGCGCGTGCCGCTGAACAGCAAGTGATTTCTTTCCCAGTCTGCTTCTCTGTTGCTGCCCGGCCAAACAAGGTGCTGTGTTGTATGCGCTCATTCATATCGCTCCCAGCACTCAGCCCTTTTTCATCTGTGAGTGGCAGCTATACCCCCTTTTCCCTTTGCTTTGTTCGTTAGCTGTGTAGTATACAAAACATGTGAAGAGTACATCAAATGGCCAATCCAAACAAGTGAAGTATACATAAAATGGCCGATCGCAGCCTGTGAAGTGCACATCAGTTGTTCAATTGAAGTGATCACATAGAAATGGAAAGACAGGCGGTGAGAGTCTAGCAACGCTTTAGCTAACAAGAGTTTGAATTCTTTGAAGGTTACCTGATTACTTAATGTAATTGTGGCATACGTTATAATTTAAAAAATATGTTAACTTGTTAGGCTGATGCTTCCTTCTGTATTTAAGTGAAATACACACTACATGACTTTTGTTTACAGAGGTAAACCATGAAAGAGGGAGAGGAGCAGATAGTGACACAGTCCGACCTTTTATTCTGTCCTGTGGAGATGAAGAGGGATCAGATGAAGTGATATGAGCCAGAGGAGAGGAAGAGAGGAGAGGAGAGGAGAGGAGAGGAGAGGAGAGGAGAGGAGAGAGGAGCGAGGGCATCTCTGGCATGGCTGGAGCCCCTCAGTGTGTGAGGGTCCTAGGGCCCTTTAGACAGGCGCCAGCCCAGCAGGGAGCAGAGACAATCACGCAGCACCAGATTCAACGCACAGAGATGGAGGGAGAGGAGGAGAGGAGGAGGAGGGGGGGGGGGGGGGAGCGGGACAAAGCTCAGAAGGGTGGAGGACATGACAAGGAGAGAAGCAGGTCCAGGTAGAAACGGAAAGAGTTGTTGAAAAGAGGCGAGATGAGAGGTGCGCTGAAAAGAGATGGGATGGAGAGAGAGAGAAACACAAGGGGAGATCAAGGGGAGGCGAGCGAGAGGAGAAAAGGGGGTAAGAGCGAGGGAGAGAGGAGGAAGAAAGAGCGAGGGAGAGATAGCGTATATTCCCTCTGTAACAGTCTTTATCACCAGCCCAGATCGTGGCGTATGAACAGTGATCCAAGTCAACCATCTGCTGAGGCTAGATAAGCCTGGGAGAGCTGGGTATTGAGCTGTCACTCAGGGAGGAGCAGGGAGAAAGAAAGAGAGGAGGGGAGAGAGAAATAGAGAGAAATAAAGAGAGAAAGCGGGGAGAGAGACTGGGGAGGGAGGGGCCTGTGCAAGGTAGAGAAATTCAAAGGAGGAGGGAGGAAAGATTTGTGCGGACTGGATAGCATCCGTCTTGTTAGAGAGAGACTTAGCGTCAAATAGATGTCCAGTCCTGTCCTGCCTAATCTTCAAATATTCCTTTACCTAATTACAATGACAATAAAATGAGCCTGTGTTTACTGGTCTTCATTTTCTTCAACTAACTCCTCACTTCTCTACACACACACACACACACACACACGCATCCACTTACGTCATCGTGGCTTATCATAATAATGATAAAATGAAGCTATTTGTTATTTTGCTATTTTCTTCAATTAAGTCCCCCACCCCACTTCACTCTCTTGCTCAGACACACACACACACAGACACACACACAGTTACACACACACACACACACACACACACACACACACGCGCATTTGCACACGTCATAATGGCCAATCAAAATAATGCGAAAATGAGGATATGTTTGCTGTTCTTCCTTTTCTTCAAATACCTTCCCCACCTCACCTCACACACAGTTGCACGAACACACACACACACACACACACACACACACACACGCACACACGCACACACACAGGCCATCATGGCAGAGGGAGGTAAGGATGCCCCTATCCAAAAAAGCCAACCAGAGGAAGGACACCTCTCCTGGCTCCAGTGTGGAAGACAGGTTACCAGTTGGTTAAGCCCATGCGGCCGGAGCACAGGTGATTAACTTAAACCCACTTAAACATACACCGCTAAACCACTTACAGCATAACTATGAATGAGATTATCCTTCTGAGGGAGAGTGTGTGTGTGTGTGTGTGTGTGTGTGTGTGAGAGAGAGAGAGAGAGAGAGTACGGCATTCATGTTTACTTGTGCGGACATTCACTAAATGTATGGGTGAACACATTTGTTTCTGCATTCTCGCTGTTTTTGTCTTTTTTTGGGCATACGGCCCATCTTTGGAACTGTGTGTGCACGGATGTGTGTGTTTGTATCTATGTGTGTGTGTGTGTGTGTGTAAACGTGTGGTACTGTGGTAGTGTGGGGCATGAGTTGTGGCTTGGGGGGGCTGGGGGGGGCTCAGGCCTGGGGGTGGGGGTTAGGAGGGGATTAGCCGAGGCCAGTTGGATCATTTTACAGCCGGAGACCCCCCCTCACCCTCCGCAGTCTCCTGGACAATGAGGATTAAACTCCTCTTGTTCCTCAACTCTGAAACGGCAGGACGACAAAGACACTATTCCTCCTGGGTCCCTGGCTGTGGCTGGGAGCTGAGTTGAGGGAGGGAGGGATGGAGGGAGGGAGCGAGGGAAGGAGTGAAGAGGAGGAGGAGGAGGAGGGAGGCAGGAGGAGGCAGGGGGTCCATCATAAAATTAATCCCTTCACAGTTTCCTCTGGGTGCAAAGTGAGATATGAGGCAGACATGTCTAATGAAACGCTACAGTCATCTAAGGGCACAGCGATAAAGGCATACATTAAACTAATGGGGCTCGTCATTAGTGCCTCTATTAAGCGGATCGAGAGGGTTGCAGTCTCCTTTGGTGATTGGCACGGAAGATTAATCAATCCACGACATTCCAATAACGCTCCACCTTCCCACACTCTCCTGTGATTTAGTGCTGACAACTGCAATATTTAAGCTCACATACTGCACTCATGTGATCCTCAAGGTTGAAACTGTTACTGACAACTATTTGGTTTTCAGAAAGCTTAGTACTCACTTTGCTTTTGTAGACATTACATTCTACATTAAAACTACATCGTATAACACAAAAATGGACAGTGTGGAGTATCCTTTGGACCCTCTGTGAACAAGAGGTATCCTAAGCTCAGTAAATTGAATCAGTGCAAAGATAAAGCCTGTGTAAAAAGCTAGTGTCGAGCAGTGTGTGATCATAGCCCGAGGCATGGTGATTAGGGATCCCTATGTGGCAAAGTGTCCACACTAGGACTTACTGTTGGGCTCAGTATGTGGCAGAGTGTCAGCCTTAGGGAAGGAGAAGGGATTTAGTAGCCCTCAGTGCCTGCGATTACCATTACTGTAACTATTTCTGTTGCTTTTACTTTTGTTATATGCATAGAGGACAAAAGCTATTTTGTGTTGTTGTCTTAAGCCAAAATTTGCTGCGGATCAATTTTACTGGTCGACGTCCAAGTGACGGGGACAAAGAAGGAGGGAGACAAAAAAAAGAGAGAGGTCCACTGGTTTTAATCTGGGAGAAAAACGAGGGAGTCAATATAAGAGAGTAAAGAGAGGAGTGAAAGAGAGAACGGAGGAGGAGGGTGAGGAGCACAACAGCACCAGGGGGAGTTAGAGGAGAGAGGAGAGGAGGGGCCTTTCATACAAAAAAAAAAGGCTCTCTTTTACTTTTAGAGGGCAAGAAAAAAAAAGAGCAAAAGAAAAGCTTCTTCTCGCCTCCTGGACGCAGTGTCAAACCCAATCAGTGTCTGGTCTGGCAGCGCCGCTCGTCTCCCAGGCACCGGCTCACAATGGAGGCCAGCCACGGCCGCCACACCTCTCACTTCCAATCTCCATCCTGCGGGACGGGCCCTATGGAAGGATGGAGGGACCGACTGAGAGCAGGGGGCCACAGGAGGGACACAATGCATTTCACATGTTTAAATTCTACTAAACAAATTCTTCTGCGATGAGAATTGGATTACCGAGTAAAAGTAAAAACACTCATAATGAAGTATAGCTGCAGATCAGTTCATGTTGATTTGGACAGTTAACATCAGTTTTTATTTTAGAGGAGTTGGTGGCTTAGAATAAGCTGTTGGGTGTAGGTGGACTATTGTTCTTAAAGATTTGCTACACAGGTGGAAAGAATGGGACTTAGTGTCAGGGTGCATATATGTAAAGCAAAAGCCAAACACAAACATGGATAAACTGCTCAACGATTACAACCAGTAACAATCCCTGAGCTGTGGAAGTCCCTCACTAATAAACGTGAGCAACAAGGCTTGATCCTTAAAAACCTCGCCACTCAAAAAAATGTCTATCGTGAATAGACACCCCCCTAAATCGCATTGTTGAACAAATCCTGTATTAAAAGGAAAGAGTTAGTCTGCATTTATACTCTTGAAGACTTTAGTTAAGCCAGTGCCTCTGCCACTTTGGAGCGCGGGCTTCATCGAGCCTGAGTAAATCCGTCTCTCAATGGCGATTGGCTGAAGCCGAGGGGGCCATCTTTTTCACACGCTTCCTTGCTGAATCCCCCCCCCAAGCTAGTGTTTACCCGTCACCAAACAATGGCCGGTTACTGGCAATTAAACAGCATTTTCCGAGGAATCCGTGGCACTGGTCTAATGGCATTACTGTTGGACGATTCAATCCTTGAATAGTCAACAGGATTTTGCCTCTCACCAGGAAAATACTGCTTCATCGAATTACCCGTATTACATAGATTTACCCAAAGCTTATGATTCAGGGTTCACAGATTACTGCTCTTCTAAAGATGGCGGGAGAAAGGAGTGATAGGCCAGGAGAATGATGACTCCAATGCCTCAGTACGAAAGCCAGGCTCTGATTTCACTGGCACACTCTGCCCCGAGAGGCTTCGGCAGACTATAAACACATTTACATAAAAACCGATGTGGATTCAGAAGCGCTCTTGCCGATCTTCTGTGATGATTTAGTTACCAGAAGGCGCACACTGAGACAAATTCCTCTTGTTTTTACTGTTCTTTACAAATAAAGCTTTTATGACTTGATTGTAATTATCCATTAGATGTTGCAAGTTATGTACATGAATTATAACGGTTTACACAACCAGAATACAGTCAAACCTTGACAGCATTATATACACACACACACACACAAACAAACACACAAACACACACTCACATATAGGAGGCAAACTGCACATGGTGCCCTTTGACCTTCCATGGGTCGAGTCGGGCCGGGCGGCTCGGGGAACCAGGAAGACCGGCCAAGTCCATTATCTCACAATGAAGGGCTAATTACTGGGCCTGCAAGCCTCAAATCACACGGCAGCAGACTGCCTGTCTCTGTCCTCCTCTCACCCAACATCTTAATTGCTCTTTTATTCTCTCTCTGTTTTACTGTGCCTCTCTCCCCAACTCGCTCCTTCTCTCGCCTCAGCCATTTCACACATAAAAGCTGGATGCTAATTGCCTGCTATGGAAATATTGGGCCTGTGATTAGCAAGGCGGAGGGTTTGGCTGGCCTGTGTTTCCCTGTCTGTATGAGGGAGTGTTGAGCCAGCATGCCGAGCATAAAAAAACCACCAATAGGAAACTACGATCGTCAGTCGCAAAAGAAAATTCATTTTTCTGTCATTCATATGCGGGGCGGTGTTGAAAGTGTGAGGACATTGTCATTGTGCTCCACTGGCAATTTGTCAGACTGTTATGTTGGCGAAATGTTGATTGACAGAAACAAAATCCGCTTCAACAAAATTACAGGAAAATTAAAAGTTCAGTTACTTTCAGTCAGAGTTAGTATTGTTAGAGTATTGTTATTGTTCGTATTGACAGTATTGTTATTTTGCAATTACTGTTTTTCCTCTTATATTGTCTAAATGTGATGCAAATATTAACAGCCTCACCACTATCCTTCATTCTTTAACTGAACCACTGGCTTTCAAGCTGAATTAATAAATTATGGTCATATGTCACTAAACCACAGAATCAGTTTGTATTCTGTCTGAGATGTATGTGATTGACTGATGGATTTCCTATCCAGATATCGTTTTGTTATATGGAGAGTAATTTAACCAAACCCTCATTACTTTCTCCTCACTGACCCTGACTTATTATCTCAATCTGTGGGTAATTCACACAATAAAGGCCGCACATAATCATCCACTAACTAGTCATTTTAACAACAAGGGTTAGTCTTAATAGACTCTACAATTTCTACATAAGATGCTTATACATATGGAAATGAGACCCAGTGGGGGAATTTGCAGAATCCACTTCTAGACTGCTGCTTTTTATAATTGTGCCCTCTAACCTGCTCTTTTTTCTGACGAATTGTTCATTTTACAAAAGCTATTTTCTCCACTTCACTGGAGAAGTGGCTAACTTACTTACTTAACCCATCTCCAACTTCAGTCTCTTTTCTATCAGTGTGAAAGCACGTAGGCTAATTAAAAAAAAGTAAACAATATCCACTAAAAACGCATTGCCTTAAGTATGCATGTATTGTCATATCTACTATTCTATGTATGCATTTTATGTATGCAGTTTAAACCACTGACTTGAAAAAATAGTGGGATTTGTTGCATTAAAATGTTTCTTTTATTTTTCCTCCTTGGGAAGCCTTAGCCCTTCTCCACACCCTTCACGGTTTTAGCAATTAATCTTAGTAATATTGCTTCAGTCCCAGTCAGCTGGCATCTGACCTCTGCCTTGTTGCAGTACTGACCAAACCAAAGTTTTTGAGAACGTTGGCGGATATTGAAATGGTCTCTCAAACACTTTCTTTTTTGCGGCGGTTCCCCAAGTGCTTTGTCCACGACGTTGGAAAAGATGGAAAAGGGGAAGAAGCTAGTTTTCCCAACGGTGGGAGCAATGGAGTGTTTGGGCAGTGTGGGGAGTGGCGGGGGAGTTCGGGGGCAAGGGGTGCAGGTCGGCTGTTCAAAGGCTGGCTTTTTGCATTGTTGGTCAGTTGGGGATTAAGGCCCTCTATGCAGCAGAATAGCCCCTCTAATTAAAAAGGATAAGAAGGCAGAAAAATAGCGAGAGGCACGGGAGGAAGCAAAGAGAGAGGGAGAGGGGAGAGCAAATTTGCAGAGAAAAGAAAGAAAAGAAAAACTGTTTTCAGTGTCACTCCTGCAGCCGGACCCACCGATTCAGACTGGATTAACTTTACACTCCTCTCTCTTTCTCTCTCTCTCTCTCTCTCTTCCCTTTCTCTCTCTCTTGCAGTCTCCAAACTTTGTGTTCCACTTGCGTTTTTCTGCAGTTACAGTTTAACGTTACATTCTTAGCATTTAGACAGATCTGAACGAAGCTTCATTGAACTATGTTTTTAGATGGTATCTTTACAAAAGCTTGATGGGTTGCAGCTACACCATGTAATAACAACACAATAATTGCTTTAAGTTTTTATACTTTTTTCTCAGCTATAGCCAGACACTATAGACACTAAATTTAGTTCCACACCCTGGCACCAAGGCCTCGACTCATTTTGGATCCTGCCACATGTTTGCTGAGAGTGAATTTGAGTTATCTTTTTCTGTATAAAACCTGTGTGTGTGGTGTGTGTGTGGTGTGTGTGTGTGTGTGTGTGTGTGTGTGTGTGTGTGTGTGTGTGCGTGTGTGTGAGCTCTACTTACTATTTGCTGTCATCAGAATGTGAATAGAGGGGCTGTGTGCTGTGCCCCAGATGCTGGGTGACAGTAGGTGGGCTGTTTGCTGTGGGGATGCCAGGTTGTGTTTTTGTTTGGCCCTCCTCTGTCCCGCCTGCCTCCCTCCCCTCTCCCCGCGGGGGTCTGGGGCTCCTGGGGCCGGTCCCTGCTGACCAATACCCAGGTATCAGGCCTCTCAGTTTGGCTAACACTAGCCGCGGGCCGCGGGAGGTTAACGAGGAACCAGCAGGGACAAGACATTCTACCCTCCCATGGGCAAACCGCAAGAAGTGCATGTATCTCAATGAAGGGCATGCATGAGATTTGGTGTAAGCCACGCAGTAGCTACTGCAGTAGCACAGAGGGTAACTTGATACCAATGGAAGTAATAATACTGCTAGCATAATATAAAACAGTAGTATGAGTCAACCAAGTCATTTCACTGGCAAATCATTTCTCACAAATAACCAGATGTATGTGAGTCTTACTTGAAAGCCTGAAAACTGATATTTCATAAAATAAACGACAGCTATAGCTTCGTCTCTGTTGTTTCCATAGTAAACACCTGCTGTTCAAAGCTACCAGACTCTTCTGGTATATAATAGTTCAATATTTATGGACGCTCTCCGCTGTTCCTTGTGATAGAATCATCAATACGTATCGCTGCCACCGCCATGCCTATATCAATAAATCCATCAGTGTGGAAGTACAGTGCAGATGGCAAAAGATAGTGGGTGATACAGTTATGTGTGTGTGTGTGTGTGTGTGTGTGTGTGTGTGTGTGTGTGACAGATGGGGGTGGTTGAGTGGGCCAAGTCATTGATTTGACCTTGAGATGGACAGATGAACTGCACTGAAATGGTTGTGGCACAAAATTGATTAAAATTCATCAGTACACAATATATTGAGCTCTAACCGAGTGCATAAGCTTTCTTTATGTATCAATAACCTGAAAATAATTTCATCCCGAAATTTAATTAGGTTAAATTAAAATACCATGGCCATAGGAATCTGTTATGATTTTTGTTCTAATCGTTTATGGTCTGTTATCAAACGTTATTAAAGGAAGCAAACAATAGCCTAGTGGAGGAGAAAAGGAGGCTGCACATTATACTTTTCTCATGCCAGCAAGAATTGGCCAATGCTGTGAGACTATATCTCAGTCCCACGATTCTTAGCCTTCAATTCGTCTCCCTAACAGCAGGAGAAACCGTGACTTCGTCAATTGGCCCGGAGACAGGGGGAGGGCATATTGCCACAGACATTAACAAGCGACTTCACCTTTTACAATCACGGCCCCGTTTAGCTCAAACGCTCCCCGGGGCTATTAGATATTTTCCGATGAATTATATATCAGAGCGCGAGATGAAAGGACTCAGCGTGAGCCAAGAACATAGCTGTGGGACAAGGGGACGAAATAGTTAAGCCCGGTTAGGCTGTTTGTTTTATATCATCATTTAGGCAAAATGAGAAGGAGCAAATTCCAGTTGAAACTGCATGTGTGATAGGCTGCATAAAAGCAACTGAATTATAATTACAAATTATGATCTACATTGACACACTCAGCTGTAGTAGATTGTCTGTGTGTTAGACAGACTTTTCACATTCACTGCAAACAGAAAAGTCTTTAATTGAGGAGCTCGTATTGATTTTAGGCTTGCCTAACAAGCCATCAGCTTCGACAGTCTGTTAATCTGGCATGTAGACTCCTAATTAGGTCTGTAACCTGCTGGTTGTTTGGGACCATAAAGCGGAGTCAAAACCCATTATTCAGGGTTGCTGAGGCCAAAGTTTTATCAAAACGAGATGAAGCCAGTAGTTCGGCTATGAACAGTTAAATTCACTCTGAATTTGAATTGGAGCAGCGCAGACAGAACAGGGAAAATAGCAGGTTACAATTAGCTTGCTTGATAATCCAATCCAGACGTTCATCTAATCCCAAAACACATCGTGTCCCCCTGGACACAAATTGGGAGGATGGAGAGGCGGGGGAGCGGGTAACAAGAAGTATACAAAAACTACCTCACATCAACTTTTGTCAAATAGGCTCGTTCAAACCCAGAAAATTCAATAAAAGACGCTTAATTTAGGCTACTGTAGCCTATTTTTGTTTTGAACTTGAAGAAGTCAAATAGCGTGTCAGAGAGAGAGAGAGAGAGAGAGAGAGAGAGAGAGAGAGAGAGAGAGAGAGAGAGAGAGAGAGAGAACTGGTCCTTCATGGACCAGTTTTTTTTTTAAATCTCATTTAGAGGGTTACAGGATCAAACCGTGACAGATCCCCAAGAAGTTATTTTCACCCCTGGCTGCAAAACATACAGCCTAGACCTACCGTAGCAGCGCTCAAGTTCTGCTTGCTCAGCTATTTTGACAATTAAATAAACCCATAGCTGTAGCTAAAGCTTTACTGGCCCGTTTCATATTTTCTGATTATATGCACATATTTTACAGAATAATTAATTGTAAAAAATATTAAATTTCTTCGTGGAGCTCCAGGCTCTGACTGATTATGTTCTCCAATTAGTAGCCTATAAAACTTCCAGTCTTCGGTTCTGATTGGCTGACTCACGTTCGAAGCCGTTGATAGCCGATAAACGCACACCTGTGGCCGCATAACTGCTAATTACGGCCTAAATATTAATGCACCAACCAACCAAAAATCACCACTTGTAGACTGCGTCGTTTTTAGCTGCTGTTCAAGGCTACTTGGCGGAAAAGAAATGATAGAAAATGAAAGATTTCTTGAACACACAGTATGCATTTTTATTTTATTATTATTACCACCGTTTTATAAAAACAATAAGTCCCAAGCGGCCGTGGTTTACAGTGATTTTGGACGAGGTGTTGTTAGGCACACTTGGCACTGTAGGCCACTTTGCTACAACTGAGGCAAACGTTGCAGCATCGTTTCACACCTCTGTCCATCATATATTTTCTCCCGATTCCATTGGCTGTTAAAATGTCCTCGCAAATGTCTGTGTAGCCCGCATAAATACCGAGCATCACTTAGTATTATTCACATCCTCCGAGCAGGCAGATCCAGGAGGAAATGACTCAAGCCACCTGATATATTCTTCCACTCTGCCGAAGACAGGGGTTTAAAAGGGCATTTTAAAAGGCAAGTGAACAACAATTTAAATAAAGTGATGGACAGACAGCTTTATTTAAACTTAACGCTCGGTGTTTCAGTGATATTCTTCAACGTTGTAGCTCTTATTCTGATCGAGGCAGGTTATTTAATCTCGTCTTCGTGGCTGTGAAAGCCACCAGGAGCTGCTTGTGATGGAAATGCCGCTGCATACGGCGCGATAATTAGGGAGGCGTGTTTTAAAGGGAAACTTTTTTTCCCCTCCTCATTCCTCTCTGATCATGGGGGCTGCACTAGTCCGGCCAGAGGGGCATTCAACCACAAAACAGTTAAGTAGCCTTCTGGAGGACGGTGGGCCAGTCCACTTTATTTAAAAATAATACAGTCCAACTCCTTGCTGTGATGTTTGTCTATTTGGTTATGTTCAGGGATGTAGAGGAGAGTAAACCCATCTAAAGTCAATTGAAACACATTTTTAAGATGATATCAATCTTTTTAATGTAAATTCACAGTAGCCTAGGCTATGTAGAATCCAACGTTACAACGTCTGGTAACGAAAAAACAGAAGAAAATAATGTTTTATCTGAAAATATAATTGATTTTTGTTGCTATTGGTGGTTGTTGTTGTTTGTATTATGGTAATAATCGTCTGGATGTCATATAGTTTGTCCAATTTTTTATTTACCACTAAATCACTGGTTATGTTGATACATTGTGTAGGCTAATGCAAAATCTCTGGAAAATAAACAATAATTATATAATAATATAATAATAAATAATAAACGCAAGGCGAATATAGGCCGTTGGACTGAAGCAGCAGCAAATAATAATAGCCTAATAGCATAATAATAATAATAATAGTAATAATAATAATAACAATAATATTAATGATAATGCCAATCAGCCAGTTCTCTGGTTATTACTGGTCGTTTAAGGTCCATATGAACTTGTGCCTATGTGTCAGTTTGGGAAAGTGAGTTGTGAGGCTGGATGTGGTGATGGGATGGGGGGTGGATGGGGAGGAGGGGGGCTGTCTGGCAGTCAGCTGGTCTGATAAATACAATGCCAGTCTTTGTTTTATTTTCGTGACGCAGAAAATTAATGAGGCCCGAATGCGGAGTCGTGGCTGGCGTCCTGTAATCAGGCCAGCGCGTGCCGTCCGGATTATCTCGTTAATTTCTTACAGAAAGAAAAAAAAAACGAAAAAAAAAACCCCAAAAAACTTGTAGCCAATAATAATTAATTGTCGGACAGGGTATTTATTATTGAACGGATGTGGAGCAACCGGTAGACGGGGTCTGGGTGAAAAAGTGACAGATTGAGTATAGGAGTGGCCGTTATTGGCTGTATAAAACCGTATGAGGGGTCCGGTCAGGACAGACAGACAGAGGCACCCTGGGGACCTGGACTTTATTCTACAGGTAGGTGTTATCTGAAAATGTTACGGGACGCCTGGGTCAGCAGCATGTGGAATTTAGACTAATTATTACCTATTATAAACAAATAATATATATTAGACATTGGAAGATTTTTCTCCTATATCTTCCATGCCTGTGCCTACTATTATTATTATTATTTAGTCAACCTACAGGCCTGCCAATGGCCTTACCCTTTAACGAAAAATCACTAGGCCTATAATATTACTAGAATATTCCTATATGCACTTTGGTACTCAGAGACCCTCTCCTACTATATGGTATTTACTAATTTCCTATGGTATTCCTATAATATTCGTATAGGAATTTGAAGTTTTGCTGTGATATTTATATAGGCCTAGTGTCCTTGTAAATGTTATTACAGGATTGCTGTTCTTTTTCGTAACTATAATAGTACTGGACAGAAAATTAATTGTATTAATTTGTCTAAATTGTTGTTAGATAATTTTACTATCACTGAGAAAATGTCAAATAATTTAATTAGGCCTACACTGACTTTGCATGAAAAATTCTTCACGTAGCCTATAAGCAACTGAATTCAGGCTAGAGTTGTTTTTTTCTGTATATTTAAATCACGTTTCCTTTCTCCTTGCTGGAGAGAAATATGCCGGGCGATCTCCTTGTTTGTTTAGATTAAGATTAAGTGCTCCTTTCTAATCAACACTTTTCGATAGTCTCACCTCCCAAATCTAATTACCGGGAGCAATTCATTAGGGGGAAATTGCCCAGGGAGAGTCAATATAACGTCGGTAAGAATTACACTTTGGGGAATGCCTCCACGTTTCTAATTATTTGCTAAAGTTGTCGTTCGTATTTGATCCGTTTCATTTGAATGTACAAGGGTTTTAGCCCACAAACAAAAGGCCCGAGATAGAAATGAAGATGGAGCTCAGTTGTATTTGAATGAGTATACTGAGTTTGCAGTATTGCCTCCTTTGTTTGTCCCCTAAAGGTTCTTTTGTTATCAGCATTACTTATCGGTCAACAGTGGGCTTTGTCTCTGCAAATGGCCCCCCAATCAGCTGTCTATTTAGCTACTCCTAACCTGTGGGTATATGCTAATTGGGTGCCTGGTTGGGGCCCAACGAGTGTGCGCATTTTAACGACAATGTTTTGTTTTTGGTGGTACTAGGAGAGGAGAGTGTGTGTGTGTGTGTGTGTGTGTGTGTGTGTGTGTGTGTGTCTGTGCGTGTGTGTGTGTGTGTGTGAGTGTGTGTGTGTGTGTGAGGGGGGGTTACGGTTGGAGGGGCAAGGCTGTAGTGTGTGTGCGTGTGTGTGTGTGTGTGTGTGCGTGCGTGCGTGCGCGTGCAGGAGATAATAAGGGGGCGGGGCTGTAGTAGCAGCACTGTGTGTGTGTGTGTGTTGGGGGGGGGGGGGGGGGGGGGGTGATGGCGTAAACGTTTGTCAGCCAGACAGAGCATCCTCAGTCCAGCAGGACAGCTGGGGGTCTCCACTCGGCTTTAAGAGCCCCGCGAGCCCGAGGACGCCCACTTCTGTAAAGCCACCTTGGTGCGTAAAGAGCGCGCGCAAACCAGCGAGCAAGCCGAGGACGCAGACGACTCTAACCCCAAAAAACCAACACATTTTCTCCTGTTTTGTGTCCTGCTCAGGTTGATCTGGACGTGGTGAAATCGCAAACGGAGACGCGACAGGATTAAAATATAATTTTCTGCCCTTTTTGGTTTTCTGAATCCTGCATCGGTGCCCCTCGTCCGGACGCCAGCATGATGTCCTATTTGAAGCAGCCGCCGTACACGGTGAACGGACTGAGCTTATCTACCTCAGGCATGGACCTGCTGCATCCTTCAGTGGGATACCCAGGTAAAACCCAGATACAACCGTTTTTGTAAAAAAAAAAAAAAACTATTCAGGCAATGAATCACAAATCAGCACAGACTATGTGAATAGTTTGCCTGTTTTTAAATAGTAGCCTATTATTAATAATAAAGGATAACCATTCAAACGAGTTAGAACCTTCATGTGTCCGGATAATAATTTATTGTATAGTTCGCAATGTATAGGCCTTTGTTTATTATGTTTACATTAACAATAGAATGATGAGTGACTCCTTACACCTATATATCTCATGTTTTTGTCTTATATACATCAGATCCAATAATAATCCTCATTCATAATCAAGCCATCATAATAAGCCTTAAAGCCACTATTTTGGGCATGACCCATCTTTAAGTATAGTGCCTATAGGATATATAGCAATCGTCCAGAAGTAAACTTTTGTTTTGTTTTTTAAATAAATATCTTAAACTATCTGGAATAAAGTTATGTGTGTTTTAAATTAGTCAAGATGGTGTATTATTTCCTTTTAAGTCAAGATTCAGTGTTTTTTCGTTGATTATTTTCCTAACCTTTGTCGTTTTCTTTCTTCTTTCTACAGCAACCCCTCGCAAACAGAGGAGAGAGCGGACGACCTTCACCCGGGCCCAGCTCGACGTGTTGGAGAACCTGTTCGGCAAGACTCGTTATCCTGATATTTTCATGAGAGAGGAGGTGGCCTTGAAGATCAACCTGCCTGAATCCCGCGTTCAGGTGAGTCTCTACAGCCTTTACCTGAACACCAAAGTTAATTAGTGGAATATCGCAGTTTATTCGTTTGTCCAGGCGAGAGACACCACTTCAGGGAAAGTGTCCTCTTGATTGATGGAGTGCTTGTTCTTCAACAGCCACCTAATGGGTTATTGTCCTCGAGGAGAATTTCTTTCTCCGTTAATTAATTTACTTCCATCGTGAATTGTTGACTTAAATAGAGGGAGTAGAGGATGAAACGCGAGTTTACTCACCTTTTTATTTGCGGAATAAAGTTTGCCCACTTTATAGGCTGACAAATCTATAGCAAAAAATTGTAGTAGGCCTATAGGCTATATGTTATAGTAGCCCAGTATAACTGATCTAGGTAAGTTAGATGAACATAGTCTTAGGGAAACAAAAACACAAGTGAATGTTTTTCTGAAAATATAATTGATTTTTGTCTATAGCTATTGATGGTTTGCCTTCTGATGGCTGGAGTTCACCTTTTAAATTTACCAATAGCACACATCAGAGGTTATGCTCAAATGTTTTGTTGACACAAAATAAAAATAAAAATTTCAATACCCTAGTTATATTTTGGTTGCTTTTGTATCTAATTAAATGAATTTAAATGCATTTCTTCCCCTTCAGGTGTGGTTCAAGAACAGAAGAGCCAAATGTCGCCAGCAGGCCCAGCAAACCCAGAGCGGCGCGCAGAGCAAAGCCGCCAGGCCGGTGAAGAAGAAAGGCTCTCCGGTCCGAGAGGCCAGCTCGGAGAGCGGAGCCAGCGGCCAGTTCACGCCGCCCTCCAGCACCTCCATCCCGGCTGTGAGCAGCAGCGCCGCGCCGGTGTCTATCTGGAGCCCGGCCTCCATCTCCCCTCTCTCAGACCCGCTCTCTACCTCCTCCTCGTCCTGCATGCAGCGCTCTTATCCCATGACCTACACCCAGGCGTCGGGCTACAACCAGGGCTACACGGGCTCCTCGTCCTACTTCAGCGGGATGGACTGCGGTTCTTACCTTTCGCCTATGCACCACCAGCTATCCGCGGCGGGCTCCGCCATGAGCCCCATGGGCACCAACGGGGTTTCCAGCCACCTGAGCCCGGCGTCCTCCCTCCCCACGTCGGCGTACGGAGCGGCGGGACTGGGCTTCAGCGGGGCTGCGGACTGCCTGGACTATAAGGATCAAACAGCCGCCTCATGGAAACTCAATTTCAACGCAGACTGTTTGGATTACAAAGACCAAGCCTCATCGTGGAAATTTCAGGTGTTGTGAGAGCAGAGAGAGAGAGAGAGAGAGAGAGAGAGAGAGAGAGAGAGAGAGAGACGGTTTTCACAATTACAATAAACTCCAGACTATTCCTTAGCCCAAGGTTGGGAGCAGTAAGTCGTTGAAATGGAGTAGGAGTGGTGTTTTCCACGACTAGGCCCCAACTTCTACCTCGGGCAGGACAGAGTAGGACTGCCCAGCCAGTTGTCTCACTTGTTGGGTTAAATTATTGAACATTCAGAGTGAACTCTCCTTAACTTTGATCAAGGACACGGAACAAAACTGTTGACCAAGAACAAAATGATCAAGAGAACGAAACATCCAACACTTGGTTGAGTGTGTGGAATAGGTCAGCATCTCCTATAAGCTCCTTAAGGACGCCCCTCTCTTGTCTTTTTTTTTCACTGGCAAGCTGAAGGGCCCCTTTGATCAAAGCGTAGTGTGTGTGTGTGTGTGTGTGTGTGTGTGTGAGAGAGAGAGAGAGAGAGAGAGAGAGAGAGAGAGAGAGAGAGAGAGAGAGCAGCTCTGAACCTGGATGCACTATTTAATTTATGAGAAAAAATGTTTATAAGACACTAGTTATAAGAGACAATCAGTCCGTTTGCGTGTGCTCATAAATGTCCCTACATGTTTTTTTTATTTTTTATTTTTCTGTGTTAGATTTTTTGAGATTGTGATTCTTTGTACCTGTATGCAATTTTGCCTCGCGCCCATGCGATACAAACCCAGCTGTGAATTTGATAGTTTTATTTTCTCTATGTCTCGAGTGTTAAATGATAAATTATTATAACGGCATATTAGTTGAAATAGGGAGAGCAGGGTAAATCGAGCCAGCAGCAAAGTCCATTTGAGCATCTGTGACAATTGGTTGTAAACTGCGATGACAAGGCCACACACACTAATAACAATAAAGAACACTTGAACTGACCCAACATTGTGGCTGCATGTGTAAATCCATCTAAATCCTCTCTGTTTATCCCAGTGGCATTATCACCTGTTCCTCTGCACAACAACAGCATAACATGTCAATAGGCCTGTATTTTACAACCAGGGGTTTAACCCACCTCACTTAACCCAAATATTTGTTTGTGGAATAGAGTTTATCCACCTTTTTGGGCTGAGATATGACCTAAATTCATAGCAAATAGTATCAAAATTAAATTAGGCCTTCATGAAGTTTGGGTTTCTTTAAAGGAACCGATAAATTAACGATTTTCTTAAAGTATTTGTTTATATTGGTGGATATTTGATTTATGATGATCACTGTTTGCTGGTTATAATGTATCCCCCTTTTACATCTACCACTACATCACCGCCTGAATCCCATAACTATCATTTCTGTCAGAAGTCCCCACATCGAGTGGAAGGCAGGGAGGAATGTGAATTATGGGAGAGCTATGTTAATCCCGCCTCATAAAGAGGATAATCCAACATTTTATTGACGGGTGCTCTTTGGTTCCGGCCAGTTCACACGGTGAAATGAGCTGTGTGGCTGAAGAGTCCGGTTACTTTGAATAACACAAGCTTAAAGGCGAAATAAAATCACAAGAAAATGGACGTTAAAATTCACAGTGATAGTGGTAAATAAAAAGGAGGGTATATTATAATCTCCAGTGACCATCATAAGGCAAACAGCCACCAATATGAACAAGAATCAAATATATTTTCAGAAAAGCACCAATCAATGTGTTTTTTCTACCCTCATATAACTTACATCACTTTGACACTACTTACTATGATCTATGAATGTATTTCATAAATATTTATGTCGGCGTAACAATGTGCACACTAGCAAATTAAAGGTGGGTAAACTGAGTTTTAGTTTAGTTTATCCTGCACTACATCCCTTATAATCCATCTATATTTGTCTGATATCAAAGCCTGCGGTCTAGCCCCAATTTACGTGTTTTTTTTTAAAATAAATGTTATAAGCCTATAGGCCTGCTTTAAATCCTTTGGTCAATACATGATGATGGATTCATAGTTACACAACAATCTCTATCAAAATCAATTTAGCACACCAGGCATCTGTTTCAGGGATTGTGATTAGGCCTATTGAGCATATGGATTTATTTGTGTAGTGAACATAAAACCAAGCGGCCTATTTGGGGATGAGGAAGAGAGAGTCTAAACCTGAGCTCGTCCAGGGGCCCATGGATTAAAGAAGAGGGTTCAAACTATCGGTCTAATTAGGAGATGACAGGAGACGTCAAAGAGGCTTCTGATAACTTTAACGTGACTTTTTGCTGCTGCTGAAGCGCTTTGTTGTCCATTTGACCCCCAATTAGCACCAAATGACACACACAATTAAAGAGCAACAGAAAAACAAGAGACTAGTCTGCGATGGAGCCAGCAGAAACTATAACACATTGGTATCTATAATATCCATCCAATATTTTGAAATAGAAAATCGAGGATTCCATAGGCCTACTATAAGAAGAAACGAGAAATTTTTAAACTTTATTTATTATCATATTGACAAAGAATATGAAGTTGGCACAAGCCTTTCGGTGCCACATCCTGGTAATAATTTTAGTAAACTAAAATCACAAATGAAATCAATACTTTGCTGTTATTAACGATTTGTTGAAAGCATAAATTGGAAAAACTTCGCTTTGCAATTGTATCAGTTGCCTCGCCAAACGGAAACAGGCTAAAATGTCTTCGTTTTGTCAAGCCTAATCTATTATTTTTAAGAGTTAAGAGTAGACATATTTTATAGAAGGCCAAGTACAGAATACTTAGCTTCATCTGAGGAAACAGGCCTGCAGTCTAATCCAATGATTTTCTAGATTAATAAATAGGCCTAACACAGTCGAATCCCGGTCACCATCAACAGGATAATAGCTCTTAGAGATTTTTTGTGATATATCCCGTGATGAAAAATCATTAGCCTATAATATTCCGTTAGGGATTTATAATGTGTCTATAGTAGGCCTTTTCAATGGTGAGTTTATGGTAACCGTGGTATGTTTTTGTCGACTATAGGCTATCCTATCTATAGCTGGATGTCTAAACGTTGGGTCTTTTCCTTGGTCCCAAATTATTATCCAAAGCTTCAACAGGTTCAATAACTGTTTCCTGGATTTAAACTTAGGATCTAAGATGTCAGCAGAGAGCAGTAAGTCACTCTTCGTGAGCAGGAGGCCCGGGGCCCCCAAGTATCCATTCGGTTTTAATTAAGCACCAAGCGGCACTAAAGGGGACATATGGGTCCGGCAGACGCGCTTCATTAATCCTCTCATCGCATTTGAGGATGTTAAACAATAAAAAAGAGGCTCGGAAGCCTCTTCTTGGCCAGGGCGACGGCACATTTTGTCGACCGTCGCCCTGAGGCAGGGCTTTCCCAAGCGACACCACTTCACCACGGCCGGGGATTTCCAAGAGCCCCGCCAGCAGAAAGGGATCCGACGCTTGAGAGGCGTCTCCTGCTTCCCAGCGGTGTGGAGCTCGTTACTCCTACTTTAGCCTACTCATTACTTGATACTCATTTCAAACCTAACACAATTAACGTTACTTTAGGTCTTTATTCCCTGGGAGCAGTAGTTCGTTAACGTTACACTACTGGCAGGGGTGGACACAGTGATTTGGGGGCCCTATAGGCGAAGCTAAGCAGGCCCCCCTGAACCCTATGACTCAATATTGATTTTTTTTGTTGTAACAGGAGGAGTGGTGTTTGCCAATATTTCTTTTTAAATTCATGATAATAAGCTTATTACTTGATATTCTTGTCTTTTGTGGGGCCCTCTGGCTGCCGGGGCCTAGGGTGGTATGACCGCTCCTGTCTGCTCGTTATATTAAGCTAGCTTACTTAAACGTTATGGTAATGCTAAAACTGGCGATTAATTCTGACCTTCAGAAACAAAATTCAGTTAGGCTAGACCTGCCTCAATGATCAAGGAAACCAAATAGTTCTGCTCCATAAAAGTATTGGGAATAACCTAAGGTAAAGTAGCCTAATGCTAAAGTTTTTCGCAATTTCTCATCGAAGCTAGCTTAGTGCATGAAACTAATTACGAATTATGGCGAAAACCAATAGGCTAATGGCAGGATGTAACCAACGGTCATTTAAAAAAAAAAAATCATTGTCATTCTATTAAAAGAGGGTGAATACAAAAGTAATGACTAATTTTTATCACCAACTGTGTATTGATTTTATTGCCTAAACTAGTATTTCGTTACACTACTTATTTCTGGGGAAAGTAATGACATTACTGTAATGCGTTACTAAGCAACGCGGCACCACCAACACTGCTTCTCAGCACTGCCATTACTGATGTTCTCAGAAATTTAATAAAAATGTGTCAAAATCCATCAAATGTGGATATTTTACATTATTTTTTTTCATTTCAGTAGGGTAAGCCAAATATATATATATAGGCTAGGCCTACTTAGTGTGTTTGCAGTATTCAACTCAGTAGTGAGTTATAGTAACCTTTTTTTTTTTTTATCTCCCATGGTAAAATATTCCAATAATATTCTTACATGGACTTACAGTTTGGGATATTTATAGTAGCTTTCTAAAATGTGTTATATCATTTTTAGAGCTGTATTTTGTAAGGTTTTCACTAGAAAAATAGTTCTATTTGCCTCTCCATGTAGTCAGCTTCAATTAACCAGAGCATTTGTGGACAATGATGGGGCTATTTATTCAGACCACCACCTGGGCCAATAGGGCGCAGACAAATATGTCAGTTATAGCCTGGAGGAGAAGAGAGGCATGCCATAAAACATCAAGAAATGTTTATTATGTGGCAAGAACTTGTTGAACCAGCCATTTATTTGAAGGTTTAAATTCCGTAGGCTATAACCTATTATTATCAATTGTATACAGACATTGTACATGACTTTGTTCAGATTAAATAAATAAATAAACAAACAAACAAGTATAAGTATAAGTTGGCCACACTGGCAACAGACCTCAACGTTTGAATAACTGCCATTTGGTAAGTGGGATCTGAACCTGATTTCTCAACAGCAGTTGCATAAAATAAGCACAAACAAGATAAGCTGAATAGTTGTTTTTTTTAAATTTTTTATAAAGAATAGAACCTTGGAGATAAACGGCCAATTTGTTGCTGAGAATATAACTGAAGACTATTGTTATGCAGAAGCATGTGTCCTACATTCCCAGGGAGGCAATGTCTATCACATATCAACACACCAACACATACATAATTCATCTACAATGACAACAGTCATGGAATCTCATTTAAATGAATGAAACAATAGTGTTTCTGTACTCCTGTACAGCCTGTGAGTCTGGCGGTTGGGGGAATATGGTAATGGTCATACACAACACACGGGGTTAACGCCTCACGACCTTCTCCATGCGTGTTAAACCATGTCATGTTTAGAGTGATTTCATCTCGTGGATTACACGATTGGATGAGATTAAACTCAATTTTATCAGATGCACACACTAAATGTTGCCATGTGACATTTTAATGGGACTTAAAGCAACGCAAAATGTTCTTTTAATTGCTCTCAACACTGAAGAACCAAAGGTTAACCTGAACTCATGGTAAATTCTAGGTAACACTTTCATTTACAGCTCCCTTATTCTGGGGTAAATGCAGAGTAACAAAATGTAATATGCAGCAAATTAGGGATCAGAAAACAAAACTATTACAGCAAAGAAAGAGGGGAACCTGGCATGTGTTTTCTGTCTGTTTCTGTATCTGTATCTAATGGTTTATTTTTCTGAAGCTGTGAGCAAATCCCTCAGTCTGACCAGAAGGTGAATGATCAGTCTGCTGGTAGCAACAGAACCAGTCCCGTCAAATTTTGTTAGATTTGCAATAGCAAACAAAAGGAGTTGTAGGCTAAATAAACTGTTACGTTATTTTAATCCTTCCATCACTGTATATAACAGATTCAGAGCTCCTATTGGCATGACCAGTTTGTTGAATGGCAATGTTTGCTGACAGAGCAATGTTAGCTTTGTCAAATCTTATTTTATTACAATTTCAGGTTTTGCCTTTATCTATATCTTTGGTATAGAGTTGCCATGTCAAAGTGAAACAGAGCTAGGCCTTGAGCCTTGTTGTGAAAAAGTACAATATATACCAAGTAATAACATTTGATGACTTTAAATGTTAATTATTGTCATTTTATTTATTGGTATACATGATTTTCCCAACAACAATTTTGTCTTTCTCTTAGTACATAGACAGGTTGTTTAATGTGATATTTGATTGCATAGGTCATTGAATCTGGATATAGTGAGTGTCCTTCAGGGTGAATAAAGACCTACAGAACAGAACTGAAATGAACTTAAAGTTGGCTCTGTATAACAGAGTGAACATGAAGTTGTTGGTAATCACAAGTATGGTAGTTAACTATTTGACAATTGTGAAGTATCAATTGATTGTGCCAAATGTTGTCAGGCGGCAGTCGAGTGCTTGGTGTTATTGTGCATGAAAATTGGGAAAACGGGGCTATATATAATAGGTTCAGGTTCAGGTTCAGGTTTATTTGGGGCTGTTCCAATTTTTTGATGAAAATTGCTGCAGAAAATGGTTACAAAGTGGACCTCCTGAGTGCTGGTCCAATAATAATAGCCGCTTTCACCTTCTGTTGATGCTATTTTTGTATTGCATCCATGGCACGCTGCATGCATGATTTTAATTTTCCAGAGTCACATGATGAAACTGACACTGTGTCGTGAGCAAACACCGGGGGATTTATTTTAAACGTTGATCAGCAGCTTATATTGGGTTTTTAGTTTGCTCCTCATGAATTGCAACTTACGTATCCGTGAGAGCGTTGAATGACACCCACAATTTCCATCCACCTGCATGCAAATAGGTGTAATGTCAGTTTTAAGTCTCCCCGGCCTAGGAAAACCCCAGGAAATTATAGATTCCACGAGCACAGGCCCGCTCTAAAATCATAGAAATGTATGTGGTTTATTTCATAATCTGTACATTAATCCCTCCCCAATAATAACTCAGTTTACGTAGAATTATGGGAGGCGACTGATTTTCAAGCCTATTATTAATCTAAACCCCTTAACAAGGAAAGGTGAATTATGAAAGTAAATTGTAATGACTTCTGAGTGGTGTTAGGATTTGAGCCGGGTCTCTCTACCCATATGGCTGCAGTTACAGATGCAAGCCAACAGACGCTAATGCTGAGATATTGTTAACAGATGAAATACAGCACTATAAAAAAGCCACACACACACACACACACACACACACACACACACATACACATATACACATAAAGCGGAAAGCTGATTACAGGTTTTAAAGAAAATCCAACATATGTAAAAAAAAAATATGATTTGCCATTTTAGAATTAGTGCTTTACATAAAGTTAATGCCTAGTTAATGTTTCTTTCTTTCTATTTTTCAAAGCATCCATTTAGCTTCGAGACCTTTCAAACCCAGGATTATATTGACAGTGGACGGCCAGCCAACAAAGCACTTCTGCCCTTATGTGAACAGCCCATTAGTAGAGAAAAAAAATTCATAAATCTCCTTATAAGAGCAAAAGGGAGATGTTCGAATAACGGATTACATGCATCTAATGGCCAAATTTGCATCCATAAGCTTGTTGTGAGGCTAAAAGCATTTGACGCAAACAGATGATTGAGTGAAGCTTTGTCGCGCCTGCATGTACAGTATGGGACCTAGACGGGACACTCAAACCTCAGCAAGGAGGTGGTGCATGCAGATCTCAAAACTTGACCCCGATGACATGAAAATATACCTGCACAATGGACTGATGCCTCCTTGCTGCTTTACTCAGCAATATTTTGACCACAGCTGGTCGTTTTGAAGCTGTCTGCTATGTTATGATCACCGATGGGACGATATATATCTCATAATACGATGCGTTACGTGATATGGGGTTCACGGTTCAATAAAACCACAATACGATGTAATAAATAAGTTTAATGACAACAAAGTATGACCTTACAGAATTATATTTATTTCTGAGTCACAAGTCTTTCTAACAATGACATTGGCTTGCTAGAATGTAAACAACAATTTAAAAATATCATTACAAAGGGCAAATAATATAATTTGGATGGAGAGCTTGTGAAATTGTGATGGGTAAACCATCCCATTTGTGATTACTACTACGATACGTATTGTCACATTTTTGTATTGCGATATATTGAATTTCGATATATTGTCCCATCCCTATAGCTACAATTGGAGCTTGTTGTTGAAATGCAGTAAACCAGAAATCTGGGTTTATACAAGACATTTGCTTGTAGTGTTTTCATTAGGGCAGCAGTGCCAACTGTGCATTTAAGTGGACAACTTGTTAGACAAGCAGGAACCTCAACTGCCAAACCTATCCTGTATTGGCGTTACAATAAAGAGGTCAAAGGTCACGGGACCACCCTCTGCCTGTCAGACACAGAATGGTACAGTGTAGAAACCACATATAATTCCATCCGTGTCAATCATCAGTGCATTTAGTGTCTGTCATTTACTTTATAAGACAAATAGGAAGCGATTCACGAAGAGGAAGCAGAAATACAACGGGTGAGCTACAAGATCGGCCCGACGTCTATGGGTTTCCTCATTTCGCCCCTCCTCCCCCTTCCCTTCCCTCTCTCTCTCTCTCTCTCTCTCTCTCTGTCTCTATCATGTGGGCAGATGGAGAGGAAGTACAGTAGAGGAGGACGGATGCGGAGTGTGTTGACAGATGCCCCTCTCCTCTCCCCGCCCCGCCCCGTCCCGTCCCGGCCCGGCCCACCTGTTAAGGGCAGCAGCTCCAGAGCTCCTGGAAGCGAGCGTGTCTGTTGTGGACGCACGCAGGGAGGCGGCAGGGGAGGGGTGGGCTGGAAATGCTGGCACGTGCTTCTCGGCAATTACATCTCTCACTCCGATTACATCTCATATCTGTGCGTTCTCTACCTGTGTGTGTGTGTATTTGTGGGTGTTACATGTGTACGTGTGTGTGAATGTGTGCAGGTGTTTATGTATATGCGTTTCTTGTCTCCTATGGCTCACAAAGCGTGGAGTGTGTGCGAGCATCGATGTGTTTATGGGCTGGTGGATCAATCAGTGTATGGTGTGTGTGTGTGTGTGTGTGTGTTTAGGGGAGCAGGAGGAGTGTGCCCTCTCTGCACCCCCACAGCCGCCACACGCCTGGCCACCTGCTCCGGGATTAGAGAGCATGCGGATTACACGCGTCACAATGGAGATACACAAACACAAATATGCCCTCGTCCAACAAAGGACACACACACACACCGGACAGCCTCGCAACTAATAGCTTTTAGCATCTTCAATATTTTCATAGTTTGGAAAATAAAGGCTCCGGACTCAATGGACAATATGGCGAATGATATTTAGGTTTGTGTTTATTTTGACTCCTCATGTTTTCAGGTGCAGCGGGGAAAGTGGTTGTTGTCATTTTGAAAGGTTGAGGGGCAATTTTGGGCATTGGTGGGAAAAATAGGGCCGTATCAGTCTTCTGTGCTGTGTATACTTGACAAAATTACCTGCAGTTTGGGCTGACATCAGATGAATGTTTGCTCTTTTTTATACTGGGATTCATTTTTTCACGTGTTTACTGAGAAAGGCACCATTCATTCTGTGGGCTGTTTGTTTCGGAGGGTTTTAGCCTGTGTGTGTGTGTGTGTGTGTGTGAGCTGCCCAGGGAGGTGTTTTTTACCCTGCCTGCTCCACAATGACCCACAACAGATCTGCTGTCCTACTTTTCCCACATAAAAAACACTGTGACGTCACCGCGGAGAAACCGCGATCATGACCAAGAAACAAGGTCAGGATTGCTTGTGGGACTATTAAAAAAACACAATAACATATTAACATCAACAACAAAAGCATGTAACAGTAATATAGACATTACCGGTAGTCCTTGTATGTGATATGAGGGCCCCATGCTCCTTGCAGTAATACACCCAAAGATTACTCAATAGGCCTTTCTCTAGACAATGTCCTCACAAGAATAGCGATGACAGGGATCCAGTGGAGCATGATTAGCCATTTGTCTGCATGTAGTCTGAGGTGTTCATCATAATTCGGAGGTCGGGTGCATTGGGAATTGAGCAAATTATCATATTTGTTAGCTAATTGCATCGCAGCGGCACTTCGTTTTCTTCTGTGTGATGTAATATGGTAACAAGGTGATCAATGAGCAGTTTTATAGTCATATTTTGATGACATGTTTGAACTCAAATCCAGTGTTTGAACCTGAATGTAGAAATTACTGAATGATCTTGTTTTAAATGTGTAAAAAGTACTGATGAGCAACCGAAAGCATATCCAAGGGGGAAAGAATATTCTCTGTCTGCAGCCAAGACCGATATGTCAATGCTGATATTTATATTGTTGATTAAGGAACAGTTTTGAATTTGACCGCTGCTTCGATGAGGTTGGAGCGGCTCTATATGGGACACAAATCTTTAATTTTACACTGAACTACACATAACCTTCCAGGCCTTGACCCTGACTGTCCAGGGTCGTTCTCAATGAATTTGACCTTCTCACATGTGTTTTATTAACCACTTGTTGGGTGGTGATGCGTGGCTTGTGCTTGTGTGTGTGTGTGTGCATTCTGGTATTTGGGGGGGGGGGGGGTTGGGGGGGGGGTCTTCTGCTGTCCCCCTCTCTTCCTCGCCTCCTTTCGCCCCACGGGGTTAGCGGGTTTGTTTTGCTAATGACCCCATCCCGTTATGACCTCATTCGGTTTGCGCTCAGTAATTGGTGGCACACTGACACGCTGCGGTGTCGGGGGAGGGGCTCATGCATACAGGCCGGGCCCATTGTAAACATTCCTCCCTGACAAATAAGGTATTGTTATTGATGATTAACGGCAATGAGGGGTGGTGCGTGTGCATGTGTGTGTGTGTGTGGGAGGGGTAAAGATGGGGGGGGGGGGGGGGGGCGGGGTGAGGATGATGAGGATGATGGTGATGAATGATGAGGACAAGAATGAGGTTGATACAAATAAAATGTTTTTACTGCTGATTAACCTCAACATAGAGGGGAGTGGCAGTGATGATAATGATTAATGTTTTTTTGATTTGTTGTTGATGATTCTCTCCCCAACGGCTGCTGAAATGCCCATGTGCAAAGCATTTAGTCTAGTCTAGTCATGTTTATTTATATAACCCTTTATCTCAAAGGGCTTTACATAAAATCATATACATACTACGTCACTATATATCATACATATGTACATACTACATATACATCATTTAGCCCTGAGTGGCTCCATTGGCCATCAGTAGAGGATTGCTCTAAAAATAGAAGTTTTAGAGCACTGTTTAACCTGGGTTTATGTGAAAAATGATATATTGGTTTGAATAGACCTCAATCTATCAAGAAGGGAATATAGTGAATATTATGAAGGTACTAATGCGGAGAATATAGAGCTAATATCTATGACAGAGGGGAAGATATTTCTCCATCTCTCTTTCCCGTCACCCAGCCTCGTCTCCAAAACTTTCCTACTTTCTTTTGACTCAAAGATGGAGGTCTGCCTTGAATAAATGGAAGGTATATGACTTACTGTAATATGGCACAAAATTATCCCCTTAAGGTCTGTGTGTGTGTGTGTGTGTGTGTGTATGTGCTTAAGTGTTGAGAGGCTGTCTGTCTCCTGTGAGAAATGCCTGGGGTCGCTCATGGGGATGCCTAATGTGTCTGTTTACACGCCATTATTCAAATGAATTCCAGGCCGACTGTGTAATTGTGTGTGTGTGTGTGTGTGTGTGTGTGTGTACTCACTGTACATTTCAGTGAGAAAATGCACCATCTACCATCATCAGAAAAGTCACAATCAGCATGAATTATCGTTTACTAGTATGTATAATACATAATTACACATTATACATTCTTCCTATTAATTCTACAGTAATTATTAATTGCTATTAAATATCATGAATTATGGCTGCTATGGGCCTACATACTATGTTACTGTGTGTGTGAGTGTGTGTGTGTGTGTGTGTGTGTGTGGCAATGGATTTCTCAGGTTAACAGATGTCCTGCTGGTGTTACATACGCCTCATGCAGGTGACCACCATAGGACCCCCCCCCAAAAAAAAAATAATGCTTGTGTCTTGTTTATATCCACAAAAGGCATACACACACACACACACACACACACACACACACACGCACGTGCGCTCACAAATACTCATAAATACAAACACAAATGCACAGCCTTGCTTTCCACTCTCAACGGGTGGCAGCTAAAGTCATCTCTGCAATTCCCCCCCCCCTCTTCTTTCCCGTCTCCCCTCCTCCTCCTCTCCTCTCCTCTCCCTCCTCTCCCTCCTTCCCTCTCTTCATCCCACTATCACATCGGACAGGGTCTACTTATAGTACCACGCCAGAGAGGAGAGAATGGAGAGAGAAAGGGTATTATGACAGTGAGGAGAGAAAGAGAGGGAGCGGGAGAAAAGAAAAGGCAGACAGGGTATTATGAGAGAGAGGGATGAGAGCAGTGAAGGCATTTGGAGTCTTTATTCGCCTTCCTAAGCCACGGGCTGCGCTCCCAATCCGATTGGTCGATACGGCCAGGCATGTAAATGAAATGCAAAGCAGAGAGACCCTGACTTCCCTTTGCCAATTTGTGGGCCCCTTTTTCTCTTCCTTCCACCGATGGCTTCTTTCTTTTATCAATCTGTCTTCCTCGCAACGTGATGCCTTTCTTCCTCAGTGTCACTGTCTCGCTCCCTTAACCTCTGATTCTCTCTCTCTACCTCTCTCTCTCTCTCTTTCTCTCTTTCTCTCTCTCTCTCTCTGTGGAAGATAATGATTTGCCTTTTCTGTGAGAGCTGAACTCTGCACTTCTCTAATGTTCAGCTCGAAGGATTTAATCCACCGAGGCTTTTTTTATTTCCTGGGAAACTCCAGTGGTGATTAAGCATATGTTCTAGTGCGTGTGTGCATGTGTGTGTGTGCGTGTGTGTGTGTGTGCATTATGTCCTCACACACTGTTGGTACAGTGTGGGATTTGAGTCCATTAGAGGTGGCTTGCTCTAATATACCGTCTATGCTCTTGCATCCTCTTCACTTTATTATTATTAGGGGAACCCACAGGCCTGGCGCTCAAAAAAGGTCTTATTATTTGTTCAAAGTATTATTTATTCACTAATATCTATATCCTAGAATATCCCGAACCACTCCATGATGTGGGATAGGCATCTCATTTAGGGTCTGTGGTGGAGGCAACCCCCCCCCCCCCACCTCCTCCTCCCAGAAGGAGGGACTGTTGACACTAAACTCATCCCAGGGGGTAGAGTGCCTCTAATGGGAGCTCTGGCTGCGTAAAGCCCTGGCTATGAGATTTAGGTTGCAGTTTATTTATTTTTTTAAAGAGTCTAATCAGCTCCAGCAGTGTTTCGTGTTTTTCAACAGGACGGGACGGGGTGACAGACAGATAGACGGGGCAGGACTGATTCTGGACTTGAGTCTGTCCCAGATTAAATATGCCCACCACCGCTGTAATCCCTGTAGCTCTGCCAAATTGGGCTTTCCTTTCCTGAATTGAGCAAGTGGAGACGGGGACAGGAAGAGAACGAACATCAGAGAGGGACGTTTAACACAACGAGACCCGGCTGGACTCCATGGCCTTGTGTAGAGTTGGGCTACATTTCTCACTTAATTGCTTTTCAAAAATACGCTGTGTTTGCCATGCTAGAATTATTAGGAGTTCATTATTAGAGAATGATTAGCAGTTTCAGGCTTTTGTTGAGTTTGTACTATTAAAAAAGATATAACTCAGGCTCAACTCAAACTCTAATGAACAAAGATGGGTGAACAGAGCTGGGGATGCATTTCTGAAAACAAAGAACAACAAAGCCAGTTCAAATGAGTATGAATAGCAAAAATGAATGAGAGAGAGAGACAGAGAGAGAAATGACTAAATAGGTAATCAGAGAATCACAAATGCAAGACTGGGACAAAGTGGGGGGCCAAAAGTATTTCAGGGAGGAGACCTGCTCCAGTGGTCAGTGGCTACACTTTCAGATTGTTCATCATGCAAACACTGCCACCTGCAGGCTGCAGGTTTAAACACAATTGGTTCATGATATGCACAATTCACATGCACAGAAAGACGTGCACACACACACACACAGAATGACACACCCAGGCATAGAAATACACAGCTGGCTGATAGGGGAAACTCCTTGAGAGACTGTCCAAAAATAATAGTGGGATGTAGCAGGCTACTCTGCAATCAGTTGAAGTTGACTTAGGCATAACTCTCAGTGTGTCCAGAATGCATCTAAAACTCCCATCTGCATAAGTTATCTGTTTGGAGATTCCTGTCAAATATTCAAAAAATAGCCGATTACCTTTGATGTCAGTTTTGCCATTTCTGCCCAGGTGTTGCATACAAGTGTAAGCCGATCCAAATTAGTCTTAACTGATGACAATTCCACCTCTGCTGTGATAAAAACCAACCAAAAGTCATCATGTTGCTATTATCAGCAGCATTACCATGATAGAATTACAACACACACACAAAGTGACTGACAACTGATTTCAGAGTCACTTTTTAACTGTATTGTAGTTTAAAAGGAGCCACAAGATAAGCACAAGCCAATACTAACATACAAATAACTCTGAAACCGTGAACAGCAGGCCGGTCTGTGATGAAATAACGAAAACACTATAAAGTGGTGAGAGTCTCACTTTGTATTTTGGTAATATCTTCGGTGCTAAGCGCTCTTTGCTGTGGTGTTTCTGCACTGCACTGTGTGTCTGTAGGTGATGCTCTTTTTCCTGGGAAAGACCTAACAGACACCGAGTGTTTACAACAGCAAATGTAAAAACTTTCATGAACTGGGTAGAGGTTGAATCACTATCAGTTGGTGATAGAGTGGAAAAATTGACATTTATTTATATGAAAATATTGAGATTATTACTCACATTGTTACACTCCTTAGTTATTTTTGTTGCCAAGTGCTTCTCTGCCTACTGCATGCTTGGTGTGTGTGTGAGTGTGTGTGTGTGTGTGTGTGTGTGTGTGTGTGCGTGTGCATGCATATTTGCTTGTGTGTACTTGTTGTCTTTCTGTGTGTATGTGTTGTGTTTTTCTCTGTGTCTTTTTGCATGTGTGTATGTGTGTGTGTCTTCCTGTGCCTGTGTCTTTCCATGTGTGTGTGCTCCATGTCTTTCTCTATGTGTGTGTGTGTGTGTGTGTGTGTGTGTGTGTGTGCAGGTATGGGCAGTGTGTGGGAAGCTGCACTCAGACGTACAGCTCACTGACAAGAGGGAGGAGGCCTACCATGACACACGTCAGGCACACACACACACACACACACACACACACACACACACCGCTCTTCATCCTCTCCTTCCTCCTCCCCTCCTCCTCCTCCCCCTCCCTCTCTTCCTCGCCCCCCCACAGTCCTGCCAAGCTGACAGCTCCAAGCTCCGTGGCAAATGAGTCTCGCTCGCATTACAATCGCGCGGGACAGATTCCATTAGCGCTATCTGAAATTGAGCGCGGGGAGCAGAGAGCGGGAGGCAGCGGCGCGCGCCCTTATCAGAGGGAGAGGGTGAGCTCCGCCGACGTCACTAATCCACCGGGCGGGATGGAGCAGGCACACACACACACACACACACACACACACACACACACACACAGAAAGACATGGAGCACAGACACATGGGAAGGCATGCACAGGAAGACACACATACACATGCAAAAAAGACTCACACAGAAAAATGCACAACACATACACAAACACACAGAAAGACATGGAGAACAGACACACACAAACACACAGAAAGACACACAGAAAGACACACACACACACACACACACACACACACACACAGAATGACATGCACAGAAAGATATACACACACAGGAACCAAAAGACTCATGCATGTATGCAGAATCACACACACACACACACACACACACATGCAAATCCACACAAGGACACATGCATGGGCGCACACAAAATGTACACCCACTTAGCATACACTCACACATACAAACGCACACACACACACACACACACACACACACACACACACACACCACACCACAGCCTCAACTCTCCCATTCCACAATGTAATGGAAAGGACCAAAATTCGCATTTAGCTATAGTGAGAAAGAAATGATGAAACCGGAGGAAAAAAGGCAGCAGATCAACTCTCTCACACAGTCGGCTCTCTCTCTCTCTCACACACACACACACACACACTCACGCACACACACACACACACAGCCTGGCAGGTCTGTTCAGTGATGGTGGGGGGATTTGTAACGTGTCAGTCCGCTGGTTTGAGATGAAACTGAGCCTCTCTCACTCTCACTGAGTGATCTCTACCTCCCTGCTTGTGGAATCTCAATCTGTCGCTCCCTCTCTCTCTCTCTCTCTCTCTCTCTCTCTCCCTCTCACTCTCTCTCACACACACACACACACACACACACACACCAACACATGCACATAGACACAAACTCTTCTCTCTCACTATTTCTCTCTCCTATTCTTACTCACACATTCAAACATCCTTGCAAAGCATACAATACTTAAACACATTTTCTTTTTCCATACATATACATGCCTCCCCCCACTCAACACACACACACACACACACACACACACACACGGCACACCCCACATGAACCCCCCCCCCCACCCCAGTGTCCTCATCCTCATAGTTATTAACCCTTGACACATAAATCCAAGGGTATGTGGGTGTGTGATATTAGGTATGGGCGTGTGTGTGTGTGTGTGTGTGTGTGTGTGTGTGTGGAGTGGAGAGGGGGGTAATCTTTATGTAGTGGGGTTCTTTTCACACAAGATCACTCAATTTAAATAGAGCGGGAACACTTTGATGTCTCTGCCGTCTCCCTCGCTCGCTCTCCCTCTCTCATTCACCCCTCTAATTTGCTGCATGTCGCCCCCCTCTGTGCCCCAGTGATAAGGTGTAATGAGAAATGTCTTCAAAACGACTCGCACCTATCGCGGATGCTAATTGAGCGTGATGCCATCATCCGCAGCACAAGCCGAGAGCGCTCCTCAGATCGGCTTTCATCCTTGACCATTAACGGCGCAGGTCTGAGGCGGGCGAGGGAATAACCAGCACCACTTCAAACTATAGGAACCAACAAAAAAAATCAGAGCGATACAGTTCAGTTCGCATCAACCAAACACGACCAACGCCCCCCCCCCCCTCCCCCCCCACCTCAAAGACACAAAGTAATGAGGGGAAATACCATCTTCATTAGTTGTCATTTACAGGGAATTACGGCGATGCCTCCTCGGGGCTGTATTGGTCACGCTGCGGAAACAGAGCAGGGAGCAGCGAGGAGGAGAGGGAACTGGGAGCAGAAGAGGGAAAAGAGGACTTTGAAAAAGATACGGGAATAGTGGAGTGTTTGGCCTATATTCATCCAGCAGCAGAGGGGCCACCACAGCAAGAGAGCTCGTTAAAGTGGGAAAATATGAAAGACAAAACACACCTTTCATCCAACCTCTTCCCAGATACAAATAACACAGCTGGCACTAGAACCAAATCTAGGACAAAAAATGGATGGATGTTGAAGAAAAACGCAGAAAATGATAAGGAAATCAGTGGGATAATGTATGTATGAAGGGGAGGAGGATCGGCGGTGGTGTGCAGGGGGAAGGGGAATATACAAAGTGTCATATCAGCAGGCTTTATATGAATGGCATAGTGAGGAGAGTGTGAAATGACTCATACATACAGCATACTCCTTATGGCTTAGGTGAGCTGTATGGTAAAGTGGATTGCCTCCTCTGACAGATTTTAAGGGTCGGGCCTTCCCTTCCCTTCCCTTCTCCCTTCTCCCTTCCCTTCCCTTCTCCCTTCTCCCTTCTCCCTTCTCCCTTCTCCCTTCCCTTCCCTTCCCTTCTCCCTTCCCTTCTCCCTTCTCCCTTCCCTTCTCCCTTCTCCCTTCCCTTCCCTCCCAAATATGTGTGATGACACCAGCCATGGCGGTAGAGCAGGAGGCCACTTGGTGAGACACAAGACACTCCGGATTACCAATCCACCGCCACAACATCACCTCCCTAACAGGATAACACAGCATAATAAACTCCATAAAATAATCAAACTTATTAAAACTCTTAACCCCTATTTAATACATTCTTTTCGGCTTACATATACTGGCATTCACTGTTAGTCTAGCCACAAAAGAGGATAGTCTTATAAGACTAGAACACAGGACAGCAGCTTGTGACGCCTTAATATTGCCTTTAATTGGATTTGTAAATTGTGTGGCTAAATTAACGCTTTCTGTGGCTGCATGACTTAGTGAAATGTGTACGGGAAAGAGAAAAGAAGTGAAGTCTTAAAGTTAATTAATCGTCTCTGGCCCCGGCTTAATTAAAGTTTCCCAATGTTTGTAGTTAATGGGTGGATTGATGGAACAATGGTGCGAATGCCCCTGCTACCTCCAGAGAGAGCCCGCAGAGAGTTATGGAGACGAGAGGAGGATTTCAAAGCCGTTGATTACCGCTGACACACACACACACGTGCACACACACACACACACACACACACACACACACATGCACAATGACACAAATACATGAATGTATACCCTTACATGCATGTTTGTGTGCACGAACAGACACGCAGAGACATAAATACGAATGCAAACATACACGCACGCACACACACACACACACACACACACACACACACACACACGGACACAAACACATGCAGAGGGGCAGGAGAGTCCCCTTCAAACTTCCCCGTCACAGATACCCATTACTCCCATTGAGGGTTTCACATTAATTAGCTGGGATCAAAACCTACAAATCCCTCCGCTGAGAATTCAACTGTATTACTGAGCCCTGCCTCCATCATCTATTCTAGGTCCCCTGACACACACACACACACACACACACACTCACACACACACACACACACATCAAAAATGAACTAAATGAAATGAACATCACCAGGCATTTCCTCCAGCTCTTGTATTTCTTGGTTCGGCCATTCAGACTCTTGCATTCTGGGCTGTTTTCTTCTAGATGAGCATTTTAACTAACGATTATTAGTACTTTTAGCACAGCGCTGATGAATTCATGACAAATTCATATCAGTCAGCAGCTACACATGGGACATTTTGTGTTGTCAGTGTAGAGAGTTGCTTCCTGGGTGTGTTTCCCATGAAAATAAAGTCTCACTACTGACACTGAGAAAATCAGGCTGGAGTGATGAGGGAAGATTGCCCTCATCTGGAGTGTTTGGGACATGCTGCAAAAACACATTTTCAACTGCAGCTAAGTTATGTGTGACAATTTACTCTAAAGAGGTTGATAAATAAGTGACCTCATTTACACATTGTTTCAAACACAAATCTTCAAAATCCAGGAAAACTGAGACTGCTCAGTACATTCCCACTGCCTTTATAAGAGTCTATGCTTTGAATATGGCTGAATCCCCCAAATTCCAAATTTGGGGATACAGCCAGGTTCAGCAGCCAAGTGTCCCTCTGCATTAGTGAGAGCTGTCCTGTGTCAAAGCAGCAACAGAATGAATGACTCGAATGAAAAGATGAAAAGTAACCCTTAAAGTTGTTTATCTGCATGTTGGGAAAACAATCTATTCACAGTTTAACCTAAAGTTGAACAAATTCTACATTTCTCTGTGCATTTAAAAATGCTGGTTGCCAAGTTATTTTAAACTCTTTCTTAGAAGCATTTTCAGTTGCATATACTGTATTGCAAAATGCTTTCCATACAAATTAGTTAGGATACTGATTGACAAACAACAAGAGGTATCACCGATTAATATGCATTAGGTGAATAATACAGTATATCTTAACATATACCACAAAGCAACTTTGTTCATATATTTCTGCGGTCTCTTCTGTAGACTCTCTGCAGCTCTGCGGATTTCTGTTCTTCCTCCTCCCTCCCTCGCTGTGGAAGAGATTAAATGCTGTGTGTCACTAAGATACCCATGAAATAGGCTTCATAATCTTTGAAAGAAAAAAAAAAAAAAAACTCCCTCTTCCCCATGGTTCAAGAGTGAAATAATTTCTGAACAAACTTTTGAATAACACCACCCTCAGCAGGTCTCCGAGAGTCTTTCAGGAGAGGCATCTGGAAAAAGGCTTTGCAAGGAAACTAACTTAATTCTTTTCAACTATTATTTCAAATCGTGCGCTCCGTAATTTTGCACACATTTGCAGCTTCTTATCACATTTGCGTGGTGATGTACATGACTGCCAAAAGTGCTCATTATTATGGTAGATTATTTGAAGAGGTGATGCAACTCAAAGCAACCCCATCATGATGTGGATGCCCTGCGCTCTACCATATAGCTGGTGGAGAGCGCCCTCTGCTGGCCTGGAAACACACCGCACTGACTGACTAAACATACATGACTAAACATATACATGTAATAAGCAAATCCTCGGCTGTTCAAATAATGACATGCTTATTTATCTCATCCCCTCTCAAGGCTGAAGAGTCTCTTCTGGCTTCACTGTCACAGCATTACCATTATTATTTATATCTAGTGATTCAAAATGATCTCCTCTCCTCTTCACAGTAATAATTAGGAGCAACACGACTCCACACATCACAACCAGGAAGCAGATCCAGCTTTTAACAGGTTTATTGACATGTGTATAGCGATTGTCTGTGCACCGGAGGATTACAGAAAGGTATGATATAAAATAATACAAAACAGCTGTACATATACTGATGTTTTTAAAGGAATGCATTACTAACCGTGAGGTCTTAAGCTGTGTAGTAGGGTCAACTATTCACCTGATAAGGTGAGTTCATAAGAGAAGGTTGAAGTTTTTTTATCAGGGATAAAGGTAAATTAGTACATAAAAAAACCCAACAAACAAACAAAAAAAAACACAACAGGATACTGAAGGTGGTATTGAACTTAAGGATGATGCCAGGCTAAAATAGGTCTCAGAGAATTTCACCAATACTAAAATCCAAAAAGAAGGAAAAGTAAATTGCATATGGACAACATCAACCCAAGCTGGGTTCAAATTAAGAACAAAGTAAAAGGATAGTAAAGAAAAATAAACTAACAAAAATAGACATTTCACGTCACAAATCATAGAAGCCAAAAGGGTGCTGCAACTATTCTTCCATCCACATGCCAATGGTAATACATTAACCGTTATACATATTATCTTCAAAAGCAGGATTCACTGGTGCGGCTCCAGTGGTTTTGGCGTGCTTAATAAAGGGCAGCTGACTGAGATGTTTTCATAACCCTGTTTGTGAACCTGTCTGGTTTCACTAAACCCCTTGGAACTGGCAACCCTTTTATTACTACCCGTATATGAAGTGTAGGACTGATCCTTGACCTGCTGTAACGCCCCCTGTAGTTACAGGGCATTTGACAAGGAAGTTTGTTTTCACATCTGACGCCCGTTTGAAGGACTTGCAGCTCTGAAACCTTTTAAATATCTGACTGAAATGTCTCCTACCAGCCCGAAATCACTGTGCAACACACTAATCCTGAGCTACAGTAATTAGCAGCACTACGTCAATTATCCATCACACCAAGTGTTTAAATCTTGTATTTAGACTTTACATGCAACTGTTTTTTTTCTAAAGCAAGTCAAAATATTCTACCAAAATATAGGGAGTTAATATCACGTAATTCATTATCTTGAAACCAGTAGAATGACTTTCCCTAGCTCAAGATTTTCCCCCTTTTCAGTCTAAATACAAAATGAAAACAATTGTTCATATATGGATAATTTTCTGCAGTGAATTGGTTTAGTGGAAAATATTAGCATAGTAGTACAAAGTGGGAATTTATGGGTCTCATTCATAAACGTCACACATCTATCAAGTATCAGGAGTGGGGCTTTGTTTTTGTTTTTTGGAAAGGTCTTCCAAAAACAGAGATGCTGCGGTTCTGACAGCTGAGGACTTGGAAGACATCCTGGTCTATCTCTTCTCACAGGGAAAAACACTCTGAGCATGAATACAGTTTGGCAATCCACCGTGCAAAGTCGTGAGCGAGAGTGTTTATATGTGTATAGAGTATGTGTAGTGTACATACGTGTACGTTCAGCACATGCAAGCTAGACACAATTTCATGTGGGTGTGTATTATCAATTATACATCTTCCATACTTGAGGCTATTATTGACACAATCTGACTTTTCAAGCTAGACCATAATCAAGCTACACCATAATATTCAATTACAAAAATAGTATCACAATATAGACAATTCAATATGAGCACCTGGGAAGGCTAAATATAGCCTGAGTATTTGGCTACATTCATTGTCTGGGCAATGTTTGTGGTAGCGTTGTGTGTGTTTGACACAGTGTTGGCAATATTTTCTCACTCACAAGCTCTCCTAGATCTACCACACAATAATATTCTGAAACACACAGAACTTGCTTACACTGAGAAACAACAGTTAACTAAAACCAATTATCAGTTAGAAAAATAGTTGTATTTTTTTTTTTAAACACTGAACATCTAAAAGAATCCCTCCCTCGTCCCCAAATAAATCCCTCCCCATTTCCTAACAAAATAGTTTTCTTTGAAACAAAAAAAGTTAATCTTTTGAGGTTATGTAAGGTCATACCTTTTGACAGTCCATCATACTCTTAAACAGACCCTGTTTAGCATAATTCAGTAACCAGAAGTGTGTTCAAATTAACACGGCAATAACAATCCAACACGCACACTTTGACAACACCAGCTACTGTGTTGTGAGTCGGGATCTGTCGGCATTTCTGTCAGCATGCTCAGGCTACTTAATGCATCTCAAATGAGTAAACCTAGCAGGTAATTAGTTATTGATTCAAGTTACTAGTCATTGCTTGCGTTACATATACTCATATATGTGGTCTAACACCATATTTGGAAAAATAAAACCACAGAATTGAACACACCTCTGGTTGAGCCCTTGACCTGGAAACCATTTTCAGCCATGTTTGAAGTGATCTATGACCCTGCTAAACATAGCACAACAACTAGCTTATCTAGGAGGGTATTGCATGGGAGTGCTATTATTGCTTTAGAGAGTTATGAAGTGGATTTTGCCCAAGTTTAAAACCAGGCCCCTGTCTATACCCCGTCTGCTTGGAAATCAGAATCAGATCTGGTGGGAATAGGTAAGCTCGCCATGGTGTATCTACATGCAATGTTCCTTCTAAGCCAGTGATGTTCAGTCCTGTGCCATGGAAGAGTCAGCAGGTTTTCATTCCAACCAAATACTACACCAGCTGATTTCACCAATTAGCAAAACCTTCAACCAGAGGAGGAGGAATGAATTAGTGAAATCAGATGGTGTAGTGTTTGGTTGGAAAGGAAACCTGCAGACTCTTCCATGGCACCAGACTGGACACTGCTGGTTCAGAGGGAACATTGTCCTCATGACAGATACTGACATCTCTTCCGTCATGTTTAATTCACCTATCCTGATCCTATACAGATCAACAAACACAGAGGGAGAGACAGGGGGAAGGGATCTTTAGCCCAGGGCTGCATTCAGCAACACAATGTTGACCAACGTTCAGATTGAGAGTAGAACACACAAGGTTTTCTAACATGTGAAAAATGATGTTAGACCAAGGAGGGGCAATCGTGTGCAGGTTTTTATTCCAAACAAAGACTACACAAGGTCATTTCACTGAGCATTTCATCCTCCTGTGGTTGAAGGTGTGATAATCAGTGAAATCACCTGCTGTAGTCTTTAGTTGGAATGGAAACCTGCAGACTCTCGGCTCATGACTGCCCCTCCCTGTGTTAGACCCTTTATATCAATGACCTTTCTATACTGGACATTGTTCAACGTTTGCAACATGAATGAAGCCCAGGTATCATTCTGTTATCGTGTTAGTGGTTGCTGCGCTGCGGTGGCTAGTCGATGGGGCCCTGGAAGATGAGCCGCGTCCAGCCGGGGGAGCTGAGGGCGGTCGAGCAGAAGGGGCAGACGGGTCTGAAGGCGTGGGTCCCGTGGGGCAGCGGGGTTTCAGCCCAGTACTTGGCTGTCCTCTCTGAGCAGACATGGCCGCACGGCACAAAAGCGTGTGTAGGGGCTCCGGCGTCCACATACACAGCGGGCTCACACCCGAGCCACAGCGGCACGTAGGGGCCCAGGCTCCTGCACAGGGGGCATTCACGGCGGACTGTGGAGCTCTCGCCTTCTCCTTGTTCCTCCTCTCCCTCAGATCGCTGGCCCCAGTCGTGGCGTCCGTGAACATGACCGCAGGTGAGGTAGACCCAGGGCTGCCGTTCTTCAAGGCTGCGACGACACATCAACAGAGCGGCATTATTTTCAGCTTGGTGCAAACTACTACTAGCACTATTCTTTAGCTGTTTTTTTGACATATTAACATCGCTTTTGTAGATGCAATAACTACCAAAGTGTAAAACACAGAGACTAGTTTGCTTATAGGCAAGCTTCTGGAAATTTCACATGAAACAAGATGAATAACCTGATAGGAAATTAATCATTAAACTGAAACACCAAGTGACCAAACCGACCCTGTCATGTATCACATGTGGCACCCACCTGTGGCTGCGTGGCAGACTGGGGAAGGCCAGTGTGCTGAGGCCGACGGGGCACTGGGGCCGCGCGGCGTTCAGCTCCTGGCGCAGTGCTTCCAGGTGCCGCAGGGTGGGAGCGCGGAGCAGCCCCTCTCCAGTACGCCACAGCAGGGTGGCACCGCACAAGTCCACCAGGGAGCCGTCACGCAGCGCGCTGCTCTCCCCCTCAGCCTGCAGAGCATGACACACACAAGCCAATTAAAGCACAAACAGGCGCAGACAGATGCAAGCTTACAATGACAATTAGTGGTAATGATGTAAACAGTCTGTTTTTCTGCAACATTTGACTGAATCCCAGTAAAAAAAAGGCAAGGGGTAAGAGAGGAAGTAGCTAATATTATGAATCCTAGTGTTCTTGCTACCAACTGAAAAAATGCAATTTAGCCGTACTAAGTTATCTAGGTTAGGTAGTTCACCTAGTGGACCTTCCAAGTTCAAAGTAGCCCTCCATAGTAGTCTTATAGCTATCTAGGTAAAGTAGTTATCTAGCCTGCTGACGTTCCAAGATTATGAATGCTATAATCATTAATAAATGAAAAAAAAACAAAAAAAAACAGAAAGGCATTTTGCCATTTATATTTTTTTATATTTTGACCCGAGTTCGCCACTTAGCTACATTGTGCTCTGAAAAACTGTGGGTCTTTGCCTCCCCCATTGAGCTTTAACTCAATTATTTCTGCCTCCAGAGCAGATCTGCCTCAAAGAAATGTATGTATAATTAAAACTACAATCTGCCACACATACACACGCACAAGTGTAAGCACAAAAACAAGCCCAAGCACATGCACACTTTGCGTGCACACACACTCGTCACTCATCCCAGCATGTGACTGACCAGTTTGCCGCGGCTGGGTCCGGAGCGTGTCTCCCGCAGGGCGTAGACGTCACCACACACAGAGATCTCCCTCCACAGGCCCTGCTTGGAGTCCTCGGGGAACCCCTCTGGGTGCATCACGAGCACCCCGTTGGTGGTCAGGCCGTCCATGTGCCCATCAGGGTTTTTCCATTTGGTGGCTTTTTCCTGTGGAAGCACAGACATGGTGGATATAATCATTCATAACACTGACTTTCTAGCTGAATTAAAACGTAAATATGAGTAAAGTAAATATGAATGGCCAATGTTTTAACTCTTGTCTTTGTCTTTGTTAATGAGGATGAGAACTAGGGTTGAGCATTGTTGTAAATCTTTCAATGCCAATACCAATTCTAATACTTCAAATTCAATACTGGTTCTAAAACTACGCTTTTTTCAGTCCTTTGGTGAATTAAATTAGATTTCATGATACAATATAATAAACTATTCTTTATCTAAGTGTTCTTTATCTAAGCGCCATCTGCTTTTCTAAGTAGAATCGGATCATATTCAATCAATATCGTCAGAACAAATGTCCACACACAAGAAGAAATTCTCAAAGTAAGAATACAACATTTTGAGGTTTTCAGATACCTTCCGATGACTTTAAATTGATACAAACGCCAAAAATTGCTACATAACTGATATGTATTGCTTTTTGATACCCAGCACTAATGAGAACTGACTGTGACTCCACTCAGTCTACCATGTAATTTTACTCCATTCATTACACTACGATTTAGTAAACTGACTCCTGACACCTTAGCCTATTTTCCAATCACTTTTCATTTTGCTGCATGCTCTGCATTATTTCCCCTACATCCTTTGAAATGTTTGCATTCCTTGCAAGTTCAAACTGTTCCCTCGAATCCAATTCATGAATATCAACTCCATAAATCTCTCTACTCACCCCTAGGAAGATGTTTTTGGAGGAGTCGAAGCCAGCGGCGTAGATGCGTGCGGTGTAGGGAGGGTTGCGTTCACACACCACTCTGCAGGCAAAACGTGAGATGGTGCTGGGGGCGATGGAGGGGTCTTCCCCCTCCTTCCCCCCTCCGGAAGTGTCTGTCACCACAAAGTCAATGGGACTTTCCGTGGAGCGCCCGATCTGTAGAGGAACAGCACAGAGAACTGTCTTTTACAATCCACTGACAGAAAGGTTGGCCATCCTGAATATTATTCATCAAAAATCCAATTTAAAGTGATATTTTAACATTGGTATAACATTTATTAGTTTCAGACATGCACTGGCTTCAGCTTTGTGCTGTGATCCAATTTTTCCTGGTTTAGATTTTCCCACATAATGGAGGCTTTCATTGTTGTGAGTGTTGCCAGAGAGATAAAAGAGTTTTATCTCTTATATTGTAAAAGGCCATTTTAAATTATTGATAAAGAAAGTTGGAGAACTGTCAGGATAATCATGGACACACACATCAGGATCCTAAGGTTGGAGGTTCAGTACCCATGGATTCATAATAAAATGAGATGAGATGAGGTGAAATTATTGTACGAAAGAGAGTGTGACTGTAATTCAAAGTATCCAGGTTCTTATTCCCGGAGTGTTTCTGCTGGTTTGACTGTATCTGGGTCCCACTTCTAAGCTGGCACCCCTCTGACTTATTTTTGGGCTCAATGAATATTCATGTGTCCCCGCTGTGAGAGAGCCTGTGTCACATAGCTGATGCTGCACGGTGAGTGGCCGCGTGTGTGGGTGCTGTAGTTTGTGGTTCGAGCTCTGGGCGAAACGAAGGTCCTAATGCCCATATCTTCCAGTCTCTGTTTCACCTGTTCTCATTTTAATCATAGAGACTGGAAATCAAGTCAAACTACCCAAATGTAATTTCTGACACCTATTAGAAAATCACTCCTCTTTCTTGGATCTTTGTCAAAGATATTAGGGGTGGATGAAAATTAGTTAACATTATGAGTCATGATTTTAAATTGATTTTTGTAGTTGTAAAACTATAGTCTCCTGCATGTACTATTGGACACAACAGAGGGGGCTCTTGAAGGTTAACCCCCCTCTATTTCCTCAGCTGTTTTCAACTGTTCTTTCTCAATTGCATTCTTTATAAAAAAATATATAAAGACTTCTGTCAGCAAGGTTTAACCAAACCAGAGAGGAAAAATCCAACCTAAAACAGAATTGACATTGTCCCTCGGATCTTGGACAGTTCAAATAGTATTTGCATAGAAGAATGTATAATTTGGAAAACAAATATGGTAATTTGTGATCATTTTAAGAACTTTGTGTACAAATACAGTGTTTATTCTTTTACACACAAGCTTTTATTCTTATTATTGCTCACAGCTCTGAACCAAAATGATTTGGCAACTGGATGACATTATGTAAGAGCATTTTGATTCTCTTGTTTCTAGTTTTGGGAGAAATTTGTTCATGATAACAAATCCAGACTAAAATCATGGGAATAACGGGATGGATTATTTTTTCTTTAAATCCTGACATTGTCTAAGGAGGACGGATGAAAACCTTTATTGGTTCCCTGGGGCGTCATTACCTGAAACATGTCTGTGTTGTTGTCATGGCAGTACTCCACCACCACCGTCTGGTTACGGGACAGAGTGAAGGAGATGCTGTGCTGCCCCCTGCTGTGGACCGCCTGCAACAACAACGGCATGCAACAAGGGCCGCATTCAGATAATCTGGAACAGTCTTGAGTTTTAACTTTTAGACATGGGAGGATGGAAGGAGAGAAACACTGTTGGCATTTTCTTGACAATCCATAATTCAAAAGGCAATAAAAATGGTTCTATATTCATAATTCTAAAATAAAAGTCTCAAACTGTAATGATGCATGTGATAGCACATGACCATGTGCTGATGGTGATAAAAATGTCACTTCTTTCCAGTTTCAACAGCCAGGGGACTGTTTCAAATTCCAAGAATTAAAATAGAAACAATCATGCATCCACAGATAGGAAAGAGACACACACATGCAGATAGATGGATGCACACACACACACACACACCCACCCCCACCCACACACACACACACACACCAGTCTTCATGCGTATAGTCATCCTTCCTCTGGCCCCTTTACTAAAGACAAGAGGGAGTCACAGGAAGGAAATGAATGTCCCACACTGATAAAAAACACACACACACACACTCTCACACACACACACACACACAGACCTTGCTGTCCTGTGGCGTGTTGAGGATGTGCACGGTGCTGGGTTTGACGCCGTTGGCCTTGGTCCGTCGGTAGAGAGCGAAGCGGCTCTTTCTGCGCCCGCGGTCTCCGCTGGGGAGAGAGCCATTGTACCTGGAGAAAAAACAAACAAAAACAAACACGGGACAAAAATAAGGCCATGGAAACAAACACATCATGTAGACTAGACTAAACCTGACTAGACTGGAATAGACTTGGCAAGACCAGACTAGACTAGACTAGAATAGAATAGAATAGAATAGAACTTTAGTATCCAGGCAGGTCAGAAAAATTTAATGGCCTAGCTTCAGGCAGAGTTAAAAAACAATGCAATATGAGTCATCACACATCAGTACACAGGGCGGACTCAAAGACAATATGTACATAGAATATATAGCCTAAAGGAAAAAGGAGAATGTTTCATTGTTCTCTGCACCCTGAAGAAGTCCTGGTGGGGCCGTTTTCTTACATTTTAACATGAAATAGCCATGGTTAATAAAGGCTTTTTAACTTCATACAGAGGAGAGTGCCTTGGATTTTCTCTTCTCTTTCTTCCTTTACATATGGACTCCCCACAACACGTTTGAAACCCATGCAGTGTTCCTCTTCTGATCAACACTGTACATAGAATATAGTTCAATTACAGTTCATCTAGCTTTAATGAGGAAGCTGATGGTGGAAGGAACAGAACACATTGTTGTCTTGTTCCTAATCTCTGTTTACGATCTCTGCTGATACTCATGGGAAAACTAAAGCTACAAATAAAATGCCACCAATGCCACCAAGACCTTTGTACACATAACTGCAATCAGAGAGCAAACGAAATTGTGTTATTGTTGTGCGTCAGTATGGCTGCGTTATTACAGCGTCTATTAAAACGAATTACAAACACAGCACTCACTAGCCACTCATGATTCATGTATGACTGTTGAACCTCACCCATAGGACAAATACCACTCGAGTCTCATTCACTCAGTTTGCACTTGAAACTCGCGCTCACTGTAGAGGAGCGAGCTATTGTTAACCTCTCTTTACAATGAAACACATTTTCAGAGTGACAGAATAATTTCCACAACTCCTTCGCACAATACCATTACTGTATAGCCTTGAGTAACTGCTCTAGTTAAGATTCAGAATAATAGATTTTTGCTCATTAATACAAGCAGACATGCAAATTTAGATTCTTCTTTGTGTGAGGCTTGTAAATAATCTAGTCTAAGCCTAGAGTGTGCACTATTTTTATAATTCAATTTCAACCACTTTTTGAAAAGATGATCTCAGTTTTCATGTGTTTTTAATGAGTGTGTAGCATGATTTTAACTTTCCACTCTGGCAGGGGTTTTGGCTAAAACACTGACTTCATCCTCAATTTCCCAATGAAGCTGAGTGGAACTTCATTTTCACGGTCTGGGTTCACACAGAAGGCTGTATGCTGGTTTTAAGCTTTTGGCTAATCAGCAGCGCATGGTCCTTATTAAAAACTATTCAGAGGATGCCCAGTGGGCAAGAATACTTTGTGAAGGACATTAACTCTGCCTTCACTGGCCTTCAAATTGGATCACCTCGCAGGGCATCTGGTCCGGCTCTGGTCACAGATCGTTCTCACAGTGGGGTCTCAAAGTGGGGTCACGGGACTAGTGCCTCCTTTGATTGTTTGCACAATGAGATATTGTACTGGAAAATGGGTATTCTGGCTAGACGTTTCACTATCTCCATTTGTTATCACCTTTCCTCTATGACATTTTGAGAAACTAGCCTATGTGTTAGATAAAGACCCCTTTTACACAGGTATCTGTCCTGGGTGATTGGATTGTGTTTGGATAGAGCAAAAACACATCAAATCCAGGCGTAAATGCAACCAAGATGCATTGACGATCATCCAAATGACATCAGAAGGCCACATTAACAACAAAGTGTAAGTGCAATGTGTCTCCAATCCACATATACTGTAGCAACTAAACCTTTTCTGGATACGAGACACATGGTATTGGCAAGTGTAACAGGGGCCAGTTTGAGTTGAGGTTGAGTTCAGTCAGTATCAGTTAGTTTCAGTTAGGTACCTACCAGTGGGAAGTTTTATGATTTTTAAAGTCCAGAATGTAAAATAGTTGCTGAAATCTGGGCAGAGCCAGGTAATCATCTGAGTTTTTGACATTTCTAACCAGTCATACATCTAGCAAAAAAAACAGTCTGCTCTCTGAAATAAACAAAATTGCATATATTTCTCTATATTTATATTAATCTCCCCTTGCATTCTTAGAGTCTCTTAGTTTCCCTTAAACCAATTTGCATCAGATACACATACAGTATGACTGGTAAATAAAATTTGATCTACTTCACAGTTTATGTCAGTGCTAGCTGCTCAGTTTGGTCAACTGGTTAGCTAGTTATTATCTGTAAAGAGTTTTTTATTGTTTTATCGTTTGTACAGACCCAGGGCTGGTGGATTTAGGGTTAGGGTTAGACTGAAACTAAAATACGTATAAGTTGCTGTAGCGGAGAGGTGCCTATAATCTATAATGATACAACACATCAAATTACCAGTCGTGCGAGTGTTGTCAGACTGTCTGGTTCACAAATTCATCTAAATTTTGGAACACCTGGATTCGAAAGGAATGGTGTGAAGTAAGTTCAGAGTGCTCTCTCTCCTTCCAAAGCAAGTTTCCTTACTGATCTGTATAATAATGATAATGTGATACTTTTATTGATCCCTATGAGTCTCTTTTTGTTTGACCTCCTCCAGGGAGATCAAATCGCAGGCTCAGCTATAGAACAGCATCCCTGGATCTTGTAGGGATTCGGTGTCTTGCTCAAGGACACTTCAGCGGGGCAGATGCATGCAAACACGAGGTTCCTCTGGGTGAAGGAGGGTTTCTCTAACCACTAGAGCACCCTAGAGCTGCCCGATGTGCGTGTGTATGTACGTGTGACTGAGTAGTTTGTTGACATTATGCATGTTTATTCAGCTACACTGCCGTGCATCTCAGGATCATCATTCGTTTACTGTAGCTACCAACCCTCAGGCTAGAGCGGGGCAGAACAGATAGTCAGCAGGCTGCTGGTGAGAAAGTCTGGAATTTTATCTGAAAAACTCTCAAAGAATAAGAAAACTGTTCCAGGATCTGTCAGGCAGGGGACATGCTCATACACCCCCGCAGTCAGTTCAAGCTAGACCTCGGCTGTCAAGAGGAGGAGTAGGTCAGGAAGAGAAGACCCAGGTGGATAGAGGTCCGAGAGGTCTGGTTAACAGGGAGAAGATGTGGAATGAGACCAAGGAAAAGAGGGCAAGGCAGAGGGCAAGGGTGAGAAAAGCAGCTTACAGAGAAAGAGAGAGTAGCCAGTGCCTTGACAAGAATATAGAAAGAAAATCGGTCAGAAGCTATCATGAGAGAACGAAGAGCGTATCAGGGCCAGAGAGCTGGTGAGATGAAGAAAAGGGCAAGGTGCTGGGAGAGGAAAGGGAGAGAGAAAGATCGGAAACAACTTAAAGCAGAGGGTCGAGGGGAAAGGCCAGCGGAAGAGCGGCTGAGCATGGTACGATTCGCCAGGCCAGTCCTGGCCTGCGTCACGCATGTGCGCACATCACGATACACACAGTATGAAATATTCACTCCTTCTGCCCCCCGACACGGGGTTTATTTTCGTTGAGGGCAAGCCACCGAGGAGACCTGCCTCTCTGAAAGTCAGCACTCAGCAGAACACAGGGAGGCTGGCAGGCTGGCAGGGAGGGGACTGGGTGAAAGACAGAGGAATGCGACACAGACAGCGTAAGAGTGGTTATGAGCGAGATAAAAGGGTGTGGGAGAGATAAACAGAGAGAACAAGAGAGGCTTTGCATGGGTGTGTGGGAAGGGGGTGTGGGCTTTCTAACAGAGCACAAGTTGAGCTTTGCTGGGCTGGACCGGCCAGGACTGCACACGGTGTCCAGGCTAACTAAGGTAATGAGCGATGGCAGGCAGCCACTGCAAAGATCACATGCCCTGCACTGAGACAGCCATCGACCACACAGGACATGTGATCATTAAGGCAGACAGATGCAGAGTCAAACCATGCTTGCATAAACAGGCCAGGAAAATATGATGTCTGACAGGCAGCAGTAGAAAGAGCATTTTGATTCTCACCAGTGTCCAGTACGGTATGTTTGGGAACAGAGCAGCTGCTCATTACGCTGAATCACAAGGATCGAATCCCACTGATCGTGATATAGGATAATCTATGTAATAAAAACAATGCATGACCAATTTTGGTTTCTATAGACAACTTGACTAGCCTGTTAGCATGAGGCCAACGCTTTGGCAGAACTAGATCAAACCTAACCTCAATCATCAGTTTTAAAATGGATTAGGCTAATAATACAGATGGCATCAAAATGGCAGGCTGGTAGCCAAAAATCCTTGATTTCCTATCCTTGATGAAGCGGAATGAAGTGACATGAACCTCATACACTGTTGAGAACACTTGTACTTCTACTTCTTGTACTTAGATCTGAGCTAAATTATCACTTCCTTCCTTTGACTGGTGGCATCAAGGGTGTAATGGACTGTTTGTGGTAACAGGAGGAGGATGAGGAGGGCTAATCAGTATTCTGATGCAGGCTGCAGCCTCCTCACTCCATGTTCAGCCAGAGGGGAAGAGAAAGGCCATTGGGTCAGTTATCTTTGGCATACACAGGAAGCTCTGCAGGGCAAGAGGGAGGTCTGTGTGAGTCTGGATCTGACTGTGTGTGTGTGTGTGTGTGTATGTATGTATGTGAGTGTGTGTCGGTGTGTGTGTTGTGGCGTTACTGGTCTAGTTTGGAGCTGCAGGGGTGGAAATGCTGTGGAAGCTGGTGGCTGTCATCAGCACATCCTGTCTACTGTGTGTGGCGGTGGTTGGTGTGTGTGTGTGTGGAGGGGGGATTTCTATTCTCCCCTTGGCATGAATGGTCGTCTGGCTGCGGTGTTTATTACCTAGTAATAAACATGAAAAAGCCTTTATGACAAAACATATATAAGGTAGTAGCAGGCTTTTTTCAGACACTGGTTTTATCCTCTGTCCCACTTTCTGCAATCACAGATCCAGCATAGTATGACATCATTGGGATTTTCAGCCTGAGCAATCGAGTGCTGATTTTACCCCCACTCCAACCATTGATGAAAAAGCGGCTACATCCGTAGTAGCCTTATTTACTACGGCTATAGTAGATTTTGCACCGTTTACACACAAACACACCATAGATGTAGAAATAAGGTATATTGGGAGGCATAGGCGGAAGGAAAGGGCTTTCATTTGGGATGCAAAGTTAGTTTGTAACATCACTACACCGACCTACACTCGAGACGTTTCATTAAAAAAAACGACAATGCTCCATTTAATGAGGAAAAACAGTTCAAATCTATTGCTATCAGAGATTTACTATTCGAAAAACGACGATAAGAACGAGATTTTATGTGAGAGCAGTGGATTAAATCTGAACTCACACGTCATCCTTTCGTTTATTGTATTGAGGGAGCCGTTTGATTTTTAGTCCACTGGTGAAACGTTTCTTCAGCCTGTACAATTTCAGTATATCGAAGTTATAGGTTAAAGTGACTTACCCCAAAATGACCAATTCGCCGTATTTTACCGGGTCTTTAATGGGCACATCATCTCCGTCCTTTTTCGGTGAATTCATCAGACTGGACTGCTCTAAAAAAAAAAAAAAAAAAAAACGCGTCCAACGGCTGTAGTAGTGAGATAAAACAATACTGGCACACTCAGAACTGAAGGGAAGTTGGTTGAATTGTAGTCTATCAAAGTTTGGGCACAGTTGGGCAAAGTTTTTTCAGACTTCTTGTTGCTTGTTTTATTGTTTTGATCCCGTGAAGGAGCATCTTTCGTGGGTTTAATATCTGTGTGCAGTAGTATCGCGACAAATCTGTTCTGTAGCATAGGGTACAACAACAGCTAACGGCAGGGAGTGGGCGATACCATGTTTAGTAGGGGTGGTCAATGGCGACTTATCCCAAGTAGTACACAATACAGTGACTTGAGGGGATAATGCACACTTTCAGCGTTATTTTAGTGTCGATAAATATTGTATGCGCGATGGGACAATACAACAATATTCATAATGCAGGATGGAAATATAATTAAGCTAGCATCCTCCCTATAAACCAAGAAATGGATGTGGCTTCGATGAGAAGCTGGCTCCTGACTAACAAAATAAAATGAGGCTTTTCGAAATTCAGAAGTGCCTGCGTCGCCCCGTCATGTCACAGCCCAGTCCTAGCTGTCACATTTATAGTTTGGGAATCTGTCTGATTTTATTTCAGAAAATCGTGCACTGATCTCACGGGTCATTATAGAGTCTGACGTAATGAGCTGCTTCACAGGGATGTGATGTAGTTAGGATGTGGGTCACCATTGCGCCCAGACGCGACACCTTTTTTTTATTGTCTGCATTTTTCATCAAGTTGGGAGACAAATAGGTCGGCTGGAGCCCCCCCTCCCCCCTCCTTTCTCTCTCTCTCTCTCTCTCTCTCTCTCTCTCTCTCTCTCTCTCTCTCTCTCTATCTACCCCCCCCCCATCTATTAACACCCCCCCATGTCTCTCTCGTTCTCTCGCTCTCTCTCTTTCTCTTTCTCTCTCTCTCACACACACACACACACAAACAGAAAAGTGTGTGAGGGAGGACAGTGTGTGATTGGCTTAAGTATGTGCTTACTCATAGTGCTGTGACCACATGAGGGCAGTGCACCTCAGTTCAACTTTCCAAATTTCTATGAAATTAGTTGACTAACTATTTACAATGTTAATATGTATGTCTAAGGAAGAGCTACACCTGTACAGTGTACTGTAATGAACAAACACTGTATTCAACTCTATTTCAGTCTATTATTCTTCTCCTTTTTTGCTGAGGAAATGCTTCAGGTTGTGAATCGGTGGAATATGAATGAATGGGATGTATAAGTTGGATCAGATACAGCAGCCTTGTCACTTACTTGTCACAATTCCTTCCAAGAACTTGGTTGCTGTTCATTGTTGTTTGATTAGGCAAAGCAAAGCCTTTGCTGCAGGCTTTTTGGACCAGACCCAGTGCTGGGGTGGCTGTAAGAGAATCTGTTCAGTCTCCACAGCGTCATGACTGCCTTAGTCTGGAACAGTAGCCGACTTAAGGCTCTGGCAGAGACTTTAACATGTAGTAGCTTGCATGCAGAGTAAGGCGGAGAGGCGCCGTGCGGTGTATGACTATGCAGTGTGTGGTAATGCTGGCCTCTGCTATCTGATATCTCAATGTTATTTCATTGCTTACTTGAGCAAATTTACTCAAATTACCTGAGTGATTAAGTAACCATCAACTTCAAAATGGAAATGAGCAGGCCCACATTCAAAGATTGGCTAAAATGCTGGAATGCTCAACTATAGAGAGACTGTTGATGACAATGAAAGTGGTGATGACTCATGAATGAGCTTCTTTATTAACCAAACCACACCCTTGGACTTTGAGTGGCAGCCTGCTTGCAGTCACAAGAGCACCTAATCCTCCAATGGGAGCGCTGAGTCACCTCACAGAAGTGGTAGTACAGTAGCTGAAGTTTCACTGTGTGGATTAAAAATTTTACCTCCAACATGCCTTTCTTGTGAGATACAAGGCAGAAACTGGATGAACCAGATGTGAGCAAAGGCTTTTTTGTTGTTGTTTTTTTCAGTTAGTGTGTTTGTAGGTCTCTCTCTCTCTCTCTCCCTCTCTCTCCCTCTCTCTCTCTCTCTGGCTGTCCCTGTGTTTGGCAGAGTTTCAGCGTTAAACGAGAAAAAGTGTTTGGCCTCCATCATGAAGAATGAAACCACGCTGCTCCTCTCAATTTCCTTAGTTCATGACCTCGATACCCAATCAGTGGGATAAGGATCCAGTCTGGACTGTGAGGATTATCCTCGCCTCAGTCTCCGCCAGCCAGACAGTTACAACCTAAAGAATGTTCTGGAGTTGTTCTATGCTCTAGAGTTCTACAATTCTAAGAATGAAAGACATTCCATGTATGTTCAGTCAACTGAATTCTGATTTAAAAAAAAACAAATTAATGATTATGTAATACTTTATTAATCCATTACGGCCTCAGATAGGCAAGGAGACTGTGTTTATCAACAGATGCCATTATCATCTGTCTCTTATGTAGATTTTCTAGCAAAGATGAGTCAAGAAGAGCCATTGATGAAATTTGGACATAGCAGTTTCCATTGGCAGCCATGCTCTCCGCAGCCCTGCTCCACTGTAGCCTCACGTCAGACAAGATCTCATGAGCTAATCACAGCATGAGGTCTTGACTGGCTGGCACATCTCTTTAGTGTGGGCCACTGATATTATGGAGGGCACTGTGACATTGATTTTAACTGACACTTCTTAGAGAGGGTGCAGCAACATGGCATTCCTAGTATGATAATTTGCCTCTGAGGTGAGTTCACAGTTCACTATTGGGGATACAGTTACTGAATTTCAGCTCAGTAAATCACAGTCATTATATCATAATTTGAAATCTCCACTTATGACAGCTCGCTTTTATATTTATGTTACTGGCATGAATATGAGGGATCTAACCTGCAGCCAAATGGACTGTGAACTCTGGCTCACACAGTGTACGCCCCTGTTGCTTCACAGAAGTTATCTTGGGACCATATTTGGTGAGCTAATCACAGAGCAGATTATATGCCTTATTGTGAAAATGTGGAATGCATTACTGCTGCTATTTCTGTGCAGCATTTGACTGACTGTATCTTCAAGTCAAGGAAAAAATAGAATGGGTGACCATTGATTGTTTTGGAAGTGGATGTCCATACAGGATATACACACACGATGAATATACATATACACATACATACACACTCTCCTTCTAAGTCTCAGAGACACACACATGCACAAAATGATCTTATTTCTCTAATGCTGTGGTGTTTTGGCGTTGGAACCTGTTTCACATGCACCATCAACATATTTCTGTGGTTTCAGCTGACTTACAAAACAGGTAGTGTTCATGGTGAATGTGACTTCTGCCTAGCTGTTGGTGAGTGTGTCTGGCATCACTCCATCTTGTCATCATTTATCCCCATCGCATTCCTCAGAATGTCTACGTATCAGTGATCTAAAGAAGCCTCTGTGCTGATCTCCTCACCTTGATTTCATTCATACTGATTTAAATAATGAAAGTAAATATTTGGTCGAGGTATTTAACTCGACAGAATGCCGAGGAGCAGGATGGGAGTGGAGACAGTCAATTTAGACCACTGAGATTCACTACAGCCATCCACTGCTGAGTCTTTGTCAATGTTGCCATAGAGACAAGAGCAAACAAAGAAAAGGTATTTCTGTCATTTGGCTACCCCATCTCCCCTGTTCGTATTTAAAGCTCCAGATGTGCTGGTAAAGCAGAGGAGAGGGCGTTTTTTGGATAGGAGAAATACCGAACAGAGCAATGAGTAACAACACAACATTTTAAACTACACTGATACAAAGAATCAAAATATGTTATCATCAGTGTGTCTGGTGTATGTACGTATGCATTTGTGCATGTAGCCGTGCTACTACTAGACAGTGTCTCGCATTGTGCCTGCAATGTACGAGTGCAAGTCAGCCTACTGTGTGTGTCTGTGTGTGTGTGTGTGTGTGTGTGTGTGTGTGAGAGACGACGCTCCCTCTCCTTGATGAGGAGGCAGTCTCCTGCATAGAGCAGGCGTGACACAGCAGATGGCTCAGCATATTCCCATTCTCTATGGGCACTCTGACATAACAGGCTCTGCTAGTGGCAGCAGGCCTCCTACAGGGAACCCTAATTGCATACCCAAACGGGTTTGTTGCAAAACACTGAATATGAATGGCATTATATACAGTGACATTTGATTGTCTATCCACTATGGCACCAACAGACTGGCATACAAACACACACATTCAGCTGGTTTTGAAATAGTACAGATTTTTGGGCAGTTTGATTGCACATCATGGTATTGTCACGTCTGGGGTCTTCATTGAGCAAGACAGGAAAGAGGATGAGGAGAGCATGTGAGGAGCAGGAGATAGGGAAGTCATCCGGTGACATCATAGAAACAACTTTTGATCCAGATCACAGCAGACACGGACCAAATAACCCTGCTGACCATGTGACAAGATGAACCCAATATTTCCCAAGATGACTCCAATATTTCCACATGAATGAATTATCAATTGTGTTTCTTCACATGGCACACAAAAAGAAATGAATGAATGTAATAATCACAAGAATACTATTATGACATCACAATAAACCAAATTCAACCTCACAGATCAATTATCAATTCTGTTTCTTCACATGGCACAAAAAGAACTGAATGAATGTAATAATCACAAGAACACCATTATGACATCACAATAAATCAAAGCCAACCCCATGGATGAATTATCAATTCTGTTTCTTCAAATGGCACAAAAAGAACTGAATGAATGTAATAATCACAAAGGAACACTATTATGACATCATAATCAATAAATGCCAACCCCCAAAATTCTCAGATTTGCATTTCAATAGTGCTACAGCATACTTACAATGTGTAATCTTAAGAAAAACAGGAAGCATTGTCCCAACCTGAAATCTGAAACCGCCCTTAGTCATCATGGGGCCTGTTAGTAGGACAACTGCTGCTCTGCTCTGCTCTGCTCAGCTCAGCGCTGACGAGTCAGCAGGGGAGTTCGTCTCTGACAGAGAGCACTGAGTCCTTTAACAGGCAAATCATAGAGCTGTAAGGAGCACCTGCCAACAAACAGCCATACATGTACACCTACACACACACACACACACACACACACACACACACACACACACACACACACACACACACACACACACACACACACACATACACAGCTGTTGGTGTGGCATATGCTGACTGCTTTACACAAAAGCAGATGGCTCTTCAGGCGGGTCATTAATAAGAATGAGTGGAAGGTCTATTTGTGTGTGGTTGGTTATTTTCGGATTTTGTGTTGTTGGGTGTTATTTAAGGATGAAAGTTGCATTGGTGACTCTGTGTGTGTGTCTGTGTGTGTGTGTGTGTGTGTGTGTGTAAGAACAAGGTTGCCAACAGGCACCAAAGAGAGCGACATTTAGAGTAATTGGCTCCCTGTTCAGACCATCAGTGTTCCACAGTAGACCTATTAATAATTACACAAAGTGTGAATGGCAGCCTCACACCCAGGTTTAACATGGCAACTGGCAATTATATTGCTATAACAATGATCCTGAGGCATAGCGAAGCTTGTCAAGTATCCTCTCTACACTTAAAATGAAAAAGCAGTAGGGAATTAAAGGAGAAACAAGCTAAAATAATTCAAACCTGGTTGATTATTCCTCTCCTTGGTCAAATTCATATTCATCATGGCGTTGGCGTTTTAACTTTAGAGTCCTGCAATTATACCATTTCTCAGTTTCACAGCAGAATTGCCCCATGAAACTCAATCCAGGTAATTACAGTACTGTTTAATGGACACATAACTTACTTCAGAGTAACACTTTAACATGGTAATTGTTTTATTTTTGGCCCACGCATGAGTAGCTTAGACTGTCTACTGTATTTATCTCCTGTAAATGAGAGGTTATTATCACAATATGACCATCTGTTGTGGCGTGCCATGTGTCAAACAGGAAGCTTGCAGCATATGTCACTTCCTGTCACATTGGAAAGCACCAAGCCTCATTCATCAACAGTTTGTGTGAATTTAAATATATAAACATCTTCCTGTGACCAGGAAATCCTCTGTCTTCCTTTTATTTGTTTTAGATAGTTACTTTCTGGTGAAGCAGAGCTCATCATTTTCACTTAAAATGTTAATTATACCCAAGCCTCAACTTAATCCTAACATCAACGTCATTGGACACAGCTGTAACCCTGCACTTAAGCAAAAAAAAGGGAAAAAACAACTGTGATTTTTGAAGATATACTGATTTTTGACATGGTGTCTGGCCAAAAAGTGAAAATCTGTGTTCTAGGCCTGTGGGTTAGGGTTAGATCTCAAATCCTTGGTTGGTCTTTTCACAGTTTGATGCAAGTTTTGCTTTGAATTACAAAAGTATGGCATCTCCCCACCTGCTCCTATCTACGTCAAGAAAAAGATGTAGAAAAAAAAGAAAAAACAGCAGATTCTGCATCATACCCTATCCTTCATAGAGGAGTTGAAAAAGCAGCATTTTCAATGTACATGAACAGCCTCCATTAATTAGGTCTGGCAGCTTGCATCATTTCCTGCTGCACTGGGCCACAGCAGCGTACATTCCCCCCACTGCACAACGTCTTCCCCAAATACACACACAGGCCCCGGGCTCCCCTTTAATTGTTAGCACATTCTCCCAAGGCCGAGGGAAACGCAATGTGCGACGGATTCTAAAGAGCTTATAACCGCCTGGCAGCTGAATGACACTCTGCATGGTGGTTTTATGAGACTGTTTAAATGGGCCCCATGACAACCGAGACAGTGAGACTTCAGAGCGGCAGCTCAGGCCCGTCCGGTCTGACTTAAAGTCCCTTCTGTGTGTCTACGGTGGATGTTGTTGGACAGGAAATGGGGGTAAAGGAAACGGCAGACAATAATTCAATCAAGAGGTGGGACAACACTTGAATCGGGGGGTTGAACAGGACAATACGCAAATCAAGGGGGAATCGATCTCATCCCTGATGAACTGAAGCGTCATTGATTAGTAGGGAATGGGGAGAGGAGTGATTGGAGGAAGGAGGGAAACGCTGTGGATTTCGGGGCATGGCCAGCCAGCTACTGAAGGACGTGTTGCCCCGGGCAACGGGGGGATGCACCGTCCTGGCTGACTAAACTCCAGGAGTCCGCAGTAGACACAGATAATGGAGATTGAAGGTGGAAAGAGGGAGGAGGGTTGTGACAGCAAACAAAACTGGGGAGTGTGTTGGAGTGTGTGAGCTTGCATACTCATAGTGGGTGATCTGTGAGACGGAGGTCAGGTGAGCAGATGATGAGCAGCAGCTTGTTTGTAATAACCGCAAAAGGATTGAGTGTATTTCAGTATTTTCAACGTACTGTTTAATTGCTGGCCTCTCATGAACTTCTGTTAATCCATTATCTTCATTTGATAGAGAAAATTCATGGAATCTCCCACTGACACACCCTAAGGGCTTTTGAAGACACAGACCATGACAGTTTCCCTGTATTCAATCATAAATAACTACTCGTTTAACCTTGTCTAATTAAATGTTAATGTAATGATATGAACAGATGCCAACACTTGCTAACTGACAAATGTTTACAGTCACACATCTAGAAAAAATGTAGTTTACGTCCAGTGAAGCCTCATAGTAGGTGGTCCACGTAATTATGTTTTCCAAATATTGTCAAGGCTTCTGATTCGGTTTACTTTACATTCCACAGATGCTGGACATATTTATACCCTAACCCTAACATTCAAACACACATACACTTGTACAAACATAATGAGAACATCAGCCTGAAAGAAACATCAAAACTTGGGGGTTAAACTTCTTTCAGTGAGTCTCTCCCAGTGCTTCATTTGGCCTCCGACTGTGAGCATACCATTTCCAAACTCCCCAGCTCTATGGAAACAACAGTGGGACAATATAGAGAGCGAGCTCCAGAGGTGCAAGAAAAGCAATTCTGAAAATGAAAGGTTTGTCTGCTCAGCACTATATCTTGGATGAGGTATATCACATTACCTAATGGCTCATTTATGTGTGTTAACGGGGTGAGTGGTTCTGCATGGCTGTTTATATCACAAGTGGGTTCTGGTTTACGTTTCAAACACATCACTGCTTGTATTTAGCAAGTAGACCAACATGTGTGGCTGGCAACAGACACCTGATACACATCAACAGCTCAGTTTAGCACCAGGCAAACAAATGAATAAGCCAAAGAAAGATACTGTAACTTACTAGGCTTACCCAAATATATGCTTTGCATCTATGATATTCACCAGTCTGAGGACCTTCTTGTTATATTTCATGCAGCATCACACCTAAATGTTAAATGTCAAGCATGGAGACTTGTTGAAATAGGCCTAAAATATTAACAATCTTAGCAACATTGTCCGTGTTTGATGGTGCTACTGGTCCTGCTTTGCTGAGTGAGGAACTGAAGTGAGATTAAATGCTAAGAGGAACGCCTGAGTAAACAAATTACAGAGGAACTGGCAATAAGCTCCATTAAAAGGTATTGTTTTGAATCCACCCCCTTCAAAGGAGTACAATAGACCGGTCCACCCCCACCCTACAACACACAATGGAAGAGCTTGGGGCTAAAGCCCAATGCAAAGGAAAACGAAGCAGGTCTGCCCAGGCTTTCATTCAAATCCAACTCAATATGCTTCCACAGTAGCTTTCACTGGAAATCGGTCTCAGGAAACACATTTGAGGTGAATCACAGCTGAAGTCCAGGAACCCATCTGTGGTTACTTAATCGAAAGGCAATACTCCAAAAGAAGGGAAAGGTTGAAGTCTCATAATGTGTCACTGAGACTGCAGGGTAATTTTAGGACATTCAGATTGTGTATACCAACAACTTCAGGACAAAATGACTAGGTGCTTTCATATCAGTGTACAGCAATAAGATTCTTTTTGGTATCTATGCTGAAAGTTGTCTGTCTGCAATTTGTATGCCTGCTTGACAAAACTATTCTTAAACTACCTGGTTAAAGAAGTATGAAAAAGCCAACTCTTGAGCCGCGTCCTTTAACAGAGGGCCACAGGTGAGCCTGACAGTGACACTGGCCAATGTGTGCTGTGCATCTGCTACTGAGAGCAGGGACAGCTGGACAAAAGGCCTCTGACATGTGCGTGATTCACTGCCTCCTCGCTGACGTAACATCAGGAGTTGTTTCAGTACTCTAAAACTGCTCTCTCACACACATTTCGTCTCTTTGATCGTCCCTGGAAAAAAAGGGAAGCGGACTGTAGATTTCAATGTGGAATTTCCACATCCCATTTCCCACCTGAATGGATGGAAGTCATGAATGGAAAGTCATAAGTAAACAAGCTTGTTGTTGAAAAGACACACAGCCCTCAACTTTTCAGTTTGCCTGCGAGGCAAATAGAGTGGATTATAGCATATTGTGAAAGAACAAGAAATTCCTGTAACCGATGGTTTTTTATAAAAAAATACATACAAGGTGACAACAGTTTTGGGAAAGATAATAGGCAGTGGTATTTGTACGTGTCTTTCTCGGTTTAACTGCCCGTCCTCCATGCTGGACAATGTCACATGCGTGGTGCTGCTTTCAACACAGCGACAGGTCAAACTTCAAATCAACAGCCACAGAGCAAACACCACATGAGCAAACAGGCCCTTTCCACATGCAGAGAGATAGAGAGCAAGCATTCCTTCACAGGAATTCAAGGGCTGTGACTGTCCTGAACATTAATATAGCAACACATTGCTGCTGTCAGAAGAAAACCTAGGAATATCTCCACTGTGTAAGCTTTCCAGGAATTGAGACAATATTTTCCAATTGATGCCTGTGCATTTTTAAGAATATGAAATATGTTTCAAAAGGGTTTCTAGGGTCATGAAAACTGCTCAGCACATAAAGGACAATAAAGACTTCAAGTATACAAACATCAGACTTAAGTTTCCACATGACAGCAGCATTTTACCCGTTTATACCTTTAATGAGTAATTATATGAAATGAATGACGAAGGCTAAAGGGGAACCAGACACTTGTGTGACTGTCTTTGCACACTATCAGGCGAGCCATTCCTAAAGCAGCAATTTCCATCACAAGCAATTTCTTCTTTAAGCATTTCCTGACACTTCACGCGGTGATGTCACTGCATACCCATAATTCACTCTTGTCTCCTTCAGAGCTGCAAGATGTAAAAGGAAGCTGACGCAAGAAACGGATCCACGACCAGCCTTGAACTTTTCCCCTTCTCATGGCTTGGAAAGGCCCTGAATATGAATAAGTGGGTAAAGAAAATGAATGAATGAATGGCTTGGAAAGGGCAGCCTGATCTGAGATCTGCGCCTGAGGGCAACTTTCATACCCAGGGCAAACTGCCAGGCTGGCCTAGGTCTTTTGTGAGACTGTCACCCTAACCCCACGAGTCACATGAGCATGAAGTATGACTTCACTCTCATCTGCAGCCAAACGACTTGTACTCATCTTGCACTTCTCCAAAGCTAAATACACTGACACTACAGAATAAAGAAACATGTCATATCCTGCGTATGTAAGGTTAATACTTCAGTAGTAGTAGTATTTACTTTTAACAGAGAGGATAAACCCTAGTCTAATAGACATCAGTGGTGAGTGACCTATTACCCAGATGGCACTTGCTGCAGTGTCCTCTGTCACCTGTAACTTTCTATAAAGTTGAGGCTTTTTGAATCCACATTACCCCATGTCAAAACAGTCACATGAGTCACAACATGTATCATCAAAGACCTTGGAAGTTCACAAAAGGGGCAGGATTTAATTTGCTCGCTTTGTCTGAAAATGTCAAGGAGGCATTTGTGGAGACGGCGCCCGAACGGACTAAGCGATACTTTGCGACCTTAGGCAAAGTAGGCGTACCTGACAATCTCTACCTCGAAACTAGAGATCTCATCACTTATTCACAGCCGGTGACTCACACATGCAAGAGCAGAGAGGAAACAGGCAGAAGCAGACTTCACAGTTCAATCTACCAAGTTTTTCTTTCAACCATTATAACGCCCAAAATCTCACTTCCTCTTACATGAGCTGCACTTTTTTCACAGCTATAATATTTCTCCTCGTGGCTGCAAAACTTTTATTGAAAAAGCGTCACTTCCATATTGATCTGGATATATCTTTTTTATTATTTCATCAGCATAGCAAAAAAAAGAACAAAAATAAAACAAAGCAAGTATCTATAATCTATCAACAGAAAGTTGGTTTGTCTGACTGTCTGCGTGACCTGAAGTGTACAGGCAGATGTAGATGGTTAAAAAAAAGGAGGAGGGTCCCAGTCACTGAAGCACCTATGGGCTGTGGTGGGGGGTTGGGACTTTAGTAAACACTTGCCGGGGTCCAAAAGTCAGTCAGAGAGAGTCAAATGTGCACATTGGTCAAAAGGCCCAGGCATGTTTTTTTGTTTCCCCTGCCAGCTAGTTGGTAATCCCCCTCCCAAAGTGCAGACTCAGCAGGGAGAATACTTTCTGCCATAGTAAGAGTCCTGTCTTTTAGGGCACCTGTAACCCGGGTCCCTCCAAAGGCAGCTGAAACTACAAATACTCAACTGTAATGGAAGCTCTTGGAAAAACAAAAAAGAGGCAATAAGATTGGTGGTAATCGATTCGGACCCTGAAACAACAAAAATATATATCCATAATCACAGTGTCTGTATATCCAGCATCCACATAGTGTCTTTCAAACGAACCGCCACAGTCGACATTATGGATGTAATCACTGTACAGGAAATAAGTACTAACACATTTCCTCAATCATCCCAGTAATTGTGTACAATCAATGATGATAACGGTACTTTGTGAGGTCCTACCATGTCCATAATACACATTCTTAGAAATACAGTGGCAGTCTGAGCCATGAAAGTGATATGCTGATGTAGGCCATAGTTTCCAGATACAGATATGAACGGGTTGCGTCATCAGAGGGACTTGGACTTTCCCATCCTTTGGATTAAAAGTTGGGTCGTGAGAATACTGTATGAAAGCTGAGTAGGGGCAGTATCTATGACTGCAAAACTATAAATGTACTGTATGCCCTAACCCACAGTCCCAAAGCCCCCTAAAAGAAATTATACAAAAAGGAGAAAGAAAAAATAATTTGCAGAAGAGCTCAAAGTAAGGTTACGGCGTATTTAAACAGAACTGATTATACAGAATGTGAGTGAAATACTACAGAACCAAAGCAAACTAAAAAAGAAAGCCAGCCAAAACAATTGTCTTTTTGTTTAAAAGAAAATCTGGGTTATAGGGAAGTCATCATTATCCAAAAAAAAAAGAAAAGAAAAAAACAAAACAAAAACAGAATATAATTGCTCCTCTCTTTGATATATACTCAGCAGAGAGGCTGTGATATTAATTGCTTCAGATTGCATTTTTTTCCTCATGTTTTCACGCTTCTTTTAGCTTGTAGCCCACAAAACAGTCTATGCTGGTAGGGGAGGAACATTAAGATTTGTAATTTGAGGTAAGCCAGGTCAGGCCCTCATACAGTCCATCCCCTGTTGTCGCACATGAGGGCTGAACGTACCAATTCCTATCTCTGATGCGAGTCAGGCCTAACTTCTCCTGGATCTCGTGGGGTTTCATGGCATCTGGGAGGTCTTGTTTGTTGGCGAAGATCAGGATGATGGCATCCCTCATCTCCCGGTCGTTGATGATCCGGTGGAGCTCCTGCCTCGCCTCGTCTATCCTGTCCCTGTCGGCACAGTCCACCACGAAAATGAGGCCCTGAGTGCCCGTGTAGTAATGTCTCCAGAGAGGACGGATCTTGTCCTGTCCTCCCACGTCCCACACGTTGAACTTCACATTCTTATAGGTGACAGTCTCCACGTTGAAGCCGACAGTCGGGATAGTGGTGACCGACTGTCCCAGCTTCAGCTTGTAGAGGATGGTGGTTTTGCCAGCAGCATCAAGTCCAAGCATCAATATTCTCATCTCCTTGTTGCCAAAGATCTTCGAGAGCATTTTCCCCATCTTGTTGGCTGTGCATAAATACTTCTTTTAGAAGAAAAATAAAAGTTCTCTTATGAGAGTAAAGTTGTTTTTCAATTCAACTGACAAGTTACAGTCTCGGTGTCTGCCAGAAGCCACCCACGTGACAGCAGTGGTGGGCTGACACAAGCGTCAATATTCAAAAGGCGGCGACTGTCACAAGTTTGTACAGTCTTATGGCTGAGCGATAAAATTAGTTGGCGTACAATTATTCAGATTATGAACTGACCTGAGCAGGTGAATAAGCGCCAATAGAGTCAAAGAGTGTAATCATGTAGCCCTCGCAGAATTGGGTGGGGATATATTTTCATAATCCACTGCACTCCGGTCTAAGAAGAAAATATTAGCTCGCCCTATTTCAAACTAGCCGCTGAGCGCAGACTTCCTTGAAATCCACATTTCAAGTCCCAGTTTTTGCCCAAAAATCCTGACGCTTTCAGTGGACTTGATAGAGAGAAGCTTTTTTACAAAAGCCTACTATGATCGCGCTGTATAAATTAGGCCCTGTCCAAGCCCGGAGTTCCCACTTCCTCCTTGGCTGCCGGGTGTCCACACTTGCCCTCAGCCAATTCCAATCGATGAATTCAAAAGCACCGTGGTTTCCTCGCGCTCATTCTCACAAAAACAAATTAAATCACTCCCGGCCGTGTCTGCACCGGGACATCCAGAGGTAGCGCGTTCAAAAGGTCATTGATTCATCCGACTTTCTTCTCTTCCCCCTGTGACACAAGAGCGGTCCAGAAAAGGGAGGGGTGTTAGTACAGAACACAACTTTAGATCGCCGAAAAATCTTCTCTGTGGCGGTAAAATCTGTCAGAAAACACATTAGATAGAAAACGCGATAGATACCTGCGTCTGCGGCAATCGCCCCCCGTCCCCAGGTTGTTTCTCCCCGCTCTTGCCTCTCTCTCTCTCTCTCTCTCTCTCTCTTCCTCCCTCTCTCTCCCCAGCCGTTCAGTCACAGCGGTGGCGGTGCTGTGTTACCGGAAAAGGTGCGGACCCAGATCAGCCGCCACTTCCTCTAAACGGCTCATACACTGGCGCTGCCTTCACGTGCTCCTCGGAAGCTCCGTTTTCCGAAGACGATGGGCGTGATGTTTCCGACGAAAAGCGCCGTTCAAGTGCTTTTGGGGGGGGGAAATAAGAACAAAATGGACTGACTGTATAACCGCTCAGGGCCACATGTGAAAAAATATTTGAGTTCTGAGATTAAAGTCAGAAATTTTGAGATTAGTAATTCTGAGTTTAAACTAGAATTCTGATTTTAATCTCAGATCTCAAATACATTTTGACATGTGGCCCTAATCCACTAGTAGTTTATAGAGGTGTAACAGAAAAGTAATATAACAAGTAGTGTGGTGTAATTACTGCTCCAATAGAGCAATAAGTAAATTATTAACTTTTGAATGAATGAAATGAGTGAGGAGTAATGAGTGATATAGGCCTGTAACAAGCCCAACACTGCCTGTAACACAAGTTTTTTGGTAGCTATTGCTTTATTTATTTATTTATTTTTAAACACAGCGATAGTTTACTTTGTGCTGAAGTGGCAGAATGAAGAGGAGAAAATGTGCAACAGACGTACTAATGATGTTTGATGTTTTAAATATTTTTTAGTCAAAAGTTGTATATCTTTTGTAGCAATATAGGCCTAAATAGCTGCAGCTGTTGTCTGTTCAACACCAAAAGGACAACTAAGAATGCATAACAATTTGAAGTTTAGCAGTGAGAATAGAAACATAGGCTACAACACTAATTATTAACACAACATACCAAAGAATAACATATAGGCTAAATGCATAACTTGTACAATCAGTTGTTTGTACGGCCTCCATGCTCTCAGCCCCCCCAAACGTCACATCTCGGTACCTCGTGTGTCATAGGAAAATCTGACTTTCGCGGTCGTATTTACCACTTTGTCGGGTCGTTCATGTACGCCCCTCTCATGATTATAATATTTCCGACTGCACCTGAAGGCAGTATACGCCATTTGGCATGCGCGCTGCAAAAAAACTGAAATGCAGACCGGTCCATTAGTAGAAACGGACGCCATTTGAGCTTCCAATGTGTATTTAACTGGCTCTAACGTTAAGTCTGCGGCACGTGTGACACGTATACATATGAAACAGACCTGAGGATTGAGTAAAGATTTCAGGAGGGGGTTTGTGGCCAAGCCTGTTCGATATTGTCTTCTCATTCATTCAAATCATTTCCCGTGAGTGTGTATGATTGGGCTATGACGTGGAGGGTGTGGGGAAAAAAATAGGTGTTTCCATTATTTATCTTCTTTAAAGGCGGTTGAAGAAAGCAATCAGTTAGGCCCGTCTACAAACAACGAAGAAAACGTTTTAACATCACACTTAACATCATATAATGTACTCTTATGTATTTCATCGATTACTAAAATACTACTTGCTAATAAAGATACTGTATGATAGCAGTTATTAAAATCGTGATGCAAACAGTTTATGAATACGCGAGGAATAGGGTGTAGCTATGATCAGAAACATTAAATAATAATAATAATAATAATGCAATTAAAAACATTCAACACATCGAATAAATCCAAAATGTAGCTACATACTTTTTCCTTTCTTTCTTTTTCTTTTTTTTTTTAACAGTTGTTCCATCTATTTGTCGACCATATAATGAAACAATATAACATTTTAACATTTGAAAGTACTGTATCTTTCTCAGACACATTATATGGGAAGGACCCCCCTCCGCCCCCAGCAGACATTGCACTGAGCATGCGCACACTCTGACCCTTCGTAATGCTTCTTCCAAGTTGTTGAGAATGAGAGGTGAAGCGCGGCTGGTCGTTGTTGGTTAAATAAAGTAACTGAAGTAGCTGTACACTAGTTTGATCGAAATTTCATGGAAGATACTGGTAAGATTCTTAAACATTTCTCTTTGTTCATAAAATTGGTACAATGCAGCGACATTTTTAGCAATTCGGTAGGGGGCGAAATGGCTAATGCTAGCCAGCTAGCTAACGTGGAGAACCAACTGGTGCAGACTATTTACTGGAAAGAGAGCGTTACTTCCTGGTACAATGCTGTTGGTTATAGTTCGCGGAGGTGATTAAAATTACAAAACATAACATAAAGCAGTGTGAGTGAGCTTGCGTGAAATAACAAATCTATAGCCCCAGTTACCTGAAAATTATAGCTAGTTAGCGTTATCGAACTTGAGATAACGTGCTAATAAAACAAGTTCATGTTTATTGAACGATAGCTAACGTAAACTTGATGCAACGCTGCTTCTCATGAAATAGACCGACTCACCGACCAACTGGATTACATTTAACGTATGTTAGGCCCAACTCAGATCCTGGTTGAACTTTGAGAATGTGCAAACAACGTTGCGGTTGCAACATGGCCTCGCACCGCCAACAATCGTAACGTGAATAGATTTAATGATCAATGTAATGTTGGTTGATTCATGGTTTAGTTTAAGGCGATCACGCGTAACGTTATTTAAATAACTGCTCACGAGGACGTGTTATTTTTAGGTAACGCTAGCAATTACACTAAAGTTGGCATCCATCTGCAATTAAGGCAACAAGGAAGTATCTTGTTGCAACAGCTGCTGTTTCCTTTTTTGGTTTATACGGTTTGGATATTGCAGTATGGGTTTGAGCAGCTGAAAACATGTTACTTATTGAGGTATAATAATTACCCTTTCACTACTATGAAGAAGTCTGCCTGCACTACTGTCCTAGACTGTTAATATGATGAGTTCCAGTAAATTCTTCCTTGCTGTTTTGAATTGTACCGTCCTGCCCTTGTGACTCTCGTGACTCTACACTTAAAAGCGTGTGTAAGCTTTATATACATTTTAACAATTTCTTGCAAGTCTACATGTTAATAGATATATTGTTTTTTTTCCCTCAAATATTATTATTATTTTTTTTGTATTCTCATCATTATTTCTGGTGAAATTAATGTGCTTTTCAATATACATCTAATACAATGACATGATCACAATTCTAAATTCTACTAGCCTGACAAACCTATTTTTTCACAGACCTGCACCTCTCAGACGAGCCCATGACGGGAATGCTGGACACGGACTCCCCCAACAGCGGAGACTCCCCTGCCATGGAGGGCGCTGGGGAAGGCTTCCTTCCTGACCTTCCTGTTCTTGCCCACGCTGCTGAGTGGTCCCTGGACCAGGTTCCCCCTGACACTCTCACCACCATCTTGCCTGAGGACTCAGATGTGTCCCAGGATGCCTTGGGGCAACAACAGCCAAACGAGGAACTGAATTCCACAGAGCTGGGATCTGTGGAGAAGGCGGTGGAGCAGTTCCAGCTTGCCAGTGCGCAGCTCTTCCAAGAGGAGCAGCCACCGCTGCCGCCACAGAACGCAGAGGAGGCCGAACAGCCATCTGTAGAGTATACAGCCGACTCTCAGGAGTCTCTGCAGCAGAGCCAGGAGATGACTGTAGAGCCAGCGGCTACAGAACAGGATGACACCCAAGGTAATCAGAGTAGGTATTGTTAGTGGTTGCTATGCATGCCATAGCCTATATGTTTTAGGTAAAGTTGAATTGCTGCTGGAATAAATGTGAGGCAATGAGATTTTTGGGAAATATTGTAAATATTGGAAAATTTTAACATTTGTGAGAAAATAGCTGTTTTTCTACTACTCAGTCAATTTAAGTTGTTAAAAAAAATCCTATAGCCAAGCCAAACATCATCTTATTTATCAAATAGTAGCATAAAATCCCAACATCAATCTCTAACATTAGATGGTGCTGCTGGTCCCATAAGTTTGTCTGCACTGGAAAGATCCAGCTGTTATGATTCCACTTGACCCCATTTTGTTTGCTACTCCCAGATGGGACCCAGGCACCACAGATGACAGAGGACGGCATGGAGCTGGAGGATGCATCCAAGGAGACACCACAAGAAGAACCTGCTGTTCCTGCAGAGCCACAGCTCCCTACTGAGTTTGAAAAGCTCTTTAAAGGGTGCGAGGAGAACCCAGAAGACTTCAATGGTTGGGTCTATCTGCTGCAGTATGTGGAGCAAGAGGTGAGAGAAGATCAGGTAGATTATTCAGACTAGGGCCAGTTTGTATCTCTTCTAAAGTTCAAGAGATTTAAATTTTTATATAATCATACAGTAGTGACACAAGCTAAGAGTTATTAGATTGAAAGATGATGTGAATATATTGAAAGTTATGTTGAAATTATGTTTGTTACTTTTTCCACAGAATAACCTTGAAGCTGTGAGAAAGGCGTTTGACGTATTCTTCCTCCGCTATCCCTACTGCTATGGCTACTGGAAGAAGTATGCAGATATAGAGAAAAAGCACGGCAACATACAGGTTGCAGAAGAGGTAAATATGAGAAACCAAATTTCATAATACATCAGGGTTTGTAATTGACACACCCATATACTTTGATGAGAGATTCTTGCTTTTCTTGCATTACTTTCCTACTTTTTACGTACTATTCTGTTCATATCATGGCATGGTATTGCAGGACCGCTAGGAACGGTGCAGCCATTCATGGAATTGTCATTCCCCTGTGAATGGAATTAAATTGGTCCAGTCATTGACAGCCTTGTTTATTTTTCATCCGTCTAAAGGTGTACAGACGGGGCTTGCAGGCCATCCCTCTCAGTGTGGACCTGTGGCTGCACTATCTGACCTTCATCAAAGAGAATGCAGACCCCAGTGACCCAGAGACCGAGGGACGCATACGAGCGTGAGTGAAAGACTCTCTTACTTTGTCTGCAGTTCATCTCTCTCCCTCTCTCCTGTGGTTACATGACTCTTCTCAGCAGAGATGTAATAGCAATGTGGTTATTTTATACGAGTACAGTTCAAATTTCATTTTCCACATCGGTGTAGATGAATTAATTGAAACCACAAGAGGTGACAGTTTATGCATCTATTTGGTGAACAACGCTGTGGTGAGCTAGAGAGACAGCAAAGACAATTTGCATGAGAGTCGCTCTCATTCTTAAACTTTATTTTCTGCCCTTTAGTGCCTATGAACACGCAGTGCTCGCGGCAGGCACAGACTTCCGCTCAGACCGTCTGTGGGAGGCATACGCCAACTGGGAGACAGAGCAGCAGAAGCTGGCTAACGTCACAGCCATCTATGACCGGATCTTGGGCATCCCAACCCAGCTGTATTCCCAGCACTTCCAGAGGTAAGAGGAAAGAACGGGATTAAAATTCTGGTCATGATGACCATGAATGTTTGGGTCTGATTTGATCAACTCCTCAATGATTGATACTCTATGGACATGTGTCCTCTGAACTAGAAGAAATAAATTTCTGTTTTGATGTTGCACTGACCAAATCAGTGGCCTAGTGATATGAAAACTCAGTACCTCTCTTTTTGGCACTCAGCATTAGAGGTGGAGTGGGGTAAGACTGTGATGGACTGTTTTTCTGTCCAGGGGATTTACTTGTACATCTAAAATGCTTCACCCATTAGCTTTTTTCCTTTAAGCCACCTTGACTCGAACAACACTTTTTTTAATATAGCACTATTTGCAACATTTCTCTTCTTTGGTGCAGTGTTCTGAGCATTGTGAGATCCCTTGGAAACCGTACATGTTATTTTTATCTCGGCAGGTTCAAAGACCACGTGCAGAACAACAACCCAAAACACTTCTTGTCTGAGGAGGAGTTTGTTCAGCTGAGGGTGGAGCTCTCCAAAGCTAACATAGCAGCCACAGTTGGCGAAGACGAAGAGACGCCTGTTGCTGAGGAGGAGCTACCACCCGGTACCGAGGATCTTCAGGACCCTGCTAAGGTACAGCTCCAGCTCCCGATCCTGCACGAGAGAAATGTTTACAAAAATACTGCCAGCAGGGTCTAGCAGGTACTTGCCTATGCTTCCATCGTGAAAGGGAAAGAAAGAAATCTGTTCAGGTTTGAAGAGGTGTCTTTCCGTCAGCAGCCAAGCCAATGAATGCCTGGGAGATTCAAGTTGGCATCCAGTCAGGGACTCGGCTAAAACTGGGTCAGGATCGACCGTGGCCCAATGACTCCAGCACCTGCACCCAGAGCTGGCCAAAGGCTGATATGCAGGGTGCATAGATACCTGCCCCTCCACAGGCTTCTTGTCTCTGGCAAGCTCATGGTGATGTAAATCCTTGGCAGCAGGACTTGCAGTTTTTACATCAAGTGGAGAATGTGATACGGTAAAGCGTACATGAAGGTGTTGACCATGTGCTGTGTTTGTGTTCTAATATAGAGGGTGACGGAGATTGAGAATATGCGCCACAAGGTGATCGAGGCTCGTCAAGAAGTGTTCAACCACAATGAACATGAAGTCAGCAAGCGCTGGGCCTTTGAGGAAGGGGTAGGTGATCTGTGTTATTTCTCTGCCAGTATCATAGTAACTTGTAATTACTGCAAAGATGTTTAGCCCTTTTGTGCTTTGACATTATGAAAATGGTAGATCATTCATGAGCACCCGGTACACAATTTACTGAAATAGAGGGATGATGTTATAACATTAAATAATTTATGTCTTCTTAGATTAAGAGACCATACTTCCATGTCAAAGCGCTGGAGAAGACCCAGCTGAACAACTGGAAGGAATACCTGGACTTTGAGATTGAAAACGGGACTCCGGAGCGTGTGGTCGTTCTCTTTGAACGATGCCTCGTCGCTTGTGCGCTCTACGAAGAGTTCTGGACTAAGGTAACCTGATCTTTAACCTCTCACTCACTCCCACTGACCCCCTGCACTTCCCCATCAACGATGATATCACATCGACACAGTAAATCGTCCTGCACTCTCTCTTTGCGTGTAACGTTGATATGTGACTGTATCTGTTGTATTAGGGGATGGCCAGCTTGCCACACAAGATTTGACTGCAGCATTTGCCAACTACTACGTTGCATCTTCTCCGTCTCCCACTACCTTACAGAAACTTATCTAATTGGTTCCATGAAGGTGCTGATGGGTTTACACAGAAAATTTCTAAAAACGATCTTGTCAATGAAGAAATTCACTGTTTCTGTCAACTGAAAATTTTGGTTTAAAATTTGTCTTTCTTTTGCCTTTCTCTTTCTCCTCTGTTCTATTCTCTGCCCTCTCCTGCACTTCTTCCAACTCCCTTTCTCTTTTTCACTCTCAAGTATGCAAAATATCTAGAGGGCTACAGCATTGAGGGTGTGAGACATGTCTACAAGAAGGCGTGTACCATCCATCTGCCCAGGAAGCCAGCCATCCACCTGCTGTGGGCAGCCTTTGAGGAGCAGCAAGGTGAGCGACACACTCTCATTCAAAGCAACATGCAAATGGAACACAGTCAAATTAACCCAGGAGAGCATGAGGGGAACTCGAGTGTTTTTATAAGAATGAAATATGTTCCAAGGGTGAGGCTACATGACGCAGTACATATTGCTACAGACTTAACTGAACTAAGTTAGGCCGTGCTCACACTATTCTGCTGTTTTTTTTTAAATTCCCAGACTTTTTTTGCATTTTAAAGGTAATGGGGAGCGGATGGAAAGCATCCGCATTGTAAAAAGTGCTGTGCCTGGCTTCTTTTTGAGCTGAGAGCATTTTCTAAGGTTGAGAAAAGTACAACTCTTTGATGATGTTGACTGCTTTTTTTGGTGAGCCAACCAATCACAATGAAAAAGAAGCATGCTTTCATGATACATGGGCAGCTGACGGTTTATTACAACAACAACCAGAATGAAAATGAAGAAAGTCCTGGTAGAAATGTTGGTTGTTGTTATTCTGACCAGGGAGTCATTAGGGGAGTGCATTGGTGGTGTTGTGGAGTTTCTGGTAAGTGGCTGAGAGTTGTATCTAAGTCTGCTCTTAGTTGCTGGTACTGCAGCTAGTTATTATGGAAACAAGGAGTGTGTATCCTTCAAAAAAAAAAAACCTGCACAAAATCCTGCGGAGGCAGAAAGAGAAAAATGGAATAGTGTGAACATGCCCTTATTTCTTCCGTTTCCCTCAGGGAATGTTGAGGAGTCTCGTGGCGTCCTGAAGAGTCTAGAGGAGGCAGTCCCAGCTCTGGCCATGGTGCGCCTTCGGAGGGTCAGCCTGGAACGTCGCCACGGTAACTTGGAGGAGGCGGAGGCCCTGCTGAGGGAGGCCATGGTGTCCGCAAAGAATGCTAGTGAGACATCGTTCTATGCTGTGAAGCTGGCTAGGCAGCTGCTGAAGGTGCAGAGGAGCCTAAGCAAGGCCAGGAAGGTGCTGCTGGATGCAATCGAGAAAGACCAGGTGAGAGCTGGTTGGTGAAAGGTGAAATATTGACTTACAGAACTTAAAGTCCCCATGAAATGAACTCATTACTTTTACTTCCTGGAAAACGGTATCATTAATGGTGACCTCATGCTGCGCTAGTAAGCGTAAATATAAATATCTAACCAATAAAACCATCAGATTTTTGAACAATCCCGCCCCTCCGCACCCCTCCCATCAAATAAAATTGCCTTTCTCTCCCTGACTCATATCCCATTGGTTTAGACTTTTGAATGAGTCCTCACTGCATGTCCCGCCCCAACATCCTGTTTCAACAGGAAACGCATCAAATCCAGGAAGTAAAGATGCCATTTCCTGGGGTCTTTAAAATAGAACTGTGGAGAAATGCAGAGAGTTATTCAGATGGGTTTTGCATATCTGAACCTTTTACTTCATTGTTAGGATGTAGTCATTTCACCTTCAGTGCATTCAATTCAGAGTATAAATTGAAGCTGAAGTTCACATGATAATAGTTTTTGAAGAAAATGCATTACCTAAATTGGTGGAGTTGAAAGTGGATTGAACCACCTTCCCAACTCGCCTTTATTCCATGGGTTGTGAGATACACATTGAAAGTTTTTTGTTGTTTTTCAGACGAGTCCGAAACTGTACCTGAACCTGCTTGAGCTGGAATACAGCGGAGACGTGCAGCAGAACGAGGCAGAGATCTTGGCTTGTTTCGACCGAGCCCTGAACGGCCAGCTGCCTCTCGAGTCTCGCCTCCTCTTCTCCCAGCGCAAGGTTGAGTTCCTGGAGGACTTTGGCAGCGACATCAACGTGTGAGTTCCCAGTTACTCTTAACAGTCACTGGAGATGTTGACAAATAACAACTTAAAGTGTGTTGTCATGCTTGATATTTACTTTTCATTCTTTTACAATCTCACAGGCTTGTGACCGCGTACGAGGAACACCAGAAGCTACAGAAAGAAAGCGAGCCAACAAAGAGGAAAGCAGAGAATGGGTAAGATAATAGTGGAAAATGAAAGAGGGATGTAGAGGTTCAGAAAAATAGGGAACTTTTTGATATATAAGCTGTTGGAACAACTTGCCATTCAGGCATAAGATTGGTAGCCGTTTGACCTATGTGTCCAGTAGTTATTCATTACGCTACAGTGCATGCCAACTGTTAAGTACATTTATGTTTAGTGGATGGTGCAAGCTAGCTTTGCATCTTCTCAAAAGTGTGAGCAATTTAATGTGTGCACTACAGCACACTGATAAACACTAATGTACAACAGTTGATGAAAAGAGTTTATTTTCCAAGAAGTCTATACCACTAATTAATTGTTTAATCTCAATATTCACACTCTTTTGGTACATGGCTTTGTATTTGAACCCTGAATATGTTTAAATGGGACTTCATTACGTTTTGATTGACTTGAAACTACTTGTGTCCACAGCTCTCAGGAACCCGACTCCAAGAGGCAGCGTGTGGATGACAGTTCCTCAGGCTCAGGAAGCATGGCGCCAGACGCGCAGGCCAACAACTCCGCATACAACTACAACTGGTACCAGGTGAGTCCTATATCTGAACAGTCAGGCACTGAAAAAGTATACTTCACTTTCAAAAGATGCGGCAATCATTTAATATTCCTCCTAGTAAGCATTTGTTTGAACTCAAATGGCTGTCACAATTGCGCAAGAGACAGCAACCCATTTTTGTCTTGGCCTACTGGAAATGTCTGTAATTGAGTTAGTGTAATGTGCTCAGTATAAATTGGTCAACTTTTGCCTTTCTTTCCTCCTTTCCAGCAACAATACGGCAACTGGGGACAGAACAACTGGGGGCAGTACAACCAGTATGCCCAGTATAACCAATACTACCCTCCTCCTCCTACATGATGGGCAAAATCTTCACATGAAGAAGGAGACTCAGAAGAAAGCATCCTTTCTGTCCTGCCTAGATCTGTCTAGACCCTCCTTATTTGATCAGTCGTATTGTTTCAAGACCATTGATGGCTACATTCATCATCTCCAACACTGGCTGCTTTTGTGTTCTTTAATGCATGTGTTTGTGAAGGCAAATTTATTTCCCCTCTGTGAAAAAGGCTCATAAGTTTTTAATTTTTAGATTGGATGACTTAGTTTGGTCTCTCTCTTTGAGGAAATGACTTGTGTTGAAGATTTAGATTTGTAAAGGAGGCATTCATGGATGTAACTCTGAGCCCCCTGTTTCTGCTTTCCAAACTGAGAGATTTTTAATATTTCAAGGTTGTTTTGTTTCTGGAAAGAAACAGAAATGAAGAGTTTTTCATTTTTTATTTTGACTTAATTTCATAATAAAGAGATTGATATCCTGATGTGTCCCTTTTTGAATTAATCTTAATATATGATCCCTAAGTAGCTCAAATGTTTGCTGGTAAAGACCTCATTACTGTAGATAGTGAAGATAAACGTCTTTTTGTGTGGAATCTCTGAAGAGATTTTACACAATGCTTATATTAGGACATATTTTCCAATAGAGAAACTAGCTTTTCCAGATGTTTACTCGGCACATCAATTTTTTTTAACACAAAGTGCAAATAATGTGTAGGACAAAGCACTACTGCAAAACCTGACAGAAAAGCCGATATCAACCATATTGAACAGTGATCAGTCGTTAATTGTAAAACTGACAGCTCCATTTCGTTAAGTTTGAAAACGCTGTAATAATGTATGCCCTATAAACGCACACCTGCGCTAACCAAAGGTCATATTTGTGCCAACTAAAAATCAGCACTAATATCGCTACTTATGAGTCGCTAACCACTTAGTTTAGCTACTGTTAAAGACCAATATTGTTTGACAGAGGAATGACATGTAATGATTATTTTATTATCGCTCGTGCATACGTTTATACAACATTTGCACTTTTTTATGCAATAGTGGATTACCGCCAAGGAGGTTCTATATGTTACCGCCGTTTTATAAAAGCAATAAGCCACCAGGCCCCATGCTCAACTGCCAAGATGTGTACCCCAGGCAGTGGGATGGGCGTGGCCACAGCTGCTGAGCGGCCCTTCCCGGTTTACGTAAGTTGGCACATGCGCAGTGTTGACGCACCGAAAGCCCTTTTTATGCTTAGCGTTGATCGACTAGCATCGAACGAGGTGAGGCCTGTGTAAATTTAGCGAAAAACACCATATTCTTGAAAGTTTTGACAAAAAATAACATAGGAATATATGTCATATGCCCTTATTTATCATAAATGATGGATTATTTTGTGGAGTGAACTCAAATTACTTATTTTTATGAGACTTTATGAAACGCGTGCCCCCATGTGGCTAGTAACGCTAGCATAGCATTAGCTAGACGCAAGCAAGCTTGTTCACTTCCAGGCACGTTGCATTGCATGGGTTCTTTTTGAGTTTTCAACTCACTGTAGTTTGTCAACTGGTGCCTTTTTGTTTGTAGTGTATCTCGGTGTTTAGAAATTTTGATGTAGGGAGCATTAAGTTACACACATGTAATACAACACATTTGGATTCGGTAGCCAATGTTAGCCATCATTTATAAACTGACGCAGCTAGCCCCTAGGTCCCTACAATTTGGTAGTGAAAACATGAGTGACAGTGCTTGCCCCTTCTGTGTTTTATTCCAGCATCAAGATGCAGCTGTTCTTGCGTGCCCAGAACACTCACACCCTTGAGGTGACCGGACAGGAGACTGTCGGAGACATTAAGGTAAACTGCCCAAAGTTTTGGTTGGATCTCATCAGAACCTTTCCCTCACATCGCATGTCATGTGAATGTGTTATACTGTAATATCATTTTAAGCGGAGACCTGGCTTTCACCTGTAATTACGTCAAGGGGGAAGTGATCACCCAAACCTTGCTGGAGAATAACAATGCCCGTTGCTTGGTGTGTTTCAGGCTCATGTCCAAGCTCTTGAAGGTCTCCTGGTTGAGGACCAGGTGCTGTTGCTTGCCGGATGCCCACTGGAGGATGAGTCCTGCCTGGCATCCTGCGGTGTCTCTGAGCACTGCACCCTGGAGGTGGCTGGAAGGCTGCTGGGAGGTCAGTATACTCACTGCATCCTACAACAGTTAACTCTGGACATGTTTGTTGGAAACCCATACTGAGTGTATCAGAATTTAAACACCCGTTTTGTGGGAGGCACGGTTTGCCTATTTACTTGTTGAAAAGTTGTTTAAATATTATGCTCAGTAACACCTGGAACATGGTTAGTACTGCGTGTATATAAGATAGGAGGCTATCATGAGTGAGTAGTAAGACTACCCATGATGACCAAATTACTGCGTTTCTGGCAAAAGGCTTGGTGGGATTTGTCAAGATCACCTTGCAATATTTTTCAAATTTTATGTACACAGCTAAACAAGATGTTTCAGAAAACTGTAGCCCCCACACAATGTTTGATAAATGGTTAGATAATGGTTATAAAGAATTTTAAGAGTTTGAGTTGGTCCTGGGCATCATACCCATAAGTGCTTTGCTTCATTGTTGCCTCTCTCCTTTCTCTCCACCAGGTAAGGTCCACGGCTCTCTGGCCCGTGCTGGAAAAGTGAGGGGGCAGACACCCAAGGTAAGAGGACCTTGGACTTTTTACTCAACTTTCTGTTCCAGTTTTACACAAATACAAAAGCATTTAAAACATTATTACACTATTAATGAGCTTGTTGCAGTTTCTGGGTGGAATGGGCTTTGAAATTGTCTCACTAGGTTATGATGCGTTGTGAGATCTAAGAGAAATAACAAATGTATTTTCCCCGTCACTTTCTCCAGGTTGACAAGCAGGAGAAGAAGAAGAAGAAGACTGGCCGCGCTAAGCGTCGCATCCAGTACAACAGGCGCTTTGTGAATGTTGTGCCCACCTTCGGAAAGAAGAAGGGACCCAATGCCAACTCCTAAGTGCTTTAATGGCCAAGAGGAGAAACGATACCATCACAACCCACCAGTTTTTACAGAGTTAAATGTTATCCTCCTGTACAGAATAAAGATTTGGCTTGGACAAAAGATCAGTGTTTGCATGGTGTATGCTTGCAGTCTGTACTGAATGACTCAACATTTGAAGGGTTTCTTTCTAAAGCAATACATATCCTGTACTGGAACAAGTATTCTTCCTTTCAAAAACATAACTATTGAGCAAAAGTCTTCAGATGACTTGCAATTTATGGAACCCAAGGAAATTGCAGGGTTGAACAACTTTTCTGTAATCCAGTTTGTTTTAAACTTAAGAATTTAATGTATGTCTTTAAGTATTAAGTCTTGACACCAACTTAAATTAGATGGTATTGAAGTGGCTACAAGGTTGTGTATTTTGTTTACACATCACTGTTAAGAGATTGACCTAAATCTGAGCAATTTGACATGCATTTGTGGTATCTGCCACAAATGTCAGATGGACAAGTTATTTTCTTGGTTCCGCCGTAGTCCAATTGTCCAGGATCAATACAACTGATAGACCAGTAAAATATACAGTACATGTATATTAGACTTGTGGCATCCCAGAGACTGTACTACCTCAATGGTAGTAAGCCTAAAGTTGAACTATAATTAATTCAGGCCCCATTTTGAGAAGTAGGAAATTTAAAGAAATTTGTAAGAAATCAGACTTACTAAGAAAATATTGAGGAATTGCACTTCGCTTTCTTAAGAACTTCCTAAAATTTCCTCAGCCCCAGCTCTTGTATGATCTTAATCCATGAAATGACATGATAAACCTTAACTGACCTTGGGTTATCACACAAAATGGAAGTTCCCTCTGGTACGGCCATGCCCATGTCATCTGTATAATTCTTAATCTGCACAATATCAATACATCCTATCCTTGTGTATGCATACTTAAACATATAGGGATTCTGGTATTCTTGATACATTTGATGACAAAAGACATTACTCAATTTCATTACAGTCTCCGAAACTGGTTTATTTACCCTTTACATTCTACATGCAAAAGAACAAAACAAAATGCAGACAAAAATTTGTCAGGGTGCCCCATATGTACAATATTGACAAGCAATTACATTTTGGCCATGCTAGAAAAGACAACCTTAAATCCAAAATGTTATAGTAAGTAGTTACCGTTTCTTCTTAAACCAACATGTCATACGGAACGTAATGATAAATGAGACAATGCAGAGACAAACCAGCAACCAGGCGCAACATAACCCAAATGCTATTTTAACTTTTTATCTTTCAAGCATGGCCATCTAGTCCTTTTCTCCTCCATCCTCAGAAAGTAGTGCATGCTGGCCAAAATGTGTCCGTTAATCCACAGACACCAGCTCAACCTCAAAAATGAGCTTTGCGTTGGGTGGAATTCTGGTAGAGTTGGAGTTAAGGAGAAGACACAGGAATCTCTCTCTCTCTCTCTCTATATATATATATATATAATGCAAAATTAAAAGTAAATTTGACCTGAAATCAAATTACAGCTGGCAAAGCTACTTTAAAAGCTAGGACACACAACCGTGACACACCTAAGAAAATACATACATACATACAGACAACATAGCTTTAAATCTAGACTGGTCCAATTGCCAGATTTATTGTTTGCTTTTGAGAGGTCTACTAGAGAAATAGTATAAATATGTCCAATGGGTCCAACATATTCACAATTTAGAGCAAAGTCAATATTAATTTCCAAACAAGTATGAAAGAAATAATGAATGTTTATGGACCATAAATGATAGGAATGTCTAACGAGAGGATGACAAGGTGGTTAGAAAGTCTGACACTGTCCTTTAAGCAGACGACCTGAGTTTGACTCTCATGTCGGCAAGCATCCACCCTGCTGAAGTGTCCTTGAGCAAGACAGGAAATCCTTACCAACTCCAGGGACGCTGCTGTGTAGCTGAACCCTGATCTCAAATTAAAAGAGAATTTCCCTATGGGGATCAATCCAGTATCACATTATTATTACATAAATGATAGGTAACACTTTATTTGGATAGTCTAATGTTGATACTCAACTAATCAGGTGACAAAAAGTAGCTACAAAGTGTCACTTGCTGCATCTCTACATGTAACCCTGACCTTAGCTTAACCTTAACCCCATTTTTAAACTTAAACCCAACCCTAACCTGACTCCATTTCTAATATTAATCCTAGCCCAGATACTAAATATCTATCTATCTTTTTTTATACTTTTCACACAATTAGTGTCACTAATTGAAACCAAATAAAATGTGACCAAATACTAATACACGTCACATTTACGTGACATGCAAACAGTGAGGCACAAAATCAGTTATTCTCAGCTTATCAAAAGGATACTTGGAATCAGGGAGACCCTTCTTTCCATAGGCCCACTCCGGTTCAATCTCCACTCGGGCCGTTTCACCCTTGCTCATCGTTAGGACGGCCTCATCCCACTATGAAAACAAATGAGCATTAGTGACAAGTAGTGGAGGGAGCATCACACTGCAGAGCTGTGAATTCTGGATGTGTGGAGCTGCAAAGTATCAAAAGGGAGAAGCAGCAGAGAGACACACAGGAATCACTTACTCCTCTGATGACTTTGCCCAGGCCGACTTTGAAGGTCAGCGGCTTAGTCTGCTTCTTCTTTCTGGCCGCTGTAGAGAGAAAGCAGCGAAGGGTTAACACTGAAGGAGACATCTTCATCAGAAGTAAGATGATGACCACAAAAATCTAAAGATTGGGTTACGATCATATGTGTTCTTAGTAGGGATGGGACGATGCATTGAAATCTAATATATCGCAATTTAAAAAATGTGACAATATGTATAGTGGGGCAGAAAAATGAATTGGGATATTAGCTACATTTTATTCTGCTGTAGCAATCATAAATGAGACGGCTTGCCCATCACAATTTCACAAGCTCTCCATCCAAATTATAATATTTGCACTTTGTAATAACATTTTTAAGATATTGTTTACATTCTAGCAATCCAGTTCTATTACTAGAAAGATTTGTGGCTCAGAAATAAACATAATTCCGCACAGTCATACTTTGTTGTCATTGAACTTTAATTTATTACATCTTATCGTGGTTGTATTGAATCGTGAACTCCATATCGCGTATTGAGATTGTGACCATAACCATGAAGGGAATACTGCGATTTCAGCTGAAATGTTGTTTGCTGGGTGATGAGGAAAAGAGTAAGAGGGGTTGGTGTGAGGTGCGAGTCTGTCGTACTTGTGGGAATATTGGTATCGAAGACGGTTCCATCCTCCAGGGAGCCGGTGTACCAGCAGCCCACCACGTCACCTTTCTTTGGAAAGTTAGTCTTGTCACCTTTCTTCAGCACTGACTTGAAGAACTTGGGCGGACCCTGGGAGAAGTTAATGAAACGCTGATGAATCGTTGCTAATACTAGCTGCCATGAGCAGTATAGAAATGCATGAATAATGTGTTTCTTTTATTGTATATTTCATAGATCTTTTTTTAAAGTTGTATGAACAGAACACGTACAATGGGAACACACACACACACACAGCAGACCATTGTAAAAGTCAAACTCAGAAATCCGACATTCTGGACCAGTACCTCATCCACAACCTCTGTCTTGACTTCTTTGGGCTTGTCATCAATTTTCACAGTTTTAACCTGCTCAGTCACTTCTTCCACAGGTTCGGTGCCTTTAAACCTCTGCAAATGACAAAGACGCCATGAAACACAAACTCAAAATAATTTATCGTTAGCTGGGATAAGCTTCTTCCAGGATGACCAGTCATATTTTGTTCCAAACTTGTTGGCAGATTAATTAATTTCAAATAGATTCAGGTCATGTCTGCTCTGTTTCTAAAAGGTCAGTGACACATTTGAGAATTAGAGGAATACAACAAATTGATAAAAAAAAATCGAAATAATGTTTTCCAGTCTCAGTGAAATTACCCTCCATACTGACTTGTCAAACAGTCTTCCCAGACTCATGCTCTGCCCCATCTGGCCGACCAACAACAGTGTGTGTGTGTACACTACATGCTTATGGCCACACTTCATGCACGTTGTTACTATTTGCATTGGCAAAAAACATCACTTACTTTGCTCTCAAAGAGCTGGTTGTAGGCAATTATCAGCTGTTCTTTCTTTGCTGTTTTGGCAACATTTTTTATGTTTCCCATCAGCTTGTGCTCAGCAAGGAACTGAAAGAGAAAATGACAGCAGAGGGAGTAAAGCTAAAACATTGTGGGTTTTTTTTTTTTTTTACATCAAGGTCTGCCTATTTCCTGCAGTGACTCATTTCCAGGCCTGAGCAAAATCATGCAAAACTGACAGAGGTAATTCAGCAGTTATTTGGTATTTTAGGTGAGATTAGATCATGTCTTGTGGCGTATATCTTGCAATGGCTTGTGTTGCACTTCATTTTGCCAGTATTAAACTGTGTGGCATGAGGCTATACAACATGCCAGCTAACTGGGTAATGTGGCTCCCCTAAATAATGCAGGGTGCTGTTAGCTAGCCCTGATGCCATGCGTGCTGCTCCAAAGTGAGCATTGACAATTCAACCTGCGTCCATAAAAAAATAAACCCATGAAGCAGGTTAAGCTGTGAAACATACCGAGTGTGCTGCATTGTCCTGAATGAACTTAATAACGTCTTTTTTGGGCAAGTCATCACTTTTGAGCTGCTCCTCGCTCCATTCCCGTGTTGGTTCATCCGCCATTTTGAGAGGCAGACTGATGAACTTTCACCTCACCGAAAACCAGTCAGACCTGTACAGGCTATCAGCAATTATTAAAAATGAAGTGCGTATGTGTTGAAACAAGTCGTGCGTGAAAATATACATCCGAAAGAAGGGAGTCAGACGTGATGGCTGCTGAATCAATCAGTCAATCAAATAATTAAGTAAAACAGAAGAAAAAACCCCAGATAACAACAAAATAGATATGTAAAAAGTAGTTGTAATTAGTTAATCACGTAATATTAACAATTACTATACATATAAATACACAGAATCTGCCAAAGATTCTCATTTGTAAACTATAAACAAGTTTGATATTGAAACATAGAAATGAGTGTCTCTCCTGCCACCTAGTGGATAAAGACAGACCTTTTTTTCAGTGGGAGAAACTATAATTACACCTGCATGTAGGCAACAAATCTATCTTATATCTCAATATGAGGATAGAGAAACAGAAGCACCGTTTTTTCATCTTTAAATTCATCTTAAATGTTGACAGTTGCAAGCTCCCTGTAGGCCAAATAAACACGTAGATTTATTTTAGGCTACAAATCACATTCCCTTGCTCATAGACTGTCAGAAACAAAAAGAACAAAAGTCTGTAGAAACTGATTAATTTCTCAACAAATATTTATTTAAACATTTATCCAAACAATGAGTGAGTTATTTTATTCATCTTTTGGATGCATGAAAATCCATTGCTTCACGTTTTGTAATGGTTCCTATGGCAGCCTGTCCAGCCCCGGAAAAGGAAATATTAGACCACAGACTGTAAACACACCCTGTGACTTGATAGATATGGTTCAGCACTAAAGTAAAGGTGATTGAAACAATATTGCTGCTGAATGGACATTCAGGGGAGTCACCAAAATCTACGTCAGTTCACATTGTATATGTGGTACCAATTCATACTGTAGGATATTTGGGTTGACAGAAGCTGCAGTCATTTTCTTAAAACAATTAATGGCAGGTAGATTGGTTCTAAAAAGAAAAATAAACATGTTCTACATTGAAAAACCTTACAATTGCACTGAGAGAACCATTCCTGAGAACACAGAAAAATAGTGTTTGGCATTAAATTACCAGAGAAAACAAAATCCTTTACCAGGAACCTGAATTTCCATTGGGTAAACAAAAATCTTAATCATCTTACATTTTAAGTCAGTTTTCCTAAACCTTCTCACTTATATTTAGATTAAAATGATTCATCTCCATAAAAGGGAAACAGACACAAACATAATTTGCTTAGGTTATACAGTTTGTATGAGGAAACAATTCCTTTCTTATCTTATATAGATAGCTTACTCTCCTTTTCTCTGCAAAGAACATTCCTCCATCTGATATACAGCAAGCATCAAACCACACTGACACAGACCATCTCATGTGCTTTTACCTGTTTGTTCCCAGAGAGGGGGAGATATTACACAATCATTAAGCATACGATTTCAATTCTAAATCTTTTACTGCATACAGCAACTTACTGAACAGTTTTGCTCAGTATAAGTAGTAGTTTTGTGTTACGTTATTCTTACTATACGAATGTTTGCCAGAAAACAAGGCTTAGCGACACTGAAACGTTTGAGGACTTCTGTTACTTGCATTAGGCCAAAGACACAGAAATACACAGAATACACAGTACTCAACATAGCAGGCAGCAATAGTTTAGTATAAGCACTTTGTGTTAAATGCATTGGTGAAAGTAAGTAATAAAGGCTGGGTTCTGGTGGAAATTTGCAACAATATGCTGAGGTATATGTTGATAATTATAATAGCAGATTCTGTTCCTCCCACATCAAGCGTCAGTGTGCTTTGATCCCAGCCGGTCCCACTCAAGCACAGACAAGTCTTGTTGTTGTTTTCTGTAACAAATGTAGGACAGAGTGATCTGGGTTCGTGTCACAGAGAGAACTAAGGGCCGTCTCAGTCTTGTTTTGTCACAAACTTGGGTTCTTCAAAACTACTAACGCGTTAAGTCACACGCTTTAAATCTGAGACTTGTTAATTCACAGCTAAGGCCATACAAGTTTTAAAAAGGTGTTTCACAGATGCCCCGTGTCACACACAAAAGAACTTTGTCTTTCTTCATGTTTTTGTGAAGTCTCACTAAACACTTACAGTAGTCGGTGGACATTCCATTCCTTGATTGGATATAGCACAACAAAGTTTAATATCAAGTTTGTGATTGGACCGATCAAATGCACTTGGGCGTGTTTCAATTCTGTCAATAAATGACAAACATCCAGTTCAGTCAGTGCAACGAACCTCTGGTCTTCTGGTGCTAATTAGCGGTGTCACTGTCCATGGATTATTATCTATATGCATACAGGTAAAATGTGGGTCTTCCATATTTTTTGTACCTGTTTTATTAACTTAACAGTGTTGTTTTATCATTGTTCCCTATTTTAGCGAAAGGAAGGAGTACTTCTCCATGTATTTCATTTGAGTTTTCATCACCATTTGCATGTTCTGGTAATATTCAAATAGCAAAAAATCTGCATGGTGCTTTAAAATGTCCTATAGAGATTGATAACGAGTCCTTTTTTTTTTTTCACTCACCTCACTTTTTTGAAGCAGGAATCTGCTAAACACCTAATTAAATTTATATGGCTTCTAACAATATTACGTCAAAGTCCCAGTTCCTTGGAGGACTCCACCACCTGGGCTGATGAGCATCTCCACATGGGTCTCCACATGTTTTCAGGCCAGGAAAGTGGGGTTGAATCTCACTGGCGCTCCAGGAACCAGACTTCACTGAGCCGGTGCTCGGCAGCGAGGCCGGTGTACCCAGCTATGATGAAAGAGCCGCTCACACACTGATCTGGAGAGTCCAGAAGCTCTGCTAACGCACGGATCTCCCTCAAGATAGTGGTTTCATTAGTGGGGCCAGTGAACGTCCTGACAAACAGATACAGACAACACAACAGATGAACAGCTACATTTGTGGTTTTTTTTCATCTATGCATCTGTCAAAAAGTCTGCTTACTCATATGTGTGAAACCTTCCTTGTGCACACAGTCACACACAGATGTTTAATTCATGAAAGTACCAGCTAAACCTGTAGTTACACACATAGAAGCAGAGCTAGGCGGGGAACAAAATGTCAGACGGAGATACTTATATACCCCGCTTGTAGACAGCCAGCATAATAATGATAAGGTACAGTGGGAGGTTTTTGATCATCTCTACACAAAAACAACAATTCTCTTGCCTTGCTGGTATGTGGAAAGTGTTGAGACAAGTATACTCTGCTGTCAACACTTTATACCAACGGCATGATATAAATAATTACTGCTTTAAAACAGCTAGCAAGGCTGGCGATGGTACCAGGCTTTCTCAAGGGCTTGTGAGCAATCTGAAATTGCTGTTTCTTTGCACTTGGCAGTCTGTATTCTGCGCTGATGGCCAAGTATGCTTGTGTCACCATTCCAAGGATTTTGTCAGACCAAAAAAATGTCAAAATAAAAAACCCACACAAAATCACTGTTTTCATTGAGATGCAACACTGATCTAAAAATACAAAAGCGTCTGCTGGCCGTCTAGAAGCACTGTACAAGATTACACTCTGCTGAATGTCCTTCCTCTTATTATGTAGCCTATCTGTGGACGGACTATTCACTCACTCTCGCTACCACAGGCATCAATTTGAGGTCCAGTTCCCTGCAGCAGGGACACCTACCTGCTGTAGACCACAGTGCTCGGCCACGTCTCCATGGTGATCTCTGGGTCGGCGGGCGGGGGGGGGGGGGGGGCTCATCCTGCAGGTGGGACAGCAGGTAGTAGGCCACCGTCACGTCTCTGGACAGGCTGACCTGGGCCTCATCTGTCCGCACCACCGTCACTATAGGGACGGTCACGCCCAGGTATCGTCCTGCCAAACATTCAGGGCAGGATCTTAGGTAACAGTTAGTTCAATTTGCCTTTCACTCTTTTAAGTGTTGACATTTTTCTGGAGAGTACTTGTTTTTTTACCCATTTGCAGTTAAAGGCGCACACTGCCTTTTTGGCAAATAAGCTCTTTGATCAGCTTGCTGTTGTGCATGAGGAATATTAGTAGCAGTTTCACCTCTGTGTTTTCCTGATTTAGTGCGCAATAGGGCTTTGATACAAAGTTTGCTTGTATCAAAGCCAATATACAAGATACAAAATATCAAATCCAAGGATGCCAAATCGATACTTGTGTCCTTGTGGAGAACGTTCTTCCCAAATTGTCTTGGAGAGAACGAACTTCTCAAGAACGTGAGCACAGAGAACTTTACAGTTTCAGATGGCCTGCGTGCTTGACGTCGCGCGTGAGATCAGTTCAGACGCGCAGCTGTTCATTTCCCCAGCTGTTTCAACTGCCGCTGTTTGGATGGGATGCGTTGTTCTTGCAGTGAATCTTCGGGGCTTCCCATCTGTTCTCGTCGGCCAAGTCGCCATCTGATACAGCCTCATTTGGCGAGTACACTAATGCGATCTTTATCCATCCTCCATCCTTGTGTTCTTTTGTTTTGGAATTGTACTTTGGCCGTTAAATATGAGGACAAAAGAACACATACTGAGAAAGACTGATTGTGTGCTCAACCTTTAGCATGTATTGTAGTGAACTAAATAAATACTGGACAACTGCTACCAATCTTCTCATCACACAACAATGAGTTGATCAAATTAATGTGGGGAGGTTGCTGTGGCATTAGTAGCCCATCGCACCACTTTCATGATGCCCACAATGCTGACGTTTGACTTCTCCATTCACCTGAGCTGTTCTGCTCACAGATGTATCGCATAATCTTCATGAAGCCCGCGCAGATGCTCTGCTCGTATGTGTCCTCCCGCACAGTGACGCACGCCCAGCACGCCTTCTCGCAGACTCGCTTCTCCTACATTACACGGCCACACTGAGGAGAGGGACACAGGGGCACGTCAAGCGAATCGCAGGAGAACAATGGAGAGCAGGGTCAGATATGAAAAGCTAAAAGCAAAATCATTGAATTGGAAGAGCTGGAATTGGCAGAAATCAATTTACAGACAGCTTTATGACTGCTGCCCTTTTATGTTCTGTCACACACTGTAGTTTGTCTGAGTGGTGGCGAGGAAACAGAGGTAACATACAAGCCAGACTGACCTTTTCTTCACGCGTGACTAGGCCAAAAGGGACCATCTCCTTGCTGGGCGAGCTTTCTATGTCTGTGGTGAGCTGCGGAATTGGCTGGGCCATGTCTGCAAAAAGGACAAGAGGAGAAAATGACATCTTCTGCTACCCAGAGACGTAGTCCACACCCACTGCATCTGATTTGACTTGTATGATGCAGGTCCACAGTTTTTTTTTCCTCTTTGCGAGCATTGAGTATCATCCTCTGATCTGACTTCAAAGCAAAGATTTACAAGATGAGACAAAGTAAGTTCATTGACACCTCTAAAGTATAAACAACACTGTAGGGAATAAAAGGGGTAAAATTCCATAAGTGCAACAACTTTGTTCAGCCCCTGACACGCATGCTGCAGGTAATACAGTAATACCCATGATGCAATAAGGCTGATTATGAGGAACTAAAAAAAGGGACTAAAGAAGAAAATAAGGTCCAAAACTATTGAGGTTGCAAAGCAGCTTAAAGTCTGGATCAGTGGGCCCAAACTCAAAAACAACTCCCCAAGCTCAGTCTTCTCAGCTACCACTATTTTCAGAATAATGTGGATTTCACTTGCCTCAAAATGTTCAGCTGTCAAGATGTTCAAGCTGTCACACATTGTCAAGATTGTTAATAGTGTTTATCAGTCAACATATAACTGAAAACAATCTACTAAGGATTCAGTTGTGTGTGTTCTGGCATTCTGGTGCCTATAAACTGACCAGAGATGGAGGGAAATGTTTCTGATTCCTTACTTTTGTGGAAAAAAGGGTGACCTAAACTTTCTGTACCTGCCTCCAAAAGCTCTTGTTTTTCTGTAGTCTGCCATCAACATAGCGTGGAATATAGCTGACATATTGCATATCACACTGGCTAACATTTAACACATACATATCTCTCTTTTTCACTTGATAATGCTTGTTGCCTCTATTCATTTATAGACCTTGAATTTCCTTATTAACTGTTTCTAATGTCCATTTGCAATAAGGGCTTTTAGAGTGACAGCCAATTCAAAAGTGCAAAACACAGAGAGGGTGACTTCAATTCATGAAGAAAAAAAATATATGAGAGAGAGAGAGAGAGAGAGAGAGAGAGAGAGAGAGAGAGAGAGAGAGAGAGAGAGAGAGATGTATTTACTATTTACTCTACTTGTTCTTAGACCCTTTGGCAATATTGTTCTCATGACATTCATGCCAATAAACCATGTTGAATTGAAACTGAATTGAGAGAGAGAGAGAGAGAGAGAGAGAGAGAGAGAGAGAGAGAGAGAGAGAGAGAGAGACGGGTGTTTTATGTTACATAATCAGTTTGATCTGCATTTGTTTACAGTTATTCTTACAGTTTGTTATAATCATTTTGTTTGCTTATGATTATTGTTTTTTGTCTTTTTTTGTCTGATGTGAGCTTTGGCTACATATAAAGTTACATGTCATGCCTATAAAGCTGATTCTGCCAGAACATCAGCAGCCTCCCCTGGCCTTCCTCCTCCATAAACCCGCTCCCACTGCCCGGGTCTCCGGCTCCGAACGCGCGGGTCTGGATCTAGATCGTCCTCGATGAAAGAGTCCAGGTCCTCCAGGGTGATGACCCAGCCGGGACCCAGACTCCCCCCCGCCGCCGTCGCCTCCACCGTTCATGCTGCACCCTCCACCATCCATGACAGGCCAAGCTGGCAGAAACACGAATAACAGACTAAATCCAAATCTGCTTACTTTAACTGAGGGAAATCTTCAGTAACGGGCCTACAACGGCGTCTGTACTGCAGACTACAAACATAGCGTCTGTTTCCCCTCATTATGTGTCTATTTTTTACCAAAAATATTACCACCATATTCCCTGTTGGTTGACCCCCACTAGTTGTCCTCCCCTTAAGAAGCCTAATGAAAACAACTGCAAAAAGTAGACTGTTACCAGCCTGCCACGTGATGTTGTTATATACAATAGTTGTACTGTATATAACATCACGTTGTATTTGTTGTCATGATGAAAGCAAAACAGAGATATGGCAGCTTGATTTCAAGCAAAGGGAAACCTTGATCTGATAGAGTCTTTAAAAGTAAAAATTAGTAGGCCAACAATATCCAGTTACAGAAATGAAGTAGAGGTAAAAAAAAAAAAAAAAAAAAAAGGAAAACAGATTGTCAAAATCATCAGTAGACTGTGGCAGATAGTTCATGTAGGTTACTTGTCATTCTCTCCTTCTGATCAGCTTATAACATGTCCTAGTTATGCTCCAAACTGAAATTACATGAACTGGATAAAAACATATCCTCTCCATACAAGCCAACCATGGTTCATGGATAATTAATAAGAATAATGAAAAGAATAATTATTTCTTCTTCAAGATGAGATTAGCCTATGTCTTGTTGTAACTGCTTCCAAAGGCAAGGTTTAAGACAAGTTTCAAAAATCCTTTGAAAATGTATGGCTGAGCATTATGTTCTTTTACAATGGATTGGAAAATATTTAAGTTTATTCAGTTGTGAATGTAGCATGTAGCTGTAGAAGTCTGTGGCTGTTTGAGTCCAGATGCTCATCATTTTTTAGAAAATTAAGTTTACAATCTACATGATGCTGACTGCACCCATCCACCAAAATATAGCCTAGCTCTTTTACCTAACTAATGATGTATTAAAACTTAAATTAAAAATATGTTCATGGTTCACCGTTATCATTTTTTTTAAAAAGTTGACTGATATACTCATATACATGGCTGTGAGGTCAGAGGAGCTAAAATAGGTCCATGGGCATTTTTCCTCTAAACTCAATATTTTTCACATCTAAAATAGAATATCACTGTTGCTCAAATGATAACTAATAGAGAGCTGCTGTGCTGTACAGAAGGGGCCAGAGTAGGCAGTCAATTATTCTGAAACATCCTGGCAGGAGGGCTGGAACAACACTGTGACTTTTTTTTTGTGTATTGTATCCTCCAACAGTTCATTTTTAGCAATACACTAATCCACAATGAAGCACTGCAAATGCAAAAAAGATAATAATATTTTAAAAATAGTAATAATGGAAACAAGTTGTTCCATCAGTGATAAACTGTGCAGTAAACCCATTTTCATGCTTGAAATTGTAACTGAAATAACATTTTGCACTGAGAAAATAACTGTAAAAAGTATTCTAAGCTACTTAAGGTTGCTCTGATTTCACAACAGATACTACCTCTATCTCTCTATATATTGCTTTCACTTTAGGTTGAGGAACAAGGCCCATACGACTATAGCTCCATAAGAAGCTGTCTGTAGGTAGTTTACCCTCACAAGAGCCTTGTGCTTTCAATTTGCAGCCTCCTGCTGAGTCTATCAACGCAACAACTCCATCTCCACATCCCAAGCCATCGCCATGCCGCATTATCTAGCCTTCTTTGTGGCCCGTGCTGTCTCTCTTGATCACATCTGAGCCGTGCCGCTGAATTGGAAATGCCGCCTTGGATTCATGCACCACTTCACTGAAGAGCACCATCGGAATAATGGACAGAGATCCAGCAGAAAGAGGACTGCATAAACCTGTCTCATAACCGATTGTGCTTGCTGGAATTCATCAATAACCTTGAGAGGCAGTGTGATGATGATTAGCCACCACTACCTGGCAGCAGAAAAGGGTCACACAGAGTTTTTACCCTGCTCGGTTACTAGGCAACAAGAGTGACATTGGGTGAGATGCTCCTGAGGGAGAGGAAAGGTCTAATTATCTCCTTAGTGGAAATCTCTGAGGTCTCATTTCATCTCCTTTGTTGCCCATCAAGGAAAGACAGCCGCGGCAGCATGAACGATGTTGGTGAGAACATCATAAGAAATCATTTTCCAACTCTTTACAACTCTACACTACAATGTAGTGGCGGGGGTTGCAACCTGAAAAAGTTAAATAAAACAGGCTTTCACTGTCTTTAAGTATGGTGATGTGATGCCTTCATTATAGTAACATCTACATCTATCAGTTTTCACTTGGTAAACTTAGATAGGCTTGAATATCTGTTTAATTAAAGCTAAAATACCTGTTGAAACCTCTCTCTCTCTCTCTCTCTCTCTTTCATGCCACCTTGATGAGTGTGCATGTCTGTGTTTGTGTGTGTGTGTGTGTGTGTGTGTGTGTGTGTGTCGGCATGAAACTTGCATCACAGGGTACTGAGAACTAAAGCTGACAGAGGTTGAGTGACAGAGGAGAAGAGAAAGACGATGAAGGCTTCTGGCTGGTGAATCATGTTGATATGTTGAATGTTTATTAGAAAAGCAGAGCTGAGGAGCTTAATATAAGCTCATACCAAGCAGAGAGGGAGGAATCCAAATATATTCATATCTACAGGTTAAACAAACAAGTAATACATATACTCTGGTCTAAAATATGCCTCTCAGTACAGAGATTGCAAACAATAAGCCTCAATAGTATCTGCATAACTATGTCCTTATTTTCTTCTACTGAATGCAAGCAAATAAGTGTCTATTTTATTTAGCACATTCAAATATCAATCATGTGGTCAAAATATCAAATTGCGGAGAAATTGCCATCCACTGTGTGATTTGAAATTTTGATCAATCCTGTTTCATTTGTTTCATTAGTGTTTCTTAGTCAGTCTTCTAGTGTTGTTACTGCCTGTCAGAGAGTTGCTTTTTATTTGCTACAGGAATAGTCTGTACTGACTGCTATTTTAACACTGATGAGGCCAATGTTTTGCTTTTCCTCGTCCCGGCGGGTCTGCTCCTCTGCTCCGCTGACAGACTTTGTGAGGGGGAGTCGGTTTGACTGGGAGAGGATTAAGACGCTCTGTCCCCTCAGTCTGTTCAGTGCAGCAGGATGTTGTGTCTCTCCCCGTCGCTCCACACTGCTGCTCTTCACACAATGCACCGTAGAGAAATTTCAGGAATTCTACCCAGCAAAACTTTTTACATTTAACTAACCAACTGGGAAAGGTCATTGTAAAAACCACGAGTTTAATGCTTTGACATCTGAAAAAAAGAACAGTCAAACAGTCTAAGCCACATCCAACATCTATCTATCTATCTATCTATCTATCTATCTATCTATCTATCTATCTATCTATCTATCTATCTATCCATCTATCTATCTATCTATCTATCTTCAGTGCAGTATCAGTTCATTATATTACACTCAATCAAGTCCGGTCATGTATTCTCGGTGCAGTTACTCCGGTCGACCTCATGGTGGTAGTATATCCACATTGTTGATATGGGTGTAGCAGGTTCTGCTTTCACACTTAGAGAAGATTGATATTTTCAATATGTGGTTTACAATATGGTGTGTCAGTGGGGAAAATGGCCATGATTCATGCTGGTGAAGAGCCTATAATAACACTTTCCATAAAGAGTATAAAGAAAGGACAGGTGCATTCTAGGATAAAGGTGAAAAAATATTATAGGGGTTGTTATGCTGCAATTCATACAGATTCAACAATTTGCTGTCTGAGTGGATGGTGTTTATCTCTTGTGAAAATGCTCAAGGTGTATGTGTGTGGGAAAAGGTGCACGCTGTTCACGTGTGTAGCCCTTCCTGTGGCAGTTTCCTTTTGAGAAACTTTACAAAAGAAATCTCAACTACACCTCGCAACTGTGCACCCTTGTCAAGAACTGACGCACTCATTTGGTTTCAAGCATTTTAATGTCACAGTCTGAACTACAGCTCAGCCAGGGACATAGAATTACTATATATTATTGAATTGCTATTGAATTTTTCATGTTGTTTATGAATAAAATCAATTAAAGGAGAGGACAGGTGATGTTCTGCATGGTCATCAGCATCTAGGAGAGCAGTGTCTCTCCTTTTCAGTGGAGGACGCCTATATTCATTAAAAGGCCTTGAATTTCACCACTAAACATTTCTAATGTCCATTTGCAATAAGGGCTTTTGGAGTGACAGCCAATTCAAAAGTGCAAAATAGAGCGAAGGTTATTTCAATTCATTTAAAAAAAATAAAAAAAATTAAATGAAAGAGAAAGAGGGGGAGATGGTGAGACAGACAGACAGACAGGGAGAGAGAGAGAGAGAGAGAAGTCAGGGAGGTCAGTTGGTGAGTTATGTGTGTTATCAACAATGTAATTACTTATAAACCGCTTGTGGGCACAAACAAACAAATCACATTCATTCTGTTTTCTCTGTGAATGTCGGTCAGGAAGAGGCCGGTGTAGGAGATACAGGAGCCAAGCAGACAGCGCCGCTCCTCTCCTGAAGCATTTTTCCACATTTCGCTCCCCCTCCCACTGATATCTGCAGAATTAAAGGCTCTCATAATGGAAATCATCCCTCGGTGGCCTTAGTCCACTGTGGATAATGTGTTTGCCACTCAGAGCCTAATAAGCCCCCCTAAGCCATACGGCAAGCAGAGTTCACCTGCCTCTGCCCTCGCCGGTGAGAGCGAATCTTTTGCTGCATGTGGAATATGACTCATGCACCGCTGCAGCTCAAACCCACTGCCCATGCCTCACATTCCTCCAGGGTGCTCTGTCAATCTGAAAGGTGGGCTAGGTCCACCAACATCTGCCAGCAAGCAAGTCGGAGCTATTACCTCGCCCCCCCCCACACCTTCCACCTAACCCACATTCAGTCTCTTGGGAGCAGAGGAGTAGAGGTTGGGGTGGGGCGAGGTGTAGCAGGCGGGCCGGTCAGTAGGGAACCCAGGCATTGCTCACAATCAAACCCCCCCCAGTATCATCATTCAACGAGGAGCCCTCCACGCAATGGCCTGCGCCGGGCTTTGGAGCATTTCCAATCCAGAGCTTAGCCCGCAGATCTGCAGTCTCAGTACTAGCCCACGCCTGCCCTGTCAGATCTAATCTCTTGGCTGCACGCCGTGAAATGGGGCTTATTAAGAGTTTAACTGAGATCAGCCCAACCCCGATCCGAGGCGTGCAAAGGAAAAGGGAAATCGCTCACCTGAAAAATCTCAAAATTACAAGAACTGGGTGGCATAAGGGTTGATATCAGTCACCAGAGGCCTTGGTGTACCCCCCACACACACCCCCACCCACACCCACCCACACACACGTGCTCCCCTCCCTTCTGTTTCTGGGCTGCATCATCTGTTAACCACTAATTAGAAACCAAAGAGAAAAGATGGATTTGAAGTTTCGATTGGAGCCGGTCCCAGTATGATATCTCACAAGCCAAGGCTTAAAGGAACAGCCCTCTGAGCCCCAAAACTCTTGTCTCCTCACATTACCCTCACGTTGTCTGTTTGCATCTAAACAATACGTTTCCTGAATTCTTCCTTACTGTAAATTATAACTAAATCGGTATTATTATAACTTGATCCGTGGTGCAGCTCAGTCTATCAGAACTGTGTCCACAGCTCATCTTTTCTCTGAAGGCAGCTGCTATTTTATTTGCTCTTAGATCTTTTCACCAAACAGAAATCACTGCCCTCCACATAGTTTGCTATTATTATTTTTTTCAACAATATGTTTATTGAGTTTTCAACATTTTATAAAAGTGAAAAAAAAGAAAAAAACATTATGCATACTTACAAATATTCTAGTTTGCTATTATTGTGCCATTGGAAGATTGCCCCTGACCTTATTTCTCCTGCTATCGCTTTACTAAGTCTATCTCCAGACAGCCTTATCTCAGGATCTGCTGTAAAGAAAATGTGCAGCATGGAGCTCAATTACCCTGGAGAGAAATACACAAAAACACTTGCATACCTGCACAAGCATGCACACGCACGCATATCCATGTTCACACACACACACATGCACGAGCAAGTTCATACTAAAAACACAGACATGATATCCCCTACGCACCGATGCTCACACACACATCCACCCACACAGATATAGTTAACAGACACGGTCACACATGCATAAATACATGAAAACACACAAACACACACCATCCCTATCCACCCCTGAAGTGATGCCGTCTCGCTCCTCCATCCAGCGAGCCTGCCTGGCTGAACAGGCTGAGATCAAGGCCCCCGTCTCGCCCAGACACAGCCGGCAGACCAGACACAACATCCAGTCTCTCTGCCCCCCAGGGTCCATCACCAAATGGAGCTTTGATTTGTGTTTACCAAGCCTGGGATGAGGTACACACACGTGTCCCCCAAGGCGTGTAGGCATTTGACAGCCACCTCTCCGTGTTGCATGCTGCAAGCTGCATGCAATTCCCAGTGGAAAACCTCAGGAGGGAGACGGTCGATGGACGGTGACATTGAAGGGAACACCGATCGTGGAAGGGTTTTAAGCGAGAGGCAGAGCTGAGTGACGTTGAAAGGCATGTGTCAAGACGGTGTCATGTGGATTGCTATGCGACGAGCTGTATTCTCAGCCTAATTTGATTTACATGTGACGTGCACATCATGATGGAGAGCAAGTGTCTTCAATTTCAGGATACAGAGGATGGGGAGCCAACATTTATTACTTGGAATCATAACATTGATTTTGTTATATTTGATTTGTTCATTTCAAGATGTGGTATTCCCATCCCAAAGCCTTTATTTTGTTTTTAAAATTGCACAGCTTTGCGACTTGACTGTAATTCAGCGTGATATAGACTGCCTTTAACAGGTTGGCAATAACCAGTTTCATCTAGCAATGTACGTACAAGTGATTCACGGCCTACATCAGCATCCATTAAATCCATGCCAAGCTACCCTAAATTGTGTGGCACTATGCTCCTGTCACGCTCATAAAACATTGAAACCATCAGATAACATTTGAGGAAATTTTATTTCTCAATTACGAAAAAGCATGGCAACATTTGCCTTATCCGAATGTCAAGTAAAACCCCAAGCAATTTCGCTCTACTTACACTAAGCAGAACGTGTTTCAAAACTTGGGATGTAGCAACTTTTTCCATTTGTTCAAAGATTGGACAGGGATTTCTGACACACTGGAATTGCATTTTAGAGCAATCCCTTTCTTATACTCGCAGACACACAAACACACAGACACACAGACACACACAGGCGTGTGTGCCAACACGCGCACACAGGGTTTTTGTGTAATTGAAAATGGGTTTGCGTTCAGTAGATGGAATTCCATCTTCCTCCCTTCAGTTCCATCACCAGGATGAAGCAGGTTTCTCTATGGTTGTCATGTAAAATACATCACGACTGAGGAGGGTGGAAGACTTATTGATTACACAACTTGTTTGTTCTGCTGTATATTTATGAAACATCTACTAAAAGTTATTTTCTAAGACATATCTCCTTTATTAGATAGTTTAGAGTGAAGCATGACAGGGAAGATGGGAGAAAGAATGACGTGACAGACGAGTCGGACCTGAACCCATTACGTCGTGTGTAAATAAAGTTTACACCACAACCCGCTCAGGCTCTGGGATGGCAATGGATTTTTCTTGTTTATGTTTTTTTTATGTGAGTCATGTGTGTGCTTGAATTCGCATCGATTTGGAGAAAGATGAGAGGAGCGAGCGAGAGAGGGCAATTGAGGGATCAAGTGCATGTGTTAAATCCTGTGCATGCCCAGGATACGCACCTGGTGCAAAACCACGGGACATTAAAGCACAACAGCCGTGAAAGAGGTGACCAGTAATTTTTTGAGATTTTCTGCCCTTTTCCTTTGTATGCTGCCTTTCCAGCCAGCTGAGCCACTCGGGCACAGTTTGATCAGTATGTGAAGCCTGCCATGGACAAGGCACCACAGAGCCAACATGAAAGGCTCAGCGCACACCCAGACACTGAGACACACACACACACACACACACACACACACACACACAGGAACACACACGCACAGACAGGCATGCATGCACAATCTCTGTATGCCTATCTTTCTTTCATGCCTCTTTAACTGTCTCTCACTCTCTTTTTCTCATTCCTCTGTGTTTGGGCAAAGAGGCTTAGCAATCTCCAAACACAAAACCCACAATTCACACACTGAAGCCCCCCGCTGTGCAGCACTTCTGCACTCCCAGGATCCCATTCATCTCAATAATGGAAGAGAGGAACGTGAGGGTGCCAGATTGTCTGTGGCATCTCTACCCCTCTTGCATTTTTGAAGGTGCCACCAAATCTTTCCATCTAACGAAATTCACAAAGGTGCCACTCTCTCGAAGACGACATGTCATGTTTCAATAATGAATTTGTACAGGGAATGAACTGCGGCCCCAGGGCCTGAGCTTCTTCAAAGTCTCTTCAGGTGGGTGAGGCAGTGACAGGCCGCAGGTCCAATGCCTGTCAGAGACGCTTGAGGAAGGACAGGCTCAACTTTCTATCCAAGAGAATAAATTGGAAGAAGAGAGAGGTAAAACAGAGAAAACTGGCATGAGAGAGAGATAGAGAGAGAGAAATGGTGATAATGGTGATGACTGTGATATTATGGTACTGTTCACTGATATTAGCAGAAGGTCAGACTCTGTCCTGACAAAAAAGCCATTATCTGGGAGGGTGAGATGGTCCACTGGGGTCCAGGTCTCATCAGTGTAAAGGACGAAAAGGGAGGCTGCAGATGCCAGATACAGTAACAGGTAGAGATGTCCTGGGATGTGAATAAAAAAACCCTAAGGATCTGGGTGGAAATAGGTGCCACTAGGGGTGGGCGGGGCTACCTTTATGGCATACTTCCATGTGTCACAGACTGAGACATCATGATCAGTGTATACATGTCTGTGTCAAAGGTTATTCTGCAAAAAACTTGGATTGAAGGTACAGTGCAATGAAAGCCATATTTCCCAATATCATGGTATTGTTGAACCCAGGGCCTGATAATGCAACATCAACCAAAATATTATAACTGTCAGTGTTATGGACATTTGAGTAACGCCCGTTGAGAAATTCACCCTCTGGTGGTCAGCAAAATCAAAATGTTTTAGAAATCCAGTCAACTTCTGGGGGGTAAATGACATCATCAGTTTTTAATGAACGCTCTGATTGGTGGACAGTATGCATACTTAATGAGGTGGACTGTAGTTTATCAGACGGTAGCTGACTGGCCGCTTGCTGAACTAGCCAAAGTTACAATGCCTCCATTTTGGGTTTGTTAACAGGAGCCAAAGTTCCAATACTGGACATTTGTTCCCAAAACAAAAATATTGGTATGCAGTGGGTGGCACTTATAGACTCACTGTCCTAGAAGCTTTGTCTGCAGCTGGGACCAACTGGGAATTGCTTAGCTAACTTCACTAGTCAGGTGGTGCAAAGCATATCGACACGGCCACCACTGAGAATTAGCTGAGACACTAAAGCAGTTATAACAAATTGTATGAAACATCAAAAACCCCCCCAAAAAATGGTAACCCACGCGTCTGTAGCAATCTTTTCCTGACTGAATTAAAATAATTGCACTGGAACTTTAAGTCAAGGATTTGTGAAGTGAGGCTACTTGCATTGCAACTAAAACCAACTTTTGTTATTCAGATCAGCGCAGATCTGAAACTGTAGTTTCAGACAAAGTAAGACCAGATCCTGTAGGCCTCCTTTCTATGTTTACCTTGACCCTTTATCCATCCTCTACTATTGATTTCACACTGAAACACCTCATCTCCAGCTCCTATATGAATCACACCATATGACTGTGGCTCCTCTCTGGCAGAGGCTGGCTGGAGGAATGGTGCAATGCTGATGTATATTGTGTGCAGAAAGCCCTGTAGGACTATAAAGCGAAGGAGAAATGGAGTTCTGCTTTTAAGGCTTGACCCTGCTCCCTTGTGATACTGCATTCAGCTAGACAACCCTACAGCTCATCCTTAATTATTTCTAACTGATGGGCCAATCCATCAAGAAAGTCAGCCTGAAAGAGGGAAGGGAGGAGGACGGAGAGGAGGCGGAGGCAGGGCAGCAGGGAAGGACGGTAAGAACTTAGTGTTCGTGTTCAAGCCCAGCCACTCTTCCTCAGAAGGAACTGCCCTTTCTGTAATTTCCCTCTTATTTTCTTTTCTCTACCCCCTTCACATCTTCTCTACTTTGCTCTTCCTTTCTCACTTTCCTTGAGCCGGTTCCCCAGACAACAAAGGCAAGATGTGAAAGTGCCTTCTCCTTTTGTATTATGTTCTGCAAGGTTCAAGTTAAGTAGATACCATGAATACACTTGGTTCTGTACATAGGGTTGTCAGTCTTAGTTTATAACACATAAGCGGGCTATCTCCTGTCCAAATGGTGACTCAATCTGAATTTAGAAATCTATCTAGACAGTTCAGTCTTATTCCTCACATGAGGATTCCATGACAAATGTCTACAATCTAGTCAGATCGGGTCATTAAATTCAGATTTATAAGATTGATATCCATCCTTATCAAAACACTCACACCCCCTTACACCATCAAGGGCCCCGAGCACTCGTTCTCCCTGCACAGAGAGATGGATAGGCAGAGAGAACGGAAGAAAAAGAAAGAGAGAGAGAGAGAGAGAGAGAGAGAGACAGAGAGAGAAAGAGAGATGTTCTCCTCAGTCACAGCGACTGAGTAATATTCACCATCGCAGCATTAGCTGACGTCTCCTGATAACAAAGGTAAGGGATTAATCAGTATTCTGTGCATAGCTTAGGGCTGCACTAGTCCTTTATCACAACAGCAACTGCGGCCTTCCTCTAAAAGGTAAGGTTAAAATGGAGATTACGCTTTGTTCCTGCGCACCTCCTCTAATGAACCTTATCTCCCCTCGCTACTCATCTCTTCATTCTGGCTCGCTCACACAGAACAGCACACCTCCTGTGCTCTTTTCCCCTCCTTGGGAGGAACAGAGAAAACCCTCACTGTTTTCTTTGTCTCCCTTTTTTAGTGTAATGGGACAATCTCCTGCCCATGTTTTCCTTCATTCCAGCTTTGAGGCATTTACATTGTGGTGTTTACAGTTTTCACCCCATTGCTTAAAAGCAATCCTCAAATGACTTTATACATTCTCAAAACAATGTGTCCAAACCCCACACCATTAACTCATTTGCCCATAGCACTTTGTAATTTCTGATTTCATTTCATTGATTGCATTTCTGTCAAATGCAAATGTAAAGCACATTTGTGCAAACCAGTAAACAAATGTCTCTAGTAGATACAAAAATCAATTACGTTTTGCTAATCAAATAGATGATATTGTTCCCTGAATTCTATCACTCACATACAAAAGAGTACAAAGCGATCAATACAGTGACACTCATTAAATTACAGTGATTTGGTATTATTGAAAAATACATTGCAAATAATTGGCCGGTGAATCTTGTAATACACTAAATTAGTTAATTTGCTTATCAATCACATGCTGTCAACCTTACCTTAGTCTGGAAAAAACACACTCTCTCATACACACTTTAAGTATATACTGCAAGGCTACAACTGAATTACAATTTAGAATACATTCCCTTTTGTTTTCATGTATAGAACTGAACCACTACCTCATGCTGACGGCAGAAGAGCAGTTTTCACACCTGAGCAGGAGGTAGAAATATGCAACATGGTGATGGCACACAATGCCATTCCACTTGGAGAGATCCAGAGTGCTGTTTGGACACAAGGATGGCATCTTTCAGAGCATCACCTGTGTGAGCCTCTCCACTGGGTGCTGAAGAGAGATCGCGTCATGCTGAAGCAAATTCACAGAGCTCCTTTTGAGAGGAATAGCGACAGTGAAGGAGCTGAGGTACCAGCATGTACAGGTAAGGCCTCGGCGTACTCTCAAGTCTTGTCCTTCAGTGCGGCCAGGTGTGTAAATACAGTACCAACTTCCAGAATATATAATAAAATGTGGGATATATGTGTGACCGAGTATAGGGATGCATCCCTGCGATATGCAAAACTGACAACACCACCTTGGAAATTTCACCCAAGAATTAGAGCTGTAACTACTAACAGGTTCTTAAGAAATGAGCAGAGAACACGATTTCTAAGTGAAAAAAGGTTTGTCAATAAATAAAAACTGACTGGAGGCTGTAAAAAGAAGGCCAACATTAGTAATAGAATATAAGATTTATTAATAGCAATTAAAACCCACTATAAAAGCTTAAAATGGCCATGGGTGGAAAACTGTAGCGCTGACCAGGAGTGAACTACGTGATCACTCAGCACACACACACACACACACACACGGAATGAGTTCAGCCTATACTATAACCCTGCAAGAAAAGGGAGGGAGATATTGTACACAGACAGTTGGTTTGATGACCTTGGTATAAAATGTGACCAATACAATGGACACAAACTGCATAAATACAGTAAAAACCACCACGGGCAAAACGCACCTTCCAGACCTGCTGGAAGCAGTTGTAGGAGGGCAACGCTAACTGAATAACTATCTTATTCAGTTATTATAATAATAGGACATGATAGTAATGCTATACCCATGATAGGATATAATTGTGCAAAAAGAAGGGAAACCAGACCTTTATCAGTGCTCACTCAAATCACTCAAATGGACTGGTGGAGGATGTATGCCTACAATACAGTTTAACAATCTATTTCAGCATCTGTTATGAAAACAGTATCATAACAAAGGTAAAGAAATTGTACCTCAATATTTCCTCGTACCAACATTGCTACTAAGGACCAGTAAGTGGGGAAGAAACAGAGAGATTGAACCTAAATCAGACCAATTGGACCAAAATGCCCAGCTTTTATAGCAGCTGGCTTGCTGCCCCCAATTAGGTATGACCTACTTTGAAATGGAGTGTACCTCTTAAGGTGGACCGACCCCTTAAGGTGGACCAGTTCAACCTGCTATTAGAATTGTTTTCTAAACTACTGTGTATTGTGTCTTTGCAGAGAGTGATGGAGCTGGAGGCAGATGAATCCTCACATGTTGTTATGTGGATGAGGCAGAATTCAACTTGACCAAAGTCAGAAGACGTGGACATGAGAGATGTGCCAGGCTAAAGTGGGGGTAAGATAACAAAGTGTAGAACGGTACAATTTCTCCCATCGCTGTCCTTGGGCCCTACAACACACATCTCCTTGCTTTCTTGGAGGCCCTTTACAAGAAACTCATTCCTGAGGATGAGAGGGGGTTGGTGAGGGCCGACTTACCAGATGTGGTAGTTTGGGACAATGTCAGCTTTCACCACTCTGCTCTTGTAAGGGAATGGTTTGCTATCAACTACAGATTTCAGTGGAGTTCCTCCCATTGTTCTCGCCCTTCCTCTATCCAGCTGAGGATTTTTTCTCAGCACGGAGGTGGAAGGTTTGTTGAAAATGCAGCTTTCTTGATTCTGTATAAAGCTCACTTAAACTGTGGAACTTATATACTTATATATACTTATATACTATATATATATAGTTGATGCGTGACTCAAAAAAAAAGCCCTTCACTCCATGTTCTTTGTTTTACTGTTTACATAGAGGATATGCAAATCAAACAAAGGGATGAGGAAAAAAGGCACGTAAAGGACACGTTCAAAGGCACAGTCAAAAACTAATTTGCGCTCTAGCTCAACGGCTTCTCTCTACTGAAGGAGAATGTAAATCCACAATTCACCTGTTGCTTCTTTGCTGACAGTAATTAGCCAATGAATTAGCCAATGAGAGATGAGTATTAATCTGTAAGACAATATAGAGACTGGATGACCAGAAGAGGCCAAAGCAAAATTTACTTTGAGTAGCCTATTTTCTTTTACATTTTACTTTGGATCATCATTGTTTGACATATTGTATTTACTTTACTGTATGTACAGCAACATTATTGTTCCCAATGTATCATTGTTTTACATTACTGTAAAAGCTCACATTTGTCTAATTGGTAACACTTCACAATAAGGGTACAATAATTAAGGGTTAGTTAATGCTTGATAAGCATTAACTAACCCTTAATTAGCAGTTAACTAATGTGTCTGGTAATCATTTACTAATGGTGTTCATGTTAACTAAGGTATTAATTTATACATTATTTAATAGTCATCTTTATAAACTATTAAATAATGTATAAATTAATACCTTAGTTAACATGAACACAATTAGTAAATTACACATTAGTTAACTGTTAATTAAGGGTTAGTTAATTCTTATTAAGCATTAACTAACCCTTATTAAGCATTAACTAACCCTTATTAAGCATTAACTAACCATTATTAAGCATTAACTAACCCTTAACTTAGTGTACCCTTATTGTAAAGTGTTACCGTCTAATTTTCTACTGAAAGTATTGTGACACCAGTGATTAATAATAATAATTTGTTGATTTTTTTTTTGTGGCACCATCCTTATTGACAGTCTCACCAGTCTCAGTATTGCAGAGCGCTGCTCGAAAAGAGCATCTGTGCTCAGCCAACCTACCTTGGGCAAATAAAGGTTAAATAAAATAAAATATGGTACACTGTAAGGCAAAGGAACAGGCAAGACTGACCATGCCATATTGATGCTGATACTCAGCATGTTATCTGTTTTTAGTTGCGTTGGGTTAGGGTTAGTTGCGTTTAAGCAACTGAGAAAACCCGTAATAAAGGCATTCTGGTGTGATCAGCTGAGGAGGGCAACTCATTCTGGCAAGCCTGTACAGCTATACAGTTTTAGTTTTAGTTTGCTTCATAGTTTCTAAATTCAAAGATAGCAAACTCGCACATGTGTAGGGAAGTCACAGGAGGATCATACTTAAGCTGCTCTTACAAACTCATGAGAGGTTTGTTATTGTCCAAGTAAAAAGAAGATCTGAATTTTAAGCAGCTAAAATCCCATTGGAAGATGGTAAAACGTTTACATATTTGACTTTCACTTGCAGCTCCTTCTGCCGTTGCAGTCACCATTTCCATTGCCAGATTTTAGTGTTATCTGCCATCGAAAATGAACGATCTACCATCTACTGCAATGCAACATTTCTAACTTCCTCTCCCTTCTCCTCCATCTTCACAGGATATCAGCCCGGTATAACTCCTCCGTGGTAGAAATGTAGATCTCAGGGTTCCATTTGCATAAAACACAATGAAAAATGGTTGCTTCGGCCTCAAGTGACACCTCTCTCTCGAACATGCTCTATTGTTCACTGCCGAGGTTATGTGGCGCGCTGTAACACGCCGAATCTATGCAAAAGCGCTCAAGAGTAATTTCTCTGCATGCATGCCCTTTCCAAACCAACAGGCTTCAGATGAATTCTAAAGCACCGAATGTGCCACACTCTCCGTCTTCCTCTCTCAAACACTCAGATCCAAAGCTGGCATGATAAATCTGTATGCACATCTGCCAAACCATCCCTCTCTCCTCTCCAGCATCTACCCCCCTCCCTCCCTGTTCTCAAACCCCCCCCACCACTCCCCCCACCCCCATCTCTCAGTCCCAGACTCATTTGATTTGGGGTGTAATCGCGGGCGCAGATCTGTGGCAGGGTGTGGAGAGGAGCGATTGCTGTGCTCCACTGAGTGCTGAGGATGAGATAGAAGAGAACGGCGCCCAGGAGACTCCATGCTGCTACTGCTGGTTGCCTAGCTGCTTACCTAGCTCCAAGCTCACTACAGTGCCAACGGGAAGCCAAGGTTGGCTTTGCCAGTAAGTCTCTCTGTCTTTGCCTCTCTCTCTCTCTCTCTCTCTCTTGCTCTCTCTCTCTTTCACACTCTACTTTCTCCCCTGTGTGTGCTTCTTGCTCTCCTTTCACCTGTCTCTCTCTCATTTTCTCTCTCCCATTTTTCCTCCTCTTTAGCCGCAATGGCAAGCCAAGTTTTTTCTTGCATTGCTTTGTATCCTTTCTGTATGTCTCTCTCTTTCTGCCATGCTCTATATGACAATCAACAGCTCAAATGGCACACCACTTTCAGCTATATATAAATATATGTCCATACATATAATATATACCTACAGTATATCTCCCACTGTGTCTTTCTGTCTTCACGCTCGCTCCACAAGCATGCATTTTCAATTTGATGTGGACTTAGTTCCTGCAGATTTATCTGTGCTAGGGCTTGAGTTGCCAATTACCACGCTGGGTGCCTTCACATTTTCGATTTCACATTTACTCGGCTAGAAAAGTAAACCCAAATATGTGTGAATGCATATTACACAGGAATGATGGAAAGTTGTATTCTCCAAGTGTTACTGTGTGGGACTCCAGCCTCCTGCCCATCAGGGAGGCGGTTAACCTCGCGTGCAGGAAAACAGCTCACAGGAAAAGTTGACACATGATGTCGTCTGTTTTTTTGCGGTGACAACTTCTGCAGCTTCAACCTGGATGGTTTGCCATCAGCACACATGACGGCGTTGATGATATTTGCTTCCACCACACTGGATGGCATGAAAACTGTGACAATCCATCTGCAATAGACACACGGTGCAGCCTAGTAATCAAGTCCCCTAAAACGCATAATTACACCAACAACCAACTGTTAAAACCCATCAGCCTCCTGTGGTTCCATGCCAATGTATGAATCACTGTGGTATAGCCTGTAATTATAGTTAAGACACATAGAGTATAAAGCGCCTATGGATGGAGATAGAGCAAAATATTAAACTAGCTCCCCTGGGAAGTGAGACCTAACAATTAAGACCCAGCATGCTACAATACATAACAATAAGAGCTGCCGGGTTATGACGCTTAATTGCATGACATTGACATGCAAGGCGCTCCCCAAATTGGCTCCCATAAGAAATTAACTGCGCCTCGTGTGACTGGTAAATATTCTAAGCGGGCGTATTTTGGTACGGCGAATATTCAGACTCAGCTCCCTGGTCTCCGGCGTGGCCTTGAGATCCACATAGAGGAGATTCAGGGGGGAAAAGGATTTGACTCTGGGAGTGGTTTCTCCGTAGGACACGCCAGGCCTTCACAGGAGATGATTTATTCAGGAAGTGAGCGTAGCGGTGGAGCACGGGGCCTCCCCTGCCATCATTTAGGTGCATGCGCCCGCTTCATTTATCCTCCCCCTTTTATTGATTAATTCATGGCCCTGATTAAATTTTCACAAGTTGCCAATTGTCCTTCACAACTTCTGACTCCCCTGTCGATTCGGAGCCAGTAGGGACGGCGGCACTCCTGGTAATGGGACAGAAAAAAACCTCTGGAACGTTTACTCCCTCATCACGGAAGGAGCCGGTCTAAGAGTTCCCTTCTCTGAATTTTTCACAAATTGCAGCCCATTATAATCTTTCTTTTTTTGGTTACACAGCGAGAGTTTGCTTAAATATTGATGATATGGTAATTCATCGATAATTGTGGGCTGGTGGGGCAGGAAAGAGTATCAATTAAGCAGTCAGTCATTCCTCATTTAAAGAGTGCAGTGATTCTGCGTCTGTCAAAGGTGTTTCACAGCAAGGTGGGCATTAAACAAAGTGCTGTATGATAAAATGGCCAAGTTCCGCTCTATAGCACTGGGATTTATCTCATTATTCACAAAGCCTTGAACAAGTCGTGGCAGGAAAAATAATTCAAAGGTAGATGCAAACTGCAAGATTTCTTAAACTAATTATGCTGCCATCCCAGACTAAATTTACGATCAGTAGGAAACGTCTGAGAGAAGCTGTGATGTAAGATTTAAATTAGTGTGAGATGGCTGTATAGGTCCTCCTTAATAAACATAATGCCCAAGTTCAGGACAAGTCGTCTACAAAAATATTAATTTGTCACCTGAATAAATATGTCATCAACAAGGCAGAGAGAGAAAGGTGAACACTGCAACTTAATGTAGTTTGCCTCAAGTAACAGGTTAATCGTCTTACATGCTTCGGCTCTATCTCCTGAACTATGTTTTTTTTTTCTCTTTCATGTTCCACTTTTCTCAAGGCAACGACATATAAAACAAGAAAACCCCTCTGACTATGAGAAATCACTTTCATTTCTTTGCAATAATAGAGTCGAAACCTAACATTATTCCTACACTTCTGTACCTGATTGCCTGATACGCATGGATTCCACGCACACACACACGCACACAAGCACACACACACACACTGACAGAAGAAATACAAAAAAATGCAGTCAACTTTGCTACGGGGATAATATTTGTATCTACAAAGAAGCATCTAATTTCCATAACCAGAAGATACAATTCTGTGGTGTATTATCTGCACGCACATACTTGTATGGATCTGAAGGCTCATCTGTGGATCACATTGTGTGTGTGTGTGTGTGTGTGTGTATGTGGCCACATTATAGCCACATGCTGGCATACACGTGTGAGAGTACATGCATGTGTGTGTTTGCGGGTGTGAGTGTGTTAGCATGTGTGTGACGCTGCCCTACATAATGCCAAGCGTGTGTGTGTAGGTGTGTGTGTGTGTGTGTGCGTGTGTGTGTGTGTGTGACCCTCAGTGTGTGTGAGGTCAGCAGTGGAGCAGCAGGAGTGCCAGCACCACCGCAGAAAGGACAAAGCAAAGAGCAAAGGTCAACGCTGTGTTTTCATTGTGCTGTAAAAATAGATTTTTACTCCATCAGTAGCGGAACAATACGCACTATTAAAATCTCAGTATGTAATTGTAGTATAGCAGCCTCAGTTGAAACACTGCTGTGTCGCTGCTGGCCGCAGATCAACACGAGCCTCATGGCATCAGTTGGACGAGCCGAGGATCTCCAAGCGGACCGGCAGCAGATTGACGTCCAAGTTTATTCAGGCACAGCCGTGCGGGTTCACAGGAATGAACACTGATTTGATTTGCTTTGCCTTGTATACCTAACACAAGCATTACTGACTACCGTGAATAATCAGGATGAATTCTGCAGTCCGATGTTCAGCCTGTGCCGGAAAAGATCTAGGTAGCCACCGGGCAGTGGTGGAAAGAGTAGGCGGTCTACTCAAGTAGAAGTACTGTTACTTGGTATTTTACTCAAGTAGAAGTAAAAGTAGTGGTGTGAAAATCTGCTTAAGTAAAAGTAAAAAGTAGCTCATTTAAAATGTACTCAGAGTGAAAGTTACTGAGTTGCTTCCTAGAAAAGAGAATGTTGTTAGATGTGATCTTTCTCATGCAATTCTAAAAGGACGAGATGAGTTCAAACTAGATTCTTTTTACATTACACAATAAAATGCACAAGATTAAGATTACTCTTCTCTTCTTTGCTGACTGATGCTTTACTGTGAATGGCTCCACAATTTATCAATTTACGATGGTCCAGTTTCTGATGCTTATGGAGAGCCACAAAATTTGTACTGTACTGTAATGGATGTGATTTAAAATGTAGCTCTGAAGTACAATACTACAGTAAAAGTGTACTTAAATAAAAGTAAAATTACTGACTTTAAAAAATACTCAAAAAAGTACAAGTCCACAAAAAAGCTACTCAATTACAGTAACGTGAGTAACGTGAGTATCGCCACTGGGATAACGCATGGAAACATGTAAAAGATCAGTTTCACAAAAGCTTACATCAGGTAAATGATACACAGAGTAAAATTACTTTATAATGACTATGCATTACAGTAGCAGTAAAGATTAAAGTTTAAACTGGGTTATTAGCGAAATCACACCACTTTGAACCATGTAAACATTGTAATCGAAATATTAATCCACACTAATCGGGGTATTGGTGTGTAAGTAAATGTACTCACTGACAATATGTGGCAGTTAAACATGAGTGAAAGGTTTGTTTACATTGATAATGTTTATCAAAAATTAATTCAAAACAGACCTATATTTTTTCAGGGTTAGGGAAATTGCACAAAGCTTTTTGCCCCACATACAACTTAAACAACCTGCATGAGTTGCAAACCTAATATTTATATAACCATTAACCAAAAGAGATTTTGGACTGGGCCTCAACTGATATCACCAGCCAAAGCTTGTAAAACTACCCCTCTATTCTCAAGAGAACGCACAACAGGGAAACTGTTATTTAATAAATTAAGCGTTTTCCAAACCACAGCCCTAAAATTAGTCACACCAATTCAGTTGCCATGGAGAATATCAGAATGGCCTTTGTCTGTGTGTCAGGGAGCAGCATAAATCCTGCACCCGTGAGAAAAAACCACTGGATTGGAAACACATGGATGTGCTGCATCTGGTGAGAAGGCTGGATACATCTCTCTCTCTCTCTCTCTCTCTCTCTCTCTCTCCTTTGTTCCCTCTTCACTTCCTTGCTCTGTCTTCTCTCACCCTCCTCATTCCAATTTCTTTCCCCCTACTCCCTGCCTAAAGGAGAAAAAAAAATGGACTCTGCTCACTCTGCTGTTCTCATATCAGACCATCATGAACCTTAACTCAGTTTTTCCTGTCATACAATCCTCTGGCATGAGCATCATTCACAAACACCCCTCTTTTACACCCTCTTTACCTCCCTACTCCACTGCATACACCTCCTTCTCTCATTCCCTCTTCCACCCTGACACTTTCTCATTCTGTCACCATATCCCCACCTCTCTTTATACCTCATTATCTCTTTCTTTCTTTCTTTCTCTCTCTCTCTCTCTCTCTCTCTCTCTCTCTATCTCTTTCTTTCTTTCTCCTTCAATCTCTCTCACACTCGGGGTTGCATGGCATTGCCCCTCATGAAGCCACTATCCCACTGTAAACGAATGAGTCTGTCACACCGCAAACAATCTGCATTCATCATGTCTTATCTGCCTGGGCCTCCGCGGCTGCAGTCATGATACCGGGGCAGAGTGTGTGTGTTTGGGCCCGTGGCACGCAGGGTCAAGGTCTCTGGCTGGGGGAAATACACGCTGCGCCTCCAGGCTCAAGGCTTGTTTGGTGAGCTGGTGTTGGATTTAAGCGTCAGGCGGTGGAAGGAGTGGGCTCAACTTATCCTTGATCTAGGAGAGCGTACTTTCTTTTTTTTTCTTGTTTGTTTGGGATGGTTTGCTGACCACGTTCACGTCACATCTGACAGCTGGCCAGTACAACCACAGTCTTCCACTGCTGGCCGCTGAGCAGCTGCAACCGGAACGGCTGAAGTTGAAGTGCCTTGCTCAATGGCATCCCAGTAGTGATTGCTGAGATGATGCAACATTTTCTGACCACTAGAGGGTGACAGAAACTGCAACACATTTGTAACTAAAGCACAGCAAAGCCACTGCACTACGGAGGCCTACTAAGGACAAACATTGCAAAGCACCGTGCACAAAGGCTAATAGCTAAGCTGAATGTGCCTGCTGAGAAGTGTCGCCGGTTACCAGTCTCACTTTGACAGATCTTTCTCCCGCTGAAGGTTACATGTCCCATAATGACAAGTGAAGAGGTAGGTAGCAAGTTTTAACAAGTTTACTCGCTCCCTTCATCGATTCGGTCATTACGAGAATTTTTTTTCAGGAATGGGAGGGGGAGAGCACCCGAGCGAGGGAGGGGACAAGCAAGTTTTAAAATAATGAAAAGCTACTGAATGGTCCGGGAGGAGCTTCGTTCCTGAGTGGAATTTGACAACAAGCTTTGAGGTGAAAACAGCAACACAGCTGGTCCGCTGTGTGGATATTGGTTTATGTCATTATGTCTCTATGAAATCTCCACATAGCACACATTAGTTTCAGGATTGGTTATAAGGTCTGATATCACTTATTGCAGGTTTAATCACTTTCCCCACCCAGAATTTCTCTGCCAGTTTCGGGATTCAAACTGGTGACTTTTTGTTCACATCTAGACATACTTTAAAATCATGTTGTATTTATTTCATAGATTAAAAAAAAGACAACAAAAAACAAAGTTTGGATAATAAAGTTTGGTTTCACTTTGAGAAACAATAAGTGTGAAGTAAATGTTTACAGTTACCAATTCCTAGGTGAACTATTGTTCCAGCGAAGCATATGAAGTCAAACAGACTTCAGACTTAGAGTCAGACTTATTACCAGTGATCAGAGTTATTACCTGAGAGAAACAAGTATGTAATTTCTGTAAACAAAAGCAACACCATGGAGTTTGTGCTGATGGATTATAAGATTACCATAGCTTTAGATTGTCAAAAATGCTTGTCAATATCAGTGAGATATTTTATTTTATTGAAGTTTCAAACTAAATGGGACCCAATAAAGCATTGGGAGGTAATGTGAATTTGGATTTCATATCTCATGCCATGCTGCACACAATGGCCTAGAGGGTAACAGCAAAATAACAGAAATGACAGAAAAACTTGAACAACAAAGGTATTTTTCTTAAAGGGGCAAACCACCATAATACAGAAAAACACATAAGTTATCCCTATGATCTAGCCAGAGGTGGAAAGTAACTAAGTACATTTACTGTACTTAAGTACAATTTTGAGGTACTGGCACTTTCCACTCAGTATTTCCATTTTGTGAGACTTTATACTTTTACTCCACTACATTTATCTGACGGCTTTAGTTACTAGTTACTTTGAAGAACAAGGTTTTACATGCAAAACATACAATACGCTCAAAAAATATGTCGCATTGTTAGAGTTTAAACTAGCCAACAGTATATGGAGTATTTAGACCTACAACATTTAAATACGTCTTACAGGTTAATGCATCAATAATCTAACACTCTGAAAGGGACTGTTCTTCAGAATGAGGACTTTTACTTTTGATACTTAAGTACATTTACAGTATTTTTCCATTATGGCATTGCTACTTTTACTTTTTAAAGGATTTGAGCACTTTTCCCCCCACTGGATCTATGACAGCTGAAGACACACTTTCTGGAGCCTGTTCTGGCACTAAACTCTTGAATAATATTCTGGCATCTCGCTGGCCTTGTACCGATAATGACGACAGGAAAGGGTTTGGAAAGGCCAGGGTTGGAGAGTGAGATTGAATGATGGTACAGGCTCCAAGGTCAGGACTGCAGAGCTGAGAGAGCAGCGGAGCCGCTGACTCCACCTGCTGCCTGGCAGACCTCTGGGCTGCCTATCACTCACCCGGCCGGCGGACGGCCTCACCCAGGGTGACCCGTTCTGGACGGCGCCTCCCAGCTAGCCACTCTGTCACGGCGGACAGGGCTCGTGGGACAGCGGGCAGAGGGCATGTTGGAGGTCGTAGTCAAGCGCGCGGCCCAACTGCTCCATCTGGGGACTAATGTAGGGAGAGCAGACGGGTCAAGGGTCACGTGCCCGCTGTGAATGACTGACAGGATGAGAGATGGGATGCTACAGTGGTAATAAAAATGTAACATGGCAGAGATAACACATGACACAGCAGCTGAGGTGTCCCATATGCAGGATGGAAGCCAGACATTTGCTGGAGAAGTAAGTGTTTCAGCTCAATTTGCAGGTACCGAGAAGATAAGCGTTGCTCTGAATTGAATAATTAGAAATAATTAGGAATGCGGTGATGGATGTATGCAGCTGATTACAAAACACACACAGGCACTCGCACGTACACACAGATGTATAATATTAGTAGAAACATGCAGCCTGTAGTTCTTGCTGCACGCTGTCTCATTAAAATCCCATCTCTGTGTTCCTTCTTCAAGTCACCCATCATTGAAACAACAAGGCAGATGTGTGTTGGGAAGCAGAAAGAGAAAAAAAAAAAAAAAAACTCTCCACTACATTGCGCAAATCAATTTTTCATTTCTCCCCTCTTCTGCTCCTGACTGAATTATATATTACATCCTTGAAGTTCCAAGCAGGAGTTAATATAAGTGCACTGGTTCTGGTGTGATTATTTCTTTTGTGTGTGTGTGTGTTTCTTTTCATTATTCAAATTGCTGAAGGGAAGTTTGTACCTGGAGGGGAAGCATACAACACCATTTCAGGACACTCTCTAGTTTCCAGCTTGCTAGAACAGGCACAAGTTAATGAATACCTTGAACAATGTTCTTCTAAACAAATTGAGTTAACCCTACTTTTTAATTCAATTTGGCCTTCGATTGAGTTGCTAGCGCTGGGTTTTATTGAACCGCATTTGCATATCTATGAGAGAGACATAACTGTTTTTTTGAGATAGAGCTTGAAATATATATTTTTTGTATTTCGGCTCAGTCTGAGCGGCCCATGGCTGTGACATGAGTGGCCTTTACTAATAGATGCAACACGAATAACAATTAATACTGATAATAGTAAGGACCACTGGAGTTACTCATTGTATTTACAGTGGCATTTTATGTTTTGTTTCTGCTCATTGCATCAACATCTATAATTAAGACAATCTCTATGACAAACAGTATAAAGCAATGGCCTTTAAATTGATATCCATTTCACCCTAAAACAGCCCTGGAAACCCCCTACTATCCTACAGCTTCTCTTATTTGAACCAAGCTGGCTGTGGTAGTCTACAATGAAAAGCACTGTTCTTGACTGATAGGGACACTGCTCCGCTAATGCATATTTAATCGTGTGACCCATTAAGATGCTGGAATATTTCAATTACATACATGCATTATACTTTCCTTGGAGGAACAGCTCTATGTTTAATTTGATTCCATATAATTACTGTAAAATGAATTTTAATTGTTATATCCCATCCCTAAAATAAATTGGCATATATTTTCTGCTCCCTCCAGTGAGGTGGCTTTTCATTTGAATGGAAACATTACAGTCGGACTATATTTGGCTAAATTAAGAAAATGGGAGTCCATCTAGATATCTTTGTTTAACCAAACCCATGAAGACAGTAAGTGTTCTATTAACCCACTTTGTAGCAGAAACCAGCCCAGTGGAAATCTCATAACTGAGGGGTGAACTCACATTCTCAGGCTACAGTGAGCGGATTTGAATGAAAAATGGGATGCTTCCTCATTTCAAAGTCTTTTGTTTTACCAGCCTCAGACAGCAGTTTCACAGCGGTCCTAATTGGCCGCGTTGTTTCTCCATCCAGACCTTGTCAAGAACATTATGGGTGCCACGATAGCCTGAGCATTGGCCATATTTATTACAGTTGGCTGCCGTTTTCTATTTTAAAATGCCACTGGCACCTGGGTCTTTGTTGCTCGCCATGATATAAGCTAAAAATATATGCCTCCCACCCCGCCTCTCTCTCCCTCCCTCTCTCTGTATCTCTCCCTCTCTCTCTCTGCCTGTCTCTCTTTCTCTGTTGATGCTTCTGTCGTCCGAGTGGATCTAGCAGGTTCCGCTGGGCAGAGATGAGCTCCCTCTATTCTAAAATCAGGAGACACAGCCGCCTCATAATTAGATTTGCTTTCTGTGTGGCGCCAGTCCCTTCAATCTAATCTATTTATGCATTCCCTCTTTCAGGCCTCATTGAGATTCTATCGCCTCGTATTTGTACTCCGCCTGTCAAAACGGCCTTCTTTTCTTCACAATTTTGGGCTCATTTCACTGGCGGAGATGCGCGATGATTGCCCGCTGGTCTCATCGCAAATGCAATGTGCTGGAACTTAAGAGGCTTCTCTCCTCCCTTTAAAGGGTTGGAGTGTATGTGTGTGTTGTGTGTGTGTGTTTGTGTGTGTGTGTGTGTGTGTTTCTTAGGATAAGGCATATGCTTGGGCGTGGGATGTGTTTGTGTTTGTGTGTGTGTGTGTGTGCTCATGTCCTTCTGTCTCTTTAGTATTGATGTGGACATAAATAAATAGTTTGTACGTGAGTGTGTGTGGCAGAGGTATAAGGTGGGAGGGGGTGTGTGTGTTAAGATTAGATTAACTTTATTGATCCCTTGGAGGGAAAATTGGTCACTGCAGAAGCAACGAATAGAGTATAGATGAAAATACAATAAACAGTGGAGAATGTGTCATCATGCTAATATAGAGCTCCTCTTGGCTTGAACCGCTTGAATCTCACTTTGTTGGCTATTGACAGATTTACAAATTAACAGATGCTTGCAGTTTGCAGATTTGCCAAATTATAGTCCAGCGTGAGAGCAAATACAGGGTGTGAAAATGTGGATTGTTGCCTATCAACTATCAGATTTATAGAGCAGATGTGCAAGTGTACATCGTTATCTATTCACATGATCAGATTTATAGAGCAGATGTGTAAATGTGCATCGTTATCTATTCACATGATCAGATTAACAGATGGATATAGCTTGTGTACGAGGGACCATATACGTTTGTATGTGTGTAGGATATACAGTATGTGTGTTTTCGTCTGATTGTGTGCTTGACTGGGTATATGTACATTTTATTTGTTTAAAGTAGACGGAGCCCTCAGAGAAAATAGGATCCAGGTGACTTGGGACGGTTTCAGCTGTCTCGAGCGTTTCACTGTGAGTGTGTGAGCAGTGAGACCTGTCACAGTTTGTTGCCAATCCTATCAGCATGAATGGCAATGTCCCCAGAAGGGCATGGCAAGGCTTCAGTTCATCCGCACAATAAATTACCTTGATAACAACAATGAATGCTATTCCCAACAAGTCGGTTGCTATTTTATCATTGTTCAGCTCACATCAAATACGATGCCAAGCTGGCGTCACTCCACACTCACACCAAATCAGGCTTTTGTGGTGAAGCCATCTGCATTGAAGGGCAGGTCAAAAAAAAAATGAACCATTGATTCAAGGTTATGGAACAATTGGACCTCCCAGGTAGATATCCAACTCAGCTGACTCTTCCATGCTCAAGGATCTAGGTCAGTGGTTCTCAAACTGAGGGTTGGAACCCACCAGAGGGTCGGGAGATAATTTTGGGGGGTCGTGAGATGATTTATGGGATAGGAAAAAAACATAATGTCTATTTTTTCAGATTTTTCTCTAATTTTTGCTTTTTTCTTGTGAAATACTGAATAGTTTTCAGCCTCTAGGCGTCCTCTGATAATGAATCAGATGAAACAACCTGACAAGGGAAATTCATTCTTTGCTTGAACTGTTGTCGTAGGCATGGCTTTGTTTTAAGGGATCACAAGTCAAAAAGGTTAACCTGCTCTGGGTCACTTCACCGGTTAGTTCAAGGACTGGCTGGGAAAATCTGCCTAGGGGAAATAAATGAGTGACAATCTCCCTCCATAAACAGTGCCTTTGATCGAGGCACTTAACTTCCAATTACTCCAGTGGAGCTGCTCACTGGAGAGTTGCAGAAGACTCTGATTGTACTACACAACTCTTGCATGTAAACGTGTGAAAAAGTCTAAAATGGAAGCCAGGTGTTGCTGTAAAATCTCATTCAACCTTCCCTGGTTAATTAAAATGATGAAAAAATCTAAAATAAACTTCTAAATGAATGAACCTGCTAGTAGCGATGTTAATGGACTGAGTTGGGTAAAAGCTCGTCAGTATGACAGCCTATTCTTCTGACGCTATTCTCCAGTGTTAGTTCAGATCTCTTGGGCATTTTACGGAGCTACAGTTCCTGAGAGCTCCAACCAGCACCATTCAGCTGGTGACAGCCTTACTGTGAGTGATGGTCTGTCTGGCAGGGGCTTCTGTCGCCACGTGCTGCAGCAGTCAACGAACTGAACAGTCTCTTAGCGACTGAGGAGCTCAGCCTGTTGCCAGAGGGATAAACACTGTCACTGGTTGGTTTTAATTTTAGTCTGTCTAGTTGAGCATTTGTCAGCTGAACCACCACATTGTGGTCTCTAATGGATTTTAGTATTATTTGACAAGTATTCAGTACCTGCTATCTCTAACTGTGAGGGGTTCTGCGGTGATTTCCTAGGTTTCATTACTCATGATGACATTGTGGCTGGAATGCCACGTGATGCCACTAGAGCGTATTTCTCAATATATAGATTTGCTGTTCCCAGATGATGATAAGTATATGACGTGATACCTATGTATGACAGTTTTATTGTGTTTCTAAGGACGTACAGTACGTTCATGTGTGTGTGGCTTGTGTCTTTGCATGCCGTAGTGCTGTGACGAAGATCCAAAGCTCACCGGAGCACCTTGGACTTATACCCCACAATACTTTGCAAATAAGATTAGAGCAATTTAATTAGGCAGAAAGCCGCAGTAATAAAGCCATTAAATTAGTCACTGGTGCAGGGCAACACTGGCAAGGAATCCCACTAATTAACCTGTGTCTCTTAGACTGTTACAGCCCAGCTTGTCATAATGACGAGGGCTTGATGCTGCAATGACCCAAATGTCCTGACCTTGTCCAAAGCACTTAAATTCTCATCTGGCTGGCAAATTGGCAAAGTTCATTAGTATAAACATGCAAAGTGTGCAGTCATCCTCTTGTTTTCACCCCCTCACTGGACGCTTGATGGGTGGTGAATATGTAAAAGGTTAGAGCATGACGACTTCACATGAATGCTCATGGGCTCCCTCTGCTCAGCTGATCATTTCTGCTTTCATCTGAACTGAGCAGAAATATTTTCCTCATCAAGATTTGTTTAAGTGTAAACATCAACACTGCAATCCCATTTGAGGCGGAAAATTATATCTGAGCTTTGCGCGTGGCCACGAATAATCATGGGCTTGAATTGATTTTTGTTCCATGAATTTCTCTGCTGTTTTACAGCATACACAACCTTAAAATCACCTTTATGGAAAAATACTTTGTAGAGCAAGATGGAAGGAAGGCATCTTCTTTGATTGATTGAAGTTGCATGTGCATCAAACTGCTGTTATTCCACTTCATCAGTTTCTAGTACTTTACCCACAACTGTGGCAAAAGCAGCACAGAGTCATAAAGATGAGACTGTAAAAATAAATCGTAACTCAAAATGAAAGCTTTGTTAGATTGCAGAAATAACATCTCCTGGCCCATCATCCAGTGAACCTTGATCTACACTACATCAAACAGAAAATTAGTTGAAAGCCATCAGATACATTTTTCATCCTCATGCAACTATGGTAAAACATGAAATGATGTACTCATCTATTAATTACTTCACCTGTCCACATTTTCCAGACACTACAGCTAGAGGGCAAGCTAGCATAGAAAACCATCACATCTCTCAACATGATGAAGGCATAAGGTGAAAACTTTTCAGTGGCGTTGAGAGCCAGTATGTTAACATACCAACTTCATATATCATATACAAGGTGTTCTGCAGGGTGAAGTACAGTGCCACACAAGCCCCATAGCTCCTCATCTGTCACACACTGCAGTCTGGGACCAGCATACATCACACTTGTTTATCACCTAAGTCATATTCATCCATTTTAAACTAAATATCTTTTAGAAATTAGAGAATTTCAACTCTTTCCATCACATTTTGCTCACTTTTTGAATGATGGGAGATACAGCAGTCACATTACTTGACAACCAATCGAGACGTCTTATCTCTCAGGCTCGGTTGCAGAAAATGCACTTACCCATGAAGCCCCTGTGAGAGTCAGCCAGACATAAAACATGACATCTTAAAGATTTAACATGAAGGTCTGAGCAGCACTCGATGTTTCTGTTGGTCTTTGACATGGTATCCGTTTTGGGTGGGTAGTACTTCTGGCATGCATTGGCTGCCTGCGGCACCCATGGGACTATGCCTAGCCCCTGGCATTGTCATTCTTCATTGATCAGAGGGGAGAGGCTAACAAGGTCTCCAGGCTACATGCTGCTCTCGGCCTGCTGCTAGAAACCTGCTCCTACTGCTCAATCTGGGATCGCCCTTAATGCTATTTCACTGGAGACAACAGATTGTCTTTTTCAGGATTCAGATTTCCCAAAGTCCTCCGACACACATGTCGAGGTTTTGTAACGGTGGAAGCAAAATCTGTAAACGAATGGCCCATTGCCGCTTGTCCTACTTCAAACCTTCTCTTTTAATATTCCCCTTTTGCTCTATCTTGGTCCTCATGCCGGGAAGCTGATCCCTACTAAAGAAAAGTGACCATTAGCAGGGTAGATGGCCATCACGGGCTAAAGCTGAGTTATGTACATAGCGTAGCTCATTAGATTGCCTCCACACCATCAAATCCAGTGCAGTGATCCTGGCCCTCTTACCTGCAACCTGCATAGCAATCATCCCTCCCTCTGACCTGTGCCGACGACCCGCCGCTTGCCCTCTCTCTACCCGCTTCCTCATTAGTGGCTGGCTCTCGATGAGGAATTCCATTAGTAACCCGACTCTCTCACACAGCATGAATCTCCACTTTTTCTCTCTTTTTCTTCCTTCATTCATTCCCTGCTATCTCTCGCTCTCCCTCTCTCTCACACACTCTCTCTCATCTGCATGCACACAAACACACAAACACATAAGCACAGACACACGTTCCCTCTGACATGTATTTTTATTATTTATTCCTCTCACCAGCCTTACTCATCTCATTCTGCTTGTGTCTCCGCTCTGTGCTTCGTTCTCCTTCTCCCTCCACACGTCTGCGAAACACCCTGAGAGCACACATACACACTTCCTCCTACGCACCCCTCCTTTGGCACACTGTGCATCTGAGCTGGGTGAAACCGTGGTCAGAAGATGTCTCCGCTGCCTGGGTAGCTTGGATCTAAATTGGCCAGTCCTGAACTCAGACTTCAGAGGATGGCCTGTGGTAACAAGCAGGAAGAGGTGAAGCCCCAACAATAACCAGCGCCAATCACTCACTCAGATTGCTGGGGAATTTTCGCTACCCACAGAAAATAAAAAATAAATAAATAAAACCACAGAGGAGGATTTGAGCTTTTTTCTGTATAACCAGGCTAGTTGTGAATATTCAAATGTACATATGTCACATGTGAATATTTATGTTATACATCTACAACACAAGTGCAGCAATGTGACATCAGGCTACACAGATGGCTGGAAGGCATGACGTATGGAGCACTATTCTGGTAATAAATTATACATTTCAGACAGTGTGGCATGAGGAAAACAGACTTATACATAATAGAAATACAGAATACTGTAATTGAAAATGTAGATAGCCTGAAAAAGTTCCAATCATAACTCACAATATGTGTCCAATTTGGGGTTAGAGATGGCAACATATAACAGAAATGCTGCCATGCCAGATATATCGAATCAGCTAATCACACAATTAATCTATGTTACCTGTGTCACCCCGAAGCTACGTGATACAAACCAGACTAAATTACACCAATTAGGATGCTGTGATAGCACTAGGTGCTCTTCCCCAGTCCTGGTCCCCTAATTAGTTATTTTTTTGCTGCAATTTTTCCTAATTGAAAACGTCAGGAAAATGCGTTTAGCACAAACAAAGCGTGGCTAATTGTGGTGTGGAACAATAGCAGGCGTGAGAAATGAATTAGCTGGGATGACATGTATGTGTGAGCACAGTGTGTGTGTGTGTGTGTGTGTGTTTCCACGTGTATGAGTGTGCAAAATCACCAGCGTCTGATAGTACTATGAGTCAGGAGCAGTTAGATATGAAAAGAAAAGTAATGTTTGCCGTAAACATGCACTTCCAAAGAAGCGTTCGGCTGAAATTGAGGCTCTGCTTTTAGTAGCTAAACTTAAAGAAAACACAAACAAACACTGCCCATATTTTTAGTGGAAAATGAGTCAGTAGGAATCACAACCATCGCTGAACAGAATATATTCTCCTCATAGTTACAATGTCTTTCCCTCAGAAGCCAGTTAAAGCTACATGGTGGTTCATTACAGTTGTCACTTTGGCGGTGCTAGGAATATCGACTACGCCTTGGCCTAACCTTGTGATACCGCTCTCTGCGCTCACCACAGCTGGCCCCTCTCCCGTTTTTCCTCACTCTCAGGGGTTAAATGCACATGGCCTTTATTCAATCTAGCACTCGATCATGCAGATAATGACTTTAGGGAGCTAGTTAGGCTGGGGGACATGAGGAGGCTCTGTACGCATGACAGGGACCAGACGGGATAAAGAGACTGGTGGCCCTGCCAGGATGACAAGCCCGAGACATTCATATTCAGCAGTCAGCCGCTTACAATGTAATGCGTCTCCGGCTGTAACTCACAAAATGTTCTGCTGATATGTGAGCAGTGCACTGCAAAAGTCATCCATCTTAACAAGTCATTTAGTCTCATATTCAGCCTTCGAATCTATTTTCTCTTAAACCAGGAGAAAAATTCTGCCAATGAGGTGAGATAACTCCACTTGTTTCCAATGCAGTTTCACTTGTTTCAGAAATTGTCTAGAAATGTCTTGAATATCTTGAAACAAGCCTAAATAAGGCAGATCACTGCACTACTACCAGGAAAATGACACTTGATTCTACAAAATTCTTAAAACAAGTTGATTTGCATGGAAACAAGTGAAATTATCTAACCCCATTGGCAGATTTTTTTACTTATTTTAAGAAAATTACAATTTTGGGACTCAATAATAGACTAAATGACTTGTTAAAATGGAGATTTTTTGCAGTGTATAAGGCTGTGTGTGTATACGTGTGTGTGTACGAGAATGTGGATCTACATTTACAGTAAAGTATGTGCCTGTGTGCCACAACACGTGTTAAAAACATGTCATAATACATAGGGATACAGAGATACAGATACAGAGGAGATAATACAAGATACAGAGGCTGCAGGGTGGATGCCGTGATTTTTGCCAAACTCCCCGCTGTGTCATGTATAATATTCACAAATGCAGCTGCAGGCAAGGTCAGCCCTCTTTTTAATGTTAAAATACATGATGGCAATGAACAATTTAAATATACTGTGCGGTGCAGCAGTGCCGTGTCTGTCCCTGAGCCAAAGTATGTATGTACAGTAGAATTCGTCTGTGAATATTAATGGAAGTCATCTCCTATAATGTCACTGCCAAGCAGAATTGTTCTGACACACAGTTGTGTTAACTCCAAAATGTCACAGCAAATTTACTCTCTCTCTGTCTCTCTCCCACTCTCTCTCTCTCTCTCTCTCTCTTTTTCTCTTTCTCTCACCCTCTTTCTTTCTACTGCAACTTCCTGTCTCTTTCTTGCTTGCGCAGGAAATCTCAGCGGGATCCAGGGAGGAAGATGCTGATCCTCCAGAGACGACACACAATTCCCTTCTCCTCTCTCCCGAGTCTCCCCAGTCGACGTCTCTCACTCTAAATTATTGCTAGGCAGTGTCAGACCTCACCCTCATTACCAGTCTTACTCATGGAGCGAGGGAGCTGCATACAGAGAGAGAGAGAGAGAGAGAGAGAGAGAGAGAGAGAGACAGGAGAGAGGCTGACAAGTAGGGTGCACCATACAAATTGAGGCCTCATTTTTACCAGAGCTTAATTTTTTATGGTTTGGTGAGCACAATTGCCATATTAGACACTGTAAGATTAGGACTTTTTTTTTCCTGAAATACAATTGTGTGAAATTCAGCAGAGGGGTCAGACGAGGTATGTCATACTGCTGGAGGAGTTATGGGTACATCGTCTTGCTCATGGACCCTTCAACGGAGATGGATGCTGGCCATTATGGGGATCAAACCAATGACTATAGGTACTCTTGCTAGAGCCTCTAAGTGCTAGATCATGCTACTTTCAATGCAAAAAGGTTTTCTTTTTCTGTAAACTTATCTTGGCACCAAATGTAGCATAGTAAAAAGGCAAAACTGAAACTGTTTGACGCATTCTCAAAATATGAAGTCTTTTCCAAACCTTGAACCTGAAATCAGGTGGAAAACTGTTTAAAGGTGAGAGCAAAAACAGGCTGGTGTTGAATCACAGTTATTGTCTCCTCTTATACACTACCTATGTGGACACACCACATTTTTCTTTATTTTTACTATTTCCCACATTTTAGAATAATAGTGAAGACATCAAAACTATGAAATAACACAAATGGAACTATGCAGTGACCCAAAAAGTGTTAAACAAATCAAAACTATCTTATATTTTAGATTCTTTAAAGTAGCCGCCCTTTGCCTTGATGGAAAGGCAAAAGCTTTGGAAAGAAATTCATACATAGGCATCAACTTCACTATTTATATTTGTCTAAGAAACAAATTTCAAGCATTTAATCATAAGCCTTTAGATCAAAATGGCTTTAAGATAATCAAAAACATAGTACCTTCAATCAGGTGCGTCCAAACTTTTGACTGGTAGTTGTATATCTTCTGTTTATGCTATACTTTATGTAGCTAGACCAGAAAATGTCAATTTTTAATAAAAGGTTTTGCCTGCCACTAGTCCTTCTTTGCCTTTCTACTCTAAGCTTATTCATATGGAGATGAGGTGAGGTGAGGCATCATGATCACTTTAGCCTGCTGAGACGCACCTAAGGGACACACTTATGTCCTTCCAAGACACTAGATGTGGTCACGCATGGTTGACACAGATATGTCGCGTCCCATATGGGCCCGGGGAGAGCAGCTAGAGCACAGCAGCTCGTTCCCAGGGAGAAGCCTAGTTTGCCGTACAGATGGCCACAGCTGTGCCACACTGGCATACGCTCTGTTCTGCTCTGGGTGACCCTCCCCTGTGCCCGGCTTGGGTAAACGCTGCAGCTGTGGTGAACCTCTGCCACACACTCTCTCTCATTCACTCTCACTCTCTGGCTCTCTCTCTCTACCACACACACACACACACAAGCAAAACAAGCTCACACTCTCTAGGGATGTATATCTTCGTCTGCGGATTCAGAGAAAAACAAACCGCCATCAGACAGCAGCATATGGCCCTCTTCTAATGGAACACATCTCTTGGGTTCTGACTGATAACACAAAGGGCCCATCGGCTTGGATGTTTTGCACCGCTGTTTGAGCTTTGAGTGGAATTATTTGCTCAATATTACAAGTGGGATGTTATTTTTTTTGCACAATTTTCAGTTTTCCATTGTTTTTATTTCTTGTGAGAATGATGTGGCTGTTGTCCTTGCCAGCTCAGAATCGCAAGGACAATCGGGAGATGCATTTTACAGCATAAAGAATCACAAAAGTCCTTTGTTTATGCATGTAGGTCAGCGTAGAACAAATCCTTATTTACAAGGATAACCTTGGAGGGGCAAGTCCTCCTCTTGAGTGGGAAGGGGAGGACACAAAGAAAATAAAGTTCACATCAGGTTCAGACATACAAAAACATTCAACAGTGAGGGACAATATAAGACAGTTATAAAGAACAATAAAAGCTGACTGCAAAACACAGCAGCAAAATAAAATGAAAACAGGAGGCACAATGAAAAGGGATTAGGCAATAAATAATGGTAAGCATGAATAAAAACAACACAAATAACAAAACAACAGAACAGCAGGATAGTAAAATCGTGAGAAAACAGACACAGGTAAGCACAACTGTGAGAAAAATGGCCATAGGCATGAGACAAATTTGAAGACTTTGTGTTGTAGCACACTCAACAAAATGTGCAAATGAACACGCTGCATGATAGTTCAGTCTAGCAAACAATGTTATCATTTCGTTTTATATTGTTTATATTTAAAATCCCAAATCAAGTTTTGTTGAGGCACAAAACATGAGTGTTTTCTGTTGAGCCCAGGCTTTGTACACCAACACTGCCTACACCTCCTGCAGAGCACCATATCTGGTCCACGTTTGTTCCAAATAGAGGCAGGTAAAGTGAATCATCTTTGAATTTTATTGGATTCAGAGATGACCTGTCTTGACCCTTGCAACCAAGAGAAGATTGTGTCATCACAGAGAGCCAGAAGTGGCTCCAACAAATGTGGTGTGAAGAGGAGTGCTTGTGCAATCTCTTGCAGGACAGATGTTGCAAACTTTTGCTGTGATCTGACCTGGGAAACTAAAAGCACAAGGGAAACTAAAATAAAATGTCATATCTGAGATTTAACAGCCAAAATTCTACTCTTTTGTAACTGTTATCAAGTATAACTAGTATTTGCGTTACGGCACAGCACATAGAAGAAACAACTTAGCTTACTTTGCTTGGATAGCTGAGATTTTTTTTTCACATAATGTAAACTCATGCTACACTATGGACTGTGGACTACCAGCACTCCCTTATTTCTTTATTTTTTAAATGTTAACTGCCTTCAAATACCTTCTCAATTTAAAGGACCATTGCAGAAAACTCATAACAATGAAGCCAAGCAGAAATGGCCTATATTGTTTATGTAACACAGAGGTGTGAGGAAGGACATGATCCAAAAAAGTGAAAAGAGTAGCATTTCTGCCATGATAACAAGCTGATGTTTTGCCTCTGTTTTTTTCCCAAGTAGTGGAGCTAGCATATTTTTTTTCAAAGTAGTGCCGGTTCAATACTGTGGTATGTAGCCTACATACTGCCTTTCATCTGATATGAAAAATTTAGAACATGTGTTATATCACCATCAGACCCACAGAGACATGAATATCAAAGCACATTCTCTTGGTTTTGTTTCATAACATCTACCTCTCTTGGTCTATGAAGCCACTGTCTGATGCAACATAAGAATATATACATGATCCTGCCATGTGCATAGAGAAGACAGAATAATCAATGTTGAAACAATGGCGTCAGACTAAACTAGCACTCACTCCTCCTCTTCCTCCTTCCCTATTCTCCTCTCTCTCCCTCTTTCCCCACAGCTCCTCTCCCGCTCCCAAATGAACGCAGATGCCTCCTAATAGATCCCGCTAACTCAAAGGCCCTCTCTAGTGTAGCCAAGACAACATAGCTTATGATATATTTCCTCTTGATATTAAAAACAAGTGGGATGAGCAGAGGGATTGTCTGGGCTCTCTTATCTGACTTCTGAGAGCCTTCATCTTCTCTCCGCCCCCTCCTCCTTTCTCTCTTCCTCCTCCCGCTCTCCTGATCGTCATAGCGATAAGACGGAGTGATGAAGGGGGAGGCGAGCACTCTGGAGGGATAACGATGTGGGCTAACACCCTCCCCGCCCCATCCGCCCCTCCCCAAATCCCCCTGATGCTGTTCTTAGATCAGCCTATTTGTTATACACAGGTTTGTTCTCCTCAGCAAGAGACGCTAAGAAAGACAAACCCCTTGTTTGACTAGCTAAGATGCCATGTGTTGGCTTGTCTCTGTTTGCCACTGACGGTCTTTAGGGATGTGTGTGTTTGTGTGGTTGCGTATTGGCCTACAGGAGTGCAACCTATCTGTGATGGCAGTGCCTGTTGTGATGTTTGCGTGTTTACACTGTATGTATGTGTAAATTGAACACTTTATGTTTTGTGTATTCTCCAAAGGATCTACAGCTTTAATGCTAAATATAAAGAGGTCTTCTCTTTTAGAAAGTAAGTGAGGCGGAGAGTGGAGTGGGAGAGAGAGAGAGAGAGAGAGAGAGAGAGAGAGAGAGAGAGAGAGAGAGATGCATGCAAAACTGACGACCAAAACTGATAAGCAAAATGCAACCGCCCCTCTATCAATTATTATGATATTATGTTCTATGATTACACTGAGAAGAGATACAAATGTGAAATCTGAAGGGACGATAGGATGTGACTCACCTGAACTTATGAGAGGATGACTATGAGTCATGTTGCACTCTCACTTAGGGTTTTATTTCTACATTGTGAGCCAAAGCTTGTCTGTATCTCCAAATAAAACACACACACACACACACACACTAGACCAAATAGACTCAGTGTCTCTCAAAGGTACAGACAAGAAAAACCTTAGCCACCTTACAGCATGCACGCACACGTCCTCTCTCTCTCTCTCTCTCTCTCTCTCACTCTCTCTCTCACACACACACACACACACACACACACACACAACACACACTTCCTAGCAGCCAGTTGTTCTCTGCTTTGCATAAACCAATAACCTAATGGAGAGAAAGCATTTCCCCAATGAACATTGTTATGAATAATTTAAAACAATATACAGCTGAGAAAACCATCTCAAACTTTTAAACTTGCTCCAATCACAGATCCAAAAAAGACCATAAAGTAAAGTAATGCCAGTTGATAGATGTAATGTTGCAGAATCATTGTACAAAATAAGATGAGTTGTCTTGCATTTACATCCAATTCAATTTAATTAGAGCTAAAGAGTCTGAGCTGGTGTGATTTACGCTGTGATGGATTGCAGTCGGAGCCTGCTTAAACCACCCACTGGGCTCTCCGCTCTGCTCTGCATTGTGGATAGTAACAGAGCAGAGCTCGCTTTGTTTTGGCGTATGACTTCCTTTCACGCCCCAGGGATGAGGAGGTGACTGCAGCAAAGCAGAAGACAGGAAGGAGACAATAGAACGGAGGGAGAGAGGGATGATGTAGCCTTTAAACAGCGGGAATTTGGCTGTATTTGTAACCTAAAAATAAATCATTTGTAGGAGGAAAGAGAGCACACAGCGCTTCTTTAATATGTTGTTTTTAGATTTTAAAATTTTGTCTGGCTTGTTCACCTTGTTCCCTCACCTAATGCCCTTTCTTTTCACCATCTAGCCACTTCATACTTTGTATCTGTCTATTCAGCGATGAGGGAGGAAGGGTCATGCTCTTGAATTATGCTGATTTTTCCAGTGATTAGACAAACACTGACTACCCAACTGTAGACTAATCACAAATTCACCCACAAAGAAAGCCTGAGCACATTGTTTTTTGTTGTTTATTATTGTAAATGACTTTGTGGTCAAGTTAAATTTTGATCAAATGCTATCTCCGTGCCAGCGAGACGTTCTCATCAGCAGGACAGAATAGAGAGACCAGGACCTGAGCGCAGGCTTTCTAAAGCTTTCTTTTCTAAAGCTCTATTCATACAGCGTCTTTGTGGGAAAACTCATCTGAGGCATACAGTCAGTTTGTTTCTTCATGGTGAAATTCACACAGGTGTTGGCCGCTGCGAAACCACAAGCCCCATCAGCACTGTCTGCTCCTCAGCCATCTATCCACCTAGCTCTTTTCAAAGCATCATCAGGCTTCAGTTTGACCCGCTTTGGCTCAACTCATCCTTTGGCCGGTCCGGCGGGACACACTGGAGGTCGTATCCGGAAGGGGACAGTACATCAGCTGGACGCTAATCGGCTGACTCACCTTCACAATGCGCCCCTCTGGGATGGGCCAGAGGACTGGCGAAGGGGAAAGGCAGAGGGAAATCAGACTGTGAGCGATTAGGTTAATGAAGGAGAGAGGAGAGCGGAGTGAAAGGACAGGAAGAGGTGGCCCTGAGGCAAATAAGTTTAGAGGAGAGCCGAACCAATCGCTCCAACAGCTTCAGAGCGCAGCATTGAGGCACTGATTGGCAGCGAAGGAATGAATGCCAAGATATACTGTCAGTCGGTGAAAGAGGTACTCTAAATGTCCTCTTTCAGAACCTCCCATTTCTATTAACTGCTGGAAGGTCAGTGAAAGAACTAATATTACACAAAAGTCCTCCTTTTTGTAGCTGTCTGGTTTTACTGACTAACTGTAAGTGAACAGAAATTCTCCAAGAAGCCGCCACTGAGAAGAAGAAATTTAGGTCCTTGGATTGCACAGTTTACTGACATCATATTTTATGATTAATGGGTTTTGAAGTGCTCAGAATTCAAGTAGTTACTTCTCGCTGCCATTTGGGGCCGCTAACATGCTAAATTGTCTAGGGCAGTTTTAAAACAGTCTTTTTCTATCCATTGCCTTAATGTTTCCCTGTTGTAGTTGCAGCCAGTATGAGTGTTGTAATGCTGGGAAATGACACTCCAAAGCAGCTGTGAACAGTCAACACACACTGACAGCTGTAACAAGAAGAAACAAGAAGAGCAACAACAAGAAAAAAGAAAGGAAAGAAAAAAGGCAGATATAAATAACAAATAACCTATAAAATCACTGTTCATTTTATTCAAGATAATCGTCATTAGGTTTGAATTGCATATAAGGAACTGCTTCCACTGCAGCAAGCTTGCTCACTACAACTAATTGGTCATTGGTTAAAGCTATTGGACCTTTTTTTTGTCCACCAAATGACATATGTTATGAGATAGAACATGTTATTATTCAGATAAACAGAGCATATCCTCAACCTGTGGCCTCTAACTTTCCTTAGGGCTAGAGGGAACTGTGGTTTCAGTTTGATGCTGAATTTCAAGCGACTAAAACTGCACACTTGCTTTCACCGCCTTTCAAATAGCATTTTTGGACTAATGAGAAGTGACAGTGACGTTTATTGAGTTTGCACCTTTGTGTGAATGTGTGAATTTGGCCCCGGGACATGCCCCGAGTCAAGGCTGTCCCTGTATGAGTTCACATGGCTGCAATGCAATCTGTGTGACGTGCTGCACATGTTAATGGATCTGTGTGCCCAAAGTATATGCTTCTGTTAATAGGGAGTGAAGAGCAACACATAGGAACTACACAGTTGGAATTATGGCTGTTCAAATGTGACCGCTGAGGTGTTTTGTCAGATGCTAAATAATGCAAAGAAGAAGAAGAAGAAGAAGAAGAAGAAGAAGAAGAAGAACTAACACCTAACCCTAAACCTAAACCTAACCCTAACTAACCCTAACCTAAACCTAAGCCCAATCCTAACCCTAAAGAAGAAGAAGAAGAACTAACCCCTAACCCTAACCCTAAACCTAACCCTAACCTAAACCTAAGCCCAAACCTAACCCTGAAGAACAAAAACAAGAAGAAGAAGAAGAAGAAGAAGAAGAAGAAGAAGAAGAAGAAGAAGAACAACAACAACAACAACTTCCATCTCAAGCCATCTGGATTTGCCTCTCATTACATTTTGCAGTGCAACTGATCCAAAGAGGAGTATTACTCTTCTTTTAATGTAGCCTATTCATGCCCTCCAACTCCAAAATAGCATGCTTTGGCTGCAGCCACCCATCTACACTTCTGCAGTTGCCATTTGTTGTTTATGAATTCACCTCACTATCCGAACCACTCTCCGCAAACGTTCATTTTCTCAAACTGTCATCAGTGTGCTTTTCATGTTGGGTCCATCCTTTTCAAAGCTTGGGTGTGTTTGCTTGACCAGATGGATTGCTTTGTTACTCTAAGTGAAATGTGCGCTCAAGAGATCCCACCAGCTCGCAAGGTAAACAGCAAGTGGTTGAACTCTTTTATTTAGACTCTCTTGTCCAACTAGAAATTGCTGCAAACATAGCCTTTATTATTTAGCTCTATGGCCGGTGTGCACTTCCACCAGCTATACCAGCAAGCACTTTACTTTTCTATTTTATATAATTCCAAAAGTGTTGATAGGCTGGAAGAGGACTAAGTTGTGGGTAAGATGGATGGCTGAATATTGGCATTGTACACCCAACATAGCATTGGAAATCTTTTCTATTTCCAATATAGCATTAGAAATATTGGTGCTTTCAGCAGTTCCTATAACAGCACTTGGATTCCACCTGCACCTCAGTTCATTTGAATTCATATCACCACTGTGTTGTTTGGATAAGAGCTACATCCACCATTTTTCATTAAACGATATAAAAATCCCCGACCTCTTGAACAGCTTTTTTTTTTGTTCGTGTTGGATAAAAGCAGCCACTCTAAGGCCTCCAAAAAAGGACAAAGTCTCATTTGAATTCAGTGTGGGTGATGGGGTGTGTATGATTGCCAGTGCTGTCACCTTTGCTGAGGCCTTAGAGCAGTGTGGGGATTGGGCCTGTCACTGTGCCGGTGTTGGAGAAGCATTTATTTTGGTGATATACTCCCAGCTTTGCTCTGTATGTGCCAATTTATCTCAAGGACTGACCCCTTCAGTTTGTATTGGGCTCCCCAGGACATCCCAGAATTCAGCAGCAAGAACAAACCAAACAAAACTACTCTCCATTTTCCTCCCTGCGCTAATGGCTGGCAATGTGTTCTGTAGAGAAACCAAACAAACATCTCAGGAACAGGAGGAGCCTCGCTCTGGCAGATGTGCCTATTGATTTTAAGAAAACTCCTCCTGTAGAATGTGGAACACTTTTAAACACGTACAGGAACAAAACCTCTAAAATCCTCCCTCCACCCACCAACATTCTCCTTCTCACCAAGACAAAAGAAAAAAAGACAACTAAACAAACATCGCTGAGATAAAGCCCAAAGGATCTCAAACCATCTGGACTGGAAAATGTGTACAAGCTGTAAACAGATAGCCAAGCAGCAAAACTCCAAGTCTCAGCAGGCGCCCATCAAATGCATTACTGAAAATTCACCTCACGCTGCAGATCTGACCTCGGCCTCACCCTATCCCCTATCCCCTATCACCCCTCTCTGCACCACTCACAGATACTTCCCCCTGTTCTCCCGGAGACAGCGAAGTGTCTCAGCAGCGGCCTTTTGATCCGCAGGAGAAACCCAGGTGTTTCCCATCCACCCGCAGTGCGTCGAGGTTGACCATAGAGGTTGAAGGTCGCGGTGGACGGAGAGGCACTCGCTGCTTAATGTCAGGGACCTTGGGTTGGCATCAGCTGTAGGTCCTGTGGCATTTGTACGAGATGAAGAAGACTGAAAGTGAATTATCTTTGTCTTTTTGCCCTGAGAGGAGCTGAAAGCAAAACAGAGAGAGAGCGGGGAATAGAATTTGCAAGGACAAATATTTTCCCTTGCACACCTTGTGTTTTCCACTCTTTGGCTCTTTCCCGTGTTTGTTCCTCCCTGCTTTTTTCTCCAAGCCCCAGGCGCCCACTAAGGGGCAGCAGAGTGAGCGAGGGGCCACTCAACCCCCAGCAGCCTTTCAATGCACCTTCACAAGAGTGTGAAATATAATTGGACACCTGCACCCAAGGAGCACCGAAAATAGCTCTCAGTGTTTACACCACAGCCAGGAGGAGAGAGAGAATTGTAGCCGGAGTATCATCGCTGCCCTTTGTTAGATTCAGGCTGTTTCGTTGCTTTCGTCTAATTGCCCAGCCCTCCACAACAATGAAATACAAATCCAGCTTAAGTTCCTAAGAGCAAAATGGAATTTCGAGTGCTTTTTGGTGTCTTGGTAAATTCTCGAGCGCGCACTAATGTCGACACAAATCTCTCACACCAGCCTACTTGCCCTGAATTTGGTTTAGTGCAGCTCATTCAGAATGAATTTTCAGTACAATACAAAGGATTAATTCCCTTAGAGGAGGAATAGTGTGTTCTGAAGTGAGAGAGCCAGCTATGGTGCTCTGCCTTCCACCCACTCCTTGCTCTGTTTCCTTCCTCTCTTCATTCTCGGTCTAAATGATCCCTGGTTCTCCCGTTAGCGGACCGTGCTTTTCAATAATCCAACTTTATCTAACTACTGTCAGTGAAAGGGGAAAAAAAAAGTAAGACCTCATCTTTCAAGAAGTCGGGCAGTACGAGCTGAAAGCAACAGAGCAGGAGTTGCTGTTGTCTGTCCACACGAGCCACTATTTACAGTTGTCTCCTGATCAATAGGCGCTCTAGGCAGTGAAAACCTCACTGAACCAGATCTATATCTCCACCTCTCACCCCAGGGACCTGCAGATGGATCTCAGCACACAATTAAAATTTCACACTTGACTGCATTCCACAGACGGTCAATATTAGGAAAATGAATAACAGCAAAGTTTGAAGTAAACATAAAGTTAAATGCGACTAATAACTTGTAATAGCAACTGACAGAGAGAGACAAGTAGATGCAGAGAGAAGTCTGATGAAAATAGCAAAACGCAACATTGTGTGATGACTTGGGCTCAACTACATCTTATCCGACAAGTTGTATCAGGTTGTGGCATGACTGCAGCCTTGAGTGCTGTGATATACTCTTTTCCCACTTGTTTTTCTCCACCCAACAGAAGGTTAGGTCCTCTGGGAGAAAAGCTAGCACAGGGTGACTGCTTTGTTCTCCACATGACATGGCAAATGAAAAAAGCCGGACATGCAGTAAACTAAATTGTTTTCTGTCCGAAAATGAAACGAATGTCGTGTCACACAGCGGGACAGAAATTGTAGCTTAAAGGGAGATTCCTACTCCATTTGACCAGCTGGATACATATTAATATACACAAACAAGTTTGCATTCCAACACAGGTAATGACAGAGACTATATACAAACATTTTAATTTCCTGAGGTGTCAGGCTATCGCGGGGGTGAAAACTCGTTTGCGATGCCGCGGCGCTGATTTCGTCGAGGAATCCAAGCAGCACAACCTGTTAAGTGGAACCAGGGATCAGCAGAACTTGTCAAAGACTTGACACCGGTACATTTTTCAAATGATTTCCAGCCGACTCGCAGTGAGACGGGGGCTCAGCCACCCTGTGAAATATGTGAACACTGCAAAAGTAACTTGTCCAAGATATAGAGGGGGGCTTTTCATTGGGATTACATTGTTATCTTTTTTTTTTAAATCCCATTCCCCTGCTAATGCTATTTCAAAGTCAGAGGCACTCCTACATGTTGTTCTTCTGCTTTTTTTTATTATTCAAAAGTGCATCTATCTATCTATCTAATCTATCTATCTATATATCTATCTATCTATCTATCTATCTGTATTGGAAGTTGCAAAAATTGAAGGAGATAATTGTGTGGACGCTACATACTTTCCTGTCCTCTTCAAACTTAGAAGCACTCTTTGACTGTCATTTCCTTCAAAGGACACTTGTGTGACATGAAAAGAGAGAGACTGGAGAGTAGGGAGATTGTGGATGAAAAGAGATGAGATGAAAATTATAGACTGGAGTCTTAGTTTCTTGTCCAGTTTCAGCACTTATACTTTTTAAATCGACATATTAACAGGCTTGTCTGTTTGACATCAACTTCAGGGTGAAAAGTGCACAAACAGGTGACTTTGAAGATATTACAGTGGGGGAGTTTCATTCCAAAATGAGATATCCACCATCTGAAAATACTCCCTGCTCTCAAAGAGAATGACGGCATGAAAGTAAAACACATCATGGGTCACTGTTGAAGTTATGAGTCACCGTAAGACCTTTGCTTACAAAGTAGTCATTTTTTTGGAGGACAGCATCGTCCTTGTTTTTGAATTCTTGCGATAGCATTTTTTGTTTGAAAAAAATATGCAGTCTTCTGAACAGAAACCTACAGTTGACACATTATAGAGAGGGAAAGTGACAACTAGAACTGCTGCTGATTGCATTCATTAACTAGAGTTACATCATGTTTATGGAATAAAAACCCGTAATGACAGTCTTTAGCAGCCAAGAAGTACAAGAAGTACTTTTTAAGTGGAAATGTAATTGCTGTCATGTTGAATACAATTTATTCTGTAATAGCGTCAAGATGTTGCTGTTAATTGTATTTATTTATTTCTTTATTTTTTGTGTATTTGCATTTTGAGTCCAAATGCAGACAATGCCAAAACTTTGGAGGGAATATATCAAAAGCAGGTTGTAACATGAAACATTCCTCCTTGGGGATACAGAAAACAGATGCTGTATATCTCAAGAAAAGTCACTCAAAAGCTCAATGTCATTCTCAAACTTTACTTAGTAATTCTCAGACAAGGACTGCTTATTCTTAAGTATTGTCACTGAGTCAGATTTAATTGAAATTAGTTTCAAACTGTGTTTTGTATTTGCTGACTTACAACTTCAGAAATCAGCTTCAGACATTCTTTAAGTCATGGTTCTGCTAAACTTATCAAAAATATATACACATAAAAAACACACATTCCAGGTAGGAAGGAAGCTGTACTCGCTTTATACTTTAGGTTTTCATCGGGTGTGAAATGGCACTGAAATCAAAGGTTTCACTTTTACAAGAACGATAAAAGAGCGCGTTGTGTCAAATCCACACCTGTTTCCACGCTGAGTCAGACTAAAGATGTGTAAACTGAAAACTATTATAGAACTCCGCTTTATATTGTGTCACCCACTGTTGTTTAAAGGGCATGTGACGCGAGATACTTCACCGCGCTGCAAAATGAGTCATCCCTCGGTACATTTACAGCTCATACGCTCAGTCCTGCAGTCAGGGAGCATCGCTTTGAAACACTGGTGAGGTAGAAAGTGGACTAAACTAAACTTCCATTTTTGTAAATCTCGCTGTAGCAAAAGTGAGACCACTTGATGCGACGCTCCTCATAGGTCATCTGAAGTCACTCTGTGTGATATTTCCCTAGTTAATAGCGTGACCGCTCATGAGAGCAGTGAGATGAGCGAGTAGTGGGGGTGGATCTTTGTGGCATTGTGCAATCAGGACATGGTGATGAGAAAAGGTCATTTGTGCTAATGCAACATTTTTTATTCTATGAGAAAGACGTCAGCGTGGATTGATGATCCAAAGGTCACCTGTGTCATCACGCCCATTCTGTCCTGCGGGGTGATGCAAAGCAGAGCCGATGACTGCCCTCCACACTCCGCACTCCATCAGCGAACAAGAGAAGGCACGGCTCATCTGGTGGGCGGATAAGGGGCTGGGTGGGGCTCGCTCCACTCGCATGATGAATAACCTTGCCTTCGACCTTAAACATGGTGCTCGCTCACCGGCGCTCGGTTTTAGAGCGAGGGAATACGGGAAGTTTAAGGTTCAACTCCCTCCTCAAACACGGAAGACACAGCACTGATTTATGTTCTTTTGATCTTCATCAGCAAATTTAACAGTAATGAGAAGCCGGTGCCCTCATACCGCAAGATGCTGGTTGGATAAACACGTTTCGTAGTGAGCAGATGAATCACCTACTTGATATGCACAGGAGCAGTAATCATTATCCAGCTAGCTCATAAGCATTATAATCATAGCCTACCAGTAAACAAAGCTTATGAAATCACTTTTTGTCAATTAGCTCTTCAAGAAATGATCCAGAAAAATGATTGTGAACGTGATGAGGGTGATGTGGCAAAATGAAGAGTGGCGTTGTTTTCATTCTTATGCTTTACCATTTGATGCTAAATGACTTAGCAAGGAAACTACACATTTAGCCCATATCAAATGACAGAGCTAACGTTTTGCGACCAAATGCTGAAGGGAGTATTTAATACAGAATACACAATTAGATGCCTTAACTTGACTTGCTAGACTCAACAACATCAAAACAATGTACAATATATATACATTTTTAGAGGCCCAATCTATAATTGGAGTATGGCACCGCTGTTGAAGCCCTGGTTTTGTTTCCTTAGTGATTTATTGGATTGAGGATATATTTAGAATGTATTGTCTGAGCTTTTGAAACAAGGAATGACAGTATGTGACAGCTAAAGATGAGATTTATATGTATTTTGAGGTTGGAAAATGTTTACATTTGTAACATTTCTAAACATTTCTTATACAACAGACCTGTATTTTAGATATGGTGGGCTAAGCATGTTCTGAAAAGCTTATTTTTCATTTACAAGTCTTCATGTGATTATACCCAAACTGTAGGTGCTTCATTACATTCCAGATGGTATCTTTAACAGAAAGGTTGATTAGTGAAGCCAAGGAAAAAGTTTTCCAGTAAAACTAACTGAAAGACATGCTATGTCTCCTCCCTCTGGCTGGCTGCCAAAAGCTGCAATTTATATTTGAACTCTGTGCAGCCCAAGTCTGAATAAGAATACTTTTCCACGAGTATCTCTTGTCTTATCTGAAGAGTTTGAGCACGCGGCTTAAATCAGCCAAGTCTGAATCGGAGCCAAGTAATGCCAATCGCCTGTGTTGCAGAAGCAGGTCATGCTGTATGCATGAGGGGGCGGTGCATGTAAAACCACCTCAGGAGGAGCCAATCAATCATCGATTTTGAGCCAGTCTTCCAATACAGAATAACCTGAGTTGTTTTCCGGGGTGACAGTCTTAGTCTCATCACATTTGAATCAGCCCGGAAACCTCCAACACAGAATCACTAGAGATTCAAAATTAGCATCTGTCGTTTAATTACCTGGAGGGAAAAAAAACAAATGCAATAAAGTGGTAGCCTTTGTGAAAGTCTCGTCACACTGAATCCATCCTGCATTAATACTGCAGCTCTTTCCAAAGTATTCCCCCTGGAGAATGAAGCAACAGTGCAGCAACAGTGCAGCACACATGCGGGAGAGGTGACCTCTGTGCTGGTTGCATGGCTGTGATGGAAGGGCAGCGTTAAGATCCCCCTCCCTATATCTACCTACTGCCCGTCATTCAGACGAGATCTGATGTCTCTCTCCCATGACGGGTGCTCTTATCACACGACACAGATGTCTGAAATGATGCCAGCGGGTCCAGGGTCTCTGATGAAAACTGCTCGTTATGCGTGGTGGCACATGGCGGGAGGGCTGGCTTCCGAAGGGCAGACAGATAAATTATTCAGCCTGAAGTTTTGCATCAACACGGCTCAGATGGCAGCACATGAGAGGGATTAATTTATGCCACATCCATGAGTGGACAAGGGGATGTCTCAAAGCCATGGGTTGAGTGAGAGGAGCTCATATGTATGTAGAGTGGCAAGTCAGTACTCATAATGGAAGAATTAATAATTGAGGAGTTACTTTAGAGCACGACTTGTTTGGAATTGAGATGCAGCCGGTGAAGAAAACAACACAGCTACCCCACCTGGAATCTCAGCTCTGCTTCTGTTCATAGTGTTGATTGCATTTGATGTTTTCGCATTATTTAGATTTGTTGTGAAAACTCTCAAATGCTATTTAAAAATAATAACCGCGGCTTATTTAGGGAAATAAAGACGCATTGAAGCAAAAATGTGCCGTAGCTATAAAATCCCTAGTCCCAGTGGTGTGTGTGTGTTTTTTTTGTTTTGTTTTAATGGTTATTGAAGAAAATGTCGGTGTTTTCTCATGTGCAATCATTCTGAGCTGAACACAAATCAGTTTAAATGTAAATGTAAATGCGTGTTGATGGTAAACAGATTAGGAGTTTTTTATTGATAATGTGTCAGCGCTGAACTGGGCTCCTACATGGCCGGCTAATGTTTGCCTGAATGACTTTGACAAAGCTGGCATAACTGAATAGATTTTGCTTGACTGACGTGGGTTGCCCTGTCAGAGGAGCATTAGCAGACCATTAGCATTCCATGACATTTTCCCATCCGTCCAGGAAGCAGCGGCAGCCCTGTAAACAAAGTGCTGTTGCGGTGCATGGCAAGGAGAAAGGGGAATATAATGTAATGTAAAATGGCATTGTTCAGCCGCTGAGATACCAGGTGCGCATTCTAATGCGGATCTACAGGGCAACCTCTGGCTGGCTGAAACAGAGGAGGGAGACGATAAGGGAGCGGACGAATGGGACATGCAGCAGGGTAATTGAAAGTGCTTGGGATTTTAAAGGCCAAATGCTACCAGGGGTTATCAGCAGCAGAAACAATCTGAATTTTTTATGGGAGTAACTTATTATCCAGACAAAAAGGAGGTTGGTCACGCTTCGCGGAGGGCATGCAGGATAAAACAAGATCATAAAGGCCACAACCAAACTTTAGAGTACCTTTAAAGCACTGTAAAATTACTTTTAGCACCTTATTTGCTGGTACAACCTTTGGATTGTGTACTAATACCCTTTGCAATAAATGTGCTCCAGTTACTACCAGCTATTACCTCGGCAGTAATTGTCTATGTAATGGTACAAACTCTACACTGCGGTGTTGAAGTTATTAAAAACAAATATTTTTTCATGAATGTGCACACATGAAAAGACTTCACCACTTGAACCGCTGTAAAGGGCTGCTGACTGCTTACATTATCATGCAGGGCAAAGCACAACAGAAAATGAGGGAGAGCGCTGCAAAATGTGACATGATGTGCCTCTGATTGCCCATCATAGAGCTACAAATTCCCACAATAGCACAGCGGGGAGAAGACACGCTCGTCAACAAGACGTATTCTGCGGTTGACACAACTGAATGTTTTGTCTTGTGAAGTTAATACCTGCCAATCACTGGCTTTGTGCAGGTAGATGCTGTTCATACCTGATGCGTGCGGCACCCACCTGTGCCTCTAAACTGATTGGATTAAAGGTTCAAGTGAAGGCTGGGTGGTGCCAATCAAAACGTAGCAACAGCTTGAATCAAAGTATTGATGTGATGCCATTGAACCACTTCAGAAAATGTGGCGTTTATTTGTCATGTCACATTCACAGATCGGGTGTAAGCTGTCTGTTTGAAAGCATGTACAGTGCACACACACACATACAGTATGTTCACACACATTATGCACCCACACACTGTACACAAACACACATACAGCCACAGCATTCTCTCAACCAGTGGGCAGCCTTAGGAAAGCCCTGAGGCTAAAGAGAGACTGATGACAAAAGTCTGCATCTCATGAAACAATAAAACACTCTGGCGCTGTTCCCTCAGGGCAGAAGGCTAAACAACAACAACAACAACAACAACAACAACAACACCACAACGGGCAGATTCCTGCACTCCCAGGAAAAAACGCCTGTCAGGAGCATGGGCACGGCCCGGCCTTGGGGACAGCTGACTGTATGGTGGAGAGCAGCCATTAGTCCCCAAAAGCAATGCCCTGTTGTGGAAGCAGCCCACACTGTGTAAACTGTGTGACACACCACCCTGAAAAGGATTAGATGCCACTGTATCTGTGTCATTGTATGGACTGATTTCTTCAGCCTTGTCTCTCAAGATTTTGTGAAACGAGTCTTAAAATGCAAATGTGTAATTTTCACATTATTCGTTTCAGAGTTTGCGCTCATTTCACAAAATTGTATGAGATTGTGTTTCTTGTATGATTAGCATATCATAGAGGCGGGCTGTTCAGGAAAGCACATTGCCTGTGTGTAGCTTCTGCTGTAGTTGGGCTGCTACTGTACAAGCTTTGCTCACATGGGAGGCCCCTGCTGGCTAACCTTTGGATGACTTTCAAGTCTCTCAGTACACCATTGTTATTCCTCCACCTTTCCCTCAGATGTCCTTTTTGCTACAGTCACTCGCACGCTCCCAACTCTGAAGTAAAGAGAGGAAAAGCAAGCGTGCTAGCTCCTCAGAAGAACCACAAACTGGGGAGTACCGTCAAAAGAACAATTTGCACAACACAAAAGCTTTTGTTTCCACCCCTTTGAGTGGAAGACAGGTGGCCACCGTGGGAATAAATTGGCCTTCACTTTGAAAAACTACGGGGACAGAGGTGTCAAGCACAGGCAAGCCACAGGAACAAGAGGATTTGTGTTTAAGCAGACAACAGCAAATTCAGTCGACATATATGGAGATTTCTCTTCTATTCTGTTTGCGTACAATGGCAAATCTAAAACACAACTTGTATGACACAGTGCATAAAATATTCCTTTTCTTTATTTTATCATTAGTTGCAGGTATGGCACAAAAAATGGGTGATAAATCCAAAGAAATACAGTGAAAAAGAAGCCTGATCATATATAAATATAGAGCACAAAACAGAGAAGAGTGACAGGTCATCATTACAGGGTGTTGGCACAGAACAAGATAAATAACATCACTGTAACACAGCTTTCTGAGCAACCGCGACAATTACAGCATCAAATCTCATTGTTTCCGGTGTCGATTCGATTCAATAGCGGGTGATTCTCAATAGCGGCAAACGTCTTCATTTTGTCATCCACATACAGTCAACTGCACTGATGGTAAATAACTGGACAGGTAAAAAACAAAGTCTGTGTGGGTCGTACAGCATGTTGCTCCTGCCTGGCCTGTGATTTCTGATCAGAGCAGGTGAGAGAGAGAGAGAGGACAGAGGGAAGAGCAAGCCATCCGACTACCGAGATTCACTCCAGCACCAGACAGAGCGGGTACCAAGAGGTGGCAGTTTTCCCACGGGTAAAGTTGTCACATTGAGCAGGCATGCCGTCAAATGCCAACCTACTGCTTCTTCTCTGACAGAGTAAAATGAGAACTCAGAAATGTGTCTACCCCTTCCAGTTATTACTGAGACTGCAGGCAGTTCCCTGACGAGTAGTCACTGCCTAGCCACCGTTGTGGAAGTGAAAGGAACCCACCTGACTAAAATGGTAATTTTACTTTGACAAAAGATTCAACACAGTAGTAATGCTCCAAGTTTAATAGAATAGACATTGTTTTTTTTTTTCTTTTTATGAAAATCTGTTGTTGAGTCCTTCAGATTCAACATTTTACTGACTGCCTGATTCACTGCCACTGCCAGTTCTGAGTGCTGGTCTTGCCTACCCACAATCTTTTTCCCCCTCTTGGCAACAATTCTCTTTGCTGAATCCAAACCAAGAAAGCAGGGTGTGTAGAGTGATAATTAGGGCTACCAGCTGCAATTATATGACGCTAGTGGAACCGAATGGGTATTTGGGGAGCTAAAGTAGCGTGATGAATGGCACAACGTGACAAAGCCCTTCTTAGGATGAACAAGAAAATGAGAACATTTCCACTCAGAAAGAAATGTTGGTACCGTTCCTTTCAGAGTCACTCTAGGTGCTGCGTATTAACCAGTTAAATACATGGAATGAATAACACAGTAATTACAGCTGTAACTAATTAGGTAAAAAATTCAGAAATCACACCTGAATTACTTAAAACACCTCAGGTATTACCTATTACTACTACATTGTACATACATACATAACTACATTGTAGTTGTCACAGGTTTAGGATGGTGCACCTTCTCTATTACCCATCAATCAAGCAACTATCTTGTAAATACTGAAAACTATTAGCAATATCATACATATAATATGATATAACATAATTATATTAACAAGTTTTGCACTTTTTAGGAATTAAGGCAATACTTTCTTATGAATTAGATTCTTTATGTAGCAACTGTAATAGAGCAATTGGCTCTACTCACTTGGAAAGGGTTTATTAAACCTATCGAAACTTACCATAGAAACTAGGAAATAGTTTCTATGCATGTTGCGGCAGTCTTATCAGTAATGACCTTGCACAAACTCTTACAGACCAAACACTTTCATTGTACCTCTAGTTTCATGGAACATTTTGTTAAGCACTGGGTACATTCATACAGGTCTGAATGGCTCCTCTGTATGCATTAATGGCTTAATGAGAAATACCTTTTCCCAGAATCTAAGACGAAACTGAACTGTAAAAGCAAGCATTGGTTGTTTACATGGTATTACTGAGTTCTTACCATTTCCTTTATAATTGGTAATTTCCTTTTCAATTCAATTAAGACCAATACCTTCTGCAATGATACTAAGTAAAACTGACCAAGTCTGACCAAGTTCTCATTACATCCTTTCCCAATGTACTAATGACAAATGTACCATTCATGTTCTTGAATAAAGAGTACAGAGTAAGTATGGTGAAACTGGACTGTGTTACAAAGTGTTACAAAGTGAAGCATTGAAATTTACAGTGTAATGAACCTCTCCCTGTATGTTAAGGAAGTTTAACTTTTCACAAAGCACAATATATAACAGCGGCTTAACTGTCTGCATTCAAAAAATAACAGACAAAATCTAAAACAAATGTAACAGTCCTTTGCCTTAGATTTAAAAATGATGCTGTTTTCAAGCTAACCGAATGTACTGAACTTGATAGAGCTATGCAACAGTGCACCAAAAAGAAGAGAGAAAAGGTATTGTGATTTTTTTTTTTTTTTTTTTTTGTAACCTTCTGAAATTTAGTGCTCTCTCACTGCAAGCAGCAACACTTGCATGAGTGTCTAACTGAAGTGGCTGCTGTGAGAGTCATCTGGTTTATGCTGGTGGGAAAAAACGGCACACACAAAATGCCTTGGGTCCTGTTATAGCCCTGTGTTACACTTGGCATGTAAAATCAAAACAGTTGTCACACAAGTGGTCACACATTCAGCTCCAGCCCCAAATCTAAAACAAAATTTATATTTCAACACAGTCATTTCTCTTTGTTGGCTTGCTAATGAACATTTCACACCTTCAACAGCTAGAGCCGAAGTTTTGACTAGCTCCTCATCATCAGTGAAATACAGACTGTAAACATTTAAAGAAAGAAAACTGTCACAAAACACTGCATACATATTCACAAAACTGTTAATCCCTTCAAATTGTACTTTGAAGCAGCTTAGAGCACTTTTTCTTTTTTATCAATAAATAGAGCGGAGCTGAATGTGTGCCCACCAGTCTCAGATCCTCCATATTATGAAAAGGGCAGAGACTGACAAAGCACAGGCTGTATGAATTGCATGGAAATGGAAATAACCAATCATAAAGGATATGGTGAGAGCTGTAATGCCATGGAAACAAACAATGCTTCCTTTTACAGTCCAATTTCAGCTTAGTCTCTCAGAAAATTAGAAGGTATTTCTTTAATACACGGATGCATTTGTGGTAGCCATTCAGGGGAAATGAATATGGGAATATGCAGACCTGTGTGAATGAACCCAGTATTTAAGAAAATCTGGCATAGTTTGTGCGAGGTTGTTATTGATATAATTCCCACAACATACATAGAAACAATTTTACAGTTTGGTCATAAAGAAGCTTCATAGAAAACTTGTTTCTATGCCATTAAACTTGGGCTGTTACCATCCTAAACCTGTGAAAACTACAATGAAGTGGCTTGAACTGATCAGTAAGAATTTTCTAAAGTAATTCCGCTGTCATTTCAAAATACACAACTGTAATTACTTGTTAATTTTCTATTCTTACCATGAGTTTACCTGGTAAATCCCTAGTGCTTAGGGTGTCTGTGAAAGGAGCGGATACCGAAATGTCTTGGGAAACTCAAATCCACGATTAGTAACAGTGACAACTACATGGGGCACTTTGGCACTTTTCATTACCTACTATACCACAGGAGGATATAGTGACTCGCTGTTGGATATTTTATCTCAGCTTATATTTTTGGATACCGTGTTAAGTCTGTGTCTGAGTCAGACTGAATTGATGTGTCCAAAACAACCTCTGAAAGTCTGAAAGCTCTCACCATCAAAAGCACACAAAACGTTATCTGTTTTTGCAAAACATTATATCTACTAACACTGTAAGAAAAGAAAAAATACCCCCCAGAACAAACAGATGCCCTCCATTTACATTCATTGTGATCTGGGCGTTATGGAAATAAAAAAACAAAAACGAGAAATGAATCGTCTAGATATGGGTAGCAGATAATATCTGTGATTATGTCTCTGTAATAACATCATATACATAATGGTATCGTAAGGATGCCCTGAATGCCTATCATTCTGCTCTGTTTTGCTTAGTATGTTTATCTTCTTTACATGTTTCGGTTTCTTATCACACCTATTGTACACAGCTTTATGCTCACACATGTACACGACCCACTCAGACCAACCCAGGCTTCCACTGAAGAGGCTACATTCGTTGAAAAACCGCAACACCAAACCTAATTCATATCCAGCCCCATCTCGGCTCTTGGAGATATGAATTTATTTATATTCTCGACTGGATTCAATTTGCGTTATTTTGTGTTCTGGCTGCGCTGTATAAATATCATTATAATGAGTAGAAAATGGTCAATTTGCTGTTATAAGAGGATGGTTATTTCAGAATGTCAACAAGCCTGACTTTGTGGGAGTAGGTCACATATATGTGCATATATACTGCATTTTATATGTCGAGACCTTATACTGTATGTTGTGCTTCCTGTACTCCAACATAAAACATTTATCATAAACCTTTGAATAGAGCTTCTTTTACATTTACAAGTTATACAGTTACCAAATAGGTTTACTTCTTATGCTTCCATCAGTTTTGATACTTCAGCAATGCAAGGGAGACAACAAGAAGAGAAAGGAAGTTAAAAGTCATTTTCAACAGAAAAAATAAGAAACAAGACACAAGTCCTCAAAACGTTTTTCATAACCAACAATGTACGGAATTTTTCATTTTCTCTTTTTTACAATACATTTTTAAAAACCCCGCTGGTTAAGGTTATGGTCTCAGGTAGATCTTCCACAGTCAATCTTCACAGTTTGTGTAAAAGCAGAGAAACATTCTCGCTAGAGTAATAAAATATCATGACTATTATTATGGTCATTGTTATCTTTTATTCTCATATTGTTCCATATAAATGGTGGAGGATGGGGGCGAGGCATATCAATCTAATGAAGAGCCTGCAGTCCCAAAGTCCTACTCTCCTCCCTGTACAACGCGATGTTTTATTCAGCAATTGTTCTTCTCTTTTGTTAAAAAATGTTCGCCCGCAGGGGGAGGAGAATTATGGGAAAAGAGAGCGAGGCGTTCAATCGACGAGTGTCTTTATCCACCTGTATGATCTTAAACTGTCATTCTGAAAAAAGTTCCAGAGCCTCACTTTTACTGTTGCCACTGTTTTTTTCATCCCATTCGTTTTCCAGCCCATGCTCAGGGTCTGCCAGCACTGCCTGGTTGGCTGTCCTCACATTAAACTACGCTTCGGCGCATGCACACACACACTCGCACACACACACACACACACACACACTCACACACACACACACACACAAGCCACTTTCCCATCAGGAGTTCAATCCAGGTGTAGCACAACCCCATACTCCCTCTGAACAAGCATGCCTTCCCATCAGCACTTGTGGGGCAAAAGAAACATGTAGAAAATAGCCCATCAGTGACAGAGGAAACATCAACAGAGATGTGTTCGATGTTAATTAACACCCAGGCTCACGATTCGGTTTTGTAATCTGAAGGCACTTTGTTTCATGGCAGAAAGTGAAGTGGCTTCTGTTCCACAGGCGGGCCGCTGACTGAATACTCGAGTCAGGCCTCACTCATCACCACATCTCCGCGGAGATCTTTCACATCCATCCTGCTCTCTACTCTCTGCCTGTTCTTCCCCTCCCTCTGTTCTCCACCCCCCCCCCCCCCTTCCTCATACCACCTCTCTGCTCTCTTTCTGCCCTCCTCGTCCTCGGCTCGAACCTCCTCCTCCTGCCCTCCGCTCCCAACTCGTCTACACCTTCACTCATCCTTCCCCCCGCGTATTTGCATTTTATTGTTCTGTCACCATACCTTCAGTTGGCCACTTAGACTCGTGAGCACAGTGTTAAAAGATACATAGGCAGCTACAGGGGAATAAGCAGACGGAACTAAATGTTGCCCGAGTCCTTGTTTTCCTACAGTACAGCACCAAGCAGATAAAGAAATGCCAAGGTGTGACGTGAGGCTGGGCTAGAGTGAAAAACAAGTGTCGGTGATTGGCATCTGGTGCAAGAAAATGAAGATAAAGATACACAGAGAAAGGTCTGATTCCATGTATTTGTAAGCGGGGAGAAGTTATTTTCCTCTTCAAAAAGTCAAAGCAGTGTCTCAATCCCTCCACCCCCCCATCCCCCCCACCCCCCCCCCACCCGCCTTCCAAAGAAATTTTCATAACTGGCAAAATTGTTCTTGTGCTTTACAAATGGTCCACCCTCGACGCTTGTGAACTCTTTCTCCAAAGTCCAGGCTCGTTTATCTCCCACCTGTCTTTGTGCTCGTAAAGATGTTCAGAGTCCCGCACCGAGGAGTGTTTTCTGTAAAAGAGGTCTCTTTAAAAAAATTAGCGCGTCTTCTTTATTACTTTTTGTGTAACTTTTTTATCACTATTTTTTCTCTCTTTTATTGATTTCTGTCCCTCTGTGGGCCGCTGGGGGACCCTCGCCGCTTTTCAGAATGCATGAATCTTTGGTGATTGGATGCCGAGGGTACTAGCTCACAGACGTTGGGTCTGAATGTTCGCCTCCGAGACGACGGACAGAAGGGTCACCTCTGACCTTCCAGGAGGGTCATCACCAAGGTGACACACAGCAGCCATATATGGGAGGATGTGGGCGGAGCCATGGATCTGAGATCTAAATAAGGAAAGGTAAAAGAAAGAAAGAAAACAGCAGTATTTTCCCCCACATACTCCAAAGCACAAAACTGTATCTCCCAACAGAAATTCAAACACACAGAAAAAACACATGGATATTAAGTGTGTTTAAGGTATAACTAACCTGTGAGCTTATCTTTAAACAGCTACTCTAACCCATTGTTCTTAAGTATGACCATCAGTCACCTCCAATCCCGCCTCATGGGACATTTCTCCACATTTCCCTTCTTACATCACATGAAGTCATGTAAGATTCATCATGTGAGATTGAATTGCATAATTTATAACATTACTCTGTCCTCCGCCAGGGCGACCACTCCTCAACTCCAAATGAAGCAATATTGTCGCTTTGAATCATAATGGATCCAAATATGTACTGCAAGTGAAAACTGAACATAACTTCATCATAGTATACTGTATATTCTTGTTGCATCTACAAGAAATTCTATTAAATTTATTCCCTGTAAAAGAAGCAAAAAACCTTAGCATAATAATCTTGCAGTAATTAAAAGAATACAATGACTCGAAATGACATGAAAAAAAAAACCATGAAAGATAAAAATAGAATATCTTGATTTATCTAAGGTATGTTAAGGGGATGTCTAAGTTTGACAAATGTCTAGAAACTGTGTTCCTTCCACCACAAATAACTGGATTCAAATCAAATCACTGCAAGGGAACAGCCTTTGTCTGCCTGCCAATATCACCTTGTCAATTGCAGGCCATTTTCTGTGGCCTGTTTTCTGTTTTCGCCCTCTGTTTGTTCCTGCAGCACAATTACAGTGCTCCATTCGGCCGGTGTGACTATCATTCATGTGATTACAGCCCTGTTGCCATGGCAACAGTTTCCCCCCATGAGATGGTAGTTCAACGTTGGCAACTGTCTAAGATCAGGCCCCCTCTCGTAAATCTCAACCTCGTCCGCCGAGGTAGAGCAGAGCGCTAACCCAGAGTTCAGGGAAGAGCGGGAGAGGAGGGATGGAGGGATGGAAACGTGTCGCTACTCACTGGGCGGCGGGTCTCGACACTCCCCTTCCTCCAGGGTGACGTCATCAATAGCAATGTCGCCCTCGATGCCTGGGCCCCGGATACCTTCGAGTACCACCTAGAGAGAGAAAGACATTTTTCCCTCTATTTATTCAGCAGTGATGGGACACAAAAACAAGAACATTACCATCGCTGCGAGAGAAAATGTAAAAATAAAAACTTACAACAATTTAGCTAAATTGCCCCCTATAACAAACCAGCATGTGGCCAGTGGTTTCAATTGTTTTTATTGTCATCAAATTTAAAATTAAGAATGCTTGTGGTGCTACAGCCTGCACTAGAACTAAAACTGGGACCAAAAAGGAGATGGAATTGGGGGCCAAAACCATAATTACTTTCCACCACTGCAGCTGTAAAAATGATGCAAAATACTGCAGTGCTTTATTTGCTACTCACAAAGATTAGAGTTTCCTGATGGCCGAGCCTGAGTGATATTGCTTTTCCAATAGCAAATAATGTCTATGTATCTTATCCACTTCTCTGCTTAATATCAAAGCTTGTGAAGCGCTACATCAATATGCAGCCCACAAGGGAACTAATACTTTACAATAAAAAAACACAGACGTAGAGAAAGATAGAGGGCGACGAGGGGAACGCTGCTGTGCATTGGATTCATGAGGTTTTTCCGTCTCACCTGGAAGGACGCTGTTGGATGGATGCTGACTTTGGCCTGCTTCCAGCGGTCAGCTTGGTTACCGCTCAGCGACCACACAGGACCCTCGGAGGTTGTCTGGCCCTTCTGCTTTAGGAAGGCGTTTAGAGTCCCTACAGTAGGGGGAGAGAGACTGTCAGACAAACACAAAGGTCGCCGCCATGCGCAAATTCACATGTGAACACACAGACGCAAATGTGATTCCAATAATTATACAGAGATCTGACCAAAACACTTGCAGCATCTTATAACTGATCCATCTAGACTATGACTAAGACTGATTACAGAATGACATAACATATAACCTAGCTGGCAAATATGATCTCACACAAATACACAAAATGAACATGACTTGTTAACACCAAATTACGTGTTGGTGGCAAGCGTTAAAATTCTGTGTTCCCAGCACAAAACTGTTATGTGAAAGAGGCACAACTATAAACAGTAAGTAGTGTCATATTGAAGTAGTCATATTGTAAAGTAATGTCGGTGACTGGGGTTAAATTCCCAGCTTGTATGATGGAAATTTCTTCCGTGAGTCAAATACTCATTTTTAGCGAAGTTGTTTTAGTTGCCTAAACTTATTCATCTAATTCATGCTGTTGCCACAGAATCCAATTCGTCTCATTGTCACAGAATTAAATTTGCGGTGGAGGATCGTCATTTACACATAATTCGTGTCCACTGCATGTTAATCTGCATTTAAGAGTTTGCTCTCACTTCACAACTTTTTATGAGATCACGTTGAACTGCCCACATCAGCGGACCTCATCGTGAATATCCGTTTAAAAGTGGAGTCAAACTGATAAGATTTTGAACTTAATATTCATCTCTGCCTCCTGCATTCCAAATTTATGTATTCTTCTGCATTCAAGGCAGAGCCAAGGCAGTAGCAAAGGTTAAAAGCAGGTCATATGAATTGATACATTTATTAATTTGGGGTTCGGCAAGTGATGATAAATTATTCCCTAGCACATAATAATGAAATTTAATTATCACTAATGGGTAATATGTGATGAGAATTTTTGGTAAGTGTAAATACTTCCCCTCTGTAAGATAGTGCTTCCTGATTTATCACTTGTTTCAAACTATTTCTGTGTAATCCGTCTTTCTTTTCCTCTCACCTGGATTTCCACTAATGCTGCATGGGAGCAGCTACTGGATGCTACTGCTGAAACCCACACACCTACGTTTCAAAATGCAACATCAACTGCTTTGATATTTGACAAATCCGTTTCATTCATATATAACCCTGTTAGATGCATTTGAGCGCCAAAAAAAGCAATACTGACTCTTATTGAGACGGAATAGACTACACCAGGTCTGAAGTGAATACTCTCCCCTCCGTGAGACCTCTTGTTTGGCCCTGGGCTTTGATATAAAACTGTCAGATGATGACACTGAGTGCAACCACTCCTTACACTCCCCTCCACAACACACCAATTGTGCTGTTTTTTTTCAGAGAGAGAGAGAGAGGGAGAGAGAGAGAGAGACCAGTAGCCCTTTAGCAGTAGCAGGAGGCCTAAATCTGGGTAACCTTGGCTTCATAGCCAGGCGCTCCCCAAGCTCAGGAGGCCCGCTGCTCTGAAGTCATGGGAAGAGTAATTCACAGGGAAGGAAAGCAGCACCTTTGCACTGAAATGACTGGCGAGCAAAGATAGTGACTGCTAGCTTTTGATGCATCTTTGCCTCAGCGTGGCGCCTCATTACAGTACGGCCCACTTCGAATGCATCTCGGTGCTGGAGGGAGAGAGAGGGAGGGCTATACGTCCCTGTTTCTATTCTCTCATCAGCGCGGTATACACTTCCCCACACGACAGCGCAATCTCCACTGAGAGATGAGCACTTGTACAGAACATGACCCGCGGTTTCATCTCCTGTTGGGGTGTTTAGGATGTAGGAGGAATCTTGCTGAGCAGGCTGGCTTAAAATTCTCTTTCAACTCATTGTGATGTAGGCGGTTGTGTCAGTGTCACCACATTCTGAGCAAAGGCATATGTTGTAAAATTCCTCAGAGAGCACCTTTTTTAAGGACTACCTGTGGCAGACGCTTGTGATTTTTTTTTAAAAAAAATCTGAGAAGAGAAAGATGTCAGTACAGAAAAGTGAGAAATAGCACCTGGACATTTTAATTTCATAGCAGGAGAGAGGAATGGAAGTGCTATGCCACCCTGCTAGCTAATGAAGAGGATGACTCCATTGCTTCTCAGAAGGTCAGACTTAAAACAGACTTGCTTGGTGTGCTATGCTGGAGGACTTAATCCTGTAAACAAATGCGACACGGGCTCCAAAGGCAAACTTTGAAGTGCGCTTCAGTAATTAAGTGTGACCTTGTCCCAGGTATCCCCCCGCTAGCTAACTACGGAGGAGTTTCTTTGAGCCGGTGCCACTGTTCTCATCAGAGTGTAGGCGAGACGCCTTATCGACTGATTCTGGCCCTCAGCAGTGCCGTGCCACAACTTGACTGTGACTCACCTCAACAGCACAGTCCCAGAGAACATCAAACTCCCAGCAAGCACACAGAGACTTGTGCCACTTCCAATGTCTCTGACTCACAGCGCTAAACACAAAACAAGCCCTCAACTATTTCAAACAACAAGGTCTCTAAGATTACCATAAATTTACAAGAAAAAAATAGATGTGTACATAAATTACATTTAAATAAGTTAGAAGAGGTCAAGAATAATATGACAGATAATATTATTTTGACCATTTATCATAGCTTTAGCTATTCTCTGGGTTGAAAACGTTCTGAATATCACAAACCAACATTCCTGAACTGAGAATTCCTCTCATGCCGGGAGAGGCAGAATACTAAATCGAGCGTGGCTCTGGTGTATCTGAGCTGGGTTTCAAGTCCTTGACATTTAGCCCATTCATCATAACACGCCACAGTCCAGGCATGGGCTTCACCACAGACGGGGAGGGCAGGGAAGAGGGAGTCTGGCTGGCGATCAATTTGAGCAAATTGGAAATGTCACGGCCTACTCAACCTCGGCAGGGAGCCGGAGGAGCTCTCATCTCCCCGCTGAGTCCCCCTCCAAGTCCTCTATCCTCATATCCTCTCCACCTCCCTCTCCTCCCCCTCTCCAGATGTTTGGTCCAGCCCCCCTACCTGGACACCTCCACATGGCCTTTCCACTAAGGGGAGCTAAACTGTAGCCAGGCTGAATCTCAGCCGTCGCAGAATCCTGTTGTTAACTCTGGGTTAAGCTTAAGTCTTTAGTGTAAACAGCGATAGCGAAGTTCCCCCCGTCCCCTGCCTTGTGGTGAAGCAGGCGACATTGTCTCACCTGACGGACAGCTCCGGAGCTTTTCACACCTAAACCCATTCTCCTTGCAGTATGCCTCAGTGCCACTTTCAGACAACGAGATCGTAATGTGAGAGGCAAGGTAACACCGCGCAGCGTTATCAGCTGAGATGAGCCAGGGGAGCGCTGGAGCCTCTCTCTGCTTTCTTTATACTTGCCGAGCTGCTGAATAATAACCCTTATTTAAAGCAAGGAGACTTGCTTTTAACAGACGCCAGGGAAAAGATGCATGTATTGCGCGCACATCGATGCATATCAGCGCCGTGCATAGACATTAGAGGGTCAGAGGGTCAACTCAACAAAAAAGGCACCCTTTCCCTCCATTTCTACCAAGGAAAGAAAAATATAAATACGTATTTCTTATAGTTAAATGTATATTTAATAGAAATACGAAAAGTGCATTTTATGACTGTCGAGGCAAAGTGCCAAGGGTTCAATGCATGTGCTTGATGCACATACTGTATCTGCAGACCAACACACACATTTGATCCCGTTTATCCCATGCCATAAATATTAAGCACACAAAACATGGCTGCACTTTGCAAAATTGACGATGGTAGTTAAAATGGCTTATGCCTTAACCTGCATCCAGCCCCTAAGATACAAAAACACTCTCTCTGTTTTCTCTCTCTTTCTCAACCCCCTGCCCCACCACTCTCCACACACACACACACACACACACACGCCCCCCCACCGAAATATAGACCTGTGCAGTGGTTAATGACAAGGGGAGAAACTGAGAAAGAGATATCACCACTAGAGGCCTACAATATAAGCCTGCTGTTTTAGTGCTACAGATCCAATCTTGCTCACCACTCCCTCATACAGACACACACACACACACACACACACACACATGGCATCTACTCAGAGCAGGAGTGCTTGTGGTCGTCTGATTGGGTCCCTTGTGAAGGGAGCCTAAGAGCAGAACATTAGCCACAGAGTGCCTCTTCACAGGCAGCGGGGAAATGGCTCTACCATCTTCAAATGTTCCAAAGTTGTCCCACTGAGACATTATCTAGATTCAAAGAGGAAAGTGAGAACTAATGCCCAAGTTTTGCGAATACACCACACACCTTTGAAGGGGTTTGCTGCAAAATGAGATATCCATTGCTTGAATCATTTGACACCTACTCCTTAAAAAAATCTTAGCCTGAAAACACGGCCCCTTCCCTCCCTCCCGCCACCATGGGACCGAGCATCCCGGGAAAATGCTGAGATTCCGCTGCTTACAGGAAAAAGCGGTGCCGTTCCTCCTTTTTTTCCCCTGTGTGACCGCTGCGTTTCCTGCCTCACAAACAATAGCTCTCAAACAAAAAAGACAACCGCACTGTGAGAATGTGCTGGAAACATGGAGGCAGCGGACAACAATTGATTGAACCGTGATTTGTGAAAGCAATTTGAGTTTCAGGTGAATCTGCTCTTACTCCTTAAGCAACCAAAAGCACATAGCAGTGACAGAATCTACCAAGAATGAGTGAGTGATTATTAATTACTGAATGCTTTAGCTTTTAACCTTAAGACCTTTGCTGAACAGCAACATTTTAACTGATACAATCATCTGTATTTGCGAAATATTGAGCCATGAATACAAGATTGTCTTTTCTAAAATGGATATATAGCATTTTGAACTACAACCATTGTGTCTGCAAAAGAGGCAACAGAGCAAAACAAATTACTTGAAATAACAGCCCTGAAAATGATTTTCCAATGTGGGAATATTGAATGACATATCTTACCTATGTGTTTTCCGTACATATGGTAGAAGAAGCCGAAGCAGTAGGCAGGAGGGTTGGTGATACCGTAGGGGTTCTTAGGCGCCACGTTGAAGAACGGACTCACCAGCCGCGCCTGGTCCCCTTCCTTCCGTGGCCTGGATGTCTCAATGTACATGTAGAAGCCTTGAAGCACAAGCATACACACACACATAGACAGGCACATACACACAAGAACATTACACATAAAAAAACGATTTAGTAAAACTATTAGTATTTACTGCTATTTAGTTAAGAAAGTGCTTCTGGATTCTGGAGGTTGCAATGTTCAACTGACTTACTGCTGATTGCTGTTTTGGTGCAAGCTCCTTTGTCAGAGCAACACTTAAACAAGTGACACAGTAAGTATATATATTATCCAGACATGCTGTTTTGTGCATCCCCGTTCTTGGATTTGGGCACAAGACAAGTCAATTCAATGGGAGACTGCTCAAACGTTGGGTGTACCCGTTGAAAACCACGCAAGAGCTTTTGCCAGGCAATCTTCAGAATCCCACAAGTGTCGTATGACTGCCTGCTGACATGGGGCATGACCCACAAACAAATGATTTGTCACTGAAAACACTGGAAAAAGGCAAAGCATGATGCATCATGCTCAACTGCATTCAGCCAATCTGTGAAAGCATGATGGAAATGAAAGCTTCCGCTTCAGAGATAAGGCTTTCTATGAAGGACAATTCCCGTTTTACTAATAACAATAACCAGGGGCAAATCGAAAAGATAACAGTGGGTTATATTTATGCTCCCTTGGCCTGACACGTGGACAGCAGCAGTGACAGCAGTGAGGATAACAGTCCTCCTGATTGTGCCTGAGCCACATAATCTGAAACCAATCTCTGCCCTGCCACAGGAGAAGGGAAGGTAGCTAGCGAGCAGCTCCACGCCCCTCTAGCCCAAATCAAATAGAATATCTCCCTCAGTTGAATCTGATCAGATAATTATAAGCAAAGAGGAATGGGGGCTGGTAATGAAATGCTGGACATTTTGAAACCATTAGGGTGTTTAAAGCCAATGCATTATTTACTGCTTCAGCTGCTGCTGTTGCCACACTCCCATAAAAGACAAAATTACCACTTATATTCAACCACAGATAACTTGCATCAGAGGATTCATCCGGCCTTGTCAAGGTAGAATGAATCCTACAATGCCAATTACTTATCAAGCTCTTGAATATTGAATAATAGCACATACTGTATAACTAACATACTGAATACTGAATACTCTGCACACATCTCAGACACACAGCCACAAGATTATCTTCACAATAAATGTTGAAGGTTGCTCATTGTTACGATGAGTTGGTGACACAATGAGTACAGCTGGAATCATGTATTATGCAGTTGGGAACACTTGAATCATTCTTGAATTAAGTTGCACTATTACTGTCATGCTTGCATACATTATGCAACAAAGTACTGTAGAATCACTGTTGCAATGTTATTGATTTCATATCTTGCCACTTTATTTTGCAATAATATAATCACATGTGCACTGTATGCATTTATTCATGCATGGACTATATAGAAAATAACAGAGTGGTATTCACTTAAATGTGACTGACTTTTTTCCAAAGCAATGAGTATGTGCAATGTTTTCAGAGCCACTGGTGGAAACAATCACTTACACCAACTGTCCTTTTCCGCTATAGGTGCATAATTTTGCAGTGTGATTGCTCAGTCAGCTATGCTGATGAATCCCTAGCTGTATTTCATCAGATATTGAAACGGTTGATATGCTACTTTGTTGGTGACCAGGGAGCTAGTTGGCAATCTTTCTTGCTTTTTCCTGTTTTTAATTGTTATTATGTACAATAAAAGCTATATAATACGCAAGAGGGTATTCTTTACTGTGATTATGGTATTATGGGTATGGTTGTTAATTCATGTTTGTGCTCTAACAGCTAGATAAAAACCATAATAGCCAAGAAGGGGTTCTTTACTGTTATTATGGAGGAGGGAAGAATGCCCCCTTGGGTATTACTGTAATGCTATATCAATCAACCAACCAACCAGTCAACCAATCAATCGACCAACCAACCAACCAACCGATCAACCACTAAATCAATCAACCAACCAACCATCCACTCAATCAATGGATCAATTGATCTTTCAGGATCACTTACCCTGCTTGGAGCCGCTGCGGTCACCACTGGGCCCGGTGTTGGGCGTATACTTGGTGTCGCGGGTAGCGGCGCTGTGCCGCGTCCAATCAAAATCATCGTTCTTGTCCTGGGTGAACATGCAGATGGGCTCCTCCTCGAAGCTGCAGTGGAACTCTCCTGGTGAGCGTGAGCAGAGACAGGCTGTTACACTCATATCATAACAAAAGAGTGATAAGTTATACTGACAAGAACCTATGTGGCCAGTGAGAGACCTGCTGTATATTTATGAGATTTCCTTGAGCGTATGGGTGTCAGGGGGATATGCAGAACAGCAAATTCCTAATTACACCATACAATCTGGTGTACTAAACTTCCAAATTAAGATATGACCTCTCCTTGCCTGTAGTGAAGACATCAGTGAGTGTGTTTGGTTTTCTCTGGTAATGAGATGCAGTTTGGTTCAGTTCAGAAAGCAGCTCTCTGCGGAGAATATGCTGTATCCTACAAATACCCCATGGCAGTGTGTGTGTGTGTGTTTGTGTGTGTGTGTGTGTGTGTGTGTATGTATGTGTGTGACTATCATAACTGACTATTAGAGGCTACACCATGACAGTCCACTACTGAACCATGATGGATAGCATGCAATAACAGCTAAAACTGATCTGACTGTTCTAGTGTAGCCAAACAGTGCAACTCCTGCGCACACACACGCACATGCACACACACACACACACACACACACACAAATGGCCTCAGCACATAATATTCAGTACAAAACTCTTGAAACATGTTGAAAAATCCATTACCCTTGCATGAGGTCACGGTGGGTCACATGTAGGGGAATGAGTGTCTAACAACGACTACATTGATGAACAGTCACAATTCAGAAGTGGGCCTTGAGGGCAACTAGCCCACACAATTTAAATGGAGAGGTATGCCTCAATGATCATATACAAGGCGGGATCATCAGTGTCAAAACCTCTATTTAATCCATGGAACAAACAGCAAAAACACCTAACCAGAGGACATACTGATGTAGAACAGTATCCTCAAAGAGATAGTGAAAAGAAGCATTTAGATTCAGGATGCAGGCATGCGTTCTGATAAATATTCATTGATTTATTAAAACGTAGCTGGGAGCAGTTTGGAGTGGTGACCTTGAGAGGAGCGGAATCTGCAGCTTTTACTCAGGTAATGGAGGGAACATAGAAAGAGGTGGAGTGTGGGTGGATGGATGGACAGAGGGAAGGAGGAGGGCGGTGATGCTACAAGGCAGAGAGAGAGAGAGAGAGAGAGAGAAGAGATAAAGCGGGAGAGAGATAGAGAGAGAGCAAGAGAAAAAGAAAGCGGGAGAGTGAGAGAGAGAGACGGAAGGGGCTGGGTTGCTGGCGCTCTTGACTCCTCTCCTCATAGGCATGCAGATTTAAATGGAGGTCTAGCCCCTGGCGCTAGACACTAACGCCCCCATCCGCTGTGAGCTAAGCTAAATGTTTTCGCCTTCTGCGCCCAGGAGAGATAGGAGGATTTGGAGGATAGGCTGAGGAAGGAGGGAAGAGGAAAAGGCGTGCAGGTAAGATAGTGTGTTTCCTTCGGGGATTTGGATAATGATGTTGGTGATTAGGATGTTTGTTATTATGTTGGCAATGTTTATGTGAACACCCACCAAAAAAACATAAACCACAATACACAACAGCACACTGCAGCGCAGCAAACAATGATGAGTGTGCACTCTCAAAGCGTGAATAATGTAAATTCTTAAAGTTACTACAGTGAAGTGTGCATCCTCTCTACCAAGGAGCTTGGCTTTCACATAATGGCATACATGGGAGCAAACATTAAAGTACACAAGCACATACAGCGTATGCATGCATATGTAATGATCCCAAAACACTGGCCGTGCAAACACAAACACACACACAGACACACGCACACACACATGGAACTCCCTATCTCAGGCAACTGCACTCTAATCCAATAAAACACACAAGTTGTACAGTATGTCCTGTAGAGGTTTCAGACTCTCAACATGTTAAATTGCATGAGGTGGGTTTACTTAGAATTCCTAGTGGGAAGTCTTGGCATCACACCTCATTTAGTACTACTTAAGAATACTTAGCAGGATCTTCCAGTGCAGTGTGACATGTTGAAAGAGTCAGATCTCTACGGGACATCCAGTCACTTTGTGTCGCCCCAGTGTTCTCACACACTCTGAAGCCACAGAAGCAGCTCACTGTCTGATGAGACATGCTAAGTGAGATGCACATTACTTACTCAGATGAGGGTTGATGGGAGCTGTAAAACAGAAAAGCCGGGGACAGTCATTAGTAAAGAATATCATAATCTTCTGTCATTAACTGAAACAAACGCTCATTAAAGGAAACATATGTGCACAGGGGTACAGACGGCTGTACAAGCAACCAAATGCTCACACATACGCACATATCACCGTGTGGCTGACTCACACAAAGTGTTTTGTGTGCTGTGGAGAAACTATGAGTTATAGAGGATACTGTGTACCACACAAGCACATACACAGTATCATATACCCAAAAACAATAACGCTATTGTTATTGTAAACCTCTTTGAATTCCCTGTGCCACCTTCTGTTCCGCTGTCATCTATTGTTTAGGTGCACAGCTAATAAAAGCATACATGTAAAAAACTTTGTTCCCATAGTGTTTTAATATCATAAGACAAAATGAAAGAGGCCCATGGGAGGGCTCCATTGTCTAATGATATTAAAGCACCATGGGAGCATATTGGAGTATGTGAGCTCCATATTCCTCAAGCTCTATCGCTTTTTGAATATGCAAATAAATAGTGAACGAATAGCAAAACAGGTAACGCTCCGCTGGCACACACAACACCAACATCACAGAGAAGATGGAAAAAGATCTGGGGGATTTTAAAGTGAAACAAGGTGACATGCCGTCATTCTCTGCCTCTGTTATCAAATGTAAAAGAGAGAGGGATTAGTAAGACCAGCCTGACCACATTAATTAGCTTATAGCGCAACTGCTTATCGTTATTGCCATTTACTGGCATTGCTGATGCTCTTGTCCAAGGTGACTTCCATTTAGAGCACTAAGCCTATTTTACACTTCCATTTAGAACCTCCATAAATCATAAAAATGAGTTATAATCACAGGTCTGTCTGTTAATCACTTTCCTGTAACATCCTTGCTGCTTTTTGTGTGTTGAATGACTGTGACCATTATGGAAATCCCAATTGTAAGACACTAAACTTTTAGATTAAGCACCAGTGAGTTGAGTCCATTGAAATAGATGCAAGGCTTGTTTTGCATTCTATCCACCTGACTTTGGTTCAATGCTTTCCTCATTGATAATTTAAGAGGCTACCGCCGCAGCAAACATAGAAAGGTCAAGGGTATCAAACACTGTTGCAATGGGAGCCAGTTAGTCGGCACTTCACTTTTTGCAGAGTAAATACCATTTAACCTGTCAAGAAGATTCATGGGCATTTTCATGATCGATTCCTGTCCGGCTGAATAGATGTGATACATCGGCTTTACCACAAAACTACGTTGCTGCGTGATTTATGAAACCTTGCTGTTCATGGAGGGAATTGATTTGAATCCACCCAATTAAATCAAGTAATAACAAATCATTCCCGCAAAGGAAAACATGTATTGAAGACTGAGGATTGGAAGTAGTGAAGGGCTGGTTGGAATCGCTCTACATTGTTTGTAAAAGCAGAAACTTATGCAGTGATTTGGTGTTCTTTGCAGTTTTGTTCATGGAAATACAGTTGTATTGTACTGTACATTTACAGTGTAGAAAACAGAGAGAGAGAGAGAGAGAGAGAGAGAGCAAACCATTGCATTTCCACATAAAACATTCAGCGAACTGCACCACTGCAGCGGAAGCATTGCCATGAGGGGGGCATGAGTGTGGAGAGAAAAGGCTGCACACACACTATCACATAAAAGGTACGATAAGCTTTTATGTTATCGATTGTGAACATTTCTGTATCCAATACTGAATACTGAATACTGAACACTGAATCCAAACACTGGACTCCACAGACCAGCACTACCGCAACGAAGGAGTCCACAGAGAGGGAGAAAATCAACCGGGCCGTTGCAGAGAAATGTTTTAAATGACAACTCATAGCCTCGGGCCTGTAAAACGGATGCTGAGTTTTCCGACAAACTCTATTCTTTCAGACCCCCTGCTCTCCCTCTTTCTCCCTCCGACTCGCTTCTTCTCTTCCTGCCCCCCCCCCCCCCCCCCCCCCCCCGCTTCCTGCTCCCCCCTCTTCCCTCCTTCCTTCTTCTTTCAAGACCTTGGTTATGAAAATATGTTTCGTTGTCAGTTATTTTACCTGCAGCCTCCCCAGGCTGACTCACTGTGCCTTAGTCCAGATGAATGTGTCTGCTCAAGTAATGTCTCTACCCCCACTGATGAAATCAAGCTGAGCACAGAGCGGGCCCAGAGGCTACTTCACTACTGTGTGTACGCATCCTCTCTCTCTCTCTTTATCTCTCTCTCTTTCTCTCTCTCTCTCTCCCATTCTCTATCTCTCTCTGTCTCTCTCTCTCTGTCTCTCTCTCTGTCGCACATACGCAAACAGATAATTTTACTCTCAATTTAGACAATTGCATTGGATATGAAGATGAACAAGAAATACACAAAACTGAAACTGATACAAATGCTAGGGTGAGAATAATACTGTCTGATTGTCTAGACAGTGTCCACAGTTGCCTACTTTTGAATTCTTTTCATATTTAACAGCCTCACAATTTTACAGCAACAAGCTTGAATACACTCTTGAAAATGCACTATACTGTTCAAACATTGGCACTCTGCTTTCCCCTCCGGCCGAAAATGTCTGAATTAATGGATGATGAAATGTGATTTTGATAGTCCTGAAGATAAACAGTGCCAATGAATGAAGCTCTCAATGCAGCCTTCTGAAAATTCTGTCACTTCATGTTCTCAATGCATTTCTGCGGTGCATGTCTGATTCCTAGCATGTACTTATCCAACTGAGGAGACAAAACAAACTGCAGCAAGATGCATGAGTGCCTCTCTTTCAAATTGCCTCATTTTGATTGAAACACAAAGTGAGCTCATTGACCGCCAAAGGACAGCGGTCCGTAGAGGCCGTTCCGGACACAAACAGTGACTTCATCTTGGCAGGCTTCCCTGCCCACTGGTCCGCTGCTGTATTACAAAGCAGCAGACGATTTGATGGCTGCAGCCAAGTGTCCTCATAGAGCGCAGCAGCCCGGCCGTTTGTAACCGACCTCACACAATCCACGCTCTCCAAGATTCCCATCCATCATGTTTAGGGGGGTCTGGACGGCTGCCATGACGTTCTGAGAAAGCCCTGTGACGGCTTCACAGCTCAAACCGTCAGTCGGAATAATCACAGCATGGGTAAATGTAATTCGCCAATCTTCTTCTCACGTCTCCCTGACAGAAATAACACGGGCGAGATCACACACTCGTGTCCTTCACTCAGATTCCGGCTCCCTCTGTGACGTTTTCGCGCGACACTTACCCGCAGTAACACACACTCACAGGCTCGTACACACAAACACAGCTGAACACACTTGCGCACATTCACACGTACACAGCCACCTACACACACACACAGACACTAATTTCCTATATGCCTTTAGCCTGATTCTTGCACAGTGTATGACACAGGGTGGGGACAACAAATTGGTGCAAGCAAGTGAATCCTCGATGGCTTTAAATGCTAAGCGGAGAACTGAGACCGCTGGTTGAACAAAAGCTCAGACTTGGGTTAAAACACACCTTGGCTAGAGCAGGGAGGTCATCAGGAGCAGGAGGCTGCATTTACTGTTAGATTTATGGGTTTTTGCATCGGGGTAGGCATCTTATATTTCACTCTATGAACTGCATAAAAAATGGGACAAAATCAAGAAACAGCAGCACTGTTTTAAAGTGTCACTGTGTGGGTTGACAGGAGGCTTAGACGGTAAATCCTCCATCTTGGAGGGAACCAGGGAGAGAGAAGTGATATTTGGAACGCCAAACAGATGCTGAGTTTGTCACTGCAGCAAAATTTAAGAGAGTGTCTTTGGGAGCTTGGTGACACAACCATCTTTCATCCTACAGCTGGGGACACTATAAGCGCTTTTGTGTTTTCTTGCCAACTCACAGAAAAGCTGCTACCATCGGCTTTATGTGCATCAGAAAGATTGCTCGGCCTGTTGGGCAATCCTGAGTAAACTCACTCATACTCCGATCAGATTTTAGCGGGTTTATATGTTATACAGTAACTTCACAACCGCAGAGCCAGGATTTAAGTTACTCAGAACTGGAGAGCTAACAAACGAGCAAAGACTAAGCCGTTTGCCGTGTCTGTTTTGGTTGCCATGACTGCATATAACATAATTACAGTATCACACAACCAGGGCGTATTACTTTGCCATTCTACTAACATTCATTTCAATCCACTTGTCAACTTGTTCAGTATAATCACTATGCCACAATCTATATACAGTAGTTACACTCCTCTCCTCCCACCAGTGAGAGTGAAAGGAAAGCAATAATGGCGATGATCCTGTGCTGTATTTCACATGTCAGTCAGAGCGTCTTATGGGACACATCCTGAGCAGAGTGGATTCAGTTCAGACCGGCATTAGCCTGCTACAGCGATGCTATGCTGTGTGTGGGAGAACAGAGCAGCCCTAGAGTGGTAATTAGTCCAGTCTCTCGCTGGGCAGGCGATTCACACGTCAGCATCGACTCTCTTCTTTCCCTTTCCTCACTTTGTTCCTCTCCACTCCTTCTGTGTCGCTCTTTGCCTCTCCCTGTCTTAATTCAATTCAGTTTGATTTGATTGGATTCAGTTCAATTCTCTTCACTTCGATTCGATTCGATTTGATTCAATTCGATTCGACTCAGTTCGATTCAAGCTATAGTGAACCACAAAATATCACAAACTACTAAAAAATAACAGCATAAAAGTCTCTCTCTCTCTCCCTCTCTCGCTCTCCCTTTCTCTCTCTTTCTCTCTCCCTCTCACTTTCTCTCTCTCTCTCTCTCTCTCTCTCTCTCTCTCTCTCTCTCTCTCTCTCTCGGCCATGATGAGCTGCAGTAAAACTGAATAATTCACAACTGCAGCAGCACAACTCGGGGAAGAGTACAGCAGCCCGTGATAGACAGAAAAAAACAGTAGGCCAGTTTGTTTCTGAAAATGCACATCGCCAGCGCCTGTGCATCTGTTCACTGGTACTGCTGGTCTCTGCCTACTGTGGATGCGATCTATTGTGGCTCGACCGGTATGCTGTCCCCAAAGGCCGGCGAGTCTACCTCCATTAGCAAGCTGCTGTTTCATTCTGTAGAGAAATGCACTGCATTTTGATATATTCTCACTGGCCTGACCAAGCTGGCATGCCATCAAAAGCGATGCTGTCTTTCTGCCAGATCAACAGATACCAAATGGTTGATAGTTATTATACCGCTGTAGCACCCACTCAAAACTTAAATCAAACAAATGAAACAGTATTACGACAGTGAACACTCTTATTGTCATATTTAGCAGTGACCAATTGATTTGTGATACCGCTTTCTGTTCAGTTACAGACACGGAGAGGTTTTATTTCAGTAGAGGGCCCACGTGGGGCTTGACATTTCAAAACGTTTACAAACAAAATCTAAAACAGTATTTGTTATTTGAAACTATATCCCTGTAGACAAATGATCTCTTTTGGCAACAAGATGAAAAAGATTTACAAAAAAATGTTTTTTGGGGGGAAATTAAGTGAAGCAAAAATGAGTAATCGTCGACCAGTGCTGTTTGGTCCTGTTTTGCAAACTAAGTGTTTGACTCATCTGATTCCTTGATGTCATGATGCTCTGCCATGTGCAGGAATGGAGGGTTACTGACTTAACAAGTCAGCTTTTGCCTCATTCTGGTATAGACCTGACTCAAGCAATAAAGGTCAGAAGGAAGAGATGATTAGTCAGCTGATCAGCGCAAATTTAGATCAAACTAGCAAGATAGCAAAGCAAGCCGCTTTCAAGATGAGTCTCCAGCACTGATGACTGAAGGCTTTAGATGCACTTTGATGAATATCTAAAATTCAAATTATTTTAACGAATTCACTTTCATTGGTCCTTCCTAATAGATATCATACATGATGCATCCATATCATTCTGATCATCATGATGGTTGTTGATACCAAAGTGAATCTTTGATATCTATTGCAGATCATCAGTGATGATGTGCAGGTTTCATTCATAGCAGCAAGGACTATACTGTAGCTTTATTTCAGCACTACCAGTACAGCTGGTGTACTTCTGAATTAGCTGAGAGATAACATTACCAGCTGTTGTGTACTGTGTGTGCCCAGAAATAGTTGAGGGGTTAATTCTTCCACCTCTGCAACCATATCCCACCGAACAATTTTACACTGATTGGCCGTTTAAAAGGCATCTGAATGGTAATAGACATCTAGACGAAAATGAGACTACATAGGGTTTAAAAGTGACGTCTTTAGTAGATGTCTATGTCTAAATATGTAATAATGCGTTTACTGCTTGGTCTAAAACTGGGCTATATATTACTGAAAATATCCCAGGCTATATGAGAGCTAAAGAATAGATGCAACATTGAAATAACTTCTACTCATCAGTGGGTTGTGTGGGCAGAGGATTGAACTGAATCCTGTGTCTCCCTACACTGTTTTCTCTCCGTTATCCAACTGTGTAAATAAATAAAGATATTACTCAGCATTTAGCACTCACCGCTGTAGGAGACAATGCGGATGGTGGAGTCTCCCTCTCCGAAACGGGTGATGGGGGTGAGGCGCACCTCATAGGATTCAGGCTTTATGAGCTCCGTCAGGTTGTGGGTGATGAGCTCCCCTTTGTTGATGGCTCCCTCCACGGGGATCTCCTGCTCCCACCAGCGCTGCAGCCCTGTCTGGATGGGAGGAGTGATGACAAGGGGTTTGGGTTATCAAAAGTCAGCAGACATTCAGGCAGAATACTATCCAAATGCACAAGGACACACACACACATATATGCGTACAATCTGTAAGTCTGTGGGAGCTTTTTATTCACCAAAATCAACATAGAACCAGAGTGTATGCGGAGGATATTCTTCTGAAGGCGTTGCTACTGTAAGAAGGAAACATATTGCTTATATGACCAGAGCAAATATGTATTCAGTTCACCATCAGTGTAGGATGTTCCCTCTCATCTGCCAGTTAACCTTGTCCATAGGCATTTGTATGATCCGCAAACGTTAAATGCTACACAACAGAAACAATTTTCCCATTATAAGCTGCTGACAGCTAGATCCTCATTAGCCATGTTTATTTTCAAAGCAGGTCCCAGCCTCAGCATTCAAAGACTGCTATTAGCAAACAGACATATTCTTATATTCACGTAGGGAGAAAATCCTGATTCATGTTTCCCACTGAAGATATGCTTCTGCCTCCATTATACAGGCAGAGATAGGCCAACACCTTTGTGCTCTGTACAGGATTGCCTCATTCTTTTGAAGTTCTTCCTTAATCATATTCTACAATGTCTTGCTATCCCTTCATGCAGAGACCTTGAACTCAAGAAATAATTTTATATCTCATCTTTACACAACGTACAGTATATGAGCAAACCTGCCTTCAGGTGACTAAGCTCCGGTATCACACAAAAATGACTTCATGCTTCTCATGTCTTGTGATTCAATACAGCCCTACTGAATTGAAACAAAAAGATGGGTTTGTTCCCACATTCGCTGGCAGCACTGAGAGCAGAAGTGGGGTACATTTTATCCTTGAGAATCAGTTAAAGGAGAAGAGCTGCACAAAGACGCCTAACAGCTCCTGCATCACAATTAGTGACTACATGCCCGTCTGTGTGAAAGTAAAAGAGGAAGTGTGATACTAGCAGAGACAAAGATGGAGTGAATGAACGTGTGATAGCAGTAAAGCAGAGTCAATGTATGTGTGAGGACAACACCAATTAAGTAATTACCTAGAGTCTGGATGATCCACAATTACAGAGTGCGAGTTGTCATCACCATTAGCTCACAGGTAAATAGAGTGTTTTGTCTGCCACTGATAATTGCAGATGATGTACTTGTCCCTACCAGTCATTTTAAACTTCAACTCTCCTCTAAAGTACAAAAGGGATGGCAATTAATTGACATGAATTGCATGGTGTTGTCCTGTAGTGTGTGTGTGTGTGTGTGTGTGTGTGTGTGTGTGTGCATGCTTGGCAGTTCGGGGCAGATGGAGGCCTTAAATGCTAGTCTTGGCACGGCAAGCGCCGCCTCAAACTCCAACAACAAATGGAAGCCAATAATTCCATATTTTCCACACATCAAAAAAGAATTGCGCTTAAATGAGCAAATCAAATCAAATTTGAATTGTTTATTGAAAGAACCATTTAACTTTTCAAAGAGGTTTTGAAACATACACGTCTTTATTGGCATTATGGATTTTGCACCTTTGTTTTGATTCCCATTAATGTGCGCTGAATCCCTGCATCTGTGCTCAATTAAGGTTTCTGTTTACATCTCATTACCTTTCATTCTCCACTTTTTCCCCACAGAGACAGAGTGCCATATCGCATTTAATTTCATTTGATTGCAGCAACAGTTCACAGGGTTTTTATGGCAACTTTAAAAACCAGCAGAGTTGATCAAAGCAGCATAGCAGGAGCCGAATGAAACATAGGAATAATCAAAGTGGCGGTGTAACGTTAGGCGAGTCCTGATCCAGATGTATGTAGCCTGCATGTAATTAGTCTGGTTACTATTGATCTGCTTGCTTCTAACCGCGCACTCCGACTTGACAGATCAATTGAGAAAGAGAGGAGGAGGAGGAAGCGAGAAGGAAGTGGTGGGAGAAGACAGCAGTTGCGAGGAAGTAGATGGAAAGCTGTAAGCTGGTGAAGTTACCTTACAGGGTGGAGACAGGACAGCCGAGGCTTTGGACAGCAGAGAAGCCTTGTCTTTGATGTAGCTAGCTACAGTATCAAGACAAGGGCAGGCGTCGGGCCTTTCCGCTGCAGCCATGACAGGTGAGGTGATTTGTGCTTTGTGAATCTCGCCCCTACATGCCTTTCAGCTAGAGCTTCATTCCCCCTTCGGCCAGACTGTCTTTCACGGGGGCACTGGACGATAACACAAAGCAATCCATTATAGAGGCATAAGGTCTACCAGCTCTCAGTATTAATTCAAAGGCAGCGAGGGAAAATGATAATGATTCTCAGGGAATGGTAGGGGAGCTGCTGCTGGCTCTATAAATAGCATGGAGTGGAGCGGTCCATGTGCCAAAGCGTTCATTACTGCACCACTGTTTCACCGTCAGTCCAGGGGTATCTCCGTATTTATTTATTTACGAAAAGAGCCTCTCCTCCCACTCGTTTCTCTCTCTCTCCTCCCCTCTGCCTCTCTCTCTCTCTCTCACTTCTTCCTGCTTGCCGTCTTGACTCTTCCCTCTCTTCTTACTCATTCATGTTCCATCTCTAACTCACCAAGAGAGATACGAATCTTACCATTAATCAAAATGAATAGTAAAAGCTGGGTTTCAATCAATCACAGGGGATAAAATAGAAAAAGGTACCAATCCATGATATATAGTAAATGGTACAGATAGCTCTTCGAGTTTTCCCTACAGCATAAGATCTCTTTCATCTAAGACAATGGATGATTGGTTGTTATGCCTAGGAGGAAGGAAATAATGGTCACACACTGTACCCTCTTGAGATATCAAGGCAAGAAGGTGGAAAGAAATTAATTCTTCCAAATACTGACTTACCACTATGAGGGTTGGAGATTCAAAACAAGAAAAGAAAAAAGAATGGGTGGGAATGTGCCCTGTTCTCTAAACAACAAACACAGAAAAGATTAAAATGTTAATGTTATTGCTGAATTACCGAAGGGCCGTTCTAGCACAGATGCAGACATAATCTGTAAAACTGTGGGAAAGACCAGCTGAAAATGGGAAAGTAAATGTATATTCCTGGCAAGTTTTCAAGCAAAAGCCTGGCAAGCACAAGTATGGGCTGCAGCTCCCACAGTGAATGATTTGCACACGCACAACATCATTTATTACCAAACAGACCAACTGAGATAGTTGACAGAAAAATCATTGCAGTACACAAACAAGACTGGTTTAGAATGTGTTTTTCAAGCCTCAATTCCTTGAGGGTGTAGTGTGAAACAAATATGAAATTATATTATTCATTGGAAACACAGAACTGTCGGGGAACAGCTCACTAATTCTGCACAGAACTGAGACGGATTTAGCGTTGCAGGATGTGCCGCATTCTCCGATACGATTTTTTAAACTGGCTCACAAATGGCAACTCGTGGCTACAATGCAGTGGCAACGTTAATCTGAAAATGTAATTACATTTAATACTAATTTGTATTATTTATTATTGTGATCTATTAATGTAAAAAGGAATCACAATGAGGTTTTAGAATGATAACAGTATAACTGCAAAGATCTATGGTGTAAATGGTACTATACTATTCCAAGCTATATAAGGTGGTGCCATAGCTGCTGCTGTATATCAAACAAACAAACAAAAAAAAACAATCACTATGAAGACCAATTCTGTCCTACATCCCCATGGAAAAGAGAGTGAGAAAGAGTCAGAGGCAGGTACACAGAGATTGGCAAAGAGAGAAAATGTAGCCATGCCATCCATCAATGCTGACTGCCTGTCATCTGTGGAGTTTACTTGAGAAGCAGGTAAACAGGAGCTATGCTTGCTATTTCTCTCTGCGGGGTTCCCTGCCCTGCTCCTCTGACGGAGCCACTGATGGAGAGCAAAAACAGAGGCAATTCATGGAAACCGCAGCACTGGTTCAGCTGACTGCCCCTGACAGGTTCTTTGTGATTCTGCCCCATCGAGGCTCATTCACATCCTCAAAAATAGCCAGAAAGAGACAGACAATGAATCGAGGCACGGGATCTTGGCAATGTGAGATAGAATAGATGTCAGCAGCCAGACAGAAGCAAAGACTGTACAAACCATTACATGCTTGAAGGTGAGATTTTTACTGCCCTATAGCACACAACGGCCGTAATATATCTGTGGAGGGTTGATAGGGTTATTGATCAATAACAATGACTCAGCCATTACTTTACCAGGCGCTGAGATTTCTGGCTTTCAAAACTCATGTTCTGGTCATACCAAAAGTTCCCAGAGCGTGGCATTTTCAAGATACCCCCAATCTCCTCTGCCTCCTCCTACCTACTGGCATTTTCATCTGCTCAATCATGGAGGACGGTGCTATGAGCGAGCGACAGGCATCGCAAGGCTTTTCAGCTACAAAGGCTAACAAGCCTCATTCTTATGCCAACAAAGCAAATGACAAAGCTGTATTATTATTCCAGTATTTTACATTGTGATTCATCAACTCTTCACTGAATGTTTCTGTTGCATCTCTGCTCTGCTTAGACAGCTTATTCGTCTCTGATGTGAAAACGTGACTTTATTGTTTGTGTCAATTACAGAGGAAGGATAAAGGACATAGATTACTTAAGGTCACATTGACTTTTTAGCCGTTTTAACTCATTCTAACAATCATATCATATACCTATTTGGCAATTTATGCAAAAAAAAAAGACAAAAAATTGCATTCCATTGTATTTTTATATCAATATCTCATCACTTTTATGTCCTGAAAAATGGAAAATCTTCAGCGTTGACTTCATTGTGTACCAGGAGGCGAACATACAAATTCCAACCAATAAAACCATCACAGATCTTTGAACAATCCCCCCCCTCCGCCATCAAATAAAACTGCCTTGCTCTCCCTAACTGATATCCCATCGGTTTACACTTTTGGATGATGCCTCCCCGCGTCATGTCCCACAAGGAAACAAGATGCTCTCAAAATGCTTCAGTGTGACTTTAATGCCCCTTTAAATTGAGAAAAAAGTGGCAAATTAACAGGCAGGAGGGTAAGCACTCAGAGAGACAGACAGACAGACAGACACAGACACCTGGAGGTCATCCTACCTGTCTGATGCCCAGTCTGTAGGCGACGATGCCGTCCACAGCGTTGGGGTTCATCTGGGTCCACTGCAGCTTGAAGCCGTAGACTCGGGGCCTGTTCTGCCACAGAGGGCTGTAGGTATCGTAATAAAACTCGGGAGGATAGGCCTTGCCTGCGGAGAGAACACATTAATAATAATACTCAACTTGATTAATTAGTAATACTTTACTGCCTCTGATCTGCTGCAGATTGCTGAACAAAACAAAGCTTCCAAATCTTTGTAAGTCGCGCCAGTGGTGCTGTGGGTTATTTTGCACACCCTGCATACATGCTCTTGCCTGCAAATTCATTAATGTGTTAAAACCTGTAAATGTGTAATTGTCAACACATTGAGAATTCTTTCAAGCCAATAAGAGCTCTGTATTAGCATGAGAAAGATGCTACAACTCCAATCTTTAGTATGCTCTGTTTGTTGTATTTGTATCTGTATCCTATTCTTTGCTGCTGCTGTGACCCAATTTCCCCTCGGGAATCAATAAAGTTTCATCTTATGTTTTATTATCTTAAATGCTTACATGGTTTAGAGTCACAGCTTGTACTATGTTGCTTAAATGTAAAAGTGTCCAGCCCACAAATTGGCATGTGCCATCAGAGTGCTTAATGCTCTGCTCTGAACTGTCTCCCCGGTAGAAACCACTGACATTTCAAACGACTGGATCCAGAGTACCACAGTGATTCTTTCAAACCATTTCTTTTTTCAAAACATTCTGCCACAGCGATTCTTTCAAACCATTTCTTTCAATAACACGGTTTGCTTTGTTGGAATCTGTAATGATTTTTTTTCTTCTCTACCGAATCAAATGGCATGAACACCTGAATAAATCTTTCAAGATGTCAGTGTTACGGCCACAGAATGCAAACTGATTTCTGACATCTGAAGTGGGAGCTGGCAGACAATGGATTTAATCACAAGGAGAACTAGAAAAACGCTTAAGGGATGACCTTCCAGGCACAGACTGGTAATTCACCTCATTGAGAAGTTGTTATTGTGTTTGTCCTGTCCTATTTGCTCTTGTTTAATGAAGCACGACAAAACCCAAGGCAGATGATTTTTAATAGCCATAGAAAAGACAGTTCATCCACTATTGTTAACTCAAACAAAGCAGCACTGGGATTTGACAAACCCAAGTGGAGATGTAGCAAGTTGCTGATGTCTGCTAGGCAATCACATAAACCTGTCAGGGTAGTTTATGTCATTGATGACTTATAAGGGAATTGTATTCTCCTAAACACTTCTAATGATCCTCTGGGTTCCTCCCTATGGGCTCACAAGTGTGAACGGATCCTTGCACCATTTGGCTTCCCCTTGATTCGCCAATATGTTATTTAACTCTCACTGCTATGGCCCCTAAGTACATACAAATGGAAAAAGTTATTACTCTTCATGATGAAATGAAATTGGAAAATCAAATTGGATTGGATTATTGCTTAGTAACACATGACTCTCTCTGAAACAAGTGGCCCAATTTTGATGAAACTTGGGTAAATAATGTGTCCATGATTTCCCTTTTCTACTCCTGAAATACTGAATGTTGCACAGACACACACACACACACACACACACACACACACACAGCTCTTCATCATTTTAGAACAACATGAGACTTAAGCTCATGTTAACTAGCTATCTAGATTATGACTGTGTAACAAGGGGAAATCAGTTGGCTATAACTACAGAAAAAACAGCTTTGTATTAACTGTCATCAATTGCCATCAACTTTGTTTTGTTTATATTTACATAGCACATAGCAGTAAAGTCAACTTAATCTTAAATGTATTCTAATTATGGGTCATATTTCGCTGCATTCATTTTCTGACTAATTAACACTTGTTTTGAGGTGAAATCCATCACCACAGCTAGAAAAAAAATGAGGCAAACGACTGAATAGTAAAGTAGATGGGATAAAAAATAATCTATAACAAAAGAATGATTATGACATGACATTTCTTCAGTTGCAATATACCCACGTAAAGCTGTAAGCATCATAAACACATGCACTTCCGATCCTCATTCATATTAAAACGGATAAAAAGCAGTGAGCGGAAAAACCAAAAAAAATTGGCTGTTTCATTCTACCTCTCGCCGGTTTGATCAATCCTCATAATCTTCCGTGATAATAAGTCAAAATCAACACTGAGGGCATTTTGTTCTGCATTTTACACAATAAATCAGGTTAATGACGCTTTGCAATTGTTTGGACAGCAGACTGCAGATCACGGGGCCTTTACACGGATAGAGCTGTTTAAAATACGATATTCTAATCTGGGGGAAAGGGACACTCATTCATCAACCAGATAAAATCATTCAGTGAAAAAAAAACTGGAATTGAGAGAAATATAATGGGTCCATAATGAAACAATGTTTTTTTTTTAAATGGGAGTTTTTATCATTTCCATAAGATGCGTTTCAATGTGGCTTCTCTGGTAATGGATCTTAAATGTGCTATTAGTCATGTGGCTTGCAAGCGTCCCAACTTTGAGTTTAGGTAGGAAAGGCATCTCCTAAGGTCACGTCTGCAAAGGCATCAGCGCTCCACTGCAGGTCAAACCGCTCAGCGATTACTGAAGAAGCCACGGTGCAAACTGTTCTTCTGCTGATGCAATAAAATGAATACTTACAGTATGGCCCTAAAAAGACAGTGAGGATAATTACTGTCTGCATCGATGCATCTCAACCAGCGCTGTTTTACTGTATGGAGCCAGCTGTGTTTACAAACTTACATTTTACATAAGCCAGCCCGCTAGTTAAGTTGTTTTCGGTGCATTATATACATAAAGGTTAATATAGAAATGAAGGGGCTGTAATTCACACTACAGCAACGGGGGCACAGTTAATTAAACGGATTCCTATCGTTGTATGTTTTTACCAATTGACTTTGAAGAGTCTGACACAGACACTGCTCTGGGGACGCACGACTGAAAGGAGTCTCCTGAATATCAACATGCTATAGAGCCACATCTGATCTCAAGCTTCATTAACCCTGCAGAAAAACAGGTCATGCCTTCAGCAACAATTGAAAACATACTATAACAAAGCATTCGTGCAAAACCGCAGTATTCACTCAGTTGAGTTCTTTTATACTAATCTATTATATAACTTATATATCTTTAATATGTGCTACCCCACACATAAAGTATTATTATAAGTGAGGCCATTTCAAACCATTACATTGTATATTTGAATAGTAGCCTATACAACAGTGCAATAGTAGATTTGTGGCAGTAGTTCTGCCTTTGCTGTGAATGTACAGCGAGACATTTCCTTTCAAAAGATATAGATATTTAATATATTATTATGAAAGGAAATCGCTCACAGTACTTTCACAGCAAAGGCAGAACTACTGTCACAAATTTTCTATTGCACTGTTGTATATTATTCAAATATACAATGTAATGGTGTGAAATGGCCCTCACTTCTAATAATACCTTATGTGTGGTGAAGCACATTACCTAACCCACTTACACAGCTTGAAACAGATAACCCTGGGTGGGAGACATCAAACATAAAGTACAGAGGCTTAATTGATTTTTTAAAATCCTGTTTATAACAGCAGAACCAATGCAATGATTCATAACAGCTCAGTAAAATGCTTCAGGCAAAAAGTTGACCTTGTTTGCATACTTCCTTTTTGATTTTTAAGGGTTTATGAGCATAATATGGTTTCCTCTTCAGAGAAACATTTTGGGTCCACCATATGCTATGCATCGCTATATGGTGTTAGGCTGATATGTGATGTAGGCTACTGTGGCAGAAGCAGTGTTTACATATGGACGTGGCCAAGGCGACTCCAGCAACAACCACAGGAGCAGTGAACTTACTACAGTATATGAAAAAGGCATTAGAGACATTAGAAGTGGTAATAGCAATGGAAATTGCCTGGCCAAGTAATCAGTCACTTGCTCCCTCCCTTCAACTCTTCAACTAATTCCTCCTTCCCTTCCTCCTCCCCTGCCTCTCTCACTTAAAACCAAAAACCAAAACAGAACGGAATGGTTTCTAATGAATGATTGTGATTGAGTTTTGTTTGTCCTAAATCATTGTGACTTTCTTTTTAGTTATCCTCAGCCATTGGTCAAATGAGAAGCTGTTCTCAAGTAAATCATCTGGTGATAGGCTATTGATATAATGGTAAAATAAATTGAACAGAACAGAACAGACAGAACAGAAAAAAACAAAACTTAACACAACACAACAGAACAGAAGAGAACAGAACAGAGTAGACAGAACAGAACAGAACAGAAAAGCAAAGAAGAGATGAGAATAGAACAGGACAGAACAGAGTAGACAGAACAGAACAGAACAGAAGAAAAGAGAAGAGAATAGAATAGAATAGAATAGAATAGAATAGAACAGAACAAAACAGAACAGAACAGAACAGAACATAACTTAACACAACACAACACAACAGAAGAGAACAGAACAGAGTAGACAGAACAGAACAGAACAGAAAAGCAAAGAAGAGATGAGAATAGAACAGGACAGAACAGAGTAGACAGAAGAGAAGAGAAGAGAAGAGAAGAGAAGAGAAGAGAAGAGAAGAGAAGAGAAGACAACACAACACAACACAACACAACACAACAGAATAGAATAGAATTGAATAGAATAGAACAGAACAGAACAGGCCAAAATAGGACAAGATAGGACAAAATGGGACAGAAAAGAACAGGATATGACAGAACAGAACAGAAAAGGACAGAACAGGACAGAAAAAAACCCAGAATAGATTGTGTCTGTCCTTCAAGCCTGACAGACTTTTAGCCAGATCATTGATATCATTATTCATATGCTGCCTTTTTCCTCTGACCATGTAATGTCAGTCATTACTACCTATCCATCAATGTCAGACTGTCTCTTTGAGCTGAGGAAAGTATTCAACATCATCCTTCATTTACTGCAGGAGTGAAGTTGGACCCAGGTGAACGGGGCATAGAATATAAAAGGATGTATCTTAGTTTCTTAAAACCGTGGTTTGGAACTCAAAATGGGCCACGGGTTGCACTTGTTGTGGGTGACAAGAGCAACAATACATCTTCAAGAAGCCCGGCTGCCGAGGCGAATTTCAAAATTTCTCATTTCGGTCGCAGGCTGATAAGGTTTAAAAACACCTGAGCTAGAGGAATGTTCAGGCTTGAAGGCAAGATGAGTTTAGTTTAGATTGTTATTTTTTTACTTGAACATATGAAAAATGATAGAAACAAAAAGAAGAGAAGAAATTAGATTGTGCTGGTTTGCTAAAAAAAACAAACAAACAAGGGGCTCATTTAAAACACACCTCAAAAGAAGCAAAGAAACACAAAAACTCAAGAACTGGACACAAGAACTCAAGAAGACAAAAAACAAAACTGAAACTGGATGACAAAAAGGAAATGACAAGAAAATTCAACAACGGCAGAAATGAAATTACTAAAACAAATGCAGGGGGAATGAGGGAAATAAAATAATTAATAATTAAAATAGACTGAATGCAGAAAATGTCTTGCAAAGGGAGAGTGGGATAGTGAGAGGGAGTGTGTGCATGTGTGTGTGTGTGTCTTTTCCACTAAAAAAAAATCAATTATCCTGCAGATCTCTCCTTGCAACCAACCTCTGATCCATAATATACTTGGGATTTCTACATTATTAAGAACAGTGGTTGCAATAACAAAGGGAACTGGAGCACCATGTGAGCACACTGTTACACAGTATCAGAATTCTTTTCATGAGCAATCACTCACAAAATCCAAACAATGAACATCTGAACAGCGTCCCTGAGAATTTCCTTATTCTTCGCTTCAGATTCAAGCAGAGGCAGCATTAAGCATCTGGGGGCCCATTTCAAGAGCTAATGTGCGAAAAAAAAAAAAAACATAAAAGAGAAAAGAGAAAAAAAAGCGAGGATTCAAGTTGGTTTGCATCAATTATGGTATATTTTCGGACTTCAACTTAAATGCATTATGTGCACTTTCAGCATCATGGACAGCTCAACAAAGAAATAATCCAAACAATTCAAACAAACAATTTAAAACTGAAACAATGACATTTTTGCTTTGGAATGAGGAGAAGCCTCGCCCTTCTCGGCAACTACTAGTCTGCATTGAATAGCACTAAGCCTATGTGTTATGTATCAGCTGACATAAAAACAGCTTAAACAATTCCCTCAAATTAAATTAACAACAAAAGCAATGCCATATTTTGCTTGGGAATGAAAAGTGTCTGAAACTACTTGTTGTTTACAATGAATTGCGCTTCGCTCTTTCAGCACCGTGGACAGCTCACGTCAGGCCTGGAGGGCTTGTTATTCATGCACTGTTGGCCTGGTAGGATTATTTAACCCTAAATAATTGCTTATAGAGATTCTTTTAATTATGTGTATTTGCTATAGTTTGAGAATTTACTAGTTCATGTTGACACCGTTAGTAATGTCCGTAGTGAAAGAAATGACCTGCCTACCGTTTTGCTGTGAATATTGAACTGCTAACTGGTTCTAACTGCAATTAAAGCTGGCTGTTAGCTTTGAAATGGTGTCCGGTGCGTTATCTTTTATTGAAGTAACCACAGCTCGCCACAATATATATATATATATATATATATAAAAAGTGGGTGAATTATTCAATACTTGCATGTCAGTCGGGCGCCCTTTGGGAGTGTGGAGCTCGTTTCAGTTGAAACGGGTAAAACATAGCTAAGGCCGCTACTGGATTCAAGAGAGACTGCCAAAAAGCAGATTTACGCACAAGAGAGAAATGAGGAAAAACGTTTTCCACTTCTTTGTGTGAAGTTTTATGTGTCATTTTCTTGTCATGGTTCTTTCTGAATTCCAGCAAATCCATGTATTGTTTTGGTGATTTTCAATGGAGATAAAGAGAGTGTGTGTGTGTGTGTGTGTGTGTGTGTGTGTGTGTGGGGGGGGGGGTTAGGGTTGAGTGGACCCGCTCTTCCCATTTCACACCCTCTATTCACTTCAATTTAGCTGTTATGAAGGAAGACCATCAGCGCTAAATGACCTATTCTTCTTTTCTTGAACATGATGGACAATTTTTTGACAGTGATTGGACAAGTGTGATTGCCTAAATCACACATCCTGCAGAAATACTTGAATTTAAAAAAAGATGGAAGACTCAGATGAAGATGTTTTCGTTCACCTGACCTGTACGCTTCACCATCTGCACTACCACTGATTCATAAATGCTCACATACTGCCGAATGGGCAGACAGAAACACAGCGCTCCTCGCAAGCTTGTGCATAAGTCACTACCGCATCAGACCTGAATTCAGCCCAGGAAGAAAAGAAGCATGAGAACCATCTTCTTTTTCAACTTTGCAGCGGAGTTTGAGTGCAGCCTAAGAACAGGGCTGAGACTCAAGGGCCCCATGACCGGGCGGCGCTGCCAAAGCTCAGTGGTACAGATTACTTCCCTCTGAGGAGTCTATCCCCTGGCATCGGTTAATGGCCAACTTGGCCATTACAGCCGACTCACTCCCTCCGCAGATGTCCCCATGTCCTGGCACAGAAGCGCTCATGCACATGCACGCACAGTGGCATGATATACTTTTTGAGGCGACAGTGTTTACGTAGCCCTAAGCATGGCCTGCTGCCCGAATTTGGGGTGTTTTTGTGTGTGTCTGCTGGCATGTGTGCATGTGCGTTCCCTCATGGCAGAGCGACTGGATTCTTGAGTTTAATCGACCCACTGTGGCTTCAGGCCAAAAATCCTAACTGATATGTTTTTATTATGCATGAACCCAACCCCAAAAAAAGTGTGTGTGTGTGTGTGTGGAGGGGGTGACGCACAGACAATCGTCCACCTGTCTCCACTCTCTGAAGGAACTACCATCTAACTACATGAGCCAAAACAAACATTTCATGAGCCTCATCCTGGAGTGGGTTCACAAGTGATAGAGAACAGCAGCTATCTGCCATGTGTATCCACCGTCTCGCCAGTAGATTATGTTGCTGAGTTCAAACAGGTCAGCTCCCTTGCACATCATTGTTGCCAGCACAGAATCATGCTGATTTCATATTGTGGCTATTGCGTTTCAGGACAAAAAAAAATGAAAATCTTTTAGGATAAGAGTTTGAGTTAAGGGAATGGGGCACACCAGATTTCATGGATGATGGGAGGAACCAAAGTGGATTTTCTGCACCATTCTCCTGCACTCAGGGGGTTACTAAAAGAGCCTCCATACCTTTGGCAGCCACTGAGTCCAGATGGTGGGAATCTGGAGCATTGGGCGGGAGGAAATGGAGTGATGGAGAGAGAGAGAGCGAAGGAGGGATGGAGGATGAAAGGGAGGAAGGGATGGAAGCGAGGTAGAGATAGAGGGAGGGGGGTGTGAGCAATAGCAGGCAAAACCCAGCCCTGTTGAGAAAAACAAATGGCTGGAGGGGACTATCTGCTTCTGTCTCTGCTCTACCTGTTTCACCAGGGAGGACTGATTTATGACACACACAGGAGGGGGTGTCCATCTCTCTCCAGGCATACTGGAGAGAGGGAGGGAGGAAGAGAGAGTCATAGGAAATGAGAAAGAAGCAAAATGAGAAAAAAAAAACAGGGAAAGACAGAGAGGAGGATAAAGAAATAGAGAGACAGAGAGAAAGGAGCAAAGCAAAGATTTAGAGGACAGGGACAGACAGAGAGAAATAGACAGTATCAGAGAGGAGAGCAACTTAAGTGGCAGAGGATCAAAGTGACAAATACTCCTCCTCTGACCCTGCAGCTCCTCTCTCTAATGGGAGGTCTAGGAGATTGAAACCTTGGCCAGGTTTCCTGCGGTCACTCAATACGGCCAAACTAATTTGGTCCTGTCATAAAAAACCAACTAGGAGATGGACACTTGCTGCTCCTGGTGGAAAAGCAGTGGCAATCTAAAAAAAATAAAAAATAAAAAAAATTGCAGGAGGGGAATAAATGTGTATTCTCCAGGAGAACTGATTTCTCACATCAACTGTCGGTTTAAATTTTCGCCTGCAATACGCTCCGCGAGGACAGACAAGGATCTTATAGACTATCAGTGTATTTTTGTCTTCCTCAATCAATTGTCCATCACACAGAGAGGATCAGCAGGCACACCCCAAACACGCAATCTGACAAGCACTATTACATTTTTGAAGATCCAATTTCAGCTGTCCAAGAAAATACACTGTGAACAGTCTAATTACAGTAGTGCATATTGAAGAACTCCTTGTAGACATGCAGATAACTGCTGAAAGAATGAACGCCAAACGACGCCATCAAGCGCAACAGCAGATACATTTTACTCTATTAATGTACTGTATGTATGAACTGGAGATGAAAAATGATACATGTCTAGTTTGTCACTTTATAATTTCATTACTATAATTACTACACACTATAGGCACACACTACATCAAAAAAGACAAAAAAAACAGTCCAAATAAAAAAACATGTTAAAGTTTCACTGACAAGCACTCTTTACCTGTAACCTGGAAGGTGCATTTGCCTGCTCCGGCCTCGTTGATGACGTTGCAGGTGTACTCGCCCCAGCCGTCCCGGTTCAGACTGCGGATGGTGTACTCCGTCTCGTCTCTCTGGTCAGCGAAGGCCCCGGCGTGGAGCAGCCGGTTGGACAGCAGCCACTCGAAGCGCAGCACGCGGGACGGGTGGGCCCGCAGCACCCTGCAGGTCATCACCACGGGCCTGCCCAGGCCCTGACGCATCTCCATGTACACCGGCTCCACCGTCGGAGGGTCTGAGTGCGGGAGACAGGAAGGGACTCAAAACGAGCTCGGTTGACATTTGCGAGGGAGACAAAAGAGTTTGTCAAAGACGTCAGCAGAGAGGAAATGAGACAGAATAAGAAAGAAGGCATGAGAGAGAGAGAGAGAGAGAGAGAGAGAGAGAGAGAGAGAGAGAGAGAGAGAGAGAGAGGAGTCAGAGAGAGGTGAGCACACTTGAGTATTCAGGATTTTCTATACAAGGCAGAAGTTATTCAGGTAAGAGGCGCCCTCTCGGTCTGGCTAGGTTGTCTATGACCTGGAGAGATACTTACACAAAAATATCTGGGAGACAGAAAAGAGAGTCAGAATATTTAAGCCTTGAAGAACGATGAGATGACAGATTGAGAGTTACAGGTATGAGAGGAATACATTAATAAAATTTAAAAACTTAAACAAGCACTGTCCATGAAAGTATGAAAGCAGAGGAAAAAGACTCTGGGCAGAGTAGACCTAGGAAGGACCTAGGAAGGACAGATCTGGGTAGATAATATTAGTTCTTATATGACAACCAACATATATCTAGAGCATGGGGAAACATTAAAGGGAGGGAAACGTTAGAGAATACAGGCTAATAACATGGGCGGGGGGTAGGTGGGAGTGGCAGGGAGAGAGGGGTGCGAGTAAACTATAAGCAAACTATAAATAATCTGCACTGGAGAGTCAATAAACCTCAGTGATAAATGAAGAATGACGAGGGAAAACAATTGCAGGGAGCGGCAATAGGCACAGGAAGATCAATTTTGCTGAAAACTAGAACAATGTTCTGAAAAGAATCAGTCACGCATCACGGAAAATTGGTAACAGGATGATGAAGTGCACCTCAAGGTTTCAAAATGGAAAATTAATAACTTATTTGAGGATCCGACAGGCTTCGCTTCTTCCCATACAGACAACCTCTTGGTGAATTATTTAGCCAGTCATCTCGGAGTGAATGTGACCACGGTGCGACTCGGGCCCTGCCACCGCCACTTAAATCAGGAAACATACAATGTGTGTGCTTCCAAATTTAGCCTATGCTTAATATGAGCGAGATTAATGCGATAAGCTGCTAGAGGTGTGAGTGTATAGTGACAAAATGTGTATGTGTTGTGAGCACAAAATGTGTATGTGTTAAAAGCTTGTGCGTGCAAGCGTTCACATGGTTATGAATAATTTCCTATCTTAAGCATCTTTGCTCTTGACATGCTCATACAGACGCTTGACAAAAGTCACAGCGGGGCTCAAAAAACAACAGTGAATGCTGAGGAGAAGAGGGTGAAGAGAGAGAATGACACGGAGCCTCTTAATTGCCTGAAATTAGCATATGCCTGACAGAATAAAGGAGAGGCGGGAGCTGCAGCCAGGGTCGGGGATGCTACTTTCAAAATGTAATCTGTTACAGATCACTGATTACCTGATTGAAACTGTAATCTGTAACATAATCCTCTACATTACTTACACTCACTAACAAAACCCAATTACTCTGCCTCCAAACTTGATACGTTATGCAGTTAAATGAACAATTTATTACAATTTACAGCATATAATTAGATAACACTCTTAATATCATCTAGAACCATAATTAGACATTTTTTAAAGACGTGTAAAATGATAGTATCTATAATCTCACAGGCTAAATGTTTTTGAGGCACCTTTTTCCAAAACATGTAGAATGTGATCACTATGTTTTTACAGTAATTAACAGGATACAGTTACCATTTTCGTAGTGGTATAAAAATACATATTTCTGTAATCCTGTTACATGTAATCCATTATTCTTCAACCGGTGTTGGTGGGCTGTGGAGCAGGACAGGTGCTCCAGGCCAGAGAGGTGAACAGGGAAACGAAGGCTGCACACATGATATGAGAAATAATATTGGACAACAATGCAAAGAGGGATTTTACTTGCTTGCCCTCCAGGCCAATTGTCACACAACACACGCAAATCTGGATTTTACTGACCAGTTTCTATGATTAATGAAACACCATTAGATTAGATAACGATTGGCTGAAATAATAACAAGGAAAATAACAAGTAACCTTACGCTGGATGAAAAAGAAGAGGACGAAAACACAAATGTCCCAAGAGGTTTGCACTGAAGTTTAAAAAAAGCTTGCCATCTCCACCTTGGCGGAGCATCTGGAGTCTGATGCTGTTCACAGGGTGGAGAGGAAAGTGCCTTTCATCTCCGCTAAATGAAACCGCAATCGGTTCCTCCTTCAAATGAGCCTTGCCTGGGCTTTTACCCAAGCCCAATGGCTTGTCTCTGACTCCAAAAGAAGGGTCTGAATCTCTACTTATCACATTAAAATTGTAGGTTTGTGTAAGGCGGTGAATCACAGCCCAGCTCTGCAGCCTCCCTGAGTGGCATTAGACCAAATTGCAGTAAGTGCATTTCCATTCACACAGAAAGACAAATGAAGACAGAGGCTGGGTCTGCAGCAAATGGGAAAAAAAAAATCTCTTATGTAACCAAAACATTCTTTAAACAAGGGCACATGCCTCATTCCCCCATGCAACTACTGCGGAACAGCTGCCCGGCGTACATGACGAGGGTCCTGAGTGATATTCCCTCAGCACGGCTCTGTATGGTTAGCGTAGCAGCGAGGGCGGTTAGGGCGTTGGGTTGCTGTAAGTCGCAGGTTGAGGGAAAAAGCCTGAGCACGGGCTGAGATGTAATCCATCATCAGTCACCGGTGGATACTTTGACAGTAATGTGGAGAAAAACAACATTCAGGAGCACAGAGGCTTTTTCCCCGCGGTCCGCACGCACTGCCATCTACAGGGAGGAGGACGGAGCAAAGACACAAGTATACTAGGAGAAATGTGTGTGTGTGTGTGTATGTGTGTTGGTGTGTGTGTGTGAGTGATTGTGTTGGGAGGGGGGTCTGTGTACATGCGTGCGCCTGCATTTCTGGTATATTGCTTGGCTGGTTTACGAAATGGGTTTCATTTTTCTTTCACACGCTTTGGATGAGTGCATCAAGAGAAGGACATACAACAGGGTGAGCCCAGTAGGGGGCGATTGCATGTGCATGTGCATGTGTGTGAGTGTGTGTGTGTGTGTCCATCCCTTCTGTACGCCTGATGAAACGGTCCGAACTCCCGACATGGGTCAGCCTTTCATTCTCTTTCTCCCCTCTCATCTTTCTCTCTCTTCTTCCCTCTCAGGGTGTTTTCCCTCATGGCTCAGTGGACAGCGGGTGTGACACTGGAGCTCCACACCTCCTCGGTGAGGCAGAGATTTACATATTGTCTATTCCACACCGTTTCGAACCAGCGCTCCATTCAGCGCTGGCATGTCACACGTTTTTCGCGTTGACGGCACAACAGGTTTCAGCAGCTGTACATGAACGTAGGCCTTGTTTTTGAACGGAAGCAAAAGCATTCTTGTGGGAGAATAACCTTTGTAGCATAACATGCTTCAATATTGAGTCTTGATAGAGGAAATAACATTCATTAGGTAGTCAAACCGATATATACAGAATATGAAATGATAACCCTGATTCTACTGATTTATAATGAGTCTCTGTGTTGAATAATGTAGGGGAATGCTGCTCCGCATCAACGCGCCCTCCTTCCCTCACACTACAACCGCTGCAATCAAACAATGAACTTCAGCACCGTTCACATTAGCATATTGTTATTAAACTTTTAGGGATAATTTATGAATTTAAATATACAATTAATGATAATCAATGTGCATTCTTCAGTGTGAGGAGCGGCCTGGTGATCCACTAATAGCTTTAGCTCGGTCATTGACCGGTGTATGAATTATTCCATTCAGGCCTTGCACTGGCTACTGTTTACAACCTACACATTCGCTGACCTTTCCTGGTGCAGATTTGACGTGGCTGATCAATTCAATATTGTTCTATAAAAAAAGGTTATTAAAATTTCATCCCCAAATGTGGTGTGTGAGCCCGGCTGTAATGTAGAAGATTAATTTGCCGGCGTTAGGCTGGCGTTAGGCTAATGTGAATCACTCTAATATGATTCACATTAGAGTGGGCCCCGGGGGCCAGCATTGCAGGCTTCCTTGATGCAGAAAGGAAAATTAATTAAAAACAATAATCGTGTAATTCTACTCATTATTTTGGTCCAGACAACAGCTCTTTATCCTGGTGTGTCTTTTTGATGTATGTCTGATAGTGAGGGCCTCGCTCTGGGGGACAATCACACGGTTGCATCAGGCAGGTGTCATGGAGGATGTGAGGAGGAACAGAAGGGGGACGGATAAAAGATGCCTGTGCATCTGGGCTGAGGTACAGCTTGATAACTCTCATTCCGACAGACAGTGGTATCTAGGCCAGGAGACCACTCTACTCCTCTACTCCCTTCCATTTCTCTCTTTTTCTTCTTCACTCCCTTTCTCAAGCTCCTGGACCATGCCAAGTCAGTTTGACTAAGAACATTAGGGTTTCACAGCTGGGGATTTGGCCTTTGCAATTCTATTAGAGTGACTATTCTAAAGGCAGGCGTCTTTCATTCCCTCTACCTCTCCTCCTGGCGTTGCCTCTGCCAGCCAACAGATGCAGGTTTTTACATATCAAAGCTGTTGACTTGCCAAAGTCGTTCCTTCACGCCTCTAATGCTCTTTGCTTCAGAGGACTGTACCTCGGTCCCTTGATCAACTTACTAAACGCGGCTTTGCACATGGCTCACCACCAAAGGCGGGTGGCTCACGCTGGGACCTGGAAATGCAGGCGGGAAAAGCATCTCAGAGGGATTGGCTTGTTCTTACACACAAGAGACAGGCCAAGAGAAAGAGGGAGGGGATATACAGAAAGGCATATGGAGGAAAAACAACAAAAGTAGGGCTGAAATTGGTTAATAAAGGAAAGAGAAGTGAATGTCTGAGGAACATTAGCAAAGGTCTAGGTATTTGGCAAAAGCATCAGCAGAATCAACAACATACATGCATGTGTACAGATGGCAGACATTTTCCCTTATTTACACTCAGGATTTGTCAAGGCAACTTAACAACTGAAATACTTCACCTGGAGTAGCCTACAGTTCCTGATCATTTGTGTTTTTATTCGATTTGAATATGGGCTTTGATGCCAAGCTATTAATAACTATGAAGACAGAATGATTGATTTATCAGTACCAAAGCCCTAATATCTCTCTTCATTATATGTTGAAAGATAAGATGAAAGTGGTGTATGAAGTCAAGAACTGTACTGCAAGATAGGGGCTTCGTTAAAATAGCCTATATTAAGAAATACCCACATACTCAGAATAAACCGTGCTGAAAGGAAGAAACAAAAAGATCAGGTTTGCATCCATGTGCTTCACTGCGCCCTCCTATATATGTATGTGTGTGTGTGTGTGTGTGTGTGTGTGTGTGTGTGTGTGTGTGTGTGTGTGTGTGTGTGTCATCCTATGATGCAACCACATGTCATGACAAATCTATCTGATAAAAGGAATAGGTTTGGTGGCATGTGTCTTTCACCTGAGGGCCTGTATTCACAGTCTCCCCCTCCTTGCCTCCTGAGGCCTGTAATCTCCATCTGAGTGTCACTAACAACAGTCACTCCCTGCAAGTGACCCTTATCCATTGTCATGGAGACAGGGGAAAGCAGCAGCAGTGCATGATGGGAGATGACCTTTCCTGTCTGGATGTCAAGGGAGTGAATTCTGGTCCGAAGACGCCCGTGAGAACGACCTCTGCTTTGAGCGAGGGTCATTCAAAGGTTGTTGCACCTCCTCTGGGCTGAGAATTATGCCTTTTATAACACCCTAGTTTTAGGACTTTTTGCTAACCATGAAAATAGACTTAAAACTTAAAGGGGTGTTTTTCAGCTATTGCTGTATCATTTTGGATTTAACTGGGGCAGTTTGAAAGTATGTAATGAATGTAATACCCTGGGCTTTGGAGTTTTAGTATTCAGTGTACATTCAGCTGCAGGCCATCTGTATTTATAGTCATTTCATACTGGAGAATGGGACAGTTGTTGATTCTATATAGAGTGAAACAATTTATTATCAATGTTTGTGTTTCATGCCTAACCTTTTACATACATTGCTTTTTTGAATTTATGAAACAGTTAAAAGTTAATAGTTTTTTATTTCTGAGGAAGACTCCTGTTTACCAACAAGGCTAGAGAACATTTTATTTTTTTTAATCTTCTATGAGGAGCAAAACACACAATCCACACACAAATCCTATTTTATGGGTAAGACCCTGTTAAAGCCCTTCATCTTGGTTTTATTTGTATTGGATTTCCCGATAAGTTTGTGCTATGCTTTATGCAAAAGCAGGAAAGAAAAAAAAAAAAAGCTATTTTCGTTAATGCTGATTGATTGTAAAGGGTCGCTAAAAAGCTTCTGGACAGGCACTGTGTTAGTAATTGCTGGTTATCTTATTTGCTTTTTTCCCCCCACTCTAATTGTGCTGCCCTGAGACAAATAATGCATAGAATACGAGTGGCCCTGCTGCTTTCCAAAGGCAGGCGGGATCAGAGTGACCTATTGCTGCTTGTGCAAGTAAATTGCTCTCTGCTGAGAGGGAACAGAGGGAAAGGGAACACCATCCATTCTTCCCCCCCTCTAAAACAGAGGAGGGTCATAACGGGGGATCTAGATGTTACAAGTTGAGTCCTTATTGGGCATATACTGTTTGCAATAGACACTGTAAAACCAGAGTTGTTAAAATGTAGAGGATGGGGTAATGTTCAACATGAGGATGTAGCGTGAATATACAGTAGCAGCTCATCACGCTGACATTATCAATGCTTCTACTGTAGGAGTTCCCATTAGCCTGGGCTTCATTACAGGGCCAACTGGGACACATTATGTGTTACCTCATTTCCTCCAAAGCAACATGCATGTTTTTTGCCTTGTTGCCAGCAGAGATAATTTGTCGGCCATGCTATAGTTAAAAAAAAAAGTGTGAAAAAGTTTGATCTTGGGTTTGAGCTTGGCTCTGCTGTGGAAAAGAGGCTATTAACACCATTCTTGTTCTTTTCATTTTGCAACAATTTCTATCCCACCACACCCTCCTTGCACGAGAGCGAGGATCCACACAGTGTCGCTAATTAATGAAGGGCATCTTAGAGACTAAATCCTTTGTTTACTCTTTGGTGTCAGCATCGGTGCGTGGCAAAGCCGCTAACCTTTGATATGGGCTGTCATCACGGCATAATCACAATCAATTCAGCCAAAATTCAACACAGTCTTCTTCAAAGCACATCAAAACTTCATTAATTCTCCGAACACAGTGCAGTCATTAACGGCTTAGCTCAAACGTGATGGCCATAGCAAAGAGTACAATACAGCACGAAAGAATTGAGGGGGAAATTATGTCCTATCCCTTGTCGGCGAGAACGGGGTCCACCCTACTTCCTCTTCAATCAAAGCTCGGGTAGGGGGTGTGTCAAGTTCATCTCGAATCAAAACCTTGGTTGAGTTGCTGCAATTATTCTTTTTTATTGCTCACACTTTATTTGCCACATTAAAGGTTGCTGGATATTTTTCTGCAGTCATATGGCTATACATGTTTGGCATTAAATAAGTCCTCTTGAAATGAGATTCATAATGAGACACTTAAAATGGCAGGCACTGTAGAGGATGTTAATTGCAATGCATTACAAAGTATTTAAATATTCTAACGAGTGGCGTGCTACTGCACAGGTTCCTTCTGGATTAGGGAGCAAATACGGGAGTTTAGATGGAAGAATGTATGGCTTAACTAACTAAGTAGGCCATGTGGAAAAACAATGGGGCTTGAGCCGTGAAAACTTTAAAGCATCAGTGACAATAGCCCAATCTCAGTTCATAGCTATGAGAATCAAATTTCCTATTTCCTATAATCACTTGCCAGAGAATGGTAAGCATTCAGCCAGCACCATACATGGATTGCTTTAATTTCCCTCCTTTCCATCTCCCATTCTTTTTTCCGCTGAGAAACATCCCCGGCCCTTGAATGAGTGACACCGCTTTGAGTCCCCGTCGTTCATTTTAAATATTCCATTCAAATCTACATAAATGAATACAAAATGAATACTAGCGGGAATAAATTAGCCGCTCGCTAATTAGCCGTTAAGCCATCTTTGAATGTCACATCTTAAGGAGGGAATGGGTTTTTACAATGAGAGGCAGTGGCGGGGGGTCTAAGGCCTGGGGATATGGCACAGTGTTCAGCCCTTCTCTGACACACACACACACACACACACACACACACACAAACACACAGACAGGCCCTAACAAGTGGGGATGCCAGTGTAGAGCTTTGCGCCTTTGTTAATGTTTGGCTTAGTTCACTCTCAGCAGCTGTAGGCCTTCCCCTAATGTAAGAGGTGGGACAGGGGCCGTTTCCTCTGCATCCTACAGACCTGGCTGGGGGCAACAAGGGATTGGACTAATTTTAAAACCTTCAAAAGAAAATTGGATGGGCGTGGAGGGAGAGAAATGGGGGAATGTTCAGTTTTGGTCACACTGGACTAGTACACATAAAGATTAATTACATGGCATACAAAGGAAATACATGGCAGAGACAAAAGCGTGTAATCATGTTCAAACATACTCAACACAGATGCACACAATATAACACCACTACTTGTTATGCCACAGCACTACAACATGCACGCACACGCACACGCACGCACACGCACACACACACACACAGTAAGACATGGGCATAGATACATACACACAAAAATACCCCCACTCCGCCTACTCACACTGTACGATCAGCTCCACCACGGCCTCGCGGGGCTTCACGTTGAAGCCGTTATACTGACTGGTCTGGCAGCGGTAGGAGCCCGTCATCTCCCTGGATACATTAACAATACGCAGCACGCCATCGTAGCTCTCCATCTGCATGCTGCCGTCCGGCATGGGCGCCTCCTTATCGGCTCGCGACCACAGGATGATGGGCTTGGGCTTCCCTGAAACAAGGCACTCCAGCTCCACCGTCTCACCCTCGCGTGCCACCAGGGGGGACTTGCCCCGGGGGACTGTCAGGTTGGGGGGAACTAAGAAAGAGAAAAACAGAGGAGGGACTGATATGGGGCTCTAGAAAGTCAGCGGGCGGGGTAAGAGGAAATGGTCGACTGGGGGGAGGTGGCGTGGAAGGTATGGGGGAAGCGAATGAGCATCCAAGTTGCAATGGCAATGAAGCTGAGGCTCAGCCACACATACACAGCTTGTATGGAAGGATCATGCGGATATTTGCAGCGACAATGGCTAGCGGCTAGGATTGGACTGTCTGAGCATGTAGGTAAAATAAAACCATCATGGTGGTCAGCAGTGGCGGAGTTAAATGTAATCAAGCAATGGCAAACAATGAGCGATGCAATGAAGAGCTGACAAGCAAGTACACTTCATGACTTTAATGGTCACAGAGAATGATCAATGGGACGAAATCCACTGGAGAGGAGCTGTTGATATTTCTACAAGCAAATACTAGATTTTTTTATATATTTTTTTACAAATCCTACTTCTGCCTAAAAAACTAGAAAAGGTACAACTGCTGAAGAATCAAATTAGGGCACTCGGTACTGTATTAGCCTTCTTAGTCAAGAATACCATCATCTTTATTAGAATCAATACTGTCATCACCACCATCCCAGTCACCACCACCACCACCACCATCATCATCATCATCATCATCATCATCATCATCATCAACATCATCATCATCAACAACATCATGATATTATTATCATCATCATCACATATTGATTGTCATTGTCATTGTTATCATTATCACCATTATAATGATAATAATAATCATCGTCATCGTTATCATCATCGTTATCATCATCATCACCATCATCATTTTCATCATCATCGTCATCATTACCATCATCATCACCATCACCACCACCACCACCATCATCATCGTTATCATCTTCATCATCATCATCATCGTTATCATCATCATCACCATCATCATTGTCATCATCATCATCATCATCATCATCATCATCGTTATCATCATCATCACCGTCATCATTGTCATCATCATCATCATCATTACCATCATCATCACCACCACCACCATCATCATCGTTATCATCTTCATCATCATCATCGGCATCATCACCACCACCACCACCATCATCTTCGTTACCATCATCATCATCACTACCATCTTCATCATCATCATTACCATCATCATCATCAACACCACCACCACCGTTATTGTCATCATCATCATCACGTTATCATCATCTTCATCATCATCGCGATCATCACATTCTCACCACTAATCACGATTATCAGCACCACCATAATTTCGACGGTCCTAATAATCATCATCATCACTACCACTATTATCATTACCATCATCTTCACCACATCCTCTAAATCTTTACCCTTCTCTACCCTCCTCTTCCTCACGCTGCTCCTCAGTCTAATCCACAGTGTCATGCAATTGAGAGCATTTAGTACAAAACCCTCCCAAAGGTGATATACCATTATTCCAGGCCACAGAACAAAATATACCCCTATAAATATTTTGCCATGATTTAACAGAAGTTTCAGAGGCTGGCTTAAAATGAACAATGAATAATAAAAGAAGTGCTGAATTACTGGACAAATTTCCATGTACAGGTTTCCTTGAGTGCGTGTGTGCCTGTGTGTGTGTGTGTGTGTGTGTGTGTGTGTGAGAGAGCGAGAGAGAGAGAGGGGAGGAGAGAGAGAGAGAGAGTGAGAGCATGTGTGTGTGTGTCTGTGCTGAGGTTGGAAAGCAGGAAATCTAGCAGGTTGGACCAGGCAGTCTGGTTCCTCATCAAGGGTGCTGGCCAAGTAAATTTGTTTAATTAGCAAACCTGGCAAAATACACAGGCTCCTAGAGTGCTGTTTATGTGTGTGTGAGAATGTGTGTGTGCACGTGTGCTCATGTATTTCTGTGTAAGTCCAAACAAACAACAGACCCCCAGACTGTTTTGTAGCACTGCTCCCAAAACAGTTCACAGCCAGCTAGTGGAGAAGTGAAAATCTTCTCAACAATGATGAAACCGTGCCCTGTTTCCCTGATGATCTTCGAATCACTGTCATTCAGCCCAAACGATGTTGCAACTGGAATGAACTCAAGCCACACTGAAGTTTTCATAATGATGAAATCGCTAGCAATCTCCAAAAAAAAAAAGAGACGGAGTCCAGCCATATTTCTTGTGACCCCGTTTCTGTCTATTTGATGTTTGGTTGAGAGGTATCTATCCCACTACTGCCGTCTCAATGCTGTGACTGTCAGTTATTTCTTTCCTCCTCAAAGTGAGTCAAGAAGTACCAGCCCACTCAAAATGCTTGAGCTATGTGAAATTGCATGTGAATCATGGATGAATCAGGCTGTTCTTTTAGACACAACGATGAGTTTGAGATGCAGCCCTCGCTCTGAGGTCGCCCTAAATCACATACTCTAAAATGAAAATGCTAACTCATAGTCCCATGGTAAACTTTGCTATTTGTTGACCCCTAGGTTATGCACAGAGGAAATGAATATCCATGAAGGACTAAGCATAAGTCTCAAAATTGAATAAAAGATGAGAATGGCGCACAGCATACCATGCCACAAAACCCTCCATCTCTGTATACTGTAGAGTTTAGACATTATTTATTTGCACAAAGCCTTCCAAATACAGCAAGAACATAGAAAAAATAAATTGTGCAGGTGAGATAAATAAAAACAAAAGCCTTGTAAAAACATCTGGCAAACCAAAAATCAAACCAACCGTAATTCCATATTGTAAATACTGATTCATGATTGTATTATGGTAATAAGAAGGTGATTAGTTTGTAAATTAAGCCACTATAGGCCTCATCTATGGCAGCTCATCAGCTAATCCAACATTTACACATATCTATTAATTAAGCATTTGGGGTACTTAAGGTGTAAAGCCACTGGTGTCATTAGCAGGTGATAATGAAGGCTGGTCGTTCAATTATAAGGCCTGGCAATGCTGTGAGAATCCCAAAAGAGCAGCAAAAATGATATCCGCAAAGACAATGAAAATGGACGCTCATTTCATACTCATACTCCTGCTGATTGGTATTCGCACAATGTCTCCACTGAGCCAGCCAGGTGTCAAGAGCTGACATATTTCTTTCCACAGCATATTTTCTCCACTTCTCTGAATGTTTCCTTGGGTCCAAACAGTGAAATAGTGAATTGACAGCACTGGGATAAGGAGCGGGGGGCAGTGAGCATCCATTAGTGAGTGGAGGTGAGGCGTATTCACTGAGTTGCCATCATTACACCTGGCCTCTCCACAGCCTAGATCAGGCAGGCAATTACAGCTGTCTGCGTATTGAGTTTGGCAGCACAAAAACTGGCTATCAGCTGCCATTGTCTTTCGCCGCACCATCATGGAAACGCAAACAGGCATACATGCCGCACACACACATGCACATCTCGCTCTCTTCCTCACTCTCTGCCTCTCGTTCTTCCTCTCCGCCTCTCTTTCCAAGTGAACACTCTCTCCCTGTGTGTGAGACTGACCACTGAGATGCTCAGTGTGGCAGAGAGCCTGCTCCTGGTCTTGACTGTGCTCTCATTGTGCCAAAGCCATCTAAATGCCAGTGATGCCTGCAGGGCATGCCCACTGTGTGCATATGTGAGTGTGTGTTTATGTGCTTTTGCGTCTTGTTGTGTGTGCATGTGCCTGTGCCTGTGTATGTGTGTGTGTGTGTGTGTGTGCGTGTGTGTATCTGAGTGTGTCTGCTCTCGCCCACGGGTGACACCATGCTGTGATCTTGCCTCAATGCCTCATCAGGATGCCCCTTGGTTTTGTTGTTGATGTTGACCCAAAACTATGTGTGTGTGTGTGTGTGTGTGTGTATGTGTGTATGTGTGTGTGTGTCTGTTTATATTTATGCCTCCTAAGGAGTATGTGTTTGTGTACTTTGTGGGCCTAGATTTCCCCACAGACCCCCACAACTCGTCCATGCAGGACCGGACCTCCTTGTTTGGCCTCAGAAACGCTGCACGTCTCTGGGGCCTCAGCTGGAATGATTCTCCAAGTCTAGAGGCTGATTGCTGGAGCCTTTCAGCAGGATCCATCAGCACCACAACAGACACAGCGCAATGTGAGCTGACTGCAAAATGTGGAAATATCTGGCACTTTGCATTTTCGTACAGCGACGGGAGCCAGAGTGGTGAGCGCGGCCGTCTTTGAGAATAAACAACATTCCTGCTGCCCCCTTTTCGGGTGAGTGCTGTGACATCACTCCCTGTCACCATGGCAACGTAGCGCTCTCTACTCCTGCAACTCCTGCGCTGTGTGTGTATGTGTGTGTGTGTGTGTGTGTGTGTGTGTTTAGACAGCTTGAGGCCAATGAGTTGGTCACAATGTGACAGGGCTCTCTGCTCCTCTGAGTCCCGAACCTCTGGGGACAGAGTGAGGAGTCCCCTAGGCCCACTGTGGCGGTTTGTGTGTGTGTGTGTGTGTGTGAGCTGCATTTATACCCTAAGGTGCTGTAGTGACATAAATATCTAGAGATGTGTTAAAATGGGCTTAGTGCGGTGATAGACTGCAGTGGCACACTACTGACCAGAGGGACAAGGCGCACAGTGGCATATTGTACCAAAGGGGAGTTGGGATGCCTATTAGTTGTGTGTCTTTGTCATGTGGCCTGTGTGTGTGTGTGTGTTTGAGCTCTATGCCTCTTCCCCTGAGATGATATAACTTATCTTGTGATCAATCACACAAGCCCCTAGTGAAATCACATGGCTCCCACTGTAGAATAGCAGGCTTTCAATCCCAATGCTCTCATGGGCTGCAGTTTGATCCTCGGCCATGGTGCTATAATGTCACTCTTCTGTTTTTTATCATTTATTTATCCATGGAAGGCATGCATGCTCTTTCTCAGCAATGTTGTTTACAGCCACACACTTACGCACCTTTCACACCTGGGAGCTGCCCAGTACAACCACTTCTTTCACTAGCAACCGCGGTTAAGTGCTTTGCTCACAGTAGTTGATGAGGGAGGGCAGAGTGTTCCTTATTCACTTTTCCCGCTCAGATTTTCCCAGTTGGATAAGGGTTTTAATTGACCACCATTTTGTACACACCCACTCCCACATAGGGTGACTAACCAGTGGTACAGTCAAGGCTAAATGCAGGTACACTGGGCGTAATACATGCATTATTTTGCCTTATTACCATTAAATTATGGTGAGGTTAAGGTACACTTCTTTTCTGGTCACAGTTTACCTACCGTCTCAACTACCACTGCACCACTGCTTACTGCCTTTTGATTTCCCCAAACCTGCAAATGCAGATAGCTGAATCTGGTTTCACATACTTGAATTATTTGACGTACATTTGATGACCAGACACCTGAAAAACTAAAAACTAGATGCACTGCTTTCAGGATGAAATAGCTGTTTTTTGAAGCACTCAAAGTGCACTCAACTAGTTTTGGGGCTAGATGTCCCACTGTCTAAATAAAATGGAAAAAGAGCAGTGAAAAATGATGAACATATCACAAACATTAACAAAGAGACACATTTTATGAAAACCCTGCATGTCCTAACACGACACCAGAAAGAAACTGGGAAACAACTTGTCTCCACCAATAGCGACCAAACAGTTGACCCCCTGCACCCTGTAGGTGAGTCAGGATGCCGACCAGGTTCCTCTTTATCAGGGTCAGTGAATTCACTGCTGAAGGAAGCACATCAGCACAGTCAACAGCCAGCGGTTATGCCATCCCTATTACAGAGTCACATGCGGCACAGTCGCTCAGATGATGGAAACTCACGACAAATCACAGTCAAACAGACAGTGGGACACTTAAAATGAGGATAGACAGAGACGGGCAGGCCTGCTCCGAGCTTTACATGACTCAAATTCATTTCAGAAAAAAAGGAAGGTGTAGGTGGTGTTTATTAAACCAGCTCATTGTTGTTTTTTTTAATCAACTGAGCACTTAATTGATTTGCTTAATTTATTAACTGCAGTGATTCTTTAGATTGACAGATGCACTGGGCGGTGCCAGAGTTTAAGGTGTGAGTGGGATGCTAATTGAGGGAATTATCATGATAAGATTCATCTTATCAAGAGATGATTATCGAGAGAGGTGACTTTCAATACTAACACTTATTTCTGCTAATCAATTAGACTGAGGATGATTTACTGCCATGTGTTGAAACTAAACTGTAGTTTGTTGCTGTTAAGAAACTGAGACCATTCTCAACACTATCACAGTGTTTTTATAATTGATGTCTAAGGGAAGCAGATGTCTACAGATGAAAATAAATTGACTGTAGTTCAGTTTTCTTGAACCTAAGTATAGCAGGATATTACGATAAAAAATATAGTTATGATGATAAGTGCGATGAGCTGGTAACAGCTCAAATGTTCAAATGTTCAGTGTTGACCGCTAGCTTTTACTGTCAAAACTCCATCCGTAATAACTCTACATGCTATTAAAAATGTATCTCTAAGACGGCCCCAATGGCGCTTCCATTCTGAGGCCAAATAAGATTTCAAAATCAGAGCCATAGGATGGCAATAATCACATTATCTAACAAGAATCCAGGGAGACACACCCACTAAACACACATTTAACATAAAGGCTAATGAGAAGATTAATCGGCTAATCCCTGTTAGAAGTTTATGGGTTGTGTTATGTTTTACACTTTTAACTCTCCTCAACAGTTCCTGCGTCTTGTGGTTCTTAATACTGACAGTATCTGAAGGGGAGCTCTGTGTCCTCGTTTGCAGACCACGCTCATAAATAAGCATTAGCCTTGCAATCTCTGGGAGCCCCAACGAGAAAAGAAGTTGCTTATTTAATGAGTGTGCCATAATTGTAAATATTAGTGCTGTTTTGCAAAAGGGAGAAATCATGAAAGCTGTTGAAAGCTGTGTTCATCAAAAGTTGAAAGAATGGAAGATAATAAATATTCCCTTTTATAAAGACGCACTGTGGGCTGGGGCTAAGCCTGGGTTTGGATTTGGGAGCTGGAGCCAATGCTGGGACAGCCAGAGAGCTCCAAAGTGTTCAGACTGGAGACACTTTAGGCTCAATCTCTTTCCAACTACTTCCCCAGCACGAAACCCTGGCAGACCTGCAGCGTAATCTCCTCTAAATGCTTTTATTAAGACTTCTAATTGCTGCTCGGGCTTTCCCCCTTCAGGAGAACAGGCAGAGGAACAAAAGCAGGGCTTATTCACCCCAAAACAGGCCGCAGGCATATGGCAAGGCAAAGGCACAAGGCAGTTTAGTACACAGCAGATACACTGTGCCACTCAGTGCCGGCACTCTCCTCTGAATCACGGCGTCAATCTGGCTGAAAGAAACAACACACATAACAGGCATTCTCTAGGAAAACAGCCCAGCCAAATCCAGGTACAGCAGCGGGAACAGTAACCGGCAGCAGGAAAATTCAGTATATCATTTCCTACGACAGAAACCGCACATGACAATGCAACACTTTCATAATATTTCATACCCCGACATCTTACAGTAACAATGAAAGCTTAAGAAGCAATCACATCTAAGCCTTAAGGAAACCTTTCATGTCATATGATCACAATAGAGTCAGTTATTTCCTCTGTGTTATTTCCTCAGTCAGACAGCAGTATTTTTTTACACATTAAAGGAGCTGTGTTAATGCATTGGCATCACCCAGGCACTCCAAAAGAAAAGACTGCACTACTTAAAAGATAATGAGGAAACAATCTTGGCAGGTGCGATTGATCCCACTGTTTTATAGCACGGGGATTATCAAAGGATTATCTAACAATAATTATGCACCCAAGGTCGACGCACAGCTTTCATGTTGCTGCTGTGAGTGGCAGCAAGGTGTGTGTGATAGAAAAACAGAGGGAGAGAGAGTAAGGGTGTGTGTGTGTGTGAATGTATTTGTGTTTGTGAATGTGTGTGTGCTCCAACTGCGAATGTAAGAGGGGAAAAAAGCTCAACTACAAACCCATATGCAATCGCAAAATGCAAGACAGCAGCCACAAGCACATACAAACCAAGAACCACTTATCAGTACCAAACACACTACAGTCAACTCAAACCCAGACGTTCCCTACGCCAGCAGCGACGCCAACCCACGGGAATCCCGCGCATGGAAAATCTGGGATGAGTGACTGGCGATGGAGTTCCGAGCGGAAACTCCCAATCGTGGCATCTTTGAGGCGCGGGGATCGATCGGGTTGCTTCCCTTGGCGGGGCAGACGGGCGATGAAGTAATGCGCGGTGACACCAGAGCATTACCGCACAGAAGCTGCTCATTGATTGACCTCACACTGTTGAGTACAGATAAAGACCCCCATTCCTAGCCCATTACATGTGTTATCGTCTTGTCTCATCCCTGTCCATTTCTCCCCAATAATCTTCATCATTACAGTGGAGCCCGCTGTCAGTAAGTACTAAATGGATTGTAAGTGCGCTAAATGTACTTTGGCAACAATTTTTTATTTATTTTATATAAATAAACAAATCTTCAAAAGGTTCATATATGCTCTATTGAATAAGATAATTAAGAATGAATGCTCCATCATTAACCAGTGAGCAGCGGTTTTCTTTTCGTTTTAGTTTTTGGGAAAAGCTGTCCAGTATCCGAGGAGTAGCGCATGTGAATTATGCTTGAGAGCTGCTTTTCTCCTCCAAGCCAATAATTCAGTCTTCTCTGTAAGACTTAATACCGAACCTTAACCTATTTCATCATCTCAACACCTACGTCTTGTCTTATTTGAACAATTTATGTACAACAGAGTAGCAGAGAGTCTAAAACTCACAATGAACTGGCTGCTATAACACTGTTCTGTTTTGGTGAGAACCTATAATTAGCTACCGCTCAACATGCCATGATTGAAACTACGATGCTGCAGCTCGGTAGACAAGGTGGATTGGTATGTTCTGTTATTAACATGCTGTATACAAACGTTAGTCGGAACAGTGGTGGTAGCAGCCAATTAGATGGAAGGACAGAATGGATGTTTAGTCTCTGGAGTCAGGTTTGGTTCACAGGAATCCAATTGAACAGTTGTTGCAATAAAATGTCACTGGTACTGCGATAAAATAGTATGTGTAATAACTCCAAACTAGAAGGCAGGGGTTCTTAAACTTTTTCAGCCTGGGACCTGAGTATTGGAAATTTAGTCAGGTTGTGTGCCACAGTCTAATGAGGACACACTCTTGTCCTGTGGGGGATAGGCCCCAGAAACATTTAGAGTTTAAGAAACGCTGCCAAAGGTTTCTTTTTAAATCACATAGCTATCTACTATATAGGCATTTTAAACTGTTATAATTTAAATCATGCAGATATGTGTATGACTACAGCGGCTACAAGATGCCTGTGTACGTATGTCTGTGTGTGTGTGTGTGTGTGTTTGCGCTGTACTGTACGTGTTGGGGGAGGTGTGTAGATGCATCATTGACACAAAGGGGTGTGAGACTCACCAGTTGTGGAAGAGATGTTGACGTCGATGCTGATCTCAGGAATGCCGCCTCCCTTCAGCGCCGCCACACAGGTGTAGGTGCCGAAGTCGGTGAACTTGAGGTCTATGATGTCGAGGTTGGTGGTCCCGGGGGAGATGTCGGGGTCCGTCTGGGTGATCACCATGCGCTCCGAGCTCCGCAGGGCGCGGCCGTTCTTCAGCCAACTAAACGTCAGCTCCTCCGGCGGCGTCGCCTCCACCTAGGACACACAGGATGCCGTCGTTTATCTTATTATTGGTGTAATATTGACTCGAATGCTTGATGTGTGATTTACTTTTGCTTCCTGCTTGTTAGAAGCTAAATATGCATGTGTACGTGTGTGTGTTTGTTCTATCAGTCCTATGCCTTGGCCGTACCTGACAGGATATTTTGACTTCGCGTCCGATCTGGATGTTGTCGTCGTTGTGGTAGGGGTCAGGAGTGATCCAGAAACGGCCCTTTTTCAACGCTGCGGGACAGAGACAATCCATTTATTAGAATTGGATTCATATACTTGCCCAGGAAGTCCGTGACATGCTGAGGGAACACGATTACAAATCCAGAGAGGTTTTGGCTACGGTTACACTTGTCATTTTGATGTGATTTTGTGAGATTTGATTCTAAAGATAGGATTTTATGAGATCACTCTGGTGTATGTCCACACTTGGCCTGGAAATGGCCTGGGAATGGTTATCCATCTCCTATGACATCATTTATACTGTAAATCTGTGTCTGCAATACTGTTCCCCGCTCACCCTCTGCATCTCTTTACATTGCTCATATGCATATCATGGCAGGATTGCGTCCCGACTACTGGGAATTCCAATCACATTGATTTTGAAGATCTGATAGCAATATGAACAAAATGTAATTTTTGTGCAGCCAGACCTGTTATTTAATAAGTCCTGGGGGGTCAGATGATAAAAGTTGCACTGGAACAAGTGTAACAGTAGACCTTGAAATGACAAGTGTAGCTTGTTATTCTCCAAATAAAAGCGGAACCGTGAGTGTTTGTTTCTAGAAGTTGATTTCAGAACCAACATCAAAATTGATAGCTACTGATTGAAGGTTTCAGAACGCTACAGCATTCGGGCATGCGCACACACACACTCACACGAAAACCCACACACAAACACACACACTGTGAAATTGGAGAGATACCTAACAAAATATCCACCATTGCTAATCCAATTTGGTTTGCAAACTCCATTTTCAAAGCATAGCTTCTCTGAATGAAAAAAGAGGATGATTTCATTATAATGCATGCTGTATTGGTTCCAAACCCTGCGCCTACTGTTCAATTCATCTCCTCAGCAAAAAAACCTGACGGCGCCACAGAAATCTTTTCATCTAGCAATTCCCGAGTGACATTATCATATTCAGTTTGGTAAAGGGAAAATGAAAACAAAACCTGTGTGTCAGATTTAAACACAGGAAATTGAATGTGCAAAACATTGTGATGCCTTGCCACGCTGCACATAGAGGGGAGAGGCGAGTGACACACGCCTCCTCAGCATGATCCTCCACTTCGGGTTTGAAATCTGTGTCGGCAGGCAGAGAATCCTATTTCTGACGCGTGTCAGATAAATGTTAGAATCATGTCAACACTGTTTCACTGCAAATTCTCATGAAAACCAGTGTGCATTTGCATTCATTCATGTGTCCCATATATTCTCTTCTCTGAGGCAGTACCTGTCAGCGTTGGCATAGAAACTGCAGCAATGACCTGTGATATGGCATGCGGCATATCTAAGTGACCTTTATGGATATAATACAAGATATTAACAGCAGCTTATGATTGTTTCCGTATAGATCTCAGTTCTGCAACACAATGTAAGCCTGCATGCCAAGATTCAATTTTCCTGAGAGGCAACATACACAATATGAGGTTAATGACACAGTATGTAGTCCGCAGTGGAAACCATTAAATAAGCACATTTACAAGGAAAAATAGATTTCCTTCAATCACAGATGTCATACAGTGAAAATATCCTGAGTATATGAGACATAGCTGTAGTTATATCTTGACAGTCTGAAAAGGCTTTTGTGTGTCAGTGACATCCTCAGCAGAGTTGGTAGCTGCCTCTAAAGGAAGCTTTATCTCAGCCAGTCATTCCCCATTGTGTATGTGTATGTGTATGTGAATGTGTGTGTGTGTGTGTGTGTGTGTGTGTGTATGTGCACGCACACACGCACACATTTCTGTACATGTCTGTGATTCATTGTGCTGTCACAGGTGACAGTGGATAAACATTTGGATTAACAGCTTTCCTGGCTAAACTCTATTCTCCGCTCTGCTTAAACAAATGTAACACAACTCTGCACTTAAGAATCTCTGAACCACCTCTACTATACTCTAAGACTGGATTCATACTTGTCTGTGAAGTTGTTTGTCAGAAGAAAATGAACACAGGTCATTCTCTTCAGACTCTTTTTCTTTCTGGGATGAATTTTGTGAATAGCCATACAGGATGTGTGAACTGGGCAATCAAACATTTGTCAATTCTCTGGGGAAAAAATGGGCATAGTTCAAGAGTAGAAAAATAGCTCAACAGAGCACTCATGATCCTTCCAGCCATAAAAATGTGAATGGTCTATGTGATGCATGTAATTGTGTGAAGAAGTTAGAAAAGATTTTGAAGTGATTTTGTGCAAGAGCTCAAGAAGAAGTGGTGAGCAGTTTTTCTTTAGATGAAAACCTTGAGTATAAATCCTCCATAACAGAGTGCTGGTTCAATGCAGCTACTGTATGTAAGGATGATCAAGTGGTCAATGCAAAAAGAGTTCAGTCAGCAGCTTCCAGCAGCCACCAGGTATTATTTAGTATAAAGTAGATTCCCAAGTACGGCATAGATCACTGTGCAAGATATAAAATATAATAATGGACAAACTAAGACAAGGAGCAAGATTAGGTGTGCCCAGTGGCTAATGGCTGGGCCATTCTGGTTCTACAGTGAATGGACTTCATAATAAGCCCTTTTCACACCGTCATGGTAACAGCTTCCATATTGAGAAACCGGTGCATTACAGCTTCCTGTGGAAACTTTATTTTTGCAAAGAGGTAACTTTAGGTGAAGAACTTGTAGCCTTTCTCTAGTTTAGATCCAGGAGTCAACAAAAATAGTCTTCGTATTTCACAAATGTTAATTTTGGGCAGGTTGTGGAGTGATTTAGTGAAGGTCAGAGCTGGAAACAGTTCGAATGCACCTGTTTCTCAATGTGGAAGCTGTTACCATGGCGATGTGAAAAGGGCCTATTCTATAAAATATTTATTGTATTACTTTAAGCCTAAGTTATTTTGGCTACATTTTATTAGCCTAAATTGTACTTATAAGCATCTCATACATTTGGTATGTCATTGCTATCAATTCCTCATTAAATTATTTTTCCTCTTTTGCCTAACGCTGTTAACACATCTCCCCTCTCCTTTGCGCCTTTACTGTGAAAAAAAAAGTGATCTGGGTTACCCCTTTATCAGCTACCCACTCAACACCACTACAGATAAATCCCAACTGACTTTTTAACCATGTTGCTTATCAGTTACCATGCTGTGCGCACAGCAAATATGGCAAGAAGAAGATGAATCTACTCGTGGGCGGAGGTCACTGCTCCAGATATGCCTGAATTATAAATTTGCCTCAGAAGTAAATATTAAAGCCGCAGCGGGCAAGATTTTTATGTAAAAATACATCTGTCTTATCAGCCTAAATCACAAAGTGGGGCTGCAATATAAAATGAAATGAAATTCTGGTGTTGAGTGTGTACACTTTTCTGCCCACAGGAAGTAGTGAATCAAATGTTAAGAGCAAAACACAAACTGTCTCCTCGACAGCAGCGAGCGAGCGCTCCGCCCAGAGAAGCTGGACTCGCCAGCGTTAGATCTTTTGCCTCTCTTATCCCTGTGGTATCCCTTGGTGTAAAGTGATCACAGACTGGCCAGGTTGGTAAACATGAGCATGTTTGCTACCTGTAACTTACAAAAAAAGCTGAGCAGGAGCTGAAGGTAAACATTTTATACATTTTAAATAAACTATGCTTTTAGTTTTCGTCTCCATTTCAAAATTTCACACAGCTGTAGTCCAATGTGCAAATTTACTGTGAGCTACAAAAATTGTGAAGTACATGATTTACTGTAACTGTTTAACTCCTGTTAAATGGGGTTCTAATAGACAGAATAATCATTTATTCATAGACACATGCACATCCGTATTTTTATAAAGGCAAATCAATATGGCATTAGCTAGCTCCATGACAAAGTACAAGTTACGTTTCCTTCCTCTGCTCAGGTTTAGAGCTACACTCTCAGATTTGGATGGGACGTTAAACAGGTGTGTTGCTGCAGCTTTCACGGCTGCAAGCTTATCAGTGGCACTGCTTGGCTTTATTTGTGTGTTGCTGGTGTTGATTGGTCTGTACTGATGGCTGATTAAACCTGTTTCTCAGTGTCTAAATCAGGATGGGATTGAAAAATAAAACTGCACACAGCAAGGCTGGAAAAGTTGTCAAAACCATAAGGTGTGCATGAGGAAGTAGAAAAAACGTTTTCAGCTCATTCTTCCATTCACACAAATTAGTCAAGCCGAAGAAGTCACAATGAAGAAAGTTGACAAAAATTGTGAGCCTTAGGAACATTTGTACTTCTGTTTGTAGTTTGGAAGTGCGTGGCTGCTTCTGTCAAGGTCCATGTTATATAAACTAATCAATTATCATATATATCGTATTCCCCATCCACTTGAACATTTATGATTTGCATGTTTTGGTCTGATAGCTGACTTAAGAGAAGAACTGATTACGGTCCACACTGACCTGTATGCTCGCCCTCCAGCTTTGAAAATCTATGATAATACCAGCAGACCAAGGAGACTCGTTTTAATATCATGCAGACCAAGCCCATGTCACCACCAAGCATGAAAGCTAACATCAGCCTCATTTGCATAGAAACACTGTAATGCCTGAATATGCACAACCACCGCTCCCTGTCACTCTGCGTTTCCCTCTGTGACACATCAGATCTAGGCTATTGACAAGTCACTTGCAGAAAATTAGACAAATATATCTCAGGCGCACTGTAAAACATGCATCATTTTTGTAGAAAGAAAAAAAGAACTAAAATCCAAATCGCAACGAGTCACACTGGGGCAATTATTGAGTCTTAACACAGCAAGACCAGCCTCAGCCTCAGTTTGCCCTGCCCTCCAAAAAAAACAACTGCCCCCCATTGGTCTGAGCAGTAGAAATTAGTCTCGCACACACATCTAGATTCAGATTACACAACCAAAAACCTTAATTCTTGGTTGTGCTGAACGTAGAAATATCTGATTGTATCTCAATGGCTACTGTCCCTATCTCCTGTTGCCCAGACGGCGGTGACTCAGCCTGCCTTCATTTCTGCACAGAGCTGCACCGTGCGTCAGAATAGCCGCTGCTGCATATGTGCACTGATGCATATTTGTTCTCTCAATGCCTCCTCTACATTGAAACCTCCTTTCCTGCCATTTTATCTGACTATAAATATTGAAAAGTGAGCAGGCATTCCCGTAAATCGACTACATTTGTGTACAAGAGAGATAAGTGGGCATTACTTCCCGCGGTTGTAGTAAATTTTGCTGGACAGCAGCAGTGGTTAAAATGGAAGCTATTCTCTTATGCATGGCAGAGAATTGAAAATTGGAGGTATTTTAAAAGGGACTGTGGTTTGTGTGTGTGTGTGTGTGTGTGTGTGTGTGTGTGTGTGTGTGTGTGTGTGTGTGTGTGTGTGGTGAGAAGTGTATTTGCAGGGATGGGAGGCTTTATAGGGTGACAGTGTGATGTCACTCCCCCCTTCCCCATTTCTGACAACCCAGTCGTGGCAAAAGTCACATGAATCTTTAATGAGGTTTCCGCTCGGAAACAGAACTTTCCCATTTACTCGGGAGGTAAACTGTGCCACGCGTGTCTCCGACAACTGTTACATAATTTCCACGACATCATTAATATCTTATAAGAGCACTACGGTATATGTATCTCAAATAAAACCAGAGATCTACATGTCTGTTGATGGCAAACTTATTGTGGAAGATGAACTTTTAAACTTCCTCGCCGTCAAAATGAAAACTCTGAGCCAGGACGACATTGTTCTACTGGCTGTGAACCACTTCGGATCGGAGTGGATTGAGAGTTCCAAGAAAGTTCTTTTCGAACTCTGCCCAAGCTCCACTCAACGCTTTATAGCACATAAAGGACCGCAGAAAGACATAAATAACGTCAAGAGTTGTTTGAAATTGCTTAACGAGGCTGGTGAAAACATCCCTCGCCTTGTGTCTCATTACTTAGACGAACTTCCGCCTGTGACTTTCAACAGCCTTGATGTTTCTTGCCTGCTTGGGAAAATCGAACGTCTAAGCACCGACATTTCTACCATGAAGCAGGCTATGTTTGTGCAGTCAAATATCTGCGAGGATCTCCGTACGGTAACAGCTGATATAAACCAACGCTTGTGCGTGATTGAGCAACCTGGTTCAAGCAGAGGGGGTGCGCCCAGGATTCCCCAAAATCAGCGAGGAGGCCCCGAGCCGGGGTGTGGAGAGTGTAACGCAGGTGCTTGGAGCCTCGGTCCTGGATACCAGCGCAGCGGAGGGAGCCTCGAACGCGGACCGGAATACCGACGCGGCTGGATTAATGCCACCGTCACCTATGTGGAGCCATGTAGTAAAGGAGGGCCGCCGTATGAAACATGGCACTGGAAATGCTACTATACAGTCCAAACCCCGTCTGAAGCATCCCAGAGAGAAGAAGACAGGCGGCATTGTTGGGACCAGCGCTGGGGGAAACATACAAGTTATAAAGACTAAGCTGGTGAGTGTTTTCGCTACAAAATTCTCGCCTGACTTACATTCGGAGACACTGGCTATTTATTTGAAAGACAAGCTCCGTCGCGATGTAACTTGTCAAAAGATAGACTCTGCTCAAAGTCGGTTCAGCTCTTTCAAAATAACTGCTGAATGCAATGAGGTGGGCGAAATATATGACCCACAGCTTTGGCCAGAAGGGACTTTTGTACGGCGTTTCTATGAGGCGCGCAAACCCAGGGCTACCGCAGGGCCAGTGGATGTAAAAGCACTTATTGCCGCAAGGAATGTGCGTGTGCCTGAGGCTGGGGTATCTGCTGCAATGTAGATATGATCGTGATTCATGACTATTAGAGTTGTGTCATATAACTCGCGTGGCTTGCGCCTAGGACAGAGCGCTGGGGGCAAAGCGTGACGCATTGTTATTGACAAGCTCCTGGAGAACGCTGCTATTTTGTGTATACAAGAGACTTTATCAGCTAAACAAGACCTAGATAAACTTAATTCTGTTAATAATGATTTTCATGGGGCAGGGGAGTCCACAACAGATCTAAGCACGGGAATAGTGCGTGGCAGAATACCTGGGGGGGTGGCCATTCTCTGGCATAAGAAATATGATCCACTGATCAGTGTGATTAGGCTAGAGGTGGACTGGTGCGTAGCAATTAAATTTGTGGATAATAAGAATGTTTTTTTTAATCTTAAATGTTTACACTCTGTGTCTGAACTCCATTTAGAGGCCAAAGAAGCTTTTAAAATCTGGGTTTTATCAGGAAAAGCTAGGCATGGCCCAGAGTGTGAACACAAGAAACATGCAAATGCTAGATATAAATATGCTGTACGCTTTATTAAAAGAAATGAGCAGGCCATGAGGGCAAACTCCATGGCCAAAAAGCTTCAGCAGAATAATGTCTATGAATTCTGGAAAGAAGTCAAGATTATCAATAACAGTAAGATGCCCTTGCCATTTAGTATTGACGGGGTTACTGGGTCTAAAAATATTGATGAACTGTAGAGAAAACATTATAGGGATATTTTTTAACTGTGTTAAGAGTTATGAATTTAATGTTGGTGATGTCTCTAACAATGATTGTGTGGTGATTAGACCTGATGAAGTGTGCTATGCCATTGAGAAATTGGCAGTGAACAAAGCATGTGGCCTTCAAAGCAGATCAAATAACAGCAGAACATCTGAAATATGCTAGCCATAGGATCTCAGTGTTACTTGCCATGTGTTTTTCTGGATTGTTAATGCATGGCATACTACCTGACTACCTGACAATCAATTTGGTTTTAAAAATAAACACGGCACAGATTTGTGTATATATGCACTGAAGGAAGTTGTTAGTAAGTATAGAAGACATAACACTACAATATTTATGTTTCCTTGATGCGTCCAAAGCATTTGACCGAATTAATCATGGTAAATTGTTTGTTAAACTACAACAGCGAGGGGTCCCCCCATATTTGATAAGGATCTTGCATTTTTGGTATTCGCATCAAACCATGCAAGCTAGATGGGGTAAGAGTATATCTGCACCCTTCCTAGTGACCAATGGGGTCCGACAAGGTGGAATACTGTCACCTTCAACCTTTATATGGATGATCTTTCTAAAAAGCTGAAAGAGTGTAAGACTGGATGTATAGTGGGGAATAGTCTTATTAACCATCTGGTGTACGCTGATGACTTAGTCGTCCTGTCTCCTTATAGTGCTGGCTTACAACAACTGCTTAGAGTCTGCTCAAGTTATGGTGTGCAGTATGACATTAAATTTAACCCTAAAAAGAGTGTCGTCATGATTGCTAAAACCAAGGAGGATTAGAAGCAAAATTTTCCTACATTCTTTATGGCAGACCAAGCGCTAAATGTGGTGAACAAAGTAAGATATCTGGGTCATATCATCAGGAATGATTTATGGGATGACGATGACGTGCAGCGCCAGTGTTGCAAACTGTATGCACAAGCCAATATGCTGGCATGCAAATTTCATATGTGTACAGATGATGTTAAAACAGCTCTTTTTAAAGCCTACTGTACTACTGTACAGTTATAGTAAAGCAAAAATGGGAAAGCTTCAAGTGGCATTTAATGATGCATTCAGAATCTTGCTTAAGCTCCCAAGATGGACAAGTGCAAGTCATATGTCTGTGACTAGCAATGTTCCCATCTGTCATGCTGTGTTGAGGAATTTCATGTATAAATGTATGTGTCGGCTAATTGATTCAAAAAATGTAATCATAATGGCTTTAACTGAGCCTACACAAAGTGACACAAGGTATTCCTCTTGTTTTTGGAAACATTGGAACAAATGTCTGTATGTGTTTTAATCACTGTGGACTTGTGAACTGCCATGATCTCGTACATATTTCTGTGCTGTTTTGTCCTCGTATTGTACTTTTTATTTTTCTCTTTCTTTGCTGATATGGACCTATGTGTCTGAAATGAAGTTAAATTGAATTGAATATATGTTTGTGTGTATGTATGTATGTATATGTGTATGTGTTAAATAGCGAGGGCTAGCGGCAGGCTTTACAGAGCAGTGTTCAGTCACAGCGACGGACCATGACTATGCGGCAGCTCCTTTGCCAGGCACCAAGTGAAGCAGGCAACGATCAACTCAAACCACACATCTCATGCACCAGTGCAGGAAACCCAGCGCTATTTTTAACAGCATCGCCGGTATCACAAGCACTGGGGCGCAAAACAGGAGTTAACATACACAAAAACACATTCTGCGTGAATTATTGATGGATTTTGGAAGCCGGTTTCCTTTTATCACCGTCAGTGCTCCCTGTCATTGAACCCCGGCTGTGGCAACATGCCAGGGAGGAAAAGCAGGATCCAGCATCCAACAGGAACACTGCTTTTTATACTGCGACTTAAAAGCCGCCTTACAGGAGCAAATACCTTCATGGTAATATTAAGGAATGAAATGACGACTCTGCTTTTGATGATGTATGCATTACGCTTTCTTCTAAAAGCATTAACAGACAATACTGCATATGTTTCTTTATTATTATTTGAGGTCACATGCAGTTCATTGACAATATAGTGTATATTCAGGGTGTTCTCTTGGATCATTACTGTACATATTACAGTATTCCTGTGTGTCTTCTTACAGCAACCCTGAGTGCTTGTGCCTGCAGCGAGCTTGTATGATTCTCCATGGCTTTAATAGCCTGGGGGAATAATGGGTGGCCTGTACATGAAAAGCGCAGATAATCACACAAAGAGAAAAGCCCCAGTCGAGGCCTTCTTCTACAGAGAGCGTGTGTCACACGGCAGGATTACAATAACACCTCAGGGGAGCTTCTTAGCGGGGCAAAAGTACACACAGCCCTGACATGCTGACGATGACACGCGCGGATGTACGTAAAGACACGGGGGCAAACACACACGTATGCACACAGACATTCGCCAACGCCGCAAACAAAAAAACCATGCTTAAATGCGGGGTTCTTTCTCGCTCTTTCTCCTGCACTCCCTGTTGCGCTCTCTCCGTCTTTGTCTGTGGTAGAGAAGAAAGAAGTTTCTCACCCCGGCCCCTCTCTGTCGCCTTCCTCCTGCCTATCCATCAGTCGATCTCATTTTTCAGTCTGATTTGTCTGTCCGTCTCTCAGCAGGCATCATACTGTGCTCTCCATTCACTCACACAGAGTCTATCAGTATGTGAAGCTGAACTCGGCTCTCAGAGCCAGATGGATGTCTCTCTAACTGCCACTCTCCTCTGCCTCATCTGCTCCACTCAAGGTTAAACACAAAAAAGGACAACAGGCGTTAGCATGGTTCAAAAAACAAGGTGCACACACACACACACACACACACACATATGGCCACACACATCCCTGCACACACACACACACACACACACACACACACACACACACACAAAACACAGGGGCGACAACATACATACCACCATCCAAACACCCCTCTCTTTCCTATTATCACACTGCATCTACACATTAGCACCAACACATTCCCCATGCACCAACACTTTTAGAATAGCATGGCCACTCGCACATGTTTGTTTGGGGGAATAAGAGGACAAGTCCTAAACTCTGCTATCCACCTTGAGGCTGACCGCAGGCTTTAATGCTATGTTTAGCTATCAGTGGCCGGAAGGATTCACACTCGCATGCACAAACAAACACAGGTGCATGCACTTGCACATACGCACATGTATAGACACACACACACACACACACACACACACACACACACACACACACACACACACACACACACACACAACACACACACACACACAGTCCTGAGGGCGGCAGCCCAAAAGTGTGGCCTGTCTGTGCCAGCTCTGGCCGTCCATCCATTAGATTTGGCATTCATGAATGGAAATATATTCAGCTTTCGACCAGAATTTATTCCAAAGCAAATTTGATAAGGGTCATTCACATGTTGATTCACATGCTGCCAGCCAGGTTTTTACAAGGCACGTCATGATTGTTTTTTCCTAACCAAGCAGTCTAAATATAAACAGCAGGGAGCTCACACTAAAATGGATTGCATTTTTGCTCCTCTATAAATAACAGCAAGCTTCCAATCAGAGTTACAAAGTGTGGATAGTGCCTTGAGTGTGTTTGACTATGCATGTATGCCACTGTGTGTGTCTGTGTGTGTGTGTGTGGGCGTGTGTATGTGTGTGAGTATGTGTGTGGGCGGGTGGAAGTAGTTTGTGTGTATGTTAGCAGGTTGGAAAGATGGATGTCTTGAGTGTAAAAACCTCGTACCTGAAATTGTCAAGAACTCCTGGAGGAATTGTCGAGAGGATCCGACGACAGCACAGTGCCGTTTGATTCTGAATGTTTGATAGCTACAGCAACGCTCATTTCTCTACATCACACACAGGGAAAACACATTGCTTTGTGGAAACACAGACGGGAAACACATGCACAAAGTCGACTCTGCGTGTAGGGAGACATGAAAATAAATGCCAGGCCAGCTGCCCATATCACCAACACCATGTACAGACAGTTCTGTCTCAATTCACCATCTCTCCAGCGGAGAGCTGTCCACTCATATTTGATACCCAAAAGCAAAAAATCAAAGAAGAGACCCAACCAGAACCCAGCACTTAAATAAGCATGGTTCTGTATCTTTGCATTGTCACACCAGATATATCACCAAGTGAAGTCTCTGAGCCAAACACGACCAGACAATTTGCACCATAGACTGCACTTAAGTGGCCAACAAGTGCAGGATATTGACCTGCATTTGCAGACGTGTCGTGGACCCTTAATCCGTAAAAAGGATCTTGTCAGCGGGACGATGCGATGCCAGTAGCCTGCTGGGCTGGCTGTAGAGATGGCCAAGCCCTGGAAGGCAGTCTGGCTGGTGGGACAGTATGGCCAGAGAAGCTACCATCTGCTGGGGAGAGATGTGTGGATCCACACACACAGCCCCCTTTGGCAACAGCAGTTTGAGAGGGCTTCTCAAGGACTAGAGCGAAGGGATGAACGAGCACAGACACGCACACACTGACCCTGCAAAATGAACGCAATGTAGCGGAAACTATATAATCTGTTTTCTACTGTATATTCAGTACATCATGTACACACATATGCACATGTATATACAAACACACACACACACACACACACACACACACACACATATGCTACAACATTCATACACACCCACACATGGATATCTCACCAGCATATTCATCCTTTCCAAGTGCTTATCATGATTCCCGCCATCTCAGCCCTAATTCTTCACAGCCAAAAATCAAACACACACACACACACACACACACACACACACACACACACACAAACACAATACCAGCACATTGCTAGTGCATTCTTGCATATTTTAAATCTTGACAAGGTTTTGTGCTATTGAAGACTATTTGGTAGTCAAAAGTCAACATTCTCTGAAAATTGAATTCAACATGCATAACGGAAGAAATCAAATGGAAAGACAGATGTGTACGTGAGCGTGCATGTGTTTGTGTGTACGTGTGTATGAGACACACACACACACACACAAACAAATGCAGCAAGAAAGGTCTGCCTGTGCTTCAGCCTCAAGCCCAGCTTATCCTCTTTCAATTTTCCTCTTCTCCCCACTTCAAAGTGTTGAGTCAGTAAAAAGTTACTTTAGTCAGTGAAGCACAATTAAAAGTGAAACACAATTTTCATATTTGAATATGAAAATAATTTTCCTAAAAAAATTCAAACCAGTTTGAGAGAGAAGCAATCTGTGATATTGACAGGAGAACAGAACAATATGGATTTCTCTTATATAAAATGTAATTTATTTTTTTATTCTGTTTTTCATCATCTATATCTACTCACATTGTCATGCATGCTGGCTTGTCGGACTCGGGGGAGAGTTTACTATTGATTGGTTATGTCATTTAAGCCCCTCCGCCTTCCCTGATTGTCTGTATTGATCCTGAAGTTGCACTGAGATGTGTGATTGTCTATATCCGTTGATCCCAAAATCACGTTTGCATGAGTGACAGGGCGTTGGATTCAGGAGAGCGAGCCACATTGAAATGCGTGATGGCTCGTCGTTCTGAAGAGAGTGTCCTATTGATCGATGATGTCATTTGTCTCCCTTTTTTTCAAACTGGCTGGTTTTTGAACGACTATGTCTGTTGAGTTGCATTGATATGAGTGATACCTCATCGGACTAAGGAGAGAGTTTGCTATCTATTAGTGATGTCATCTAAGCCCCTCCCTCTTTCCCGATTGACTGATTTTTCATTGTCCGTCAGTCCATTCCAGATTTTTTAACAAAAATTGTGCTGCTTTTCATCATCTATATTGATCCCAAAGTCACATTGACATGAGTGATTATTCAGGATGGAGAGTCCTATTGATTGGTGACATCATTTAAGCCCCTCCCCTTTTCCTGTTTGGGAAACACATTGAGATGTGTGACGGCTCACTGGATTTGAGAGTTTCCTGTCGATTGGTGATGAGATTAATGACCTTCCCTCTTTCTTGATTAGCTGGTTGTCATTGTCTATCTGTTGATCCCAAAGTTGCATTAATGATAACTATGATGAACCCAGTATGCAGGACTTCACTGATAAATGTTTCCTCATTATATGAAAAAAACGGGAGCAGGATGTCTTGCTTTAAGCATTATTATGCTGATGACACACAACTATATTTCCCCATTGTATTTGGCCCTCCTGATGTAAATTCACAGAAATATTGGCAGCCTAAAAGCTGATATTAAGCCAGCAGCAAGAATTTATTTTCAAGTCCAAAGTGTTGTTCAGTAATGCTTCTATCAGAAATATATCTAGTAGCAGGTTATTTCTATCTTTTTCTGACATGGAAAAAGTAATTTGCACTCTAAATTTCATCCCACATTCACTATTGCAATTCTCTGTATTCTGGCCGTAATAGACCTGGCGTGTCACGTGGTAATGCTGATGTCATCTAGGTTCCAGAAGTGTTTTGGCCGTTTATTTGTAGCACCCAGATGTCAATAGTTGGGTTCCATATTGCTTCACTCATTCAATCGATCAGAGAATTTACGATATAAGAGAAACAGATAGCTAAATTGGATTTGCATTTTGACATGAGAAAATTGAGAAAAGCTAACAGCCTTAGCTTAGTAAGGACTACATTTTCCATAGTGCTGTACACAATCAAATTTCTTTCAAACAGACGCTCAGGGTACTAGCGCTGTTACAGAGCACAGAGCTGGCTAGTGGATCTACTGATCGTGTAATTGGTCAGGAGTTGGCGAGGCTTATGGGTATTATAGTTGGTGTCATGGAAACATATGTGTTTAACGATAAAAAAAGCTTATTTTTCACCACAGAGGTTGAAACATTCACAATCATTGATGAGAGCAATCACATAACTGAGCCTTGCTTCTCCCCATAGCAGATAATAAGCCTACTTGATACAGATACAGCTGTAACCAACAATAGAATGAAGTTAGACAGGTGGCTTACATGGGGAAATCACTTGTTGAACCACTGTACCATGTGACTAGCCAGCTCTATAGGAAAGCTCTCTTGCACCTACAACTAGTCCAAAATGCAGCTGCTAGGCTTTTGACTATCAAGTAGAAGAATCATATAGCTCCCATTTTAGCAAATTTACATTTGTTCCCTGTTAATTTTAGAATTGATTTCAAGATTTTATTGATTGCTTTTAAAGTAGTGAATGGCTTGGCACCTACCTATATCATTGAACGCCCAGATGTACAAGAGCGCAGTCTTAGTTCAGCTGACGAAGCTTTATTAATGTTGAAGGGAAAGTCAAGAGGTGATAGAGCTTTTGCCATCAGAGTCCCAACACCATGGAACAACCTCCCAGTCAATATACGTCAAGCTCCCTCTGTTCATGCTTTTAAGACACTGCTCAAAACTCATTTTTATAACCTTGCGTTTTACTGTTAATTAGGTCACAGATTATCACAAATGCTGCTTTTTTTCATAAAGCCCTAAACATGAAAAATCAATGGCTGTGTATCCTGCATGGGATTTAGTCTGAATATTTGTCATGTTTAACTAAAGTACCACATAGCCAGCTGACATACAGCCCGCTTTGCAGACTTACACCTCAATGGGTGTGTGCCATATATCCAAACAAAGTGCGATATCTTGAAGAAGAATGATACATTTCTTGACCATGTACATGTATTTACCAAGTCCCATATAACTAACACTGTCTGCTTCACAGGCCTAAGTGCTGTATGACATTAGAGTGGCTGCATGGTATTTATTGCAGAGATTGCCTGCATAGAGTGCTCCCTGACCTATTTGCTTCCACGGGACACCTGGTACCTTTTCTTTGATGTAAACCCCTCATTCTTAAAGTCCTCATCTGGGGACACTTTCAGAGGAGAGAGAAGGTTGCATAAATAGGTGCTTGTGAACAGGCTCAGCACACAGGCAGCCTGAGGGTGGAGCTGTGGCATCATATCTAAGATGAAAGGAGCAAACTCTCTCAGAAAACTAAATTCCTGAGCCTCAAAATCAGACGATCTTCTGCTAAATTCTGATTTGAATGTGTTCACTTTGTGTGTTTGTGTGTGTGTGTGTGTGTGTGTGTGTGCTGCTCTCAGGGAAGACGGAGAGTGAACAAAGTTTCCCTGTTGCATTTGGATCTCCCATGAATACTGTTTTGCTTGGAAGGCTTTCACTGAATAATGCATCTTTTTAATCACCTGTTGGAGGCTCCTGCAATTTCACATTCAGGGTGTTGGGATGCTCTGTTATGTCACACATAAAAGCCTAGTCACAAACCATCTTTAATTCTCAAGCTTGGTATCAGCTTTCCCTTTAAGGCCATGAAACAGTTGATTCCCTCATGCATCTTGTAGTATCTGCATAACACTTCTCTTCATCTCAACAAGTGTAACAAGCATTTTATTATCGTGCGCCGGGTTCATAACTAAAAGCAACCTAGTCCTGGTACACACAGTGTGAGCAATTATAGCAATTCCTATTGGCAGTGGAGTGTCAATGCAACAAGCATGAAAAAAGTGGTACTTTGATAATGGCTACTTCTGTAATGAGTTACAGCAAAATCAGCTGCCCCTCTGCCTCCTGTGTCACTTAGAGGGAAGGGAAAAGCTTTGGACAAAATTTCTTGTCCTGCTGATGGCCAAACAGCCACTAATGGCCCTAGCCTGGCTGCTCTTGCTTAATTGCTGTAACCACTCTTTTAATCAGTGTCTTTTAATGAATGGTTTCACAGTCTTTTGCCTCAAGCATTGCCCTTGATGGTGTATAAGTAGCCAGAGCAGCCATAACTGTGTTAGACACACTCTGTGAGTGTAAGGTCAAACTGTAAGAGTACGCCATGAACTTCATGTCTGAGAGACATTAATCAATATTGCGAATACATTAAATAGAAATCTATATAAACATAAACATATATGTAAATTTCTGTAAATCAACAAACCTGGAACACCATGTACAATGACAACGTATGGTATTCTGGATTAAAAATGTCCACCTTTCTCAGGGGAGGGGAACCACTTCTAATGCAAGATAAAAATGTGTACACAGGCCGAGGAACAGTACTATATAATACATGCACACTGAAGACATTTATCCATGCATTTTGCGTGGATATCTTCTTCCTCAGGCAGCAAAGAGTGGAAGAAATGTGTTGCCTAAAGTGTGCATGTATTATAATATATAGCCATAGGGCCTATTTGTTGGCCTATGTACACATTTTTATTTTTGCAACTCTTAGCTTGAAGAAATTATTTTCTTTTTGCATTATAAGTCGCTCTCTTCAACTTATTTATCTTGTATTTTGTCCTCTTGGGAACCCTTGCTCTTCTCCACACCCTTTCCTTTCGTTTCACCCACAAATATTCTATCATAAATGTTCTTTTCCTTTACAGTCAGCTACCATAAACATTTAATTCCTTTCCATCCCCACCACCCACTCTCCCTGACCCCGCTGAGCCCTCTCACCTCGGACCACGATGGTGGTGGACTTCTTGGCCGGGTTGCCCACGTTGTTGCTGGCCACGCAGCTGTAGACCCCCGCCTCATCAGAGGTGATGGCCGGCAGTGTGAGCGTGCCTCCCTTCACCACGCTCCTCTGCGGCAGGCTGTCGTTGCTGCTGACCCAGTTGAGTATGGGGGTGGGCTCTCCGCCTGTGGTGATGCACACCAGGGATACAGTCTGGCCAGGGTTCACCACGATGGGGTCCTCCACCAGCAGCTTGATGGATGGCGAGGCTGTGGAGGGAGAGGGTGAGGAGTGTATGAAGGCTCAGCAGTGGATGGCGATCTTTGGATGGATTATGACAGTTACAGTATAACTCCTTTGAGGAATTGAGGAATCTAGGGACAAACATTGCAAATTAGCATAGCCTATAAATGTTATGATATGTGACATCAGACTATTTTTTCTAAAAATGTTCTATGTCTGTGTATCTGTCTCTACTCAAACATTGAAATGAAATGAAATTAATTCTGTCAAGCACAATTTTATTAGTATTTTTCCATGCATCTATCTCACATGAATGCAACTTCAGAATCTAGAACTTGCTATTTTTCAGTTGCAATTTACTTCATAATCACCTCAACTCGTCTTCATTTTAGATAAACCTACACAGTTATCATGCATGAAAGTCAATGATAACTGTCCTATATTACCTGTCTTATTGGTGAGTCTGAAGATAACACTGCGGTCGGGGATACCGCAGACGTTCCTGACAGAGGCGATGCAGCTGTAGTTGGCATAGTCCTGAGGCCGCAGGTTCTTCAACTTCAAAATCTTCGTCTCCCCCTGCAGCTCAGATCAAACCAACACTGGTGTGCAAATGTGTGCAAAAACATTAACATAATCAAGTAAAAAAAAAACAAATTTGAAAAAGACGGGGTACTGGGAAAAAAGGCCAAACCATTCTAAATAAGAGTCAAAGAGATGAATATGTAGTATTCAGTTTTAATGTAGTCAAATATGAAAAACATGCTCTTCTAAAGGTAGCAGAGTTCAAAGATATTACTGTAAATTCACTATGAAAAGCGTTGCAATGCTGGAATTTTCCAAGGAGATTAATGTGTCGACTTGCTCAATACCGACGTGTGGATTACCCTGCGGTCAATGGCCCTATGCTGCTTCCACAATTCAACTACTGGAGTGTGGATGGGCTCACTAGGGGATCCCTTCGCAGAAAGGGCTCTTTCACTGAGAATGTGAGTTTGACTCCAGCTTGGCCTGACAGACATTAGCCCCGCCCAGAGTGTTGTGATGTGGGATGTGAGCCTTTGATCTGGCTGACTCCTCCGCGGATGGGGGGAGCAGCAGATTAAAACATGAGTCAGCCACACGCTGCGGCAGTCCTCACAACATGGCAATCACTCATTTCTCTCATTCTCTTTCATATCCAATGAGGCTCATGGATAACTTAATTGTGTTAGATTAGGAATGGACCCCACACTCCACTCCCTTTGTTGCGCAGTCACCTCCTCTGCATCTGACAGTTATCAGAAGATGAGGTCCATGGTATTCAGAGTGCAAGCTCCGCTCACAGCGGGGGGACAGATTGGAATGAAAATGTATTCGGAAGATGCGAGGGGCAGAGAAAGGGATGGAAGGGACGAGCACATTACACAGAATTGGACCGAGGGATTGATGGACATATTGATGGAAAGATTGCGCAGGGGTACACAGGAGCTTGGGGAATGGGGCCGTGGCTGTCGGTAAAGGGCAAAGAAGGGATGGTAGGGAATATATGTAAGACTGCGAGAGGGAGTGAGCGAGGTGGCTGTGAGGAAGAGTGCTGTGGAAAGGTGTCATGATAAGTGACAGGACTGGGATGTGTGCTGAGAGCTTCTCTGCTAGCAGGCTTTAACTGGTTACCTCCTCAAAACCCAGACAGCATGCTCCAAAAGAACCTCGCACCACAAGAAAACATCACACCCCTTTCTCATCACAAAACAGCAAAACATACTGACTACTATTAAGAGATGAGAAACCAAATGGCTCCATTATACCCCCTGATTATGCTGCTTTTCTCTGGCACTTTGCGGGAAAATTATGGGGAGAGAGGGGGAGGAGAAAGTAACAGACAGCAGAAAGGACAGGGCTCCTACAATAAATGCGTAGCTCTGGGTCGCAGTTAATTATGAACCTGTTCTGCATGCACTGTTTGAAATGCCACCTCTGCATTTTTATCTTTGGGCCTGTGAAAACATTTGGTATGCCGAGGGAGGTGCGGGGAGGTTCAAGGGAAAGAAAGGGAGGGCTAGAAAGAAGAATAAGAGAGGAAGGAAGGTAAAGAGGTACAGAGAAGACCTTGACAAATATGACTTGACCCGATAGAGGCCTGACAGGACTCGACTGGACCCAGTGGAGTGAAGTTGGGTCGGGTGGAAATTTCTCATTTAATTGCCTGTGGTTGTCGTGGGCCTAAGTTCAAATATATTGCTGAAAAATACTGTTATTAGGAATTTATGATTAGCAAATTGCTAGTAATTTAGTCAGGATTTAGCTGGGGTTGGGCTCACACAAAGCTAATCTCTGGGTTTGGGTTGCGCACAAATTTTCAGACCCAATTAAGATTCTAATGGAGAGCAGGATGAGGGAGTGAGGGAAGGAGCAAGGAGGTAAGAAGAGCAGGATGGGGAAGGAAGGAATGTCTTTTGAGGCACAGCTGGCAAGCTTCTCCAGGCTTCTCCATTAGTTCCCAGCCATCTTTCTCCATTTGGCCAAACATCAATTTCGCTTCCTTCTTTCTCTCTCCATTTCTCATGCCTCTTTTCCGCTCTCTCACATCTTTTTTTCTGCTTCTCATGGACTTCCAATCTCTTTCTGTCCAGCCAAATCAACTCACACTTCAGATTCAATTCAAAATTAAAACTACAATTCCCTTGCTAGTGACAGAATATTAATTCTAAATCAGTTCTTTGGAGGGTACATAATAATGTTTTTATAAAGGTTTTCAATGATCAAATTGTAAAGAAAATCCACAATTGAGTGAACTGAATGTGAAGAGAACTCATTCTCTCTGTGTAAGTGTGCTCCTTCACCATGCATGCAACTTTGTGAAACTGGGTTGTTGGTACTATTGCTGCTCTTTGTACTTAAAGAGCCAATAAGAAATAATTTTACTGCCCTATAGCACAATATACCTGCAATGTATTGATAGGGTTGTTGATCAATAACAATGACTCAACGATTACTTCACCAGGTGCTGAGATTTTGGCCTTTCAAAACTCACTTTCCAGCCCACAGTTTTGTTTGAAGCAAAGACTCTCCACCCATTGGAATTACAGACAATCCCAATCCCCAATCTTGCATTTTCAACTGCTCAACAATGGAGGACGGTGTTTTTATGAGCGAGCGACCAGCATTGCAAGGCATTTCAGCTACGAAAGCTTCGTCTCCTTGTCAAGCCAAAAACGCAAATGACAAAGCAGGATTATTATAGTATTTAACATCTTCACTAGACATTTCTGGGGGGGCGGCTGCCAGAGACTTCTGTAGGTGGAGATAAGTTCTATTAATGTTAGTGCAATTCTTTTTGGTCGCCAATAGAGGTCGATAAAGGTAATAGACTGCCTAATGCCCCTTTAAGTCTTTCCCTGAGCACGACCTCTGACTGTCATTGTATTTACAGTATAAAATAGTACATGCCCCTTTATTTTTCTCATCCTTATCTACAAGTTGTCTCTGCCTTACCTGTGTAAAAAACGGCTCGTAGATCTCCACCCCCTTGTCGGAGCCCTGGGACAGGACCTCTCTCCCACGGTGCCAGCTGTAGCGGACGGGTGGGTTGGAGTTGGCCACGCAGCGCAGGAACACAGTCCTCTCATAGTAGAACTGCTCCTTGGCTTCTCCTATACTCTGGTGCACTGTCACCACTGGGTCATCCAGGTCTGCGAAAGAAACAGAGAGGAGGAGGCTGTCAATAAATGCTTCGTTCAGGTGATGAATGAGTCGAGATGAGTTTGGACCAATCATCTGGGTGATATTCCACCGATGAATATAATTATATGTATGCCTAGTTGTGGTGCTGATATTGAACAGATCAACTAGAAAATCTTTAGTTTATCGATGATGTTCAACACAAATACAACATCCTATGACCCCAACTGCTTGAGTGTGGTTAGAGGGCCGGCCGAAAGGGTCAAAGTTCGCACTGCATTAGGAGAGCCTGTTATCGGCAAGCGGACAGGGGTTGATGTGTAAAAGGAGGTGGCAAGCCCATTACCTGAACCACACAAATTAGTAGGATGCAGCCCAAGGGCACATTGACTTTCCTAGTCAATGAGCAAGCCATTATGTGTTGCTGTCGAAGTCACACTTCATTGTTCAAACATAAGGTTCAGCAAGGATGCCAAATACCCTGCACAAACTGATATCTGATGTCCGTCACTCCAGCGAATAATATTTGACTTGCCGTCTGTCCGGTTTAGGCGCTCTGTGATTTGATGCATCTGTTACTCTACCCATTTCCCAACAGATCTGAGGGAAGTTTTACCCGGCGACAGACAGTTGGTTATTTGAAAAAGCGCTTGCGGTTGATTAAATGGATTCAAAGTTAATCATCTTACCCGGCTATCACATTAAGCCTTGGCAAATGGTGTTCATCATAACTGTGGTGTCTTTTAGCATGCTAATACTCGCCTTTTAGATTATGTCCATTTGCACGCTCAAAGAACTAGTGGAGCTAGCCATTTCCCTTTCATCTCCGTCCGAGATGTAATCAGTTTTTAACACGAGCAAAAAGGCAATTTAAGGGAGAGGATGAGAGAAGCTAATGCAAGTTATCCCTAGTACTAAAATTCAAACTGATAAAGGTTGACCTTTTTCATATGAAGGAGAAATTGATTGAGTGTATTAATGAGTGAGTTAGTGTATCAGTGAATGAGCAACAAGGTGAATGATTGTTTGAGTGATTGAGTGAGAGAGTGCGAGGAAGCAAACAGCCGAGCATCTACAATAAATGAACACCCCCGAATCTTTAACGATTATAAGCCTCCGGAGAAAAACGACATGATATGCCCTAGGAATTATTAAAGGACGAATTCATCCCCCTAATTCGGTAGCCGTGGCCCACCCCTGGATTTGCTGGGATCAGTGCCTAATCAAGGTGCATGTGGGCCACACTGCGCTGCACCCAGTCTCTGCGCTCCAGCCAGAGAATGCTGATTCCTCAGTTTCATTAAAGACATGTTCTGCCCTACAGCCCCTTAATCAAAATCTAGCAGCGGTCAATACTTCATCCAGGATCCATTACAGTGGCTCAGGTAAGAGCAATTACCTTTGGGGGATGGGGAAAAACAAGGGTGGGGGGTGACAACGCTGCGGAGAAGACAGAGCGATTGAGTGGGGCCATTTTAGAGGAGCAGATTGCTCTAAGTAAATACACTGATTCATTATAGAGAGGAGGAGTGTATGAATCCTACATCTTATCTCTGACTCTCCCCAGCTTCTCTCTCTCATCTGCTTCCTGCTTCAAACAGTCAATTTACCAACTGTGGCGGAAACAGAGTGATTCACTGACAGCCCTATCTACCCTGGGATACACGTGTCTTTGCACACTGGACCTGATTGGGGGCTGTCAACGCGGCTGTTTTTTGAGAGTGGCGACAGAGTGTGTGCCCGAGTGTGTGAGTGTGTGTGTATGTTTGTGTACCGGGTGAGGAGGGGTTTGAGCTATTAATAGGGCCAAATGATATGCAGAGAGGAAGTGGATGCTAGGAGCGCAAAGAGATAAATATGGAAATATGGAAATGTACGCACTGGATTAAAATTTGATGAATTTCAAACAAAATTCCACCTCCGCCATCAGTCTATCCCCCGTAAGGATGTTGCGCATGTCACTCTTGTGCAATTACCTTCTGAAGTCACGCTTGGCTGATTGTGAAGCTTAACTCCCTGAGCCCAGAGGAAAACCGCGGTGTACAGGCCGCCTGCGCCAGAGTTGTTAGGGTTTGTAATTGCAGGTTTACGGGTTCACAGGCCGGTAAATCTGTCCATGTACGGCTAAACGCTCCAGCGAGCTAACCTTAGCATCACTCGTGCTCACTCCCACCAACCATGACAAGTCTCAAAGCTCTGGGTTCCTCTGAAATTAAGACATGGGGGCGGGGGCAGCATGACACATTAATGTGCAAACACCAGACACATCAGATGTGAGTCAGAAAAGGTCTTACAGAGACAAGGAGAGGAACATGTTTTTCTCCAATAAGCATAACCTTCAGTTTATCACTGAGAAAAAAAGAAATCGTTTCATTCTCCCAAGTAATAGGCAAGACAAACTAGAGCAAAACTTAAGGAAGCTGATATTCCCGTTTGGATAGCGGAAAGCAGATTTCTACTCCATAGGCCTTCCCGAACATTTGTTGGACAAATAGGCACAAGTGAGTAGTTTGGATAAAAGAGAAGAGAGATGAAGACTAAAGAAGGTGCTTCATTATCACATCAAACCTTCGCTCCTTCCTTTCATGTTCAGCCCCCCCCCAAAGTAGACACCTGCACAAAATCTCTCACACATTACCTCACTCCACCCACACACACCCGGCCACCCACACACACACAAACACAGACACAGACGCAAACACACACAAGCACCCATACGCAGACACACACACACACACCTTTCTTGGGCGGTCCCTCGGGTGTTAATCTAATGCATGGCTTTCTATTTTTTCTTGTCTTTGATGTCTTTCACTCTCTGCCTGATCTACCGAAGTCATTTGGGAAGAAAACACCCATCAGGCTCACAGGCTGTCAGCTCTGAGTGTCAGGGCCCTGCGATTAATTTCACCCGAGCTCTGTGCCGCTAATCACTGTCCCAGCTTGATTATCAGGATGTCCCACTGACCTGACTGACATTTGTGTTATGTCTTTCATGGGCAAAAACAGTCCCATTAAGTCAAAGATAAGCAATTTGCTTTTATTTTATGCTTTGGGACAGCAAGAGACACACAGAGAGGGAAAGAGGTTACGGACAGAGAGAGAGAGAGAAAGAGACAAAAGGAGAAAAAGGGGGGTTGACAGCACCTAAAAACTTCAGAATTGCTGCCGTCCAGATGCTGGGTTAATGAGGTGATGATATAGTGGCAGTCTCCTGCAATCATTCTCAATAAGGGCGGCTTGCTCTCTTTGTGAGGGGCTATTTTGGTAGAAATATGGGCATGAGGCATAAGCGATTAGAGAAGCTATTACCTGGCAGCCTGCCCTGTGAAGGACCTCGCCCTCAACCTCTCTTTTAGCAGCTAGAATCTAAAAGAAGATCCTAAAGCGGTAGAGCCACCTCTAGATAAATTCGAAGCAAAAAGAGGTGAACTTCTGTTCTCACTCTGCACTGCTCAACAAAAAAACTCTCTCTGGAGCGTAGATTGATGATTTTAGACATTAAGGCTGGCTTCTGTAAGTGTGGCCTCTGCCACAACTAGATTACGTGTCTGCTCAAGGTAAGTTTGAGCAAATAGAGGAGTTTGTCTAATATTTGAAAATCTCACTGATGTCTGTTTGTACATGAAAGTGACAGCCTCAGAGAAATAAAAAGGAGAGAGTGGGAGGGGGTAATAAAGATGGGATATTGGATTCAACTCCTTAACTGAAGTATTCCCAAGTGGATACATAATGTGGGGGCTTAGTGTATTGGAAGGAGTCCTATATAATTATACACAATATGCAACATCAATATACCATGTGTAAACACACTACAGCAAATACGAGAGCACAAATAAAGCATGATATAGATGGGGTGTCATCTCAGCTTGCTGAATGGCGCGGTTTTGCGCTGCGTTTCATTTATACGGGTCGTAAGGTTAATAAGCCACATTGGTGATATATAACATCCACTCTTATACTGAGGCCTCTGATGGAATATGTGGATCCAGCATGTAATTTACTGTCAGGACATTCCCTTTCCCTCCATCTCTCAACCCCTTGGCGACGGTGACCTCTATCTCATGGGTAGACTCCACAATAACTAGCTCCTGCTGGCTATATCTATTTGGTGTCAGCTGTTGCTCCATACTAAAATGTGATTGCGGTGGCGGATGTGTGTGTTTGGGGGGGTGGTGGGGAATTATACATCCATTTTGCACAAACACCACTCTGATGATGGCGCCTGTATAAAAGAGATATCTCAGTGAACTGAATATCATTCTCCAAGACATGAGATATGGGACTGAGCGGCATCATGCGAGTGAGAGGAGAGAATCCAGGCAGGAGCTCATTCAGTGGGTGTGTGATATCCGGATGTGGCGGTGTAACGGCCATCTCTGCCACACGGTGCGTTGAGACACACATCAACAGTCACTGGACGCAGCGGACGATAAGAGAGCCGAGCGCATCTCACTGGAGAATTATTATGGGAATGCACACATGGCTAGCGTTCCATTGTTGATGTATATTTTATGATTATCATGCAAGCCGCAGCGCACAGCGAGGCCCTTGCAGATCATCTAAGTGTTAGAAACCATGAAAGAAGTCTTTTCAAACCACCCCATGAGTAATAAAACATGTTTTTTTACAGTGAAAGTCAATGTTATTTACAGTATATCCTGTGTATTCTTGCACATTAAACACTGAAGAGTCCACATGCATTATATTATACTGTAGATCTCACACACCATTTTTGTTTATTATTCCAAAATGTTATCTATCCATTTTTGCAACATGATTGTTATCAAATGAAATGTATTATTTTACATCAATATGTCATGAATATGGACAGTTTCATCCTCAAAATTATCTCTTTGTAAGCAAATGTCTTTGATTGGCTAATAACTTCAAAAGTCTCATTTTAACATTTTCAATAGCCATTTTGAAACGAAACTCTTCAAATGCACAGTGGGTTTTGTATGCTGTATAGAGCGTCAGACATTTTGAATGCACACCTAATTGGCATTTACGATTTCTAAAAAAAATAACAAATGAATAGGAATGTTTTTGTCTGGTTTTATCAGTGGTGCAATAATGAACATCCAAATCCTTGTGGCACAATACCTTTTCTAATAAAACAATGCACTTTTATTAGGTTAGGTGGCTCTGTGTGTGTGTGTGTGTGTGTGTGTGTGTGTGTGTGTGTGTGTGTGTGTATGTGTGTGTGTTGCGGCGCAATTCATTACACGACTCCCCATCCATGTTTTAGGGGTTTGGAATTGAAATTTAATCATTGGGTCAGTTGCCAGGGGAAGAAACAACTGCTCTGGTATAAAGGGGTGGACATATGAGGTTGGGGTTTATAAAGGCCACTCTGGTTTCTCTGCCAGTACCACAGTGGGGAGGTTCGGGCAAGTTAGGTTAAGGTTTGTAAAGGGCAACACACCACCTCTGCCATGGCGGCTGTTTGGCATGCCTCTGTGGTTCTGTGTAACAAGTCCTGAATTATTTATTAGGCATTTCCACATCCCTGCTTTAAGTTGAACTTAAATTTCTACTGGGGGACGGAGGGAGAAAGATGACTCTCTCTCTTTCTGTACATGCTCCTCTACTTGACTCTCTCTCTCTCTCTCTCTCTCTCTCTCCCTCTCCCTCTCTCTCTCTCTCTCCCTCTCTCTCTCGAGCCATCACAGGATATGAGCCGAGCATTAAGGTAATGGTAACTAACTCACTCTCTGAGGCCACAGTCATCAGGCCTGGTTAAGTGTAATTACTGCCAATTAAAGTAGTAATGCAGAATGGAGTCAATGGAGCGATAGTGAATGTTACAGTATGCTTCATTGTTTTGCAGCGGAGTATCCTAAATGGATTTAGAGGACGATGGCCTTGTTAGTATTGCAGTAAGATACTCTAATATATAGTAAAGTGCGCATGTCCCCCAGACTTCTACTTAATGACTGCTAATGAGTGGGAACCCAAAAAGGACAAGGCTCCTGGTTGCTCTTCATTCCTTAAGTGGAACGCAATCCAGCGAGACGACGTTAAAACTCAAGTGGGCAATGTTTCCCTCTAGCCAGATGAAGTCGTCCTGTAGTTACACATGCCATCAGTTTCTGGTCTGTTTAAACTGTTGCTTTAAGAGCTAGAGCTGTGTTCAGGATGCTGAATCCCACTTAGGACTGCTGCACCTCCATCTTCCTCAGTGACAGCGCTTTTCCAATTATGCTGTCTTAGGGGGAACACAGGGAGCTCAGACTCGCGTGTGTGTGTGTGTGTGTGTGTGCGCATGCGTGCGAGAGAGTGTGTGTGTGAATTTGCGTATCTGTACGTGTATGTGTATGCATATGTAGTGTGCTGTTTTACGCGTGTGTATGTGTGTGTGTGTGCGTGTGTGTGTGAGAATGCATGTGCATGTGTGCGCGATGTGTGTGATAAATGGAGGGGCAGACGTCAGCAGCCTCACAGCAGAGCCTCCAACCCCTCACTTCCTCCCAGTGATGGAGATGAGGAAATAATGAGGCCCAGTAGTGTTGGGGGTGGGGTGGGGGGGTGGGAGGGGTGTGTGTGTGTGTGTGGGGGTGGGGGGGTGGGGGGGTGGAGTAATGAATCTCCTCTTCATCGTCTCCCAGAGACAGTGGCGTCTGCCTCAGCCCATCTCCTCTCCCATTCATCTCCCTGGAAAACAAGAAGGCCACAAACCACTGCTCTAAACAACAACACCTAGAAATCCACCATTAGAGTCTGGAACAAAGCGCTAGTGACATGATAGAGCTCCTTTCAGGTTTCAGCTCAATGACCTTCCCTCTTGTTTGGTCTAGACAAAGTCCACCAAAGGATGGGAGATCCTTGCTGAATAATGATTTTGAAACATTCTCTTTAAATACACAGGTGACCACTCACATTTCTACTGATGTCAACAGCTCCTTTTTCAAATGTTGAAATCATCTGCTAATTGATGAAGTGATCAAAAACACTCTCAAAATAAATACTACACACTTCTGTAGTATTAATAATGTAACAAAGGTACTTGCACTTTTTATGTGCATGATTGGAGTGAGTGAAACTACGCTGACTTTAAAAACTGTTAACACCATGAGTCTTGCAAGTCTTGAAAACTCCATGCACTTGTGGCATCATACGTCTGACCATGACCTTTGTTGCTGTTCCTTCTCTCTCCCATCTTTCCTATCACCCTCCAAAGTGTAGCATCATTATAGCAGAACCTCCCAATAAATCTCAATACTCTTGGAAAACCAATACCCTGTAAAAATCTGTAACAATCTAAAAAGAAACACTATTTCCTTTCCTGCCTTCTTGGCCTTCTTTTGTAATAAAAGGCCCATCGGACCTTTGCATCACGTTTTTTTTTTTTTTTTTTACACAAATACGTGTGCCTCCTCTCATGTCAATATCCTTCTATCGACTGGGCTTTGAGGTGCAACAACCATTTTAATTTGAGCAGTCCGTTGAGACAATTCAAGACTTTGTGATCCTCGTGAGACTTCTTCATACATCATTATATCATTCCCAGCCAGCGAGTAATGATTTTTGCTCAATAAATCGCTGTTGTATAACTCAAGTCAAGATCAATCATTATTCAGATCTTGTCAGTGGGGTACTGTTTTCCATATCCAACATAGCAACTAAAAGCTAAGTAATAACTAGCTGTCAAAACATCATCCGTCGCGCCTGCCTCAAAGACAATGTTAAGAAACAAAAAGGAGATAATAAGGAAATTTTGTATTAGATAACCACGTCTGCATATACAACATGAATATATTTTAAGCTTCTGATGGGGGGGGAAAACAGAGGTAGAAGATGAGGTTGACTCTGCTGCTCTGATTAAGGGCCCCTCCCCAGAGGAAGTCCTTGAAAGAGTAATGGCCAGTCATGAACCGGCTTTACCTCCATTAACCACGCCAGCAAACATTTACATAATGTACACATAATGTGCTGATTCATTCTGTCCTGATTCAAACAAGCCTCAGATAACTCACCGTGGCCGTATTGCACCATTCATCACACCAGGTCATTTACATCCAAAAGCACTTAAGAGCTACTGCACATATATCTTTGTCTACATACATTATGGTATCTTTTCAGAAGATTGTATGATGTATCATATCATATCATATCATATCATATCATACTGTATAAGATCATATATGGATTGATGTGTATGAGTGAAAGGGCATCAAAAATAACAAACTCCCCAAACAGCATTATACTTTTCAGTGAATTATTGTTCTGTTTTGTGGCATACGGAATGCAAAGGAAAAACATTACATATGACCAGGAGAAGGTCCGCTGGCTAACAATTACATCTTCTTTCAATCTGACTCATAACTCACCCTATTGAACCTGGCTCCGGCATCTGCTGCTTCCAATTGAACCCACAAATCGATTGGTTCCCCAGAGATCGCCATCCCACACACTGCCCTCTGCATATGCACAAATATATCATCTATTCACTTCACAACAGACTCTCCGGAGCACATAAATGTAAGCGCAGAGTGCAAATACCTATAATGAAGGGATATGCCAGTTAATGGGAACTGCATAATGTCTCAGTCAAAACCCTGTTTTTATTACCATGTGCTGGATTTATGTAAGTCAATGTTTTCACCGAAACTCCCTGCCTTCTCTTGCTCTGCACACACATTTACCCAGGCACCTTGCAGCCGGGCAGCAGGAACTGGACACCTGATGAGATAGGAAGCGCCACTTGTAGTGACCGACTGGATAAAGCAAAGCCGGCACGGCCGCTATACAAACACCATCAGCCGCTGTTTGGTCTCTGAGCTCCTTCATGAACTCGCCCGATGGAAGGCAAACATAAAGCAGACACACTTCCACGAGCCCGCCTCGCACCGCACAGCGCCGCACAGCGTTGCAGAGCAGAGGGGGCGTATGCCAAGACATGTTAAGCCTTTGACATGTGTGTCTGAGTCAGGACCGCACTGGTGGAGAGTGTGTTCATGCATAAGCATGGGCTTCAACCCAATAGGCAGCCTCTATTTCTGTTTCCTCTCACACACACATGCACACACATAAACGGACATGCACATGCATGCGTCTCAAATCTAGCTGAACACTGCTGTTGCCAAAAAATGATTCAAGCTCATACGCTGGTACGTGTGCCTACACACACACACACACACACACACACAGCTTCTGCGCTAAAATTCTCTGGCTACCGCATTAGCAGTGTGGAGTACGGGCGGTGTAAGTCCTTCCACAGATAACGGGGAGAAAGCAGGCCATTGTCTTATTCTAATCCTTCTTTTGAAGGAGCATAGTGAGAATATCAAGACAGAGGAGATGTGTGTGAAAGCTTCAGTAAAATAATATCCATAGTCAAGTAAATTGTTTCTCACAATATCAACACTACCTGATTCTTACTATTCCACAGCCACTGACTAATACTACCTGGCTAGGCAAACAACATTAACATCAGCTGCCTAACATTAGCATACGGACCAACATTACAAAGTGCTTTTTTTCTCCTGTTATTCTTGTTACTCTAGCAAACTGCATATTTTATTTTTTCTCTGCACAGCATCTGTGTTCTCATAATACAGCTTTCTATTAAATGTTGTTGGGCTTATTGAAAGCGCTGAGTTTCCTTTATCAACCTCTTTAAGTGCTGAGCTGGATTGAGCAGTTTTAAGATACACCAAGTTGTTTTGTTATTTATCCTTCAACTGTAATCATTCTATTTCACTTTCTCTGAGTTTATTTGACATACTATAGATTTTGGCACCAATAATAGACTTTATGAATGGCAAGGATTTTACTGTTTATCAGTAAGAAGGAGTCATTTTTGTTACAGAGTTGTGTCTTTGATGAAAGCTGCGGCATCACTTAAGCAGATTAAGATAATAAGAGCAATTGTTTATGTTTTGAATACTGCCACTTATTGGAATGCGAGTCATAAGTTTGAATCAGCCAGAGTAAATTTATAACTGGGAATTTTACATGCCCTTAAACTCCTTGCTACTGTTTGTTTTTTGCTCAGTCCCTTCAGTGGATACTTTCTCCTCCTTGCCAAATCACTTTTAGATATATTACGCTGGTGATGGTCAATGAACTCCCTGAGCCTGCAATAAGCTGCCCCTGCAGAACTCTAAGCCCTTCCCCATCAATCTCTCAATGAAACATTAGATGCTGCACCAAAATTAATGCAGCTGAAATTAAATGAAAACATTGAAAAGACTCCCCTGTAGGAAAAAGAACTGAACATCTTAAGCTTAAAATCGATCAGTGTAGGAGTTGGGCAAGGTTCTTTATTAACTTTGGAGAGGACCTTCCCCACAGACCTAACAGCGGACAAACACAACTGAGGTGTCAGCAGGTATAAAATGTGCTTAGATGGACTTCTGAGCTTTGTAAATACGTTAGCTTTGAGCTGGCTATAGCTAATATCAGCTCCTCTGGGCTAGAGAGGTCAGTTATTACCATTAATTATCCCTCCCTGTCTTTGTCTGCCTCAGTCAGCTCCGAGAACAATCTCACCTGGGTGATAAGTTTAGAAAACTTTCTCTCTCTTTCTCTCTCTCTCTGTCTCTCCCTCTCTCTCTCTCTCTCTGCCCTTCTCCTCTCCATTTGGCCTTCCTTCTTCCTTTCATTTCATTTTATTGAAAGTGAGTCAAGGAGTCTGCCGTGGCTTTTATGAAGACGGAAGGTTTTGGAGAGTACACTTTGATCTAATAAAGGTGCATATATGAATAAGACCTCTGGTGTTTATTTTCAAAAATGAAAACAAGACCCTTGATTTAAGGAAGAAGAAACAAATAAATGGTACGGAAAGAAAACCAAGGAGGAGATTGTAAAAAGATCATATGGGTTTTAAGCCTTTCAATATAATACATATGCTGAGGCCCTGTCTCTGGCACAGTATCTTCCTTCTGTTGCAGTGGAGCTGTCCACTCTAACTGCTGGTTTTATTTCTGAGATTTAAACAGATTGGTATGAACAGAGACACACCGGCAACATCTGAAAGAGACAGCAAACATAATTCAAGGTGTTGTTGTTGGGAGGCCCAGCTCCAAAACACCAATTTTAATACTAATTAAAACTCATGGCTGCAAAGCACTAAAAATAGCATGTACTGCAAGAGGCCCATCAATTAAACTCACCCCTAGGGGACAGCTATAACATTCCTCAGGAGAAACAATGTGCTTTTGCTGGATGTGCAACATAATACAGAACTAACTAATGAAGTGCACATACTGTAATACAAGGCCAGATGCAAGGACGTCATCAGGCTAACATTTTAAAATGCTGCTGCGTATTGAATATCTGCATAATAAATCTCAATTCCATTCAACTACTTGAAGGTTATTTTCATATCTCTCCATGTCGTACAGCACAGTAACTTCAGTACATGAAGCAATTACATAGTGAAGCACAGTACAGTCATCCTGCTGAGGAAGTGGCCATCTTGTGCTGTCACCACCCGTCACTTTTGTATTGTGTGTCAATCATTTATATGGTGCTGTGTGAAAATATTCTAGCAATATCCACAGAGAAAGAGATGGGAATGCCATGGCTGCTCATGGCATCATAAACACTACTAGTCATTACAATATGAAAAGCTAATGAGATGAGTTAAATGGATTATTTCATGCTACATGCATTCATTATCTCCCCTTTTTTTATGCATATGCATTAGGGGAATAAAATAAAGAGTGCCTATTGACACATTTATGATTTCTCAAATACACAAATTTACAATTTAAGTGGATTGCATAGTTTATTACAGTGGTTTTCAATCCTGGTCCTCGGCACACAGAGTACTACAGTTTTTACCAGGTAGTTAATTGTAGTGAAATGCATTCACCTGGCGTCCCAGCTGTAAATCAGCCCCTGATTGGATGGCTAGAATGAAAACCAGCAGGGTCTCTGGGTCTTGAGAACCTGGATTGAAAACCACTGGTTTATTAAACGGTACTCTAGAAAGTAACGACTATGTGATTGGAACATAATCACTCACCAACCATGTAATTACAATGTACTGTGTCTATATTAGCTTACGTTCCACAGCATGCAAACCCAGAGCACAAAATGCCAAATAATGAGGCTCACTGAGAAATCACACTCTCTGACTATTCTCAGGTTTGTCTCCGAAGTGTAATCTGGCTCCGTTCCCTCCTCTGCTCTTCCAGCTCTTTAGTGCAGCCAAGGAGAAATGGTGCACCGAGGGAATGAGGCTCCGACTGTCAGCTGCTGAGATGCATTCAGCCCTGCTCTCCCCCACCCAACCAGCTCTCTACTAAGGCCTTCCACAAGCTCTCTAAACAACCTCTGCACAAGCTTTCAATTCCACAACCTCTGCACATGTCAGTCCAAATAAACAGGTACATGGGCCGTATGTAGCACAGACACCATGGGGCAAGAATAAGACAGAGACAGGAAGGCAAAGAGAAGGAATATATGGAGAAAGAGATAGAGAAAAGGGCTGTGACAGAGGAAGACTCCCTACACAAACAGGCACAGGTGTGACAGACTGACAGGGGTGATTGGCAGATTGCAGGGTTTTTAGACACCAAATGAAAGTGGCTTTCCTTACTTTCGTAACCCTTGTTGCACCTGTCTAAAGAGGGAGAGGAAGAGGAGAGGAGAGGAGAGGAGAGGAGAGGAGAGGAGAGGAGAGGAGAGCTGCAGGACAGAGTGTTATTCATACCGCAAAAGACACACTCAATGATGTATCAAATGAGGGTTGGTTTTACTGGAAGGGCGTGCATGGATTGGCTTTGGCTGAGGTGCATCTTATTTTGTCCAAAAAATCTCTGCTCCACTACACCTTTCTTTCCCCTGTGAGTATGAAATGGATTTCTGACACCAGATTAGTGGGAGGGGGGGACATCCATTTTCTAACATGTAGCAATTTTGGACTTTGCAGCTTGGCCAAAAATGCCAGAATTTTAAGTGGACCTCAGTGGAAGTTTATGAGGCTGAAAAATAAGATCCCAGATAACTAAAATCATCTGTTACTTAGCGTCTTAGTGGAACACAGTTAATTACAATGTGCCTACATATTACTCAGTGTATATTAACTCCTCCTGTACAGGATGCGTCATGTGTGATGTGTGTGATGCGTGTGATGCGTGTGATGCGTGTGTGCAGTGAAAGAGCCTGGGGAGGTGAGCTGGAGGGTATCTGAGGGTCTGTGATGAAAGAGCAATGACGTGTCTCTCCATTCAAGAGGTGAAATGGGACAATCAATATGGAATCAATAAAAACAATAACACTAAATCACCATTTTCTTTGATTAATGCTAATGAATACCTTCTCCGTATGGTGGGCAGATACTTTAAAAATAGAGAGGTTGCACTTATAGTCAATGGGCATGTCAGGATAATAAAGCGTTTTAGCTTAATTAACATTCTCATGAGAGTGCAGGGGTCTCTTTGGATGCACTAGCTTCAAATAACCACATTTTAATTTACAGCACAAGTACAGAATAGTGCTGTATTGGGTTATAAAGTTTCATGTTACACTGGCAGCACTAGTTAGTGGTGCTACAGCTATTTTGAGAAAACAACAGTCTCTTTCAAAAGAGGGACTTTTTTTAAATTTGGAAATTTAGAAATGAATATTGCAGCACTCTTTTGATTTGGTACTATAATATTGTTTTGAGGACATTGGATTGATTTATTATTGAGTGGTGAATACTGGTTGTAATAAAAAAACAAAAGTGTAACAGTAATGCCAACTGCACTATGTCTTACTGCACTGCCATGAGACCAACTTTTTGGGAGCAGTAGCCTAGCGGTTACAAAATGTTTTCTATCCGCATAATCCTTTTCAGGGTCGTGGACGGCTGGAGCCTATCCCAGCATACATTGTGCAGAAGGGAAGGAGACACCCTGGACAGGTTGTCAGCCCACTGCAGGGCAACACAGATAGACAGACTCTCATATTCAAACCTATGGGCAATGTAGCATCTCAAATCCACCTAATTTACAAGTCTGTGTAGGTAGGAATGTGGGAAGAAACCCATGAAAACACAGGGAAAACTCCATACAGAAAGGGCAGGGCTAGGAAACAAACTAAGAGCTAATTACTGAGGCAACATGCCGCCTCATTCATGCTCAATCAATCTTAAGTAAATCTTATACCCTTGTAAACTTATAATAAACATCAAATTGAAAATGCTAATCTTCCTGAGAGCAATCAAATTCCTCACCACTTTTTTTTAATTGAAATCAGTCTGGTGTTCTGTGACAGCCAAGTGTTTTACTTACAGTAGACATCGACCCTGATGGACTTGATGGCAGGGGAGCCAAGGCCATTCTCAGCCTTGCAGTAGTAGCGGCCTCCCTGGGTCCTCTGGATCTTTGCAATGTGCAACGTCTCGTTGAACACGCTGGAGTCCTGGAAGCGGTCCGACACACTGCCTGCTGTCTTGGTCCATCGGATCTGGGCAAGAACAAAAGGGCAGAAGGCAATTATAGCAACAAAATACCCTCTGGACCCCACGGTATTTTCAAGTTTGAGTCCAATTTAAATTGTTCACCTCTGGTTCTTTTTGAGTATGCATGCCACTGGACTGAGGGATCAAATACAGCTTTAGGTAGGAAGTAGATATACAGTATAAAATGGGATGATGGATTGGAATAAAGTTATTGTCTTCTCGTATGTTGTACTGTGCTTTTTAAACTGTTCTGTGTTTGATGCAATGCACAAACAACTTATAAATACAATCCTGTTTTAAACTAAAACAAGATAACTGTTGTCATGTTGAGTTGAAAAATGGCACCCGACAGAGGGCAACTGGTCAGCTGAAAAATCCTCTTCTAACTTCCTCTCTTCCTCTGTTCCACATAACACTGACCTCCATGTAGCCCTCTCAGCTTGAGTACCTTTCACTAACTGATGAGACCCAGTTAGCCTATGGCATCAAGGCGTAATGAAAGGTGAAATAGTGTTACTCTCCAACATGAGGTTGTAATTGACTCTCCATCATCACCCTCTCCTGTCCTCATTAAAGCATACAGCATGAACAGGTACTGTGACAACTGTGGCCTGGGGGCCGCAGAGACAGAACCACGGAGCATGGAGCTCCATTCAATCCCTCATCCTAAGTAAGCTACAGATGGACTGGCTTTGCCTGCAGAGCCTCACATATCTCTGTCTAGGCAGGGGAGGCTATGAATTAGAATTCAATATCTCCACACTGGATGGTGATAGCATCGCCTTGGATACTGATAGCATCCTATTTTATAGAGATAGCATCAGATGGAACGGGGATATCATTGCATGGAAGGATGGGGATTGGGTGCTATCTTGGGAGATTGCTGTGCTGTGCTAGCTGTGGGGTTTTACCCATGTTCAGCTCCTTCCTCAGGTTACATCTGTTTGGAGTTTGGTCATTTTCGAAAGAGAGATTGAGAAAGGAAAGGGAGAATGAAAGCGGGGGTGGGAGGGTGGGAGGCCTAAAACCTGATAATGGTATCATATTCCAGAGGCTTCTCGGAGCCTGAGGCTAGAGGAAGACAGGGAGAGGATTTCACAGAGAAGTTGAAGTTTATCATTACAGTTTCTGAATCTCTGTCTGGCTTGGGGTGTTACTGTTCAGAGTGGTAGAAAGAAACTAACTAGCCTGACACTCATAGACAGTATGTTGTATTTCCCCTTTTCATCGACCTCCTGCTCTAAAAAAAGTAACAAAGTCTGTAACCAGACTGTGCTTCTGTGCCATCCCCTTTTACAGGCTTTAAGTGGGTATATTAACATTAAAAATAAATGCCTCTAAATGGATACACTGCACATAAATGCCTTCAGATGCCATGTTTCAAATGCATCAAGAGACATCCAGAGAAAACACTCCATGAAAAAGCCCAAACTCAGCAAGTGATCGATGCTAAAGCCCAACTGTGAGTAAATCTGGGACCCTATTATAGCAGTTAGGGACAGCATGAGTTCAGCAAAACAAGCCCTGAAGTTAAATAAGTTATGAGCATAAATTAGATAAAGCAAAGTTTTTGAATTCTCTGTCACTCTCCTACAGTGCTCCGGATCCCCTCATGCAAATACAAAGGGAGCTGGCTTATGGCGACCTCAGCAGAATTCAATATTCTCCCAGCTTATAGCCCCATTCATTTCCTCTGCCTTTTGTGTAAAGAGCTTTGAGTTTTAGGAAAGCGCAGTATCAATAAGTGCATTGTTAGAGTGACACTAAGAAGTGGGTATTCAAATACCCTTCATATTTTCAAAGGGGAAGTGCTCCTGTTTGTTTCACATGGTGGTAGACCACATTATCGGTGAGCTTTCAACTCTCCCCGTACCCTGAAGCTATTTTCATTCCTCCTCTCCTCTGACTTTTTACATCTGAGCACCTCTACCCACAGGGGGAGTCCTGAAGTACGCCTGGTGAGAACAGTTTGACCCTCTTCACTCTCCTTAGTGGAATGCAAACACTCTTGATCTGAGAGGAGCTGGTGGATTTGAGCAATATGATTTTTTGCTCTTCCTACCCCACTCACATTCTAGCTGAGTTTTTTGGCTATTTTTATTACTTCTATCTCATTCTTTTGAGGAAACCCAAAAGGGGCATGTAAGTATAAACTGAGGAATAATTCAAAACTGCCCAAGATGTGCAGCCATTTTGTCTTCATCATTACATGATGCTGTTGTAATGGCAGAAATATTTTATTCCAGTCTGTACCTTGTGATTGCACACATAGATTATTACCATGAAATAACAACTGTCTCCAAAGTCACAGTTTTGTTATACAAAGAAATTATGACTATCCACAAATGTGTCCTGTTTTCCAAGGTCTCGAAAGGGTTTCATGTTTATCCTTATAATGTATGGAAGAGAGGTTAGAAGTTCACATTTTGCATATTCTATGCAAAGCAAAGCATTAAAAAACATGAAACCGTTTAGTTCTTTAGGAATAGGCAAAGTCATTACAATGATAATGGCATTCCCTGTAAAGTCACAGACATCCCAATAGAAAGATCAACATTTGCTTACAAGGAAAGTAGAACCTCGCCTAGATTTGTATCCAACTGAAAATCCCAGCAGCGTTTGAGATCACACACACACAGCGATGTCACAGCTAATTAAAATGCGCACAGTGTCTGTTGTTATGCAGGGATCATATGCTAGAGCACGCGTCTTCTGTGAATCTCCCATAATGCCTGCTGTGACGTTCCCCTCTCCTAACTACAGACTGGTTTCTAATTGCTCGCCATCTTTTCTTTTAGGCACTGATGGGGGTCTGTGCAGCTCAGTGGTGCAGCCAAGTGTGGCTGAGCATGACAATCAAGCGATCAGAGGAAGCAACAGGGGGTCCAAATCACAAACTGTGAGTGCACAGACTCCACAGGTCTATATTAGAAAATACTGCCCCTTATGTAAAAAACTGAATGGCCGCACAACAAGTTACATTACCAGAGTCTTTCACATTGACCTAAAAGATGTGGCATGTTTAAAACTGCAAACAGCAATTGCAGGCATGAATCAAATAGAGGACAACACAATGACAGACTTATGAATAGACGATTAATCAGATTTTTTTGGCTGTCGCTGCTGAGCTAGATTTGGTCTAGCGCTGCAGCAACATTCACAGTGCGAGACAATTGAATGAACAGGGCTGCTAATGAACCTCAAAGTGTGATGCATCCGATGGCTATAAAGAGATGACTCCCATCAATGTGGGGGTTCCTTGTTGTCATATCATCATATAGAAACCTCCCATGCAGCTCGGAGGCTGTGGATGCCCCGGACTCTCTTTTGTATAGTGTTATCGTTCAGGTGAAGCAGAAGGGGAGACTGTGTGATAGTTTGCATGGGGAGCAGTGAAAAGAAAGAGGGTTAAACCGTCTTCCGAGGGTCCCTACCCTCCCATAAAAAACAAACCCACCAGTGAAAGGAGCCATCTGCCAAATACACCGGCGCTAGGCGAGCTGTTATGGGCACTTCCAAGACAGATCACATATGCCAATTGGGCTGTGTAAAGGAAAATATCCCTGGGCCTCAGGTCAGCTTATTTGTACTCACTGACCCTTGGCTCTGCGGGCTGAATCTGGCCAGGCAATAATTGAAACAAAAAAGGGTGTTTGCTATGTGGTGTTGCTGGCTATTTGAGCCTGGTACTCAAACAATGTAGTGTGGACATAATGGATGGAGGCCAAGGGAGGGGAGGCAGGGGCAGATGGCTTCATCATCAGGGACTCTATCCACAGCATCAAAGACTATGAGTGAAGCTTTAGAATAGTGAGCATGGGGATGTGAACAGATAGAGCGCTGTATATTTGACAAACCAGACAATTAGTGTTCCAATAAAAAATGTGCAATTTACAACAGTGGAGTGCAGGGCAAAATTAATGAGAGAGAAAGAGAAAGCAAGAGGGTGTATGTGTGTTTGTTTGATAGAGGGAAGCGAGAGAGGGATGATGCCATAATACCAGGAACAATGTATGATTTGATATTATACCTCAATATATAACAATGTAAAACTTTAGATTATATAATTATTAAAAACTATTTCTACGTGGTATATATGGTATTATATAATGTATATGTTCAAATAGTATGCAATAAGGATTTACTATCTGTAGGACAGATGACTTTTGTTGGTTTTTTTTGTTGATGTTTTACTCTTTTTGTTTCTATGTTCTATTGCTTTGTTTTGTTTTCCTTGAAATGTATGTAATGTCTTTTATTGATCATCTTTTTCATCCATTCGCTTTGGCAACACAGGAATGCACTTGTCATGCCATTAAAGCAAGCTGAAATTGAAAAATTGAAACTTGAGAGACAGAATGTATACGTGAAAGAGAGAGTTTAATAGAGACATGGGGGGGCAGAGAGAGAGAGAGAGAGAGAGAGAGAGCGAGAGACTGGCCTTTATTCAACACACTGCACGTCTCTGGTCCCGTTCCCCACAGAGCCTCGTCCCCCAAGTCCTTCCTGTGACCTCTGCACATTACATCCATGGGAATACGACTTCACGTTGCCCCCGAGCCTGCCAGATGCCAACACCCCCAATTTTCCTGGACAGCCCATAGTAACACCTTGAAATGCCAATCCCCAAAAGGCAGTAGCGAAAAAAGCACATAATATATGGTGTACGGTTGATTGACAGGAACATATATTTATTTGACAATGAAAGGGGAACACAGACAAGTGTTGCCATTGCCGTGTGTGTGTCTGTGTGTGATTTTATTATTAGAAAGCCTCTGTTTTCCCTCCCAGGCGGGTGGGCAGATGTGCACAGGGCTGACAGAAAGACCCACTGTGAGGAAGCTGCTGCCTGGTTGGACAGGATCCAGAGACTCCATCAGTGGGAAGGCCTGAGGGGGGTCTATGTAATTTAAGGAGTGTGCATATTGATAGACATGTGAAGAATTAAACGCTGGCGAAACTGCTAACCATGGCCCCATTTGCTCTGTGGTTGGCCCTTTATGGTGCTGATGTTATACTTGGCACAACCCGTCCCAGTCCGTGCATTATCACGGGAGCTGAAGTATCTCAAATGCAGGGAATCAGACTGAGGTCTGGACAGTAATGGTGAAAAAAGCAATTTTGTGATTTGCTAATGCAGAACAAATTGAAGCCATTTACAATGATGGAGTACTGTGATTTGGCCCCCAGTGATATTGTGGTCCAGATGGTGAAGTTGTTTTAAGTTCTGCATTGTGGAAATAGTTATGGAAATTGTTCGGGGAAAAAAAGTTTGGAATGAATCCACAGTATTGTTTAAATAACCGAACAAAGAGGTTCTACTAACCTTTTAATCAAGAAGGGGGAACATTGAAAGCGCACCACAACCTTTGTAAAGTGTGCTGATTGCATTATTCTCAGATATGCTCTTGAAAGATGAAGTTCAGCTCTATTAAAATGCAGAACTTTTTTGGGGGGGGGAAAAAGACCAAAACTGTGGCTAACTCAAAACTGTGAACTTGCTCTGATGATTAATATTTAACTGTAATGAAAAGATGAACTGTTATTATTAACTTGCAAGTCTTTCCCTGATGAGGTCGCACATCCTTGTGTTTTTCCACTAACATCACAAAAGCAGCCTTAGGTCCGCTGCCACCCCAGATAACCTCCGCTGCTTCCTAAACCACTCAGAATGAGTCTGCGCTGCCCCGCAGTCCCATGCCACTACCAGAGGGGACAAAGCTGACACATCCCAAAGTCCAGAGAGAGGCAGCCGAGACCCGCTGTGCCAGGGGATCTGCGTGAGTCTCATAATGACTCTGTTTCAAAGGAAATCCTGCCTCTCCTGCCACAGCCATGCAGGCCTTTTGATCTCCTGCTCTCCCACTCCCCCTCGCTCTGCTCTTTTTTTCCACAAATTCTAATTAAGGGGAAAGACAGAGACGATGAGTGTGAAGTTGTCCCCCCTGACGACAGAGGGAGATGAATGGTGTGTCTGAACTTCTCACTAATTTAAGAGGCCTCACCTTTTCAATTGAAATATAAAAATCGATACGCTCTTTGCTTTGGCATCCAGAGGGGAAGTGTACAAACTAATGGGCCTGTGTATCGATCAAAAGGGGAATTATATTAATTAATGTAAATGAGCTCAGTCCTGTGCTGAGATAGTGCTGAATTCCATTTAATTTGTGTTATCAAACAAATTGGAAACAACGTTCGACAAATGTTCAAAAGGTTAGCGTGTGCAAATCCTGCTTAGATTAATACAAGAACAAAATGTGACGGTTAACTAATTTGTGGCAGAGCTGACATTTATACCTGCGTGGATCAAGTTATTTGGTATTCCATTTCCGTGAGTAGATGCAATCTTGTTTTTGTTCTGTTCTCGCTCGGCAGATGGGAAAGGCAACAAGATGGAAGCACGACAAGAACAAATCAAAAGTTTCTTACCTTCAAAAACGGAAGGAGACTTTAATTACTTCAGATCACAACACTAAATGAAAGTGAAAGTTTTGGAAAAAGCTTCTCTCCGGATGCTTTTCTGCTCTCTCTCTCTTGTGCATTTAGACAACCAGGGGTCCTTCTCTCTACGGTGGCATGTTTCTCTCCTACTCATTATATTTTGTTTTGGCAGATATTATGGCTGTTTTGTTTCCACATTCTCATTAGACTTGGCAGCTTTCATTATCAATATGCAGGTGCACAATGCAACCTAAACCATCAATAATTGAAGGATTAAACTTTTAAGCTGATTTAGTGCAGCGGTACGTGGTGTGCCACTCAATGACGCTCATACAAAATTAAGAGAGGGCTAGTGAAAGACAGAGAGAGAGGGAGAGAGAACGAGAGAGAGATAGAGAGACAGACAGACAGGGAGAGAGAGAGAGTGAGAGAAAGAACAAAAGAGATTAGGGATGGGACGATATGCTTATCTCACGATATGATTCGATACACGATACGGGGTTCACGATTCGATACAACAACGATAAGATTTAATAAATAAAAGTTCAATGACAGTGTTCTGTTTATTTCTGAGCCACAAACCTTTCTAGCGATGGCACTGGCTTGCTAGAATGTAAACAACAATTTAAAAATGTCATTACATAGTCTAAATAGTATCATTTTGATGGAGAGCTTATGAAATTGAGATGGGCAAGCCATCTCATTTGTGATTACTACAGCTGAATAAAATGGAGCTAATATTGTGATTCATTTTTCTGCCCCACGATACATATTGTCACATTTTTGTATTGCGATATATTGAATTCCGATATATCGTCCCATCCCTAAAAGAGAGATATAGATATAGATATGGAGAAAGAGAGAGATGGACCACAACAGCATCTTCTCTCATGATCCCCTTCCATATCCCTTTTTGCCCATGTTGTCATGATAAGAGCAGACGAATACAGTAGAATATGAAATGCCTTCATACAGCAGTGGTTGCAGGCCTCACCTGTGGCCGGGGATGCCCCGTCACTAGACAGGTGAGCTCCAGGGTCTCTCCCTCTCGGATGGTGTAGACCCTCTCCGTGTGCCTCTCCTCCTCAACATTACAGGCGTGACCTGAGTGCACAATGCGGACAGTCGGGGGCGCTGTGGAGGAAAAAAAAAGCACAAACTGTGTTAACATTCTGGTCATTTCTGAAGGAATGAGTAGTTTGGCACGACAGATGGTGCATTGATTGAGAGGCTGTCTCACTTAAAACAGCTCTCATACAAAGCTTTGTGTTGTACTGCAGCTTTTACAACACAGCGCACAACTAATCAGAGGCACTGGTTCAACGACTCGACACCTGTTTTGCTTCTACAACATTCACGTTGGTTTAGCTTTGTAAACACTGTTGGTATATCAAATGTGCTGTTGGGGAAAGTAATTAGTTAATTTACTTCATTACCTACCATAAAAAGTAACTAGTTGCGTTACAATGTTGCTCTTTATTAAAAGTAACCTGTAATGTACTTTTGTGTTACCCACTTCAAAAACAATATGGCCTGTGCTGTCAAACATGTTGTCTATCATTGTTTTAAAATGCAGTGCAAGACTGTTTTTTTTTTTATTGCTGCTTTTAAAACAGTATCACGCATACATAGATTGTTTTTTGAAATATCAGCATGTTATCTGCAGGAAATTACCCGGGTTTTCTTTTTCTTTTTTATGTTTTTCTTTAATCTGCACCAACAAAAATGGAAAAATATCAAAGAAAAATAAAGTAATGATATTCTAATTTTAAAAAGTGACTTATAGCAGATTACAAGAATTGAAAAGCCTACATGTAAAGTTACTAGTTACCACAAAAGAGTAATCAGAGTATTGTAATAAACAAAGAAATACAATACCCCCCAACAAATAGCTATTACCTCTGATTTACCCAAACAGAGGTAGATATAAATTGACTGGCCCTATACCAGGCGTATTATCATCCAGACAGGTTATCAGTCTAAACAGTGTCAGGGGAGCGGTGTCGAGGGGACAGATGTTGTTTTCTCCATCGATTTATGTCATTTTGATTCAATATTTGACCCAGCAACCCACTACCAGGAGACATTTCTCATGCCCCTTGGCCCTATGGGAAAAATGTTATAGAATCCTGATCTACTTTTCGGAGGATATCTATCGTTTAGGGAAAATAGATGGCAGCGAACAATCAATATTGTTCCACTCTGAATCAAAATGACACTCAAAATGAGTCTTAACTCAATTAGCTAGAGTGTGCACAGCAAGCAATTCAAATGCAGTGTCAAGTACATGACCCTCTGTAAACAACTGATGGTAAGCTGCAAAACAAGCAAATTCTCCAGTTCTCTCTCACTCTCATTCGCTTGCTTCTTCTGTCTTTCATACCCTCTCTGTCTCTCTATCTTGCTCTCTCATTCTCTCTCCCTCCCTCTCTTCACGTCATATGGGAAAAACTGTCAGAGCGATTTGACAGTTCAATGCAATGATTTGGAAGTGTTCACATGTCTGAATTTGCTTGAAGCCATCAGACACATAATTGGAGTTTTTAGGTAGATTTTGGTTAACTGTAATGAGCTTTTTCCACACTTAACACTTAACTGTCATCCTGGCATTTAAGACTTATGAACAGATGCGATGTGATGAAAATAGTTCATTTTGTTCATTTTACTTGAAATGGAACAATTATTCTTAACACTCGACTGCAGATATTTCCTTGTTGGTCACATCACAATTCCAGACGTCAGAGAATTTGGGATTCATCGCCAAAACCCCAAGTTCCCAAGTAGTACTTACAACCTAAAAGCTGATATGAACAGTATTTTGTAGGAAGTAGGAAGCCTGTGTCTACCATCTTTCCCAAATGACAAACACCCATTATGAAAAAGAACAAATATCAGCAGAACTTCAAAATACCCTGCAGCTACTATCAAAAAATTATACCACAGAACTCCAATAGTAATAGCATTGCGGCTAAAAAAAAATAAAATAAAAAAAGTTCACAGTAAACTCAGTATTCAGTACCACAGACAAACTATAATTTAATCACGGGCTGAAAAACTCTTCACTCTAAACTGCCCACAGTTGTCTATCCACTGCTGTAATAAATGCACAGGTGTGTGGTGTTTTTCTCTTCCACTTGGTTGGAGCCAGTTGTGGCTATGAGGACTGAGGGTTCAACCCTTCCCCATGTACAGCGAGATACGGATCCCGAGGGTTTAAAGGGAGGGAGGGAGGAGACAACTCAGGTAAACAGCCCAAAAGTATCAGTTCCAGTCAGCTGTGAAAACAAGGTTTGCGTGTAACCGACCCCTGACAATACTATAGCATCTGTTAAGCATTTACTCCTCTTCAAATTGCATGATTAGCGAAGAGGTTTGGGATGAGATGATTTTAGAGAGCGGATACTGGATCTGATTAGCGAGAGGAGTAGAGATAGGGTGGTGGGGGAATCAAGCAAGGGTGTTGCTGACTGTAATGTGCCTTTCATGTTGGAAGAGTATCTTCCTGTGCGGGCCTCTCTCTCGGCAGACTGAGCCCCGGCAGCAGAGTTTCACAGCGACGCTCTCCACCTCCACCCGGCCTGCGATGCTAATGAGCGTGGCGACACTCCTCCCTAACGCTGCGATGGGAGTCTCAGCCACTGTGTCTCCTTTGCCACGCGCTAACCACTTGTCCCTCCCCGCTACCTACCGTGTTGTTTGTCTCATTCATGCTTCCCTCCGCTTGTTAGCTTAATGCCCTTTGGTGCCTATGCCGCCTGTCGAAATGCTACGCAGATTGATGACCACCGAGATTGATGCTAACTGGGAGATGCTAACTGATCAGCATGGTCGGACCGTCCTCTCCCTTTTCCTCATTCTCCCTCTCTCTCTCTCTCTCTCTCTCTCTCTCTCTCTCTCTGTCCATTAGGAGATGAATACACTGGTGGTGAATTCCATAGGGGGGGATAAGGGTTTGAGAAATGGGCTTGGTGTAAGGGAGCTTCACGCAAGGCTGCCACTTAAAACAAAGGAGGCTTAGAAACAAGACCCCAGGGCTTGGCCGAACAAAGTACTAATACCATTTACTCCAATAAGCCAGTATCTCTGCAGCATACTATCAGTCCTGGAGGAAAGTAGGGAAACACCCGTAATTAATGATCTACTGCTACTGCAGCTACTGCACACACACGTTAACGCTCCCTCACACACTCACACACACACACCACTGAGCTTAGGCAAACACCAACAAAAGCAAATAACCCTCTCATATGCATATACATAATGGGGACAATAATGTTCTCGCAGTCACAGATATTCTTGTATAGCCAGCCGCATAAAGCTTGCCCTCCCAAATCACTTGGCCCAGAGTACAAACTAAAATCATTGCCATTACTCCACGATTTCCTGTTTGTTCGGTTTCCATAAAAGCCACTTACTCCTCTATTGTCAATAACCATTCACGCTGTATGCAGCAGAGATACCTAACTACAGGTAATGATGCATTTATGCCAAGGCATAGTGGGTTGGGGTTGCATGAAGTGAGTTGTCATGGCAATGACAGGCCTGAGATAAAAGATGTCCTGGTCCGGGGGATAATGGTGACAGGCAGTGCCTCTGAATACATCGCTAAAACAGCAGGCCAGGCACAGCTGGTTACATTCATTACCATCTTAACTATGTCCCACAAAGTCCATCATCTGGGCTACAATATCGGATTATACATTGGGAACATGACTATCCTGAACATTAATTCAAAACTTCCAGGTGGGTCTAAATTATGTCTTTTGTTGTTTACTTGTTTTCATTTTATGTTTTCTCCAGTTGTGGATAAATCAAGATAGATAAAACTGTCAAACAGGCTAACCAAGCCTAATTGTTGATAATAATACACATAGAATTGCTAAGGCTAAGCTCTCAGGGCTTATAGTAGTTTTAAAAGTCTCACAACATTGAGTGAAAAATCAACATTTACAACAGCTCTGCTAAACATTTGTCATTCACCTAGTCATTTTTAATATTGACAAAGGCTTCACTACACATGCTGTGTATGTAACCTTGATAGCAGAATTCAAACCAGTCCTACTTTTTCAAAAAAGTCATTTTTACCAATACAATGTTCATTTCAGTGCACATGTGGAAAACAATTTACCCCCAGCAGTCCTCTCAACCCTCTATGCTGGTACTATTAACTTCCAGAGACATTATTTAAAACTCCATAGAAAAACTAGATGTTTAAGGCCAATTATGCCGGAGCAGCTTCCTTTAGTGTTCCCATCTAATTATAAGGTCACACCCCTACTGAGCAAAATTACAAGATGTTTAATGAGTGGTCATGTATGTTGAGCAGCAGAGTAGAGGTCATGAGGGAGCAATGAGCTGGAAAAAACAGTTCTGCTGGTGGCACATTTAGATTTTAATTAGTTCTTTCCAATGTTTTGTTGTCTTATTTGGGGAAAAGGAATTGGAATTAAGAGCCACATCTGCCATTCACACACTAATGTCACAATCGCAAAACAGTGGAGGGAAAAGTCATTGGCGAGATGTTGAGTGAATCTTTGCAGCCGCATTTTCTTAAATTGAAATTTTCTGCTAGTGCGGGGAATTGTTATTCTGAAATCGGTTGTTTCATCGCATTACAAGCAGTTGGAATGAAGTTCTTCTGCAGCAAATGTTGATCGTTCAGGTAAAAATGTGTGATGAACCGTGTCATGAACCTGCTATGAATGTGGGTTATGACATGTTTTAGGGTGAATGTGTATCTCTGGCTACAGTGTCATATCACCCCCCCACACACACCCCCCCCACACACACACACACACACATCCCCTTCCCCACCCAGCCACCTGCACACACACACACACACACACACACAGAGCCTCCTGCCAGCTATAAGATAAAAAAAAAAAAAAAGGAAGCGGAGGGGCCGGAGGCTAGAAGCAGGAGTCTCAGATGTGCCTCTCTTATTTCCTCCAACACAGTGACATCATTTCCCCCACTGCAGAAAGACACAAGGGGGAAAGAGAGGGAGAGAGGGAGGAAGGGAGAGAGAGTGCCTCTGCACATACAATCGTGCCTGTTAGATTGTCGCTATTTATTTGTCCTTAGTGTGTACGTGCATGCGTACGTGCATGTGTGTGTTTGTGAGTGTGGAGTTGTGTTTGAGTGTGCATTATGTCCTTGTGTATTGAATAAGCAGTTCCCACAGGAGTGCCTAGCCTTCCCTGGCCTCAGTGGGGGGAGATGGAGACAGCTTTATCCACTACCGCCAATGGAGATTAAATTGGATTTGGCTAAAAGCAGCCTTGTCACCGAGGTTCTGGAGTGCCTGAGTGGCAGAGGGGGTTCTTGGCATTGGGAGAGACTCTAAATTTGACAAACAAATGAATGTGAAAAAACCCAAACAGCTGGGGCTCGTTGACGCTGTGGGCTTAATGTCCTCAGACCAACCCCTGAGGACTACTAACCATATCCTGCTAGTTTTCTGGCTCCCTCATCACCTCTCAGAATGGGAGAACCAGATAGAGCGAGAAAAAGAGGGAGAGTGTGAGAAACAGAAAGAGAGAACCATATGCAATATGCATACGATAACAATAAAAAAAATAATTGTTTCTGTCATCCCACCAAAGCCATTATCGTTCCCATGCCAGGACCACCGTTGTGGGGAAATAAGCTTCTAGTTGCTTATAAGGGGATTGAGGAGAGAGAGGCTCATTTCGGCTGTATGATAAAACTGCACAATGCCAACATAAAAGAGCATAGCAATAACACAGAAGTAAGTTCAGCATAATTAAGCTGCCCAAACAAGGCAATGCAGTCAAATTAGATGCGACCCGAATTCCAAAAAGGTGACAGGCTCTGAAAAAACAGCAACATTGCTCAAGTACACCTTCAACTCATCCCACCGCCTATTGTTCATACTTTCTCAAGACGAAGAAGCATACAGTATGCAGTATATCCATATTGTTTACTGTAAATGTGAGTGTTGTGAGCATTCATGGTTAAAGACAGCAGTGGTTGTGTGCTTTCAGGTGATGTAGAACAATCCAGATTATATAAATTGATTGTACAACTGTAAGTACATTGGTTGTTCAAGTAGAATGGGTAAATATGGTCCATTGCAAAAGGCTTCAAAAAAGTGTCACACAATGAACTCTATTATTTTCTCTGCTTTTCCCCATACCTTACATCTCAGGAAATGCAAGCTTACAACTACCTCTTGCCCCCCCTACTGTATAATTGAGAAGCAGCTCATCCATGTGGCCATGCATGTGTGTAAGGCCCTGAATGGTTTGCCAGTTCAGCAGCACATGCATATTATTACATCACGGGTTGTCAGAGCGTATCGATTACACACCGTAATGCGCTCGCATGCACTCCTCGGCCCACACTGTTATTGTAAATGAGACTGCGTATGGATCCGGCTTCGCACTATCAGCACAGATCATCTATCACGCAGTGTGTCCCGTAGGCTGAAAAACACAGACATTCATACAGTGCAGAGGTTGCAGCACCGCACACAAAAAAAAAACCCATATTTGTCTAGGCCAGCAGAAAGGAAGACGGTCATTATTAAATCAAGAGGGATGTGTCAGGTGGTCTTTGTGTGGCACAAGGGGAGAAACTGATGCTTACTGTTATAAATTGAGCACTTGAGTTGGCGTTAGCTCATTAACGCAGCAGAGGGGTTTGTTTGTCTGTCCTTTCAATCGAACATGGAACACCGCAAGACCACAAAACAACCGTGCACAGCTGTGTCTCTCTGAGGTGCTATTTATAGGTTGGCAATACACACATTAACACACACACACACACACACACACACACACACACAGAGACACACAATCATACAAACACACACACACACACCTCTCGTCATCTTTTTGCACTGAAATTAGGCCAGTGTGAACCTGCCAGAGATGGAGGGAGAGAAAAGAGAGATGACTATGAAGGGTGAGGTTGGGGTGGTTTGGAGGACAAATTCCTCTTTGCTCACATTAAGCACACCAGGGCATTCTACAGCAGGGGGTTATGGAGTTTGACTGTATATAGCTGTATGGATTATATGGATCTTAGCTTCATGTCATGCATTTTGAGGAAGCGACACAGAAGCGTGCAAAACAGATTTTCCATCATTTCCACAGTCCATAACATGATCTATTACTTTAGCCAATGAGCAGATATTTTGATTTTTTTTCCCCTAACCAAATGTAAAACACTGTAAGGTGTTTGGTTTGATGGAGTTGGCTTGTGAAGCAGTAGAGTGATAGCTGTGTCTCTGTCCGTGGTGCTGAAACATACAGCGCACGTTACTTCAGCCAGGGAGAATCCACTGCAAAAACACAGCTATGCTCGCTGCCCACACATGCTGCAGAACAATGTAAGCACAAATCCAACCAAACAAAACATAAAACAGCAGTAATCTCATGTAGCATTGAATTGTTACTATCCTTCTACCTAGCACTGTGCAGCACATGTATACATGTGACTTTTCAGTGCATTTCACTACCCAATGATTAATCTGTCTTCCACCATCTTGGCGCCACAGTATTTGTGTCCAATCATAATATGTTACAGCAGCACTTTTAGCATATATCCTAAGTCTATTTAATTCCCAGCATGTCTGATATTATAGTAATCTAACTATTGCAATGTCTGATATAACTAATTTCACCAGTAACTGTTAGAATAGAACAGAGGAATGGCAAAAATGAGCACATTGATAGTAAACCTGAAGCCTCCTGTCATTCATCTTCCTTTTATCTATGTTTTGTATTTGTATTGTATTTGTAGGCTTTAAAGTTTATTGGCATACTTAAGACAGCTTGTCAGCAATGCAAGAATTATGTGCCAATATATCAAATGCAACAGTGTTGGAAACACATTTTAGACTGATGTCATAAAAACAGTGTTGTTGAATCATACTCTATTCAACATTTGAATAGATAATATCATATAATCATATAATATGTCTTGATACCATATAATCAAATGCTGTTTTGAATGAATTCATGTAGAACAATAAACATCATAACAGCATTGCCAGAGGGAAAAATAAGAAAATTACACTCATATAGAACAATAGGATCCTCAATCATTATGCTTTCCAACCATGATATGATATTTTTTTTTCAACATTTCAACATTTACAGTACACATGGGAAGGAAGCTTGTTGGAGCTTTCTGCTATTGCTAATGGTGAACGATGCAGTGTCGAACAGGTATTGACTGATCTGAGAGCAAGGATAGGGCAATGGATTGGTAGAATAACACACAACATGCACACACGCATGCATGCACACACACAAACACATACTGTATAAGCACACATACAAACACATTGAAATACATTACGAACTAATGGTGCATTTCCTCTACTGGAAACACAAAGAAGTGCCGAAACAAACTCCCTGTACTTTTCTTCCATTCTAATGCCTTTGTCAACGTAAGGCGCAGGCAGCGTGTTATAGGCCTATTAAACTGTACACCAACAGAGTTCATTGAACATGTCCTTGTACTACACAGGTTCCTGCAAGCCAGTGCAGGTTTATGAGAAATAAACTTGTAGGCCTTTACGAGTCCGTGCTGGTAAATTTACAATGTCGTTAAGCAAAGACCTTAACAGTTAACAAGGGGGCCTACTATCTCATGGTACCAATTACTAGGACAGGGCATTGAGCTGAGGTATGAAGCTATACTGTGCCTACCAACAACACAGTAAACCACACAATCACACAAACACACACACACACACACACACACACACACACACACACACACACAGAGAGTATCACAGGATAACAGCCAGAGTATCACAGTGTTACAGTTGAGTAAGCCTCTGTGGGTTTTTCCTATCCCATTCTACCAGTCTTTCCATTTACGGTGCCACATTGGCATAGTGGGCCTGTTGTGGCAGTTTGATTTCCCTAAACAACACTAATCGGACATCTGTAGGGAAGGATAAAGCCCAGATTGGCTGTAACCAAGCAGCAGTTCTCTGTCGATAGGCCTAACTCTGGCCAACACTCACACGATTGGCTGGAGCAAGGCAGCAGCTTTCTTTATGGTTGGCTAGTATTGAGCCAGGAACAGCTCACTGAGGATAGAGTATCTGGCAACCCTCAGAAGATTGGGTGCAGCCCGCCAAGAAGCTGTCTGATGATTGGCTGTGGCAACTCCAGAGTGAACTGATTGTCCTATCAATGCCCACAGCGCAGGCTGGCTGACAGTGCTGCCTGCTGGCTGGCTTTGCAATATGCGGCTATCCGTAACACCTCCAGGGGGCATATGTCCATGTCTTTGTGAGTGTGTGTGTATGTGTTTGTGAAAGTGAGCATGAGTGTGTGTGTGTGTGTGTGTGTGTGTGTGTGTGTGTGTGTGTGTGTGTGTGTGAGAGAGAGAGAGTGTATACCATCCATAACTTTTCCATTGGGGAGCTGTGCAGCTAAGCCCTGCCAGCAGGCTCTAACACCTCATTATTCTAAGCCAGGCAGGAAATGGGTTTTAGAGATCTCTCACCAAGCCATGCTCCTGGATATGAGGGCCACAGGTCTTCCAATATCAGGAGCAGAGGCTTGGGAAGCGCCTTTTCTTGATCAGGTTAGCTAAAGGGACACTTCACCAAAAATCTAAACCAATTAACCAGGCATATAATCTCGCAAAACATTAAACTGTGTACAGTCTTGCATAAATTCATTTGGTTTGAGAGTTATTGAGAGTTAATGAGTTTCATTTTTTTTTTCCACTGAGTCTTGTCATCGGAAGGAGGCTTATTCCATGTGATGTTAAATACAGATCAGTGAAATGATGAAGATGAAAAATAGCAGGGTCTAAAGCCTCATTAGGGGATACTCTAATGAAGAAGAAGAAGAAGAAGAAGAAGAAGAAGAAGGAGAAGAAGGAGAAGGATGAGGAGGAGGAGGGGGAGAAGGAGAAGAAAAAAGAAGGGGGGAGAGGAAGAAGAAGAAGAAGAAGAAGAAGAAGAAGAAGAAGAAGAAGAGCTGTTATGTCACCCAAAATGGAAAAAAAAACAGGCACATCATGAGAGACAGTTCTTTTGCTATTCATAAATTACTGATTTATGCATTAAGAGCTTTAAAAAATACATTTTGATCAGACGTTTAAACTTTTATAAAATGGATTCTCTGAAAAGTTACATGAGCCTGGATTTATTATGGCTTTATGTGGTCTCTTGGTCACATATTCATAATTCAACTCAAAGCAAAACATTGAAACCAACCAAATAGTTCATTACTAAAGACAGTTACAAAAGCATTTCTTGGAGAATCAATAACACCAAAGCATGACTCAAAACTGCATTCAGATGAGTTCAGATGGATTATGGCTGGAATTCCTCTTGAAGCAATCACACCTCAAGACTGGAAGAGCTACACCACCAAACCACACAAGTGCTTCCATTTATTTCAAGTACAAGAGAAAGCTGCTGATCTTTTCCATTCCTTTCATACTGTATCGATGTTTCCCCAACTATTTTGCTCAACCACTTAAACTGCAGGCAGTAGGTCCAGTAACTCTCGTAAATAGAAATGCAGGAAGTACACCAAGAGGGAGTTAAAAAAAACATCTTCTGTTTGTTGTTCTGCTTACACCAAATGTTACCACATAGTTGGCAGACTGCTCACACCCTTGCATACTACAAACAGCGCACTGAAAAAGACCCCAAGTAAACAGCATTTTTCACTATCTACCACCCACTTAAGAAGGTTCATCTTCCAGAAAATCCTGGGTGTGAGCGAGGTAAACAGGTAGCCTCCCCCTGCCTACACATCTGCCATCCAAACAATAAAATACTGCATATCCACCCAGACTGTATAGGCTTGCATTCTGCCAAAAATAGAGGTCTTCCCTTCTACATTGTCTAATTATTTACAATCCCAAAGCCATCATATTGCACAAGAATTTTGCCGAGGCTGTTTACTGTCAAGTCAGTGCAGCTGTTGACATTGGACATTACAGTTATGCAATTGCAGTAGTAAAGTGCAAATGGGAATAGTAATGACTAGTTATGAATTTAGTCCTACATTTACAGAGTGGAAAATATTTAGTAGTTAATAGCTATGATTAACTAGAAAATGATCACGTTTCCTCTCATAATTTCCAAATCTGTGTGATGAATGCTGACAGTAAATCCAGCAAGATTTCTCCACTTAAATTCATCAACTTCAGGAAAATTACGCAAAAAGCATATTTGCTTCACCTAAACATTGAAGTTGAGTAATTTTAGTGCTGATGCCTGCAGAGAAATAATGAGGAAAAACCTGTTGTGTGTGTAAATTTTTTAAAGTGTTCCGTATATGAAAAAATCATAGTATCTACAGGGAAATGCTAACAAAAGAGTGAAGCACTTTATTGGTGAAAAAGAGCCCTTTCCCTTATGAATGAAATAAAAAAACATAAAAAATAAAATCAATAGCTCAAAAGTTTGGACTGGACATGTGTCAGACCCTGACAGATTTCTGCCTCACCTGGAAAAGTTTTAAAGTGAAGCAGTTCTCTATGTTAAAAGTAAAACTGGTTCACAACCTGTTAAAGCTTCCTTTTGCCCTCACCGCCGTTTCCCTCAGCGCAAAGACCTTTTAGTATCAATTTCAAATCCACCTCAACGTATAAGGCACTTGATACCTCATCCATCAAACGAGATTATTCACTGAATGGACTGTGGAATTGGATTGCGGCTTCATCAATTGCATTACTACAATGATACAAATGATTTAATTTACTATTCACAAGCTCTTACAAGTCTAGTAATTCACACCAATTAAGAGGCTGTTCATATTGAATATATTTGTTCCTGTTTGTCTGAATGTCAATTAGTATGAACAAGATGTTTACCTTCTCAGATTGACTCCAGTATAGAGAGAGGGGGGGGGGGGGGGAGAGAGAGAGGGAGAGAGAGAGAGAGAGAGAGAGAGAGAGAGAGAAAGAGACAGAGAGCTGCTTTAGACAGTTGACAAACCTCCATTTTGTCTGAGAAAAAATAAATATTTGATTTGTGTTGCTGAGCTGACTAAGCTCTCCTCTCTTCACTCTTTCTGATAACAATAATAATGAAGCACTGGCCTTGAACACATAGCATGAATCAACAATGACTGGATTACATGCACTATGCATTGGCACTATGATTATATCTATTACTGTATGTGGCGAACACTATGAAGAACAACTTGTTATTCACACACATTCAGATGTGAAAACAGACAGGAAATAACATAGTTGCTTTGTCAGAGTGTACTTGCTTGTCAAAACATATAATTTTTTTTATCGCGGGTTAAGTGCAAAATGTATGCAGTGTATGAAACATTTAATTGGTATTTTGACACGCAGTCGTACACAGTGCAAAAGCGATGGAAGGGGGAGTTAGCGGGGCATCTGTCAGGTCAGCCAGCCAATCGTAGGAGGCAGGAAGCTACAGTACAGTGAGTAAGAGGCAGCAGACCAAGTTAATGTATTCCAGTTAACAGGACGGTCATCATGGCAGCACTCTTCCTGGCACACGCTCCCATTGAACACCAGTGCAGTGATTCTAAATGTTAAGCACATTGTTTAATAGTCCATTAAGTAAATTGATATTGCTCATTGACTGTTGTCCTTGGCTGCCCACATAGTGTCAGAGAAAAAGACAGAGATATACTCTAGGATAATAGAAGGCTAATAGGGTATGCCATCACTGTGTTTGGTGTTCATGAACAATGTGCCAAATCCTCCCATCTGTCCCCCGCATCCACCTTCCAACAATGTTGAAGTCACAATGAAATGAAAAATGAACAACTTGTTAGCTAATGTTTATATCAAAATGCCATTCCTTTTTTTTATCCTGAAAAACAATTTTTAGGTGCATTTTTAGTGGTTACTTCACGGCGAACTAGTATCTACAATTCCAACCAATATCACAGATTTTTGAACGATTGCCTCGAAAATCCTCTCCCATCATATAAAATCTGCAATTTCACAACTTTCAAAGTGACAACATGGTTCAGCACTTCATTGTTGCAGAAAATCCTGTTTCCTTTTCCTAAGATGCCACGGTTTCGTCCAGGTGTTTGGAATTTATTCATTTATTCATTCATTTTGTGACAACTCAAGCTGATGCACAAAACATTTCATAGTGTATTACATTGTATGCAGTGGGCTTCACTGCCTCTCTCTTTCCATGTTTGTTATGGTCCAACCTGCGCACTTTTGAACAGTTCGCCCCCCCCCCCCCCCCCCCCCGCATGTTACGTCCTGCCCCAATATCCTGCTTCAACCGGAGAATCGTGGAATTACAGAGGCGAGATACCATCGAAATGCCGTTTCCTTGTGACTTCAAAATGTGGTGGAGAGCAGTGTGGTGGAAATCCATTGCACATCTTGTTTTAACAGAACAAAAAGAGCAGTATGATAAGAGGACAATGGGAAAGAATGAAAATAGAAAAGGAATAGAAAACCGAACGAAAAGTCCTTCTACAATCAAAGTCCCACACTACAGAGTCGCATCTACTCTGACGGCTCCGAGGGTTTTCTGAAGCCTCCTTCTTTGTTTAGCAGAGTAAAGATGCTTGGAGAGAACTAAAAAATCATTTCTGCGGCCAGCGCTAGACTGACATCCAATTGAATAAGATCTACTTCCTCTGGAGTCGGAGAACGCATTAGGAATAAAGCTCAGCCGAATGGATGGGTCATACATCATTGAGCATTACTCGTGCTGCGCCGTGACTCTAAAACATAAATTGGATTACCTGTGCACCCACGCGAGTTATCCGATTCGGACAGACACAGACATACACAACGCATAGACATAGGCACACACACACACACACACACATCCATGTGTGCACAAAATGCATGGTGCAAAAAGTGTAAAATGTACAAATTCATAGGCCTTGCTGTGCTTGCAATACATGGATATCACACACAATCCCTGCACTCTTTCTCGCTCTGTCTCTCTCTCTTTAACACACACATACACACACATCCACATGCACACATACGTGCACGCACACACTCGCAAAGTGCAATTTTTGTTCCCTTACAATAAATGCCCACATTATTGTGATGTACAGCAGAGGGCCGCATCATATAAAGGTTGACGTGATGAGATCTCCGTTTGAAGCCGCTGGCCTTGACATGGTGCGAAATCGGATCCTAAAACTGTTTATGGTGTTGTGAACCCAGACGGCAGCCTTCTCCCCCCTGTAAACATTCCATTGGAACCTTGTGATTTACTGGTGAGGGATCGCATAAATCTGAATACTCATCCCTCTAAACCTACCCATGTCTGCGATTTTGAGTTTTTATGAGATTGCACAATAATTGCTTTTTTGTGCATCACAGTCTGCTGGCCAAGGCCCGGTCACAGCATCTTTACTTTGCCTCTTAGATCATCACTGGTGCAGCAGCGTTCAATTATGATTACTAGACTTTATAGCCAGCCGCTAATTGAGCCATTATCGTTATTTGAAACAACACATTTTAGATGGAGCCACACAACCATAGGTCACGCCCAGTGTAAAATAAAAAGCTCTCCGCGTAATCTGAAGGGCTGCAGAGGCCACAAGAGATGTTTAGTTTAATAGTGACTGAAGGTTTTTTTTTTGGAAGTGCACAATAGTATCTGTACTATCAGAATCTGTGCCGATCAAGCTCCCAAGGGCTTGCACTCAGATCTGCAAATGAAGCTGCCCTGATACTTTACTGAGCTTTGGTGCAATAAAATACTTTTCCAGAGGGAGGAAAGATGTCTGCAGTGTGGCGATTCTTTGATCTCAGTGAAGCAAAGTGCCAAGCTAAGGTGTCTGGCAGTATTGAGAGGGGAAGAGCGGCAAAGCATCTCCCTAAAGCCCTCCCTAAAGACAGTCAGAATAATAAAAAAAAATTAAGTGACACGATTCTGCCTTTAAAATTTGTCACTGGAAAAAAATAATTAGATAGGTACAAATATATAGCGTAAACAGGACTTTTGACAATTCAAAACAAAACAATTATATTTTCATTCACTATGGAGCCCACTAGTAATATTCACTTATGTACTTTGTATTACTCAAAAAACAGCAACACGTGTTCATCAATATGGGTTTTATTATGAATTTTTGACCGGAGGGCATTATCTTTTTATTCTGGCTGGCTTGACACTAGTAGGCAAACCAATATGAAAATGCTGAAATGCCACTGTGAAAAATAACATTCTGCTCATTTCTATGATTTATTATTATTATTAGTAGTAGTAGCAGTAGTATTACATCGCCAATCTACTTAATAAAGTCCTTGGTACTTGTATTAGTTCTGAAAAATTGGTATCGGTGCACCTCTAGTTTTTATTCTTAAACACTATACAGTCCATCAATATTGGTAGCAAAAAAAAACTATCCTTCAATACTGAAATAGAGAAAAATACAGAAGAGTTTTTAATAAATGTTGCTATTTTGTCAGCAAAGGTCTTAAGAACTACTGCTTTACTTTTCATCCCAGCAAGTATTTTACAAAAACATTTTTCAAAGAGTGGATCGCATCGCTTATTTTTGAAATTAAACTTTTCAACAGGTCCAGAATCTCATGCACCTTCCCACCCCTTACTGGTTAAAAAGGCCATCTGAAATCTGATGCTGAACAAGTTGACAGCGGCCCACGGTCACAGTAATCCCCCCAGAATGGGATTATCCCCGTGTTGCCACAGTGGGACAGGGTGGGCAGGACACTCCCATCAGCTGTGTGTCTAAGACGGAGCCCACCGACCCCTCTACCACTAATCTCTACGCACAGACACACCTTGACAGCCAGTATATAAACTCTGCCCTATTGGGTTTGAGCATCAGCCCTGGGTGGAACAAGTCATCTCTCCACAGTGACCTCTTCATCAGGAGCATCAGCAAGGGACAATGGACCTCAGAGCAACGACTTCTCTTCTTCTGCTGCTGCTGCTGGGCCTCTCTCAGGCTCACCCCGGCACGGTAAGAGACGGCCTGACATGTCTGGCAAATTATAAATGAAACATTGTCATTTCCAATTTTTTCTATCCATTGCATTGTATTCCATGGAGTTTGAGCACTGTGAAATGAACTGAAGTGGTATGCTTTTCCGTTCTGTCACAGGACCACGGTGGTGAAAACGGTAAGTGTCCACACCTCAGCACACCTATTTGCAGCCTTGTCTTAACTGAAAAGATGAATCAGGTACTGCCATTTGACGTTCTGTTTTGCTGTGAAAACATTGTTGTATGATTTTCTCTTTTGGTTCCATTCTTCAGAGGTCCTGGTGGGCGATCCTCACATGGACATTACCTCAACTATTCTGAAGATGAACAATGGTTAGTATTCAGTGATGTTACTCGTGTTATTACTGCAGAGTTTCGATAGAACAACACATTTATGACAAAGACAAATTCAGATATTTCTTGCTTTGACTTTACTGATGGTTTGCTGACATTTTGATATAGATATTTATGTTCTTTTACCCAACTAGGATCTACCGATTTTCTGCTGGAAGGAGATTTGATGATTCCAAAAACCAGGAGCGCCATGAGATGCTTCAGTAAAACATTTAGCTGTCTGTGGCCAAAGTCTGCCTACGGGAGAGTGGAGATCCCTTTCATTATACATGCAAAATACAGTGGGTTTCTTCATCTAAAGTAAAACATTAATTGAATAAAACACTCTGCATGTTAACATGTCCTTCACATATTTCATTTACGATGTTACTGAAGATGCTCTTTGGTCCTTATCCACTGCAGACACGCTCGAGAGGAATGAGATTTTAAATGCCATGAAGGACTTCCACTCGAAAACCTGCATTCGATTCATTCCACGTGTGAGACAGAGGATATACATAAGCTTTGAACCGAAATATGGGTAAGTCAGAAACTAAGCAATAACGGCACTCTTGCATGTGTGAAATGTGCAAGCGTCAGTAGTAGAATGCTGATAACTGCATCTCAAGTGAGCAGTAAAAATGCTTATCACTAAATACCATGGTGCATCGTGAGGTAAAAAAAAAAAAAAAAACATTGTTAAGTATCAGAACTGGTTGAAAATGTATTAGAAATATTCGCATTTATATATTTTGCTATAACCTACCTACATGCCAGGTGGGTCGGGTTTGCTACACCAGACAATACAATGAGTTCCACAAAGTTTAGGCAACCATAGGACTGTACTTAAAAGTGTTAGTTTTAAGTTGATATACACTACCAGTCAAAAGGACACACCTGATTGAATGCACTATGTTTTTTATTATCATAAAGCCATTTTGATCTAAAGGCTTATGCTTAAATGCTTTAAATTAGTTTTTATGACAAATATAAATAGTGAAGTTGATGCCTATGTATGAATTTCTTTCAAAGCCTTTGCCTTCCCATCAAGGCAAAGGGCGGCTACTTTAAAGAATCTAACATATAAGATAGTTTTGATTTGTTTGGTCACTGCATAATTCCATTTGTGTTATTTCATAGTTTTGATGTTTTTACTATTATTCTAAAATGTGAAAAATAGTAAAAATAAAAAAAAAAATGTGGATGTCCAAACTTTTGACTGGTAGTGTACTTTCCAATGAATGTGAATCTGAATTGGCCTGCTGCAGTAAACCACACCCATTTAGTACTCCATGCAGGTTAAAGCTACAATATGCAATTCTTTGCCTTGAGGCAGGAAGTGTATTGTATTGTCCCGCCCTAATCCCTCTCAGTTGGTCAAATTCACGCACCCACACTTGTCACTCATCTCTATGAGCCATATATTTGAAACGCCATCTAGCCTGAGGCTGAGGTAACCGGCATCTGTAAAGCCCACAACAGGAGTTTAAGAAGCAAAAACATCTCAAACATCAATGAAAGGCCAATTTCAGGCAAACGGGGGTGTTTAATGTCAAAATAGTTGCATATTGTAGCTTTGAAACACTATTCTACTAACACTATTCTCTTTCTGTCTTTCTGCCTGCCTCTCTCTCTCTCTCTCTCTCTCTCTCTCTGTGTTCTCAGGTGTTTCTCTTCTCTGGGTCGCATCGGAGACAAGCAGGTGGTGTCACTGTCGAGGTTCGGCTGCGTACGCCACGGCATCATCCAGCATGAGCTGCTGCACGCTCTGGGCTTCTATCACGAACACACTCGGAGCGACCGCGACAGATACGTCAGGATCAACTGGCAATACATCAAAGACTGTAAGAATCTCACACCATTGTTTGTTCAACGCCTAAGAAAAGCGTCTGTTTTCACGGGTGAAAAGACGATTGACTGATTTAGTCTATTAACATGGGAAGCACACACTGACACATCTGATTTTTGCCTCCTCAGATTACGTCCACAACTTCAAGACGAAAGACACTAACAATCTCAACACTCCATATGACTACTCCTCTATACTGCATTATGGAAGGTAAGGTAGAAAAAGAGCTTACACAAAAGCCAAAAATAATGTATTTCCTAAATCTAAATTCACATAAGCTATTTCTACTACTCAACCGAATCTGCAGAACCGCCTTCTCCAGTGAGTTCGGAAAGGACACCATAACTCCCATCCCTGACCCCTCTGTTGCCATTGGCCAGAGGAACGGCATGTCCGACATCGACATTCGCAGGATCAACACGCTCTACAAATGCTGTAAGTACATCCCATGTGGCTCCAAGGATACTATGAATTGATTCTAATATCATGCTTAAGTACTCCAAGGAACCATTTGGACTTCATGAATCATTTGTCTTTTGTCATTTGCCTAAGAATGCCTATCTATAGTATTCTGTGAATGAAGGTATTATTGCCAAGTTTTGATTCACACAGACAGAAGTTGCCCTATACAGTATGTTTATCTGCCAAAGCATGAATTTAAGTGTTAATGCGCTGGCTGGTAATACTGTTTGAAATTATTTGTAGCTAAAATAGTTGCCCTCAGTGCTCATTGTGACACTGTAAATACGGTTAATAACAAAATTATTTTTGGTCTCTCTACAGAAACAGGAGCCAACAAAGCCCACCATGGATGAATGGATGACACTGATGCAGATGCCACCCCCCAAAAAATACATTTTCTGTTTGTCTTCTATTATTAAGAAAGATATTGTGTGTTGTAGTGTTGTATCAGTAAAATTGCATCTAAAATAATAATAAAAATAAACGTTAACATTATTACTCAAGTTGCTGTTGTTTGACTTTCAGTAAAATCCTCAATGTGGAAAACCAAAGAAAACGTAGGGAAAAGACAAAGAAATGAATTTAATTAGAGATGTGAAAGACTGAAGGGCAAAAGTGTGGCAATATCTTCATAATTGAGTTCACTTCTATATTGGTTCAAAATAATTAAGATGGGGATTTGTACACTGTTGAGAAATACATTGTTTTACTAGAGCAAATCAGTACAGCCTTATCCCCAGTAAGCCGAACTTCGGAGGGCCGCGTCTCTCTGGAGAGGCTCGGATGTGGGTAGGACACTAAATAAACCCCCTCTCCCTCACTACTCCCTAACCCTGCAGACAAATTAGTTTATTCCATTGGCCACATCCCACACTCTCTGGTGTGTTTTTTTCCACCCTTTGAAATCCTACGCAAAGCTATTCTTCTGTATACACCCCATTGAGTCATTCACTGTGTTCTCCAGAGAGAGGGAGAGAGGGAGACATATGGGGTGAGAAAGGAACAGTGGGAGGTTTCAGGGTGAGATAAGGGAAGAGAACGCCTAGGAGATAGAACAGATCCTTATTAATAAGCAAATTTCCCTCCCCCCATGATGTATGAATGCACCAAGAGTCATGACAGCCTTGCATGTATTTCTCCAGTGCTCTGGCTTAAATTGCAGCTAAAGAGGCTGTGGCACAAGAGAAAGCCAGTGAATCTGTATAGTTCAACTGGACACAGGGCCTTTAATGTTTCATAAAGTAGTTTCAGTTCATATCAATCGTTCTGCCCATGCAATATTTAATATCTACTTGTTTATTGAAATATTTAACGCGCCAGCTCTGTTCATGCTCCAAGAGGCTCCAAGAGACTTTCGCTCTGCTATAAATTAAAGTATTTCTGCAAATCATGATTAAAATGAGATTATCTGTGAGCCAAAGGTCCCATGACTGGAGTACAAACAGGCCACCACTGGAACGCACTGAGGCTCAAAATCATTGAACATGCCATCAAACTGGCATCTATTTAATCTATTTCTAGAGAGTCATCAGTTCTCTGAACTGCTAGGCTGACATAAACTGAAATGGAATATTTTACCTTGGCATCATCTTTCACATGACTACTCACAAGTGGCAGGTGAGATATGCCTCCACTGGTTTCCATGTGATTGAAGCCTATGGAATACATGAAAGCGTAAAATGGAAGTCTCATCTATTACCTAACATTTAGCATTACTGGCTCGTATTTAACAGCTTTAAAGCATTGTCTGTAGACTCCTGCAGATGCTCTTTGACCGTACTTTAAAGGGCAGCGTATATGACCAGCAGGGTCTCCCGTAGGATGTCTGTTCTAATGAGAGCGGGCTGAGCGGAGCCAAATGCAGTCTGATCTGTGATGTCACTGGTAATAAGCTGGCAGGCCATAACCGCTGGCTGGCTGAGCGGCTCTTACCACCACGTTATTAACACAGATCAGTGTACCTGCCTCTCTTCAAACACGATAAGCTTCAACACACAGCTTTCCTCAGTTCACTGCGTGAGCTGCCTAATACCCACCAATAGGAAATTAAAATGTTCTCTCTGACTGGCGCGAACATCTTAGCCAGTTCAACCCTAGAGACAGTTTCAGAGTGTTCTGTGAACAAGGTAGTTTTTTGACCTTCCCAGAAACAAATCCCCTAGTTTAGTGAAATATACAAAAACCAGTCTGCTTCTCTGCCCATTGCACTAGTTGGCATCCTTACTTGAAATGTGTGGCAAACTGTCTGTGTAATAAGCCGAATAAATGAAATAAGCTTCCTCCTGAACAGAATTAAATTGCTTGGTAACACAGGAGCTAAAAAGCAACAGAGAGAGTTGTTGTGCAGATCATTTGATATTACAATCCGTGGCGTGCGTCTGCTTTCACAGCCTGTTCGAGGTCACAATCAAGTCAGCCGTTAAGTGCCCCTTTTGAGCGAGACCAAAGACGGGGTCACAAAAACAAGTAAATTTAGTTAAGAATGCAATCAAAAGAAATAACAGATTGGAATACAAATTCTGAGAGTCTTTGTTGTTGCCCTGCAGGACCGACTGGAAACGATTAGCTGGCTGGGAGATCGAAGGAAGGCAAACTCTAACATGTGCTATTGTTGAAGCTTTCATGAAGTTTCACTTAGCTTCTCTTCTCCAGATCTGAGGAGCCTTATTCTAACTTCTAAGACGTCTGAACCTAGAATAGCACACTGACACGTTACTGTCTGTTGTCATTGGATCTTCAAATCTCATACATATTTCATGCATTGTGTTCCCTGACACTATGATTGGGGCTGACATTACTTTGAATCAAAAAGAGGACATTTTAGAAGACGGCATGGTGCGATGGGGTGATATGAAGCGAGGGATCCTGACAAAAGAAAGCAAGGGGAAATGAGGGGAAGTGAGCTCCACCGTCGCAGGGCAGCTATAGGCCGATGTTTTCTTTACCAGGCTGTGTGACATTTCTATACAATACCCGTCTGTCTGCCTCAAAGAGAAATGATATGTTTAAAAAAAAGCCTTTGTAAATGTGTAAATCAAATGGAGGCATTAGTCTGCAATCCCTCTGAGCTGTATTCTCAGAGCTGCACCACGTCTCTGTTTGTCAGCGCTGAGGAATTGCAGCTGTCGAAAATGATGCGGTCCCATTAGTGACGGAATCCAAGCTGAGACGGAGCCAGACAGAAAGCCGTTGTGGGGACAAGATGATAACAAGGTACTCATTGGAGATGTGAGGGATGGTGTTTGTGTCTCACTCTCTGTGCGTCTGATGAGAAGGGAGAGAGAGAGAGAGAGAGAGAGAGAGAGAGAGAAGGAGATGGAGGGGTTAAGATAAAGAGAGAGACAGCGAAGGCGTGGGGAATGAGAAGAGAGGGAATGGGTAAGGAAGAAAAAGGATGGGAGAGATAAGGAGAGACAAATAGAGAGAGGAACAATGAGATTGGGGAGTAAGAAAGACTGAGTGGGACAGTAATCAGGGGAAAGGAACAGAGAAATACGAGAACGAAAGCTGTGAGTAAAGTGAATGAGCGAACCAGAGAGAGAGCGAGAGAGAGAGAGAGAGAGAGAGAGAGGAAGACAAAGAGGCCCAAGTGCAACATCCTGTGCCCTGGGAGATTGGCAGGTTTATTCACAGGGATTTAGTGAACTCCCCTCCCTGAGATCATTCCTCCTCTGAGCTAAGCTGCCTGCACCATAGCAGGAGAGCTGAGGGTCAAAAAGGTGCACTTTCCTACCAAAACCACCTCTGCCTCCACACCAGCTGAGCAGTGGCTCCCTCACCACTGTCCTGCCTCAGTTAACTGTCATAGATAAGAATGGCGTGACGTTTCAAATGGGCCACGCCCACAAAGTGCGGTACAAGTGATACGGCCCGCTCTGTTTCTATGGGCAAAACAAAAAAAAAATCAACATTTTCTGTGGTTGCTTTTTCTGTGTTCTGATAATTTATGTGAAATGTATATGGTGTAAACAATTTGTTGTTCCCTTTCCCGGTTATCAAAAAAACTCACAAAATGCTAACAAGCTAGCAAACCTCCATGCGAACTTCCTTTCAAGAGAGGAGGCATTTTGAGACTTCAAGAAACAAAAAATGTAATATGCAGGCGTGGCCTTTTTGCCGCATCATCTCCATTCTTATCTATAAAGGCGCTATTTTTAAAAGACAATTAACATCCAGTTACACAAAAATTCTTGCATGCTTTCACTGTTTTGAGTGTAACCATATACTGTAGGTATGTAGATCAACATGAAAGGTTGCAGCAAATAATAGCATGTGGTGTGTGTGCGATTGTGTGTGTGTGTTTAGAAGGGCATGTTCACTGTGAGATCGCTCAAGGCTGAAAGCAAGTCAGTGTATTTATATACGTGTGCATGCGTGCTCGTGTGCATGCATGTGTGTGTCGGTGTATCTATGTGTGTATGGGCATGCATCGCAAAGGTGGGATTGCATAATTGCCGCTATAGCGATATAATTACAACCTTGCAATGTGACAATTATATGTGGCAATTATACAGGTTGTATGTGTCTGAATTTTCTGAGCAGTGGAGTGAGATGAAAGTGACAGCTCGTATGACAGCTTCCAATCCCCACAAAGTCTTCCAGGGCCATTTATTCTACGCTATATTAGTAGCACCTTGCTTACTTCATAGGCGGGCTGCCTAGTCTGTTTCAGCTAATTATCATGATATTAGGCTGAATCCCACTCTCTTTGTCCTTGGTGGACTTGCCAGTATACTCAGGTGGATTGTGATCGCCCAACAGCTGTTGCTGATTTTCAGTTTATTATACGCTCTCCACTTTTGTGAATGTGCTTAATTAAGTTTTTGGTGATAGCTCCCAAATCACTTTTAAGCCGATAAATTGGAACGTCATTTGCAATCAAACTACGGTATAATCATAGCACGGTAGTATCAGAAGTGCAGATGAAAAATAGAATGAAATGGCCAAATAGATGATGATGAGATGACTAAATGAATGATGAAGCAATTCCCAACAGCATTAGGGATTCCCAAAGGTAGGACATTTACTTTTTGTAAGTGTTGAACACAATAAATAAGCATTCAGAATTCCAGCGCTCCCAGACACAGCCAATAAGGGGAAATTATGTTCTTTTTTTAACCTAAATGTTTCTTTTTTCTTTGTTTACAACATAATGTTCCTAGGAGGACACATTGTCCCTGCAGAGATGTGTTGCACATTTAAGATATTTTTAACTTAGTATACTCGTATATTGCCCAATTAAGGGCGTAATTAATTCAGCAGCATTACGCTTCCAGGAAAATTTGAAAGATAACGCATATGACAAACAAACAGCCAGGATCAAGCTCCTTACATAAGAGGCTGAACCAGCAAAAACAAAGCAGAAAGGTCAAAAGTCTTTGGTTGTGCTTTGAAAATGTCATTTCTATGAAATTCACTTTGATGCCATGTTTGTCAGCTCTGCTCTGTGCTGTTTGTGTTTCCCTACATATCCTCTTGACCCAAATGTACTTCCATCATCTTGCTGCAGACAATCGGAAAATGTAATTTCTTCCTGTTGAATGAATGGGTTGGAGAGCACACAAATGTCTGCTCGGGCGATGTATGTCTCTATCTTGGAGCAAAGCACATTCTGTCCGCAAGGACATGCTAAATCAACAGAAAGGTCAAGCAGTCTGCAGTTTGGACAGAGGGAAGCCTTTAAGGACTCAAGGCTGCTGCTGCTGCAACATGTGCTGAAAAAGGAAGATGGTGGTAGTAGTAAAGATGGGCATTACTACAGTGCATAGCCTCATTCGCCATTTGTTCGGTTGACCAGTTCTGAATATGACTGCTTTTATCATTTCTTCAAGCGTGTGTGTGGGTGTGTGTTTTGTGCCTGTGCATGCCAGTAAGAGTTTGCATGTGTGTTAGTGTAAGAGCTTCTTCACTCCTTTCAACAGTGAAGATATTAGCTGGAAGCAGTTGTATGCTCCTTTTTCTTTTCTTTTCTTTTCTTGAACCACCTTCAACTGGCAAGTTCTGATGTAAATAAATTACTGGAACATTTTACAGCGGTAGGAGTTCAATTTCAAGAGAAGCACTCATAATTCTGTTTTTGTATTGTATTCTCCTCATCCTGAAACTTTGGAAATTATAGCACCACTCACTAAAGGTACTTAAGTGGGTTTACAGGTTGGTTTTTTTGACAATATTAAGCACATTATCAACTGATTTGCAGTACCAAAGGCATGTTTTTCTGAGCAGCTTCTTCCTGAGTGTCTCTTTTCCTCAGGTAGTTGTTATATATGGAGTGAGCAGTCTTCCACGCCATTAAGTACAAAAAACTAACTGAAATACATTTTTTCCTTCCCATAACTAACTTGACATGTTGTGTGCCAGCATGATACCTCATGCGATGAGAGGGTCATTAGAGCATGAAATTGAGCAACATTACATCGCCCTGTGTATGATGTTGGCGAGAGAGAGAGAGAGAGAGAGAGAGAGAGAAAGAAAGAAAGCAAGAAAGAAAGAAGAAACAAACAAACAAACAAAGATAAAGAAGACAGCATGTTGTCTGTGTGCGAGTGCATGTGTATATTACGCAGATTAACTGCTAAGACCTTGCTGGCTGTGAGCAAAACCTTTCACTACCACTCACAGTTCTCCTTTATCACTGGCTTTTAACTGTAAAAAAAAATCTGCGATCAGTTTAAATACCGTCTATTGCTTCTTCCTCCTCCCGCCATTCATTCACTCTAGCTGCAGTTATTCATGTTCTTCCACTCAATGGTTTCACTCTACCAACCACTTGAGGTTTCTGTGCGCTCTCATCAGTCAAATAAGAGTAGCTTCTCATGTTTGGTTCTTTTGCCACAATTTGGCAAAACTCAAACTTCCATGGCACCCATGCTTCCAATTATTCAGTTACAGCCAGGCACATCAAATTATTCAATTCTTGAAAATGTGACATATAAAGCCTACTATCAAAAAGCACACCTGTGTTCATTACACAACGCACTATTGCACTATGAGGTTGGGTTACTTTTAAAATGCAATACATTGCAGATTAGTAATTACTTGCTTAAAATTATTAAAGTACTCAGCATTGTAAACCATGAAATACACAGACTCAATCATCACAAACTGATTACTTTCAGTTACGTTTGGATTATGCTGTGTGCAAATTCATAAAATATGCAGTTAAGCAAACATTTGAATAGAATCCTCTGCAGCCATTATCAACCATTTTTAAGATGTGCAAACCCTCAGTATCTCTGATCATTAACTCTGATCACATTCATACCTCTGATCTCACAATCTGTCGTTTTCCCTTCAAACGTGTTACTGAGTAATCTATCAGAAAAATCTGTTTTTCAAAAGTATGGCTGTGTTTTTAAAGGAACTGTACATGATTACAGTTACCAAAATAGTGTGCAATTGTGTCAGATGTATTCCTTTATACCCCAGCCTTGTTTAACAATCACAGTTTTGTAAGAGATTTAAAAAGGCCATTTGAATTGTACAATAGCCGATCTTAAAGTGCAATCGATAACAGCATAGAAAAGGTAGACGTATGAAACCTTCTCTCTGCCAGGCTAATAGCTACATCCGCAAGCATAGCAACAGTATCCAAGGCTTGAATGAGATCTATGCCACAACCATTGACAGCCCTTTCAATCTGGAGATAAAGGCAAATGTACAGTATATAATAACATGTTGGTGTGGGGGCCGTATCTGACCCAAACTGCGTAATAAACTTCCACCCTGACATATACTGCACTTCGAAGTCTAACATACTGCGGAGTAAAAACTGCAACATTTTGGAGGTGGTTGTGTGTGTGGGGTATAGTAAGGTAATAAAAAACAGTGTTGCTCCATGGAGTGTAAAATGGGAGGGTTTGGCAGTGAGCAGGAGGGGAGGACAGCAGGGGAGAGGAGAGGGAGTGTGGGTCGCTGGGGTAATTTAGCTCTGATCGCGGAGCACCATCGTGAAGCCCGGGGAGGGAAGCCCATGCATCACACTGTAACTCTGTCCGGAGTGCACTCTTATGATTGATCACCTCACACCCCGCTTTAATTTAAAGTCAATGGCATCTATAGATACCTGTCAGAGCGGAGCAGCCTGTAATGTCTCCTCACAGCCCAGAAGCCTCAGCTCTCCTCCTCAGGAGCCGCCAAACACCAAGCAGCGCTTTAGCGGCCGGATCGGTCCGGGAACAAAAGGAAGAGAAAGAGAGCGAGCCCTGGCAATCGCTCACCCAGCTGTTTTACTTCTGACAGCTGTGACAGAAAGTGTAAGGTGTTCACCGGTGATTTGTTCCAAAGACGGATCGCAACAGGTGACGCCCTGCTGCTTATGTTGAATGAGAGCCTCCAGTGTACAACACAGTGGATATAAGCATAAAAAAAGAAAATACGATTTCTAGTCTAAGATCTACAATTTAGAATAACATTGTTGTAAATTAGAAGTCTGTGTTATTCTTTGCAGGATGGAGACCTTCCTGGCCACAGCATTAACTTGATAAAACCAAGGTTAGCTCAACGTGTTATGAGAAATGAGAAATGAGATGGCTCTACTCTTGTAAATTTTTGTCCCATTTAGCTGTCTCAGAGTAAAATCTCTCTTTCTGTTCCTTACCTTTTACATAAATCTAAATATCAGGGGTAGAGGCACGAAGGGATACAGAGGTATTACAGATGAAAAATGACATAAATGTAAAATAGTTCCCTCAATGTGCCTGGCAAGTCTACACCTTTTTGTATTAGAGATGACAGCAGGCCTCACAGGGACTTAAGATCACACCCTTGAAACGATTCATATCTTTCAGCAATTACATTTTATTTTTGGCGAAGAACTAGGGGACCATCTAAATCAACGGAATAAGGACAGGAGGTGATACGGAATTAATTGGGTGCCAAATTACATCCTTTGATTCATGATTACGAAATCTAATGTGTCATTTTCAGTTGTTTCCTATTTAATGATGTCAAAATCAGGTGTCGCTCTCATGTTGTACTAAAATAATAAAAGATTATAAAAGATTATGGCAGCTGTAAATGAGATGATCCTATTCGCTGCCATATGAAATGTTGGATTACTGTTTAATAAATATCCTGATGTCAAACGGCCCGTGTCATATAGATGGTACAAGAGCGACCTGCAAGTTCCACCACCCGGTAAACTCTGCACCCGTCCCAGACCCCGCTCCAATTCCCCTCCTCCTATAAACAGACCTTGGCCTGGCTTGTGGCTCTCTAGTATCGCTGAGTATCATTAAAGCACACCCCCGGGGTCCCTGCTGGCAAAACCATATTCTGATTCCTTCTCCTTGACCTCCACTCTTGCATCCACTCATTTATAATGCAAGATCTTGAACCGCAGGGCAGGACAAGCACCTATGGGCCTCAGGATGCAATGCAAGCAGGTTGGAGCAGGAAAGCTATGGATATTTTAGATCCCTTTAGGTTAAAGGTCTAGGGGCATACACATACACATACGTGCAGTGCACATTTACATGCACACACACACACGCACGCACACACACTTGGGACATTTACATGGTCCTGATGTAGAGGATTTGTGGAAGTTACCGTGAGCTCAGTTTATTTCCCAGCAGAAAAAATAAGAGAACTGTGGAGACTGTGTGTGTGCCTACATATATGCGTGTGTGTGTGTGCATCTATCTGTGTATGCATATGTACACAGGCACATTGAGCTATCTTCCCAGTGCAGTTTCTCTCTTTTAGTTTCATTAAATCACTTTCCTCTTTGCCCTCAGTCCTTGTTAGAGACCCACAGGTGGAACGACTGCTGGTCGGCCTGGTGCCACTTCCAGCAGACTGTCTGGCTCTGCATTAAAACTGTTATATGCACCCAGAAATGCATGACCCACCAAGCCTGGCCTTCATTAAAGTTACTCTTAAAAGCCCACTTTGACAAACTTGTTTTCTAATTTAATTGAGTGTCTTTTATCCAGATTCGGATTTTATTTAATTACATTACTGAACATTATAGAACGTTTTTACATCCTCTGTTATAACAATTCATGTTACTATGATCTCATTATTATTATTAGTAGAAGTAGTAGTAGTAGTAATAGTAGTAGAGGTAGTAGTATTGTTGTTGACATTATTACATTGTTAAGAGTATTATTAACAACAACAGTAAAACCCTGTCTAGAACAGTATATCCATGGTTGAATTTCATAGGTCACTGTGTACTTGCATCCATAACAACTTGTCTAATCCCTGAAGATGCTGAGAGATAAAAATCCATCTTCACAGTTGGAGGAAGTTACAGTAATAGGAACCAATATGTCACCACCAAGTTCAACCTAATCCTTAACAATGCAAGGCTGCTGCTTGGCTATTTCATCCTGTGACATACCCATAAATCCAACAGCAAGTCCTATTTGCACAAGGAGAAAAGTGCAGTCTCACAGAGAGGAAAAAAAAAAACCTCCTTTGTGTTCAGCGCACGGAAGGCCATCATATGGCAGCCCGAGCAGACTAAAAGACGAAAAGACAATACACACACTGGGGGGGAGGAGCATATGTCCACTTTGTTCATTTCACGCACAGTAAACTGTGTCTGATTGTACCATGCCACTCTGTTCATCTGCTGGCCTAAATCTGTGTGTGTGTGTGTGTGTGTGTGTAGGTGTGTGTGTGTGTGTGTGTGTGTGTGTGTGTGTGTGTATGTGTGCCTGTACATGTGCACGTGCACCGCGTGTAGGCATGCGTGTATCAGCCAAGCACCCCAGAATCGCATTTTTGGACACACTCCATTTCACACTGTAAGTGAGATAAGTGCCTTTGCCCTGATCATTCATCCAGAAAACACAGAGGGAGTAAATCAATGTCCAGTCATAAAAACCCAAGAGGTCAAAGGGGAGGTCTGGTCTCGCACAGTTTTAGTCAAAGTACATAATTCGCAGCCAAAGCCCAGCACTTAGCAGCCAACAGACACATCAGGCAAAGTCAACAGATTATGCATATTCACTAAACAGCATTAATACGTTGCACATGTACCCAAATTGAAACTATTTGTCTCACCTGCTAAATTTGCCATGAATTTTAAATATATTGGGAAGTGAATATCACAATACACACATCATGTTACATTCACCTGAAAACTATGATGTCCACAATTTTCTTGAAATGTTCTCAAAATGGTTTTATGGATTCTGAATGGGTGGAGCTTATGGAGATGTGGTGATGTAAGTATGCATTGACTTCCAATCAGCCAGATCTGCATCAACTGAATATATGTTCTTTCAATTGCTTGAATTTCACCCAACCATACTATGTTTGCATCATTTGAATGGGAGGGCTGGACTATCTGCCACACTTGCCACACTCAGTGAATCCCAGTGTTTTAATTTGGTCTACTGAAAGAAAATGCCCAATAATTTAGTAATTTTTCAACAAAAAAACATTGATTCTATCTAGAGAAACTGAGGTGAAGCTAAAACAGATTAATAAAATCTGACTTTCCAATGCCGTTAAATGCAGTTTGTGCATCTTTTGTGTGCAACACATGAACCAATAAATTAAAACTTAACTTTGCAATGAGAGGTTTTCTAACGACGTTGTCAACAAAATAGGCATTCATTGTTACAGTGCATTGTGCCCCATCACATATCCTGCTGTGACGTACAAAGACATAAAGCACAACCATGGTAACCCCTCTCAACCATGGCCCAGCCACCGTGAGCATAAACCGTTCTCATCGCTACCGTGAGCATGAACCATTCCAGCAAACAGCACATTCTTCAGCCTGTCCTTACATCCTCTGCGAGAGGATTCACATTAGCTTCGTTTGCAGATCATGAAGGGTTTTATTGCCTTGTGCATTACAGTTTATCACCAGACGCAGAAGTAAATGTGTGCCCATTTGCATGTACATTACATGTTGAGCTTGAGAGAACCCAAAAGACCAGTTTCCTGCTCTGTATTTAACAGCCCACTCCATGCCACGGGCAGCACGGAGCTTCTCTAATGGTGCTTAGTCAAAGTAGGCATCCCTGAAATGTGAAAATCAATCATGGATGACAGCTCATTTGGGCTATCTACCAGGGGGAGGCAGAGTAAGGGGATAAAAGGGTAGAAATTCCAATTACACAGTCGACGCCCATTTGCTCCATGGATATGTGTAACCTCTGGCTGATGTTGTTGACGCCTCCATCCAGTCTCATAATGAGTGTGCTGTGGGCATACCTCATTCACTGGAGTTAGATCATCAGAAGGATGAACTCAGCATTACATTGTAAAGAAAATTCAGGTGCTATAATGGAGTAGTCAGAGGATGAATGATGACATCCTGCCTGTTGGTACACAGAGACAAGTATATATCATGGCATAGCTGAGACAGGGAAATTATCCCGTGTAGCCAATTGAACCTGGCTACCTTTAGCTGATTAGAATAACTACACAACACCATACTATAGGGATGGGACAATATAACGAAATGCAATACATTACAATGCAATGTGACAATACATATCATGGGGCAGAAAAATAAATTGCGATGTTAGCTCCATTTTATTCTGCTGTAGTAATCACAAATGACAATTTCAATTCACAATTTCACACGCTGTCCATTGAAATAACAGTATAGGCCTATTATTTGCACTTTGTAATGACATTTTTAAATTGTTGTTTACAGCAAGCCAGTGACATTGCTAGAAAGATTTGTGGTTCAGAAATAAACATAATTCTGCACAGTCAGACTTTGTTGTCATTGAACTTTTACTTTTTTTTACATCTTATCGAATCGTGAACACAATATCGCGTATTGAATCATATCGTGAGACAAGCATATCGTCTCCTACCGTCTCATATATACACCGGCTCATACCTGTCTAAAGCAATATACTGTATATATATACAGTATATATATATATATATTATGACAGTACACAGTGCTTGTGACAAAAGCTCAACATAAAACGCCAACAAATCAAAAGATAAGATCACCATGCCCCAGACTGACAGCAGCTTACATGACCCATTTAACCTTCTTGCAAGCCATGCAGACCACACAATCTGTTCATTGGCCTTCCTGTCACCCTTGGACTGAGCACCGCAGCGGACCGCCATTGAGTCAAACTGCTCAAAACTAATATAATTTTGTCTGGGCAATCTAATAAAACACAAGAGTCGTTTTCTCCCTTTCTCTCCGTCTCTCCCCCCTCTCCCTCCATATATCCTGGCGGAACCGTTATGATTTATAAGAGATGTGGTGGCGGCTCTCAGTATGCGATGAGCGAAAGGCACCTTGGGGAATTTTATGATCCATGACGAAGCGTCCAGGATCATTTTGGATGTATGCATGTGTCACTGCATATTAATAATGGGCTCTGTCTCATGCGAGCGCCGGCACACCTTCAAAGGAGATAATTTAATCTTCTCCCTGCTGAGCCCCCCTCTCCTCTTGACGCTTGCTAATACTTTCCTCAGAATCTCAGTCAAAGGAGCCATCGCTTACATTGTGCACCTTGGCTTTGGGATAATAAAGAGAAGAAACAGGAAATGATAGAGGAAGTAAAGCCAACCAGGAGGAGGAAATAAGCCACAGATTCAGAACACCACTGAGGAAGATAAACACAGAGTTGAGGGTGTATATCTCTTCTTCTCTTTACATATGTAAATTGAGTGGTCATATGATGTTACCGAGGGGGTGGTTGTTGAGGAAATCGACTTGTTACCTTTCTGGGGTTATCTAACCACTGTAGAGAAATGTGCGAAGCCAGTAAAAAAAATTCCTCATTAAAAATTACCGTCCTGCAGTGCTTTTTTTCTCTTGTCCCCGTTCTTGCACTGTAAGCCTGCAAACAAGCAAGAGAACAAGGCAGGGTGCTCTTTAGTGAGCTACATGTGCCCTTCATCTCACATAACGATTCCATTCTCTTTCAAGAGCCGGCGTCCCGCAGCGAAGCCGTCAAATGAGAGGAGCGCCGCCGGATCCTGGACTTGTTTACGGGACACCATGGTGGGCAGTGTCAATGCTAACGCTGGTACACAATATTCACTCACTGCACAGTATACCAAGCGTCCAGGCTCCATAAAGCTCAATCGCAAAACATCATGTTGATCATGAATAAGGCCAGGTAATACAATAATTGCATATAAAAAAGTTGATATGAAATAACATTAAATATCCTCTCGTTTTACAGTCATAAACAGTGCGGTGGAGGCAGAGGACCGGTTAACCTCTGTCCGGGGGGAGTTGTTTCCACTGAAACACCCCGTAAAAGACCTTCCATTATGTAAATAGATTCACCAACAGATTCCCCATATACCAATAAATCATTTACAGCACACAGCAGCCACATATTACCACGCATGATGACATGCTGTTGTTAATATTACTCCAATGTTGATGTCAGGCGATGATGTAAGTGCATTAACGCAAAGACTCATAAAACTATAAAAGGAACCATTAATAGTTCTTCTATGTGGTGAGACAGTATTCATCCAGAAAAGCAGCATATTCATAGTCGAATAGCTAAATACCACATGCCACAGAATTACCCTTGTTAAAGCTGGGTCACATGCATTCGAATGCAAGAGGCTGCAATAAAGGCTTGACAGGGCATAACATAAATGTCAAGTCTCGTGATCTAGATGGGTCTTTATTAACCGTAAGCCTAGAAATTTAAATAAAGTAAATAATATATGCATTTCAACAGATTGTGCCAATAATTGTGATAATTACCTTCTGTCTTTCCTTGAATATTAGTGAATAAAACAGTTCTAAACAACTACTTACTAACAGCTATTCACTTTTTCCGAGTTGAGAACATGGTTCATTAATTTTCTTCTTTATCTTTTACAGCCTTTCTGGTTCATCTTTAAAGAGGGTGCCAATATGTCTAGGGGGCATTGTATATCTGAGAACAGCAGCACTCAAAACAAATGTGAGAAACAAAAAAGGGAGCATTATATGTTAAGGATTTCTGGCAAAAGCGTCTGCATTGCATTGTGGCAGCTTGGATTACAAGGCCAAAACAAGCTGAGAAAATTATGAAAAAAGCTTTGCAAATATTAGACAAAGGCTTACACGCAGCCTCCCATAAAACCTCACTATAATTATGAATAGAGGCAGTAATCTACATATATTCAATGAGGCCTGAGAAAAAGAATATACTGCTGCAAATCTGATGAATCTTAACCCTCTGTGGGAGAATTGCCTAATGGAGTGTGTGTTGGAGCCAGCGTCCCATGCCCTCTATCAGCCAGGGTGTCACTACGATGCAGGACAGGTGGGGGGGCAAGAGTTCATTGATGGATCTTGTTTGACACACCACCTATTTTTTGTGTTGTTTTTTTTTCCTTCTTGTGGGCGAGTGTGGGGACTGCGGAGCGTCAGTTGTCAACACAATACACAGAGGTACAGTCAGAGCCCGGGTGTACTGGGGATTCCCTGTCACAACGTGAGGTCCTGGGCTACAGAGGGGACGAGCCTCTTCGGTTTCCAGCGCTGTACACAAATTAATAAATTAATCAACCATACAAAATTAACTACTTTCTTTCCTTCAAACGCAGTAGAAAACCCAGATTGTGTCCTGAATAACCATACAGGGAAATGGGAATATGGAAAGTTCTTCACTTGTAAATGAAGCATGGCATGGCGTCCAATGTCAAAAGAGAAAATAACTCTCAAAGACTTCCTGGAATTGTAAAGACAGAACAATTGATAAATAGCTTCATGTGGCAGACGATATCAGGGGGCTGCTGGTATTTGATGGTGCAAGGTTTCTATTAGCAAGCCGTGCGTTACTTGTGACAGTGCTCACTATTGCTCCAGCGTAACTGTGTGTGACCACGCCATTTGATGTCATGAGTGGACGAGTTTTGACATATTATGTCATCAAACAGGGCATGAGTGAGCCATGCTGTGGTTCCCCTGAGTTTGGCGCTTTAATGACATTATCATCAAGACTGCCTGCCATTTCCTGTGTAGCAAATAACCCCATAACATACACAAGCCACATAATGGCAAAATAAATGGGTCACAGGCCTTCTCTCCCTTGTTTTCCACACATTTGTATGTATATGACCCCATTTACACTTAACATTTCATGCAATTTGTATCCAGATTGTATCCGGATGCAATTTATCCACATTACATTTACATTTTTTATCAAAAATAATGTCTTCGGCAGCCGGGTAGAAATCCGATTGCGCTTTCCCTCGCAATATGCAAATTCGTCTTCCTGAATGTAGACCTACTTTTTAACCATCCTTCCTGTGTATTAGCTAACTCAAAGATGTCCGCAACGGTTTAATTTGTACTCCAGCCGTGAGTCTCATCCATATCCAACTGATGGGTTTTCGCCTGTAGCCTGACAGTGTTTGCTTCCTCAGCTCCACTCAGATCAAAACAAATCTGCGCACTATTTCTCTTTTCTGGTTACACTGGGGATGGAATATTTTGGGAGGAGTACAGAGATTACATATGTGGCTTGGAGAAACATTTCCATTTACACTTGGCCAACTTGCGGCCACAATGCGTCTCAAACCACCTCCCGAGGTGGTTTACACAATCGGCTTTTAATCTGTCCCCAATGCGTCTTGGGCCATTTACGCCTCGATTTTTATGTGGGTAAGTGCGATCAGATTGCTATCCGAACACTCAATACGTATTTTAATGCCAGGTGTAAATGGGGTCCAAGTGTGCAGGTGGGTGTGTGAGAGAGAGAAGGGGGGTGAAAGAAAGAAACACGAAGCAAATCCAGACAAGTGTAGGCATGCATGTGTGAGAGTTCCTATGTATGTGTGAATGAAGTGCACGGTTCAGAGGCGTTCACTCACAGCCCTCTCAGTAAACCATGTCCATCTGTTTGTGGCAATGACCAAATCCCCTGCTGTCTTTAAGGTTTCTTTTTCTCACCACACTCTCACCTCCCCTCAAGTGCGTGGATGAGGTGAGAGGGAGAAAGCCCAAGCTGTCATCACAGCTTAGATCAGTGCCCTTCCTCCTCCCCCGCTGCCTCCAAACCCCTTGCCCTCCACCCAAACCCCTGGCAGAGTATTATGCAACTTCAAAAACAAGGTCACGGAATATCCAGAGAGGAATCAAACAAGAGTAGAGAGCAGGAAAAGGAATGAAAGATCCCCTTCCTCCTCCCTCTTTCTTCCTGCTCTCCTTGCAGTGTATGAGTCAGCAGGAGGTCAGTCCGCTGGACTAAGGAAGCCTCCAGCACAGAACACGCACACATACACACACGCACAAACACATGCACAGACACAACATACATACATAGACATACAGATGTTCACAACGTGACAGCAGTTACCCTGAGACACAGGCAGCAGGAGAGCTCATTGTTTCTACAAGACATGGCCCATAGCGTGTGTGTGTGTGTATGCATGCATGCGTATGTGTATGTTTGCATGTGTGTGTGTGTGTGTGTGTGCGCGCGCGCAAATGTAAGTGTGTTCATTCAGGCTGCTTCACTGTGTATCCGCTAATCACCACCAGTTGTGATCAAATTGTCAAAACAAGGCATCCTTCTCCTTGAGTGAGGAACTTTATTCTGACCTCTTCTTTGTCATGCATTATTAATAAGGCTTCTGGTTAAGGAACTGGCCCTGGTGAGCAGAACAGACGTCACACATTACTGCTGCATTTGCATTGGGGATTAACAACACCAACCACTGCAAAGGGGAAGACAGCCATTTGTAAGTGTGACTTAGAAATGGGAAGCAATCTAAAACAGTGATTCTCAACCTTTTTCATATCAAGGACCCCTAGTTTAGTGCACATTAGGGCCACGGACCCCCATTTGATGAGATTTTGTCTCTCTGACCCAAATCTGGGAATATTTTTTATTGTTAGATATGATTTTGTCCAGAATTCCAAGACTATCTGCATTGTAGGTAGAGACATAACAGTGACACTATAACCAAAATAGTCTATATTTCTTCTACATTCTCTAATTGTGTTTAAATGAAATAATACTTAAGTTTGCTGGGGACCACCAGGAGTCCTTGAGGTGGTCCCCAGCAAACTTAAGTATTATTTCATACGTCCACACGTTGAGAGCCACTGATCTAAAGGACTATTGTGAAGTCTACACTGCATGCTAAGGTAATGAGTGACAACTGTATTTCCCTTGTCCTTCCATCGCCACACTTCACTGCGCTTAGCGAGAGAGAGGGGAGGTGTGATGTGGCCAAGTACAATATATGATCAACCTTACATACAGTCTTCATACATTATGTCACTATGATTCATCTAAGCACACACACACACAAAGCAACACAAATCAGCTAATTGCTACTTGCCTTGGTTACTTACTGCAGACAGTAATGCTTGTGTCAGCTTGCAGCCACTTCTTGTGTGATGAAGGTTTGCAAAGCCTGTCTGCTCGTCATATCCACACAGCAAAAATCGTCAGTGTTAATTCAACTCTGACAATGTAAAGATCAACGCTATGTCACTGTCTATATCAGTCCACACCCATCAGAGTTAATAAAACACTTTTGATAGTTTTGAGCACCTGCCCCAGAGCCATATCAGCTCCATGAGTGAACAAACAAGTCTCCAATCAACACTTGTCAACTCAAAATAATTGTCACTGAAAAATCAACACTTATTAACACTGGAAAATTTGCTGTGCAGGGGCTATGTCCTCCTATGTATGTTTCTCTTTTACTGCCATCCATTTGTATGGCCATGTCATTACGTGTTAATGGGCTTTCCTCTGATGCTACAGCGGAGTAGAGAGACGGGGGCTGTGGTGGAGAGAACAGGGGAACCATTTGATGTTTGCCAGTTGAAAGAATAAGCCTTCCTTTGGGTTGTGCTTTCCACAGAGGCATGCTGGGATTGAAAGAGCGCTTGCCCAGGGCTAAAGGGGATTTTTGGTGGGCGTCACACATCCAATTACCTCGGTAGCATCACAGAAATCCACAGAGAATACACACACAAACATGCAGACACACACACACACACACACACACATATGCGCGTACATGCACCCACACACTTGCGCACACACCCCCACACACGCATGTACACACTCACAGATACCCGCTGCAGGAGGCTCTCACCGCAGAGGGGCTGCAGCCAAATTTCAGTATTCGGCTGCTGCTAGATCAGTTGCTGAGGAATTCATGAATATTATCAACATGTGTTGATGTGTGGCTCATGATATAAATATGGATAGCAATATGGAAACACCACGTAGGTTCCACCTCTTTGGAGTGCATTATTAATGCATTCAGAAAAGCTATTACTGAATTTGCATGGGCTGTTCTGATGAGCCAAGAGGACCTGCGGATCCATTAATACGATGGAGTTTATTGGTGCATTTTAAAGCTGTTGTGAAGTCTTCTCTTCTGTTCTGTGACAAAAGCTGGGATTTTTAAGCTGCTTTTATGTCTTCACCACCAAACTTTAATAATTAAGTGGTCCGTATCAGCACACAAAACACGTAGGACTACCAAACCAAACTCATTTAAAACATAACACCCTGAAATTAATGCATACTGAATTTTTCACTCCTACCTTCATAGGTTAATAACTTTAATATTTCCTCTTTCCTTAAAACAGAGGCCCCAAGGCCAATGGGAAATCATATTTCACTAGCCATTACTATAGAATCGATTTTGTGGTATACTTCTAATTATACAAGATTCGTCACTTTCCTTAATACCAGGATGAAATGGCCTGGAGCACCATTTCTCTTTTATTGAAGCTGATAAATCTCTGACATCTATGTAGTGAACGGAGCTAACTTGCCTCTCCCACTAGAAGGGAAATTGCTGTACATTTGGTGAATAAACCTAACATATAACACATTTGAACTCAGTTGTGGGTATTTAAAAAAAGTTTTTTTGGCAGAGTGGGAGTACTGATGATGAGTTTTTGCCTTACCTCTGATCTTAAAGAATAAGTTCAGAGTGATGACCTTTTCAAAGGACCCTCAGTATTTTATCCTGCCAGCACTACACATAGGGATGGGAGGTTTTGGCAGCATGACAAAACCAATAGTTAAGATATCACTTTCTTCAAAATAACTTGGAAAGCTGTTTTAATTTTCTTGCCACCCACCTTGGGGTCTAAACCCAGTCTTTGAAAAACAGTGTCCAGGAAAAGTGCTCCAAACAAACAGAAGCAGCATATGTATTCAGTGAGCAAATACAAGTGTTCTTGAGATCTCAAGGACTGGCAGAGCAGTCCCCAAACAAACAACTATAGATCTGCTATTGACCTGCAATTTCAAACAATCAACCTTACCCCAAATTGAGCTTGGAGGATAAAATCCATGGTGAGCGTGGCAGTTGGCTTAAGAAAAAGGAGGCCAATGATGCGCTTAGCACAGAGACCTTTGATTACAACCCAAGAGCAGACGGTTGCAAACTCTGCTCCCACATATTTTAGCAACCTTCTCAAGGTAATCGTGCTGATAAAGGGTCACTGAAGAGGTCTAACCAACTCGTTCCTTATTATCAAGATGTCTTAGGTCGCTCTTTGAAGTATTTGATACACACCCAGAACCAAAAGAGTAATGAAATGGTGGGAAAGGAAAGGAGCGATGTAGGCAGAGAAGGAAATGCGGAGGAAAAGAGGAGAGGAGGTCAGCCCAAGCTGTGAATTTGGCATTTGAGGCACCAGTCAGGCTCCAGTCATTTTCATACAAAACGGACTGACGTCATTCTCAAGTACGACTGCCAAAGAGGAGTGTGTGTGTGTGTGTGTGCTGCGTGTGAGTTTGTGTGTGTGCAGAGAGAGGAGAAATTGTTTTCAATGTCCTGCACCATTATGTTGTGCACATTGTAAAATGTATCCCTCCATTGATTCACTCTTTTAATTGAATTTCTCTGTTTTCTATTCTATTCCATTAGCCCTGACTTTCTGTCACTGTGGCACAAATGGACATGACACATCCCAGTTTGCTTATTTCTGTATTGACTCACAGTGTCACAAAGAGTATGACAAGATGAGATGAGATGAAACTCTAATGAGGAAATATATCAGATATCCAATGCGTATACCATACACTAGTAATTTAGAATTAATTAGTAATTAGACTGCAACTGATGTGTTTATGAGCAAAGTATGCATTTGGTAAAGCCTCATGTTAAGTGCCTCATTGTTATAATGTAAACTCAAAACCCAATGAGTTGACGTGCCAATCAAACAAAACATTTGCATAAAAAACATAACAGCATCTAACTCAAAGAAAAAGAAAACCGTGCCATGAATAGTTAATGTAAGCTTTTGTTGAGGCTAGGGGAAAAGGAACTAAATCAAGCGAGAATTTCACTGAAGGCGAAAAGCGTGGGCTGATTCTTCCTCTGTTTGTGGTGAGAGAGATGCTTTCCAAAAGGAAGCACACCTCTTACTGCGCAGACATGTACAGCAGTGGAATCAGGCCAGGTCATGGGCAAGAGAATTGGATTGCTGATATTGAATGCCAAAGCTCGAATCTCAATGAGAATCCACCAGACAGACTGTAAGGAGAGTCGGGCAAAACAGCGAGAGGGTTTTTTCTTTTTTTTTCCTTTCCCTGATGCTGGACTCATTTGACTATTTTCTGATACCAGTATTATTCTCAGCTGCTGTTGCCTGACTATATATTATTTCCATTAAGTAATTCTTAAACCTACATGGCTATATCTCCAGGTAAAATGACTATGAACTAGGCAGAGGACAGACAATCAGAAGAGCTCAAACATCTCCTGTATTAATGTTAGTGAAATCTCAGTGGAGACGTGCTTTGACTGCTCCTGACAACTCTACTCGCTTTGCCATAGGACACCATTAACTGGCAGTGTACGGCTTGAGGTTATCCCCATGGGTGCAACAGCCTCTGGGATATGCCGCTGTCTGGGAGCAGAGAAGACGAGACGCTAAAGAGATTAGCTACTACATTGTGAATTACTGTTAGAAGAATAAGGTTTCAGAGACCATTGAGAGATACACAGAAACACAAATAATAAAAAAGAAAGGCTCAGTTCCTCAGGCGGATATCCCTTTATAGAGGGTACGAGGTTGAGCGGGTGTAAAAGAAAGTGTCAAAGCACACGTAACGACTGCATCACATGTTCACCGACACTTTATGAGGCACGTTCGGCGTCCATGAACACTCTGGCTCAGACGGGCTGATGTGTGAACGCAGTGATAAATCACATTGCTGAATTAACATCTCAGCAAAGTGTTGGCCTAGATAGATGAAAAAGTACACACGCACACAGAAACGAGAGCACATGCTCACACACACGCACGCACACACACTCGCGCACAAACTGCGAGTTGGATCTGTGGTGAATTTGAAAGTGCCTCTGCAGAGCCGCAACGCAGCTCTCCACAGTCCACAAAGCCTCGGTCTCCTATAGCGAGTAGGGGAATGACTACATCCGAGAACAGAGGCATGTACAGTGTGGATGTGCGTGTGTGTGTGTTTTTCTCACTGCCTGTATGTGCGTGTGTGTGTGTGGGCGGAGGGTTGATATGACAGTAGTAGTGTGCGGGGGTGTATGTATGTGCAGGCCCCCTGCTGTCTGGATGGTTCGGCGTTGGGTTTTGAAGCTGGGAGACGACTGAAGGCGTCATTGTCAACACATTTACCTCGCCACTGTTCCTGCTTGTCAGAGCGGCTTAAGCATTATTCACTACAAAGATAAGTAGGCCCCTTCCTGCAGTTGCCTCACAGCAATGAAATGGTGGTGATTTTTGAAGAGACACATTCAGTCCCCCCCCCCCCCCCCCCCCCCCCCGACAATCTCATCTGCTCTCATGCACAATTGTAAGGCTGCTGCAAGGAGCTTTCGTTTCTGCAATCACTTCACATTTGTTTCAGCGATTGATTTCCTGGCATGTGAGGGGAAGGAGAGAATGAGCGAGTGGGTAGGCAGCGAAGGAGGGAGGGAAGGAGCGAGCGAGCGAGCGAGGGAGGGGAACGGGGAACGGGGAAGTCAGGGGACGTGCAATGCCAGGCTCGCATACTGTCACCATGACAACAGACATCACTTCACAGGAGCAGCACTTAGGATGCCTGTGTGGGCTGGAGTGACATAGTTGAAGGTTGGCATTAGCCTCTTGTGGGTGCCGCATCGGACCAATCCTCTCCTGGCGTGCTTTTTGCTTTATTTCTTCCTCAGCGCTGCTAAAAGGCGCCCTGTTGCTCTTGTCAGCTACCTATTGGGATTGCTGTGTGATTTGTACTCTATGTGTGGAAATGCAGGTCCTGCCAGTTTGGTTTAACAAAGACAACTCAATTGACAGAAATGCGTAATAGAAGACAGTAGGAGACAGATTCATATTCAATGAGCTCCTTTCATCATTTACGTCACTTTGAAGCTTGTTAGCATGTATTATTCTCTGTGATTTTCAGTGGTGCCAATCATGGAAATGAAAACTCTGGCTATGGCTACAGGTAAATGGATTCAGCTTATCCAGCTGTTCATTAAGGAAAATCAGTGGAGTAGCCTAGCCAACTGATTATCGATCAGCAGAAAATCTAACACATTATTATCATTATAGGGGTTTAAGCCTGTAGGGCTGAAACCCTGTTGTTTTTGTTAGGATTCTTCTTCTTCATCTGCCATAAAATGATCTGTAGGCCTAACTCAGAGACCATAAGTCCTAGAGCAACGAAATTCGGTGGATTGGTTTCAAATCTCTCCCACTACTCAGGCAACAAAAATGACTTGGCCAGATTGGCCAGATGGTGGCGCTATAAGAAGAAAATGTATAACTCTTGAACTGTAAGGTCTAGAATCATTTTTTCCCTCAGATTCATGGCTCAAGCCAAATCCATTATGCATACGAGATTTCATTTCTGCCTTGATAGTTTTCCCGACATTTTGAATTTCATGCAAATCAATCAATCCAAACCTTTTGGCTGTGCTGCACAAATTAAGTTGATGTCGAAGACACACAAACAGGAAGTGAGGCGTAATTCCTAAATGCTTGATGCTACAGCAACCAAACTTCAGATACATATTTGGGATGGACCCCAAAGTGTGACAGACCATATTTGCTCATGCTCAATAGCGCCACCTTGAGGCCAACATTACAATAGCAACAGTTAAAATTTCTCCTACAAAGTTGACTCAGTCTCCACCAACGTTTATACACAGCATGATTGAGCTGCCACTATCGTGGCTATTTTCAGATGTTTTATACTCAGAACTGTTTGGCCTTGACACATGAATAAAGTTGCCTACTAGAATTTTGAAACACTTGGCTGTGACACACAAAAGAACTTGATGGCGAAGACGCACAAACAGGAAAGGAGGCATACTGGATTTCCTAAATGCTTAATTCTAGACCATACAAACTTCACACAGGCCTACCTGTTTCTGAGAGGCCCCAGAGTGCTGAACAGAACCACCATCAGAACAAACTGGCAATTTCAAATGGCAATAAGTCAGGTACCACCTCACCTGCAGTTGCAGGACTGTCACCGAAATGCTCTATTGTTGAGATGTAGAACTTTTCCATAATGATGAATCAAGCTTATATTCTCATAGTCAAATCACCATGGGCTTGGACCCCAATAATGGCCACTTGCAGTTATATTTATTATTGTTGTTGTATTAATATTGTTGCAAATTTAAACTGCTATTTTCTAAGATAAGAGATCTGAAAAATCAGAAACAAAGGAAGGTGACATACCAGCACACAGAGAATATGTTGTTTCTTTTTAGAAAACATCAGAGACAAAACAGAAAAGAATTGCTGAAATGACTGAAGGCTGCACATTCTGACTCAGACACCATCAGCAGCCTTGGTGTCTGAGAGTACGACAAAGTAGAAATCGTGGCTTCATTTAGGGAGTAGAAGTCATTGGACTTGAACCATGTGTCTGTCACCTTAAGGAAATTAACACTATTTGAAAAAATGAAATCACTGCAGATAAAACACTTACTGCTGAACAACCTAACATTATGAAGACCAAACTTGACATCAGGAGGTAAATCTTGATCTAGACTATCAGGATGACAAATGGGCACTTTATTAAACTTTCATTGAAGACAAAGGGACAAATAACACTTCTGGCTCAATCCAGGCCTTCTCTAGATGTAATCACATATAAAGAAATTACTTTTGATCCTAAATGCACTGGGATACTAGCTTGATGTCTAGTCATGCAATGTAGTGTGGATGTCTTTGTTTGTGTGTGTAGTCATCATCATTACCATCATCATTACAACATTAATAATAACAACATTATTATGCAATATGAAAATATCAAGCACCCCTCAAGGAAATGAATGTCTGACTGAATGAATGAATGATTGAATGAATGAAGCCCAAGTACTGTACAGTGAAAGACAAGTAGCTTTGGGGATGCTGGGCTTAACAGTTGAAGCAGCCAGGTTACAATAAGCTTCTTTGGTCCGCAGTGGGGATTTGGCCTGGAATGATCCAGAGGTGAATTGTGTTCGTGAACCCATTCAAATCCTCACAGGAGAAGGAGAAGAGTATTGCAGCTGTTCATGATGCTGATGCATGCAAAGTAGCAAATGCTAAATTATACTCAGTTTTTCAGTTTTGAAAGCACATCATCAAGAAAAATATTGCGCTCCCTGAACATCCCTGCTGCCTCTCAGTTGAGTATGACTCTATCTTGGCTCTGAAATATGCATAAGGACTTGTGCGTATAGCATACATGATTATAAGGAGGAAAATGTATTTTTACAACCTTGGAAAAGTGACTACACTCTTCAGACAACTTTCTTCAGCTGCAAAGTTGGCCATGCTCTTCACATTAATCCTGATCAAAATACTACTGTGCAAGCATGTCAATCAAACAGGATAGCATGTTGCTGTCCCTTCTGGTTCAAATCCCTGTGGAATTTTAATGGAAATGCTCACTTTCTGTATAGATGACACTGTGGGAGTTGACACCGCTGCTCAAGTCCCTGCTACCACCCCCATGCTCACAGTTCCACTTCCCTTTTTGCCAGCTGCCAAACTATACACAGCTGCATCCTTCCAAATAGGCAAAGTGGGCAGAGAGGGGGCAAAATCAAGAGTGGCATCACTCTTCAGACAAACAGTACACCCCCCATCCCCAACATCCCACCTCACGAAAACACATGGCCTCTCGCTAACCAACGGGTCACAGAGATTCAATTAATTTGAATTGGTTATTCTTGGACAGAGCATGAAGTCCAGTTTCCAAACTCCAGCACACTGTTAAAACAGCCGTTTCACCAATTTTTCTGAAATTTAAGTTTGATTTGACTAAGAATGTTCAACACAGCGGGGATACTTTAACTGCGCTAGTACTGACTTTAAGTTCAAACATTAATTTTACAGTGTATATTCAGTGGCAGTCTCAGAGGACCAGGTCCAAAGAGAACTGACATTCGGCATGATTAAGTCGGTGCTATCTGCAGCCCCACCCAGGGGTGTATAGTAATCCCCAATGGGCACTGCACACACTTCCACTGCAACAAATTACCTCTGCTGCGAGGTACCCAGCTGAATATCCTCATCCGCCTCTGATTGAAGCATATATAGATGTCCATCCTCTTATTCTCAAGGGAAAAGAGTGAGAGGGAGTAGGAGGGAGAGCAAGAGAGACAGAGACAGAGAGAGAGAGAGACAGAGAGAGAGGGGTAGAAGCAGAAGAGAGAGAGTTACCCGCTGTCTCATTACGGTGGGAAATGTGAGGGTCCCGATCCAAGGGAATGATGAAGGACTCTGTGGAGGAGGCCTCTGAGAACCAACAAAGACGGCTTTAGTTTCACTGGCAGAATGCATTTGCATAGCTTAGAAGCCAAAGCGTCTGAACCGGGGCTCATGAAAAGAAACCCAAGGAATTGCTCGGACTTCAATGCAAACGAGAGAGAGAGAGAGAGAGAGAGAGGGGGAGAGAGAGGGGGAGGGAGAGAGGGAGTGAGAAGAGAGATAGGAGAGAAGCAGTAGGAACTTTTCGCTTCTCTTCAGTGGCATAGCACAAAACGAGATCAGGAAAATCTCTACATCCCATGGAGGTTGTCGCCGACTGACTTTGATGCAAAGAGAACATACTGAAGGCGGTACATCTCCAGATAAAGTAACAACCAGCAAAACATTTCCGTGGTATCATAAGAGTCATGTTCCATTCCAGGCTTTTGATATTATTATTTAGTGCACTTTGGTTGGGTGTCAGCAACATTTGAAATGAATGCCATTTGAGAATTTTTAGGGGGTTGCAGCTACTGCTGGAGATGAGGGGCATTTCAGCCGCCATGACGGAGGAGCAGCTATTGGCTTATTGTACCTCTTGAGAGCAACATAGAGATGAGCAGAGGTTGAGATAATAGTGCAATCTCCCGAAAGAAGGGTAGGCTTATGTGTGTGTGTGTGTGTGTGTGTGTGTGTGTGTGTGTGTGTACATTTGTGTGTGAGGGAGAAAGTGATGAGAGAAAGAGACACACACTCAGAGGAATGGAGAAAAAAAAGGGAAAGAGAAAGGCAGGAGGAGAGAGAAAGAGAGAGAGAGAGAGAGAGAGACAGTGGAGCAGATGTTGTACTGTAGTGGTGTCTCTCTTTTCCTCTGTGGCCTGCAGTCATGGAGGGATAACTAACCTTCATCAATCCTCTTTAACGACTCTGGCGGCACCACTTAACACACTAGTATGTGATTTCTTCATCACTAGATCATCATTCCACCATCTATAGTCAGTGGCAATGACACATACCAATGCTTGCAAAAAAAACAAAAGAACATTGAAACTGCCTCAATGATCTGCTTTTTGATGTCATCTGCGTCAATTTGGAAATTTGGGAGGGGAGCTGATAGGTGGGTGCTTTAAAAGCAGCAAAAGGGAGATGATGAAATCTGGTGATAGAAAGCAGCTTACAGAGGCTAAAGAAACTACGCATGAATAGCTGTTATTGAAATGCATTTCACTGCGCAACATTTAGAGAAAATCCTACACTTTATGGCATTTAATGGTACTGACTTCAAGGATATGACTGGTGCAAAGCATTAATGTCCAACCCTATTCAAAAGCCTGTTGTGAAATGCCACTTCTTAAAAGCCTCTAGCAGCACTGTCTATTATCCTTTCTCAATCCTCATCTTATTCAAACACACTTCCACTGCATTATATACCTGTGATGTCCCTTCATATGTCAAGTGCAAACAATGGTATAGCCAACACCACATGCATGCTAATGTTTTGCTCCTATCAATAATAAATGTTGACTTTGAACCCTGGCAATAAATTGCCATCCAGACCAGCTCCCTGGAGACGTCTTGTGCTGCTGCTTCTGCTTTAAACATGAGACATATACTTCGCCACAGGCTCCTCACAATGTAAGGGACCGACTGTGATATGCAAGCTTTAGTTCACAAACATTAAAGACTTTTGCCACAAGCGACTGCAATGGATTAGTATCATCTATGTAAATTGCTGGGCAAGTGTTGTGTTTCCTCAACAAGAGCTCAATTGGGAGGGTTAATGTGTTTCTCTAGAGGGTAGTCCCTCAAGTCTTGTTTGGTTTAGCAGTTGCAACCCCCACCATCTATCCATCTATTTATCTATCTATCTATCTATCTATCTATCTATCTATCTATCTATCTATTTATCTATCTCACAGGATATTGCAGTGCATGTGACATAATGGCTTTTATGAGAATATTCCATGTGTTTTCTATCTGTCTGTCTGTCTGTCTGTCTGTTTATCTATCTATCTATCTATCTATCTTTAAGGCACACAATATCTCAATACCCATGAACGTGGGAGGCAAGTCACTACAAATGAGACTATCCACGGCCCTTTCCCTGTCAAGCCACTGGCCCAGAATGCACAGCAGCAGCAGCAAGGCAGGCAGACAGATGTAAATCTTTAGTACAGCACACTTACTGTAGAATAGGGGGGAATGGTGAAGAAAGGGGGGGGGGGGGGGGGGGGTGAGTGTGCCCAGGGGAATCTCAGGCAGGTCAACATCTAGCCCCAACCCTACACACACTCACACACACACTCACAACACACACACACACACTCACACACACGCACACACAGTCAAATGCTCAAACAATTCCATCTGTTCCATCTCCCTGCCTCTTCAGTCTAGGGCTGCTGCTGCTGCTAAGCCCACTACTAGACGTGTAACTATATCATAACACCGCAATGTGCATTATGGGATATGATTTCTTTTAATGAGCTGCTTGCGTCTTGATATACATATATGGGCAGCTTGCTTATGCCAAGAAACTGTGGCTTTGATCTGACATTCATGTGATGAATTTTGATGGCTAGTAGCATCACGGCCCGAATCCTTTGGATGTATCTCAGAGAAACTGATTTAGTCGATACGGATATCGAATCCAGTAAATATGATTTTAGAGATGTCAATCTTTGATGAGAGGCTTTGCCCTGGGGCTCATTGCATAATTGGAAGAATTCACTCAACCCAAACAACACACGAAAATGTTACATTGCATAATGGATAGGTAAGAGTTTTGAAGACAAGGTGAAATCAATAATTATACACTATGCATTTTTAGATGCTATTTACGATGGCATACCCATCTTTGCAACAGGTGTTAGAGAGGGGAAAGTGCAGCTACGTGAGCATGACAAGAACAGTCATGCAGCTGCTCAGCAACGCACTATAATTTCATCTATTCTTCTATTCACCTCTTCCATCTTGAACAAAAGAATAGATGAAATTATAGTGCAGCACAGGGCAGCTGTAGCAGCATGACTGTTGCTCACAGTAACCCTTCGTTGCTACATCATCACGTACCGCCGCACACACACACACACAGATCATGGCGAGGCAGATCTGTTTGGTGCTTGGCAAAGGTCTCTGTCACACCATCCCATGTCTCTGCTTGACCTCACAGTCTCCCAGCGCGGCCTTCGCTTTGGTCAGTGTCGCTGTCACCCGTGGGTCAGGGCCGCGTTCCCTAAGGTTTCTTCCTTTCCTAATGTTAGTGCACATGAATCATTTCCTCACAGTGCTGCTGCTGCTGCTGCTTTTGCTTCTGAAAGGATGACGACTCGTATGAGACATCATCGGTGCCACTGGTTGCACAAGCAGACAGGCTAAGAGACAGAAATGTGTGTCCATTGTAAGTGTGTGTGTGTGTGTGTGTGTGTGTGTGAGAGAGAGAGAGAGAGAGAGAGAGAGAGAGACAGACAGATATAAAGATAGATCGAGATGGGCAGATAGATCCACCACACATGAAAATCATTCATGACTGTGCATACTAAGCGCCAATACTCAGCAGAATATGGTCTTTATAATGGCGTTCAGAAGACACTTGGCCTAATATAAGGCAAGTGCCATGGCGACCTTCTGTGAATCTGTGAATGATAATTAGCAAATTATGCATAGCGACCAGTCTGAGAGGCTAGACTGGCTTCAAGACGAATCTACCAGGATCCAGTGCAATAATCTATGAATGTAGCCTACTAAATTTAGCCTGCTCACCGACCATCATGAGTGATGGATTGGATGACAAAAGGGCTGTGCATGATTGGCTACACAAGCGATTTACTGTATAACCTCAGGGTTGCTGAGAACATTTGGAGCCTCTCACTCAAACATGACATTCAGACCTGGCATGTCACCCATATACACATTGATATTCCATCGTTTTATGATAGGACTGTGTGCTTTTGGAAGGAGGAGGAGGCAAATTATGAGCGGCCACTATTTTACAAGGTCATGATCACATTCGTCTCAGCAGGAGCAAATTGCATATACTCACCATACACTCCTTGGCAACGGATGCCCTCCACAAACAGCGCCAGCAGCCCCAAAACACAGATAATTAGATCCATCCTTTTCACGTTAATCTCAACATATCCAGCTCTCAATGGCAAGAAGTCCTTTCCGGGGCGGTGGAACTGGGGTGCATAGAAACAGCACCGCTCCGATCCGCGCGTCGATTAATTTAGTCTCAGTATTCACTGTAAAGGTATTTATGGGGCGCACAAGGCAAAGCGCGATTTTTTTTCTTCACCCGGTCAAAAGTGAGTCAGTGACAAACGATTGTTATTTCGATGGCATGTACTCAAATGCGGAGCGGTCGCGGCTACAGAGACGCCGCGGAGGAGACGGGGGAGGCAGGCAGGCGCGGGGAGTGGGCTGCAGAAAGCCCGGCCTTAGAATAAACAGCAATCTCTCCTCCACTTCAGGTATGTGCGCTCAGACGATACCGTGTGTCCCTGGACGTGGCACTTCAGCGATGACCCCCGACGCACCTCACCGGGGGGGCGCGCAGATGCTCTCGACTACAGGCGGACGGAGGCTCGGCACCCACGGTCATAGCTCTCCTCGGCTCCAGCTGTGGTCACGGCTCAAACCCGCTCCGTGGATGCTGTTGCGTTGACTGCATGCTGTCAGACGAAGCCATCGCATATGCTATATAGGCTACCGCACACACACACACGCATACATAGACAGTGGGGATTCTTACTGTCTTGGGCAGTTCTGGACAATAAAGTCGTCAAGTTTCCGCTGCTGATGCTACCGGGGAGGCTCGCGCGCTCGCACAGTCACATCACGACTGCACCCCGACGCCGTGCGCTCGACTCATCTCTCCCGGCGGTGATGACAAGGGGAGGGTCCAGTCCGGTGAAGAGCGGCGGATGATTCCTACAGCCTCTCGGCGTTGTGTTGTGTTGTCTCAGCGTTATGAGACCGCTTTCTAATGAATTCAGAGGACGAAAGAGGGGGGGGGGTGCCGGCCGCGCTGGCTGTGGAGCGAGTTGTGCATCAGTCACGTTGCGCAATACGTGCTACGGAGACCGAGTGGCACCGCAACCGGTCTGTGGCTACGTCAAGAGGTGCGTGGCTTCCAGCGCTCATCTGTATGGGAGGCTTCGCGCGGCGTCAGGAAAGGCATGAGAGGCGCAGCTGCTGGATGCTGAGAGAGAGCGAGAGAGAGGGAGAGAGAGAGAGAGAGAGAGAGAGAGAGAGAGAGAGAGAGAGAGAGAGAGAGAGGACCCATTGGAATTCAGGAGATCCAGCTTTGACACACCACATTGCAATCAACAGCAAACACAGTCTACGCCTATGCCCGGTCATATTTCACCAGACAGTGAGCCTGCTCTGCTGTCTGTCATGTACCTTTCATTTGCTGCAGCTGAACAGGTTGCTTCAGCTTGAAACTGTGAGAGGCCCGTGTTATCGCACACACCACTGCTGTTGCTATAACATTTTTTGACAACTTCTGGTCTCTAGGTATCAGCGGTGCCCAAAGTAGGGTCCAGGCCCTCAGGGGTCCTAGAGGGGGTTCCAGGGAAATGAGGATTTTATCTTCACTATACTTTAATTCACTAGAAATTATTCCAGCTAGAGAATGTATAAGAAATATTCTAATCATAGGCTTCACTCTCACTGCTATTGTCCCCCAAGTACAGCAGGCCTAGGCTACATTACTTGTGTATTAGTAATATATTAGTTAATCAACAACAACAAACATTTTCCCATATGGGGTCCTGAGGCAAAATCAGGTCCGTAGTCAACTGTGGGTCCCTGATGTGAAAACGTTTGAGAGTACTAAAAAGCACCAAAAAGTAAAGAGTTTAAAATGCTTCTAACACCAAGTGAAGTTCCCTTATGATTATGGCCAAACAGCCACTTTTTAACCCTTTAAAGGTTTGAGGCACCTGCCAAAAGGTGATTAATTCAGCCTATGTTTCCTACACCCTCACATCAAGCACTATACATTTTAAAAGGTACAGATTAGTTAGTAGTGACAATCCATCCAGTAGGCTATTTCCATTTGAAACAATGCTTTTTGGAATATTTTGGTATCTTGTCAGTATCCAAGTTGAAGTGGGAGGCTTGGCCAGCAGCGTCCAGCATGCAATTGTCCCATCTTCATTATACAACAAAACATATCTTGACAGTCATTTATTCTAGTGTTGAATGCTAAAATGTTATTTATTTCTTAAAATAAGTGGAAAAAAATCAGCCAACTGGGCGAGATGATTTCACTTGTTTCCAATGCAAATCAAATGCAAATCAGCTTCTATTTCAAGAAACTTCTAAATGTCATTTTCTTGATACTAGTGCATGGACTGATCTGCCTTTTTGTGCATTATCTCAAGATACTGACACTTGCTTTGATAAACATTTCAGGACATTTTTCCAGTGAAATGGTTTTATCTGTTGGGGAAGAGCTTAAAGACATGTAATAACTTCACCCACCCCCCTCTCTCTCACACACACACTCATACACACACACTTCATTTCACATATTTGAGCTCTCCTTCGAGCCATGGTGATAATCCATGGATTTTTTTTTCCAGTAGCCTGCTATTTAGGTCTGCAAGTGTGGCAGAAAAAAGAAGCACCACAAACTATATTGGGAAGGCCTGTTCTGTTCTGTCTAGGAAGCTGCATGGGATCCATGAAGTGACTGCAGAGAGACTCCAATGGCCACTCTGGTGCCCTCTATCGGGACTCCATGAAATGAATGTATAATCATGCAGTCATTGGTTTGTGACCAGAGCATAAATTTGATGGCACATGCTCCTTGTTCAAACTTGAAATATAGATGACATCAGTATTATGATATTGCCTCATGAGACCGGCATCGCTGTTATCCAGCCAAGTTGTCGATATGAGATCCTTAGATGAGTTCCTCACAGTCGAATGGACGAGTAAAATGAATTTAGGGGGGTTAATATTTTATATAGGCTATTTTAAATTTAATTTTAGAATCTAAATGACTAATCTTGTCCATCCGTTTTACATTGTCATTAGTATGGAGCCCTAGATAGCCACAGTGGTAGAGCAGTGAAGATAAGAACTGTAATTTTTAACATGTTCTGGATCTTTTCTGGCAATAATTGGCTTTGTTTTATCTCAAGGTATCTGCAGCAGAGAGCTCTATAATTTTATCATCTCTTTACGTCTGAATATGTAACTCACTCTCTCTCTCTGTCTCTCTCTCTGTGTGTTTGCAAGTGTGGGAAATCTGTAAAAACGGTCCTTTCATTGCAAAACAAAAAGAAATCTTCATCTTAACAAGTGGTTTAATTTCAAGTGTCCACTTGAGCAAGAATGCTTTTTTTTTTAAAGATATTGCCTCTGGTTGCTAGAAAATGATTGAAACAAGATGAATTGTATTGGACGTTAAACTATCTCACCTCAGTTTCAGATAGTTTCACTTCAATACTCCATTAAATATTGAATTAATTGTTAAGAAACATTTTTGCAGTGTTGTCAGGACGGTTTTCTGAACATCAGGTATTACAAAATCGGTTATTTTTGGGAGGTTAGGAATTAGTAAGGTAACAGTTAAGGTTATTCATGAAGCAGCTAGTTTGGAGGTACGGGGTAGGTGTTAGGAAATGAACTGAAGTCAGCTGAATGTCCTCACAAGTATAAAACTGTGTGTGTGTATGTGTGTGTGTTGTTGTTAAGCGCCCATCTGCTTGCTGCTGATCATTCTGGTTATCATATGTACCTTTGCATCGCCCATCCAATATGGGCCAGAGTGGCAGACCACTGGGGAGGCTTAGACTTTAACTCCCCATCTGTCTATTGTAGATAAGTCTGCTCTCCACTTTTCCCCCATTCTCTCCTCCTTCCCTAGTGGAATATAATGCAACCTTTCATACCCAAGATGTCTGCCTAATGCCACCATAGCGCTCTGAGATTGGAGGGAGCACAATTATGATGCTTATTGTGTGCATAGTGTTGCCATTCAGCATCATGAGAGGGCTTATGAATATGATATGTCCTCACCGCCGCCGTGGTTGGAGCTGTGTGACATTTCAGTAAATGTATTCGGTCATACAGTGCGTGAAGTGTTGGACATGGTATGAAACAAGACAGTCTGGCATTTGTAGGAAGCCTCTCTGGGCTCCACAGTCATCCTCCAGCACAACAGGCCTAACTGACGTCATACTCAAGAGCGAGGGGCTGCCAAAGAGGTGTGTGTAGCTGTGTGTATCTGCGTGTTTGTGTGTCTGTGGAAGAGAAAGAAAGAGCGGGGGTTATGGTTGTTGTATTCTAATACTGTATTCTGCTCTGGTTGGCATCACACATGAACAAGTCTCGAATGGAACACCATGTATTTTTCCATCCCACTGCCTTAAAAGGCAGTCATATAATGGCCAATGGCCACCTGTGGAAACAGTTCCACTGCCTAGCTCAGAGCTCGTCAAGCCATGCTCTGTTTTCTTTGTTGCTCCATTTAAATTGTCAACATCACTGTTCAAATGTGGCATTTGAAGCGAATGATTACTTTGAACTTCTATCTGGTGAACAAGAGAGACGTTGTTTGGCACCCTCTGGGGGAATTGTGAGATAGGCATGACAAAGTCCCAAGCATTTGGATTCAAAGGACTTTGATGGTTCCAACGCACCGCAATTACCTTTTCCTCTGAAAAAAACCCAGAAGAGTCAATAAGCGTACAGTAGAAACTGGCAGCATTCAGGGCACAAGTTCCTTTGGGGGTATGGTATATATTCTTTTGACAATCACTCCAAATTTGCACACGGCTGACTTACTGCCAAGCCTCCATGCATATTAACTACAGTATATACACTCACAGGACACAAGCAAGCTTCCCTCTGTGTGCCACTGGTGATGAATGCTTCTCTTAGAAAATAGGTCACCTCCGAGCTGGCAGAAAGATTTGGAAAGGGACAAAGATTACAAGTGGGCAGATGATTTAGTTTCTGTGTGTCATGGTTTGTTTCCGGTGCAGAACTGTAGCAATGTGTTGCATGTAGCTTATCTGACTCCGGCTGGAAGGAAAGAGACAGTGAGTAAAAATGCATCTAACAAGCTTGCTCATGACTCTCTGCCAAGCTGCAGTTGACAAAGTTTCGCAATCTTTATTTCAATAAAAAGCCTGAGTTAGTGCATACTTGTTGATCCAAGACGGCAACAAATAAATTAGTTTTTGTTGAAGGTGTCTAGACTGCATCTGCACTTAATTCTCTTGATGCTACATGCCTGACATGCCCCTCCGCATGAAAAGGGTCGACTCCATTTAGATTCAGTGCTTTTGGTTTTGTGTTAAAAAAGGCATCATCCTCGGCACAGTCCTTTAACATGGCTAGTGTTGAATCTCATGCTGAGAGGCAGGCCTTAGCCTGACTATAAAAACAAAAGGCAGTTCTGACAGGCATGACGTGTGTTTCTATTCTACAAATGTTCCCTCAGACACCCCCGTTTTCCCCGGATAGCGGCGCTCTGACACACTCAGTATTCATGGCAGCAAGAAGCCTGTCGGCAGTATTTACACACATAACTGGGGTGAAAAGAGGTAGATTTCACAATGAGGTGCAGTGGTTCATGGCAGCTGGTATCAAGATGCCGTCAGAATCCTAACCGCAGCCCTTTGTGATAGTCCCTGGTGAGATATGGGAGCTGGTCTCCACGGAGGTTGAATTGTCAATGAATCCATCGACTCGTTGAAGTGGTGCAAAGTTTCTTGCACAGTTGAAGCTCTGTGAAACTTGTCACCACTGGTTGAAAAGTCTAGAGCTTGCAACTGTAAATAATATCTATCTATAAATAACAAAGAATTACCATTTTCATTTGCTCTGCTCGCAACTGGAGGAATTTTTATGAAACCTCCCAACACTGCAGTCTGATTAAAATCTTCATTGATCTATTGCTTCATCTGTACATACTGTAATTAAGAAAGCTTTTTATGGCCCTCTAATTTAGCTATCCTGGAGCGATCCATTATGACATGGATGGAACTTCCAATTGGCCTATTGATCAGTCGTGTTCCCAAGTGATTCGTCCCAGCTCGTCAGATTGATCCTGTCCAGGCTGTTTTGGTGAGACAGCACAGATTTAGCATGGCATGCTACATCAGCTGCATTAGCCTAATTTACCAATTAACTGAGCCTGTTCTTGACATCACACAACCACACAACTGATTTTTGTTTCATCCTGGAATGTTTTGAAGCAATACATGAATTAAAAGCATAGTCTGAAGTTGATATTAATTAAATCCCATAGGCTATATAACAAAGCATGCTGCTGCAGACTTTCTTTACATTTCCAAAGTTGTGCTTATCACAAATCCCCTGATCTATGCATGTACAATCAGGTCTATAATTTAAAGTGTTTTAATTGCACAAGGAATGTGATTCCCAGTTTAGTATTCACCACTACTTGGCTGAATGTCTGAGAATGTAATTATCTTTCTGTAAAGAAGGTAAAGTGAAGCCCATGTTAGCCTTAGCGTCCTTGGCTGCACTGGGGCAGGGAAATAAATCTGCAGAGCAACCACAGTTCTCATTCTGGGCACACTCATTGCACTACATATTGCACTAGACAGACAGTAAATTACATTAGTAATTCTACTTAAAATTGCAGGTAAAGAGCGGCAGAGTGGAAATCCTCACTGCCTGTCTTTGTTCAAAAGTAAACTTCTCTTTTTGGTTTGTGTCTCGGCGGGCCTGAGATCAGCACTAAATTACATAGTTGTCCAACTACTACCGCTCTAAAGGCCATTAGTAATCATTGTTTGTACCTGTGTGAGTGTACAAATAGATGTAGATAATTGGATGTTTTATAAGAAAGATACAATTACAGTGTAATTATCTTCTTTTTCTGCAGCGGAACCTATGCCTGATTCTGCATGAAAGGCTCATTGTGAAACGGAGCTCTTTCTGAAACCTTAGTCGAGCCAGGAGCAATAGCGGAATGCAATGAAGTATGGGTAAAGCGGAGTATGTGAATGAAATACAAATGCCGCTCCATTCAGCAGGACAGAGTTTGCCATAGATATACACCCAAATGAAAAAGGGCCACAATCACTTTAGGCCGAGTTGTGAGCAAACAAATTAATTATTTATGAACAATGAATATTGCATATTGCTCTCAAAATTGTTGTTGTGTCTCCTTCATAAGCCAGCAGATTTGATTTACACAGCTGGGTATTCACTTCCATGGAGGCAGAATTCTAATGACTTTCCCATGTGGGCTGCATAGACAGAGAAACCAAAATAACCAACATACAGTTCAAGTGTCAAATACAGTAAAAAAGGCTAATTTGTGACACAGCACAATAATAACAGAATGCTGTTTTAAATGTCCTTATGTCATAAATGTTATATTAAATTGTGTGCACCTCATTTTCTTGAGGTGCAACATGAAATACAACATAGTCCACCCACAGGACACTGAGCAAGGGTTTCTATCCTAAACCCATGTTTATGTTTCTTCCATCCGTGGCCGATAAACAATGTTTTTCCTGCGGCATCACATCATGTTGTGTCCCTCATTTTCACCCAACATTGCCTTCTGATGTGCCCACTTTAAAAAGTAATAGAGTGGTGAGACACAGCTTGGAACAGCCGCTATCTAACCATTGGCTTTTCTATTTTGTACTGTGGTTCAGATGTGGGGTAATAATGGCTCTGCCATCTGCTCACCCGGTTGTCCTTTGAATTGTCTTCTTTTACCATTGGGTTAAAAGAAAAACGTGCACTCTGTGTCCACCGTGCTGTTTATGTCTAGCATGCATTTGTACTGACAGTTAATCCTTGAAAAATCTCAGAAAAAAGGCTGAGTGCCTGAGTTGAACAGTCTTTAAAACTTTAGAGAGCCTGATCAAACAGACTCAAACCTTTACACTGTGCCTTTTTGAAAATGAAATAAATAAATAATAACATACAGCATCAAAGGTTCTGCATTATATGTAAAGTTAGAGCAGACTAGAGTCTTTCCCTTGTTGTTTTGAGCTTTGGGAGAGCAGGACAAGTTCACAAACACTGACTTGAGAGGAATAGCATGAGTGAATGCTTCAATTAAAAATTTTTAGGATATAGAATAATGGCATATACAACTTCTTAAATTGCTTTATTCCTCTTGAATCTCTGAACAAAAAATGATTGATTTGGACAGATGGGATTAATAGCAACTGTTACACACCAAGGTAGTTGGCCTGTCCGGAGTTCGCATCAGTCAAACATTGCTCTGGGGTGATGGCAACAACCAAAATATATCTAGGAAGACAGAGCCTGGGGGAAAGATCTCTTTGCAGTGTGTCATGAGGTTTTAGAGCTGAGCCTTGAGCTACTGGCTTACTTTATGGCAGGTGATGGATATGCATTTGGCCAGCTTTTCTACCTGAAAACCTCTGCTGTCTCCGGACTTTGACTCCTGAGTCAATAGTGGAAGAATACTTCTGTTCATTGCACATGCTGTCATCATGAATAGTACAACACTCACCAGCTCAGTGATCCTGTGGGTCAAAGCCTTGTTACATCAGTTCAAGCTACTGTAAGTTGCCATAGGATGAGTAATAATAACCATATATATTTATAAAACACCTGACAAAGTGAAGTTACATGGCGCTAAATCAAACAAAATAACTGTGAAAGCAATACTACTACTAGTACTACTACTACGAACAAGGGTATTGTTCTTATTCCTATTCTTATTCTTTTAAAAGCGCTAAATGTATCTCACGCAATATCTGAAGACCAGGCAGAGGTTGCTGGAATCTCAGGAGCTATTTCACTCAACCTCAAGTTAAGTGTGCTGTTGGGGGAGTGATATGAGCTTACTCTGACATGCTCTGCCAACATTTCAAATATTCATGATGTTGTAAGCTCTGCAGTGACAGAGAACCGGTTTACCAAGGTGGTTGAGAGCTCAGCGCATGGTATCATCTCCTAGAATTTGTCTGAAACTTGAAACCTTCACTGAAGTGACACCTGGGATGTGATCAGCTCTTAGCATAGAAATGATGGTGTGGAATGGGAAGTAATATTTAATTCCCCAACACATTTTTTTCATTCAGTATGTATTCCCTGTATTGTGTATTACAACGTGCCATCATTATTCTATCCACGCAGCTGAGATGCAATTTTCATGATAATTTAGGTTCTCAGTTGTGTTTCTCAGTGGTAGGTGAATTTATGTTGCACCTCCTTGTTGATTTCGTAAAGCTCCCGAACTGTAAATCTTTCTCCAGAGCTCATTATGAAATTAGATTAATTTTGCTGAGATGCTGATGCAAATTACATCTGAGATAAAGCCAGCGTTGTTTGTCACATTGCATCATTTGGATGTGTGTCGTTAGCATGTATGCAAATTCACCTTGAAACATGAATGTTGCTGGTGTATCAAAATCTCAAAAACTCAAAATAGTGGGCGGATCAGAGACAGAGCGGAAACGAGAGATGATTGAAATCTTCTAAGTATGTACTTATTTTCCATCATCATTCATCAGATTTTCCGGCTGTCATTTAATTGCTGGGCAGGCATCCAACGCTGCAGAGTTACATGTTGCTAATAGGTGTAAAATGAGAACAGACACCCGTGGCTGAGGAAAGGGGATATAAATGCAAAAGTTGTTAAGGTGTAGGAGTTGACAGTTTGACAGTCTGGTGGCTTTTTTCAAATTCCACAGTTTGTATCATAATCAAGTTTGACTGTCTGAAAATTGGTTTCTTTGATTCGTTGATATTTTGTATCGGAATACTAGAATTGGAAATAGGATGTTGCACCGTTACTACACCTAAAGAAAGATAGAAATAATCTAGCAGAGGCCAAGAAAACAAATGAAAAAATGTCAGTGTATCATTGGCATAGTGCACGTGTGTGTATGTGTGTGTGTGTGTGTGTGGGTGTGTGTTTTGTCTTTATTTGGCATGTGGGCTGGGGGTGGGGGGGGTATACTGTGTGTCTACATGATGAGTGTGTCTCGGGAGAGCCCAGCCAAGCAGAACCGTGATGTGTGGAGGGGGGCCTAATTATGGCGTGACGTGGGTCCAATGTGCTGCCTTCAGCACTGCTGACCGAACACTTCTAATGGGACATGCAGGGGCCAAAGTACATGGGGAAACGCGGGGAGGGCCGCTTAATAAATAGATAATCACATCAGTTTCTCCAGCTGATTAGGGCTGCCCAGGCTGAGCTCCATTAAAGAGCAGCAGTAGCATCACTCTCACTAAGGGATGCTGAGCGCCTACATACCTGAGTGGGTGTTACTCATAGAAGAGTCATCTCATTATTCTCGTTGTTATCATAAATGAGTCTCAAAACAGTGTGGTATGTGTGTGAGTGAGCTCTAGATGAGCGAATGGGTAAAGGAGGCAGTCGCTGCAATGAATTACACTCACCATCTGCAAACAAATCGGTGAGCCAGCCAAGAGAGACAACGACAGCGAGAGGCCGACAATAGATTAAACATCTCAGTGAGGACGGTGCAAGCTGGCAGGTCCCATCTTCTCTCTCTCCTTCTGCGCTCCTGTCTTCACTCAGCCGGCCTCCCTGGTGGTGATGGTGGTTGTGGCGGAGCGGCGGCAGCGGCAGCGGCAGCAGCAGCGGGCCAGCTGGCGTCCCGTTGGAGAGACGGGTTGGGAGGGCAGCCAGCGCTAACTGTCAGAGTCCTGCCAGGGCCGGCGAGGAGCTGGGAGCGCTCCGTTCTGCTCAGCATGATGCTGTAACGGGAGACACGCGGTCCTTCACACACACACACACACACACACACACATATGTTTGTATCACTATACTTGTGAGGACCTTCACTGACTACATTCACTCCCTATCCCCTAACTTTAACCCCCTCCACTGTCCCTAACCCTAACCTAAACCCAATCCAAATTCTAAAATAACGCCTTAAAGAAGTGAGGATTAGAGGATTTTCCACAGCTTTCCTCATGAGTTTAGAAATACCAGAACACACACACACACACACACACACACACACTGTATATAGACTCTTCCATACACACACACAAGTCATCACTTCTCTCTACTCCCCTCTGGCCGCAAATACAGTTCCCTCAGATGCGGAAAGGCTCGCATTGCCAAAAGATCTGTACTCACTTCTCTCCTGAACAAAACTCCCCACTGAACCGCACCATGAACCCTGTGACCATGTGACATGCTTGTCTTGTGATATGTGATCTTTGTCTCCATGTTGCGGTAGCATGTCCTTAAGCCGTATTGTTATGTTTTTATGTTTTTTATGTCATGATTTTGAAATTATTTTCCTCCATGGAAGACAATAAACTGTCTGTCTATCTATCTATCTATCTATCTATCTACACACACATAGGCACTGAAACACATATGCACACACACACTTGTTACAATATAAACATAAATATAATCTTGAATGCATTGTATTGAATGCACACAAACAAATGCCTCTTTCTTTTCTCTCTCTCTCTGCCACACACACACACACACACACACACACACACACACACACACAAATATAAACCAGACTGAAACAGACAATGATCCACTGGTTACATTATTACATTTTTTTAATTGCATCTGTAATTTATTATTCAAGACTAAAGGTTGTCTTTCGTGAAATTTTAACCGACTAATAACACGGTGGTTAATGTTAAAATTCAAAAGGTCTTTTGAATCTTCCCTGTTTTGGTTCCTTTCCATCAATTTTTTTCATTTAATTTGATTCAGTCTTCCTTCTGTCTGTGCGTTTGTTGACCAATCTGTCTGTCTGTTATTTATTCTATTTGTCAATCTGTCCTTGTCTGTCCATCTACTTTCATATCTGTCTGTCTGTTTGTCTCTCTCTCTCTCTCTCTCTCTCTCTCCTCTCTCTTCCTCACTCATTCAGAGGGTTGTGTGTAGTGAGGCTGAGCAGACATTACATGCGCCATCTATTTGCCAGATGTTATTGCTTACACGGTGGCGATTTCATAAGGTGCTGTGACAATGTCATTAACTTCAGGGAAATCTGACTCTCTTCCTCGGAGCAGGAAAAAATAGAGAGGAGAAGGGGGTTCGGGATCTGAAATGCTGTTATATTAGCAAGAGGGGGGGAGGAATACATCACCAAGGAATTATAGAGCTCAATAGACAAGGCAGAGCCATTCTCCTGTACTTTAATGAGATACGCTCAGCTCATGCTACCTGCTGTCTGGGCCTGTAGGTAATGAAAATGCACCAGTATCTCATGTCCCAATTGTTACTGACAAGGACTTTGATATGTGTGCAATGCAGCTGATTCTCCTATCTGCCCCATTACAATGGTATGGATTCGAATTTTCAAATTGAGAGATATCAGATGCTATCAGATGTGTCCTATTTCGGGAATGTATGGAGTTAGCTGGCTGTAGGGTTTGGAAAAAAAACACTGACTGCAGTCTGCTGTTCCAGCTCCATAGTCACAAAGTAAATGGTGTTTCATTGGAGGCAGGAGACGAGAGGTGATAGCCCTCCCTGATCACATTAGTCACATATCGATCTTTCCCCTCCATCCGCTTGGTAAAGGTGAACACACAAGACATAATCCTGTTAGCAGCTCCTTCCCAAGCCGCTTGCCCAGATGGAGACGTGTCCACGATAAGCGCTCCTATCTGCTTACATCTAAGGCTTCCCTGGAATAGCTGTTTCCATGGTGTCTTTGTACTGTATGTCTTGGATCTGATGCTACAATTATGCTAACGTCCTATTCTTAGGCTCAGAAATGCAAAAACATGTTGTTGTCTCCCTGTCTTATCACTTTCAAGGGCTATCTTATCTACGCACACCTACACACAGTCCTGTACACAGAAACACACACGCAATACAGCTTATACGGCACACATTTAAATACACGCACGAGTCCTAGCCAGCAGTGTGTGATGCTAAAACAGACCGAGAGATAAAGGGGCTTCATCATAAAGGTAGTGCAATGCTAAACCTCTGTGGCCAGTGATGTATAATTCATCGCTGATCAAATTTGACAAGCTCTTATCTTCTTGTTTGGGGTTTGTTGTGGAACAATGCTGCATCTTTCACGGCTGCATTGTCTCTAGCTGCTTTCAGTGCTACAGTCTAATTTCCATTTTTGCAGTCAGGCCATATTAGCATACATTTCTCCATGCGGCAGTGGGGACGACTGGGGTCCTCATCAGATAGGATTAAAGAAGAGAGTCTGCTGGAGCAGAACAGATTTAGGGAGAGACAGGCAGGGAGAGAGAGAGAGAGAGGGACAGAGAGGGACGGAGAGACAGAACGGATTTGGCGAAAGAGAGAGAGATAGAGAGGGAAGGAGAGCGAGCGGAGTGCAGAGGAAGGAACAGAGAAATATTTGGACCATGAAACACGAGTCTTCGACCCGGCACATGGTCTCTCTGCAGTGAATCTAAACCACAGCCTTTAGATGTTATTTGAGCTTCTCAGTAATAGTAATGTCTGCTCAGCTTTGATTTTCGGTGTATCTTAAGCACCTCAAAACCGTCAAGAGTAAATCATTCTACCACCCATGCTCACACAACCAGACTCACGCACACATCAGACCTTGAAGTATCTCAAAGAGACTAGGCAGCAATATTCTACTCACGTAATTTAGCCTCATAGTTGTTCCTGGTACAATGTCGTTTTGCCCTTGTAAGATACATTCGTGAAATCAATGGCATTTTTGCTGCAATTGAAAGACCTAGATAGGCCATTTAAGTTTCACTCACACAGTGAAAATGTATTGCCAGAAGTAGACATCTCAGAGTGTTCAAAGGCAGTGTGCTGTATAGTTGGCAGATAGCTGGATGAGTTCACACTCAGCGTGAGTGATAAGCAGAATCAGTATGACAATTTGGACTCTTTATTAGCATTGTTTTGCATGAGCGTTAGTTTTTTTTTTCTTCAATTATTTATTTATTCATTTTCATCATTCTTACAGTACAGAGAAATAGAGAAAAAAAAAAAAAAAGGTAGGATAAAATAATAGTGAGTCAAGGCACATCTAATGGTCGATCAATCGATGGTCAGAGGTCCATAAGGGGTTCCCATGTTCTCAGAAAGATATCCCCCTTATTTTTTAAAGTGTAAGTGCGCTGTTCCAGTCGCAATGTTTCATTCAGAATTTTTTTGAACAAATTAAATGTTGGAGGTCTTTGTTGATTCCAGTTGAGCAAGATGCATTTCTTTGCTATATATGATATTATGCCAATCCTCTTAACAGATGGGGTCTAGTGTCTTGTCCAGATCCGTACCAAAGAGGTACCTTATAGGTATAATATCCAACGGAATTTCCAAAACCTTGACAGTCAGGTCGTGTACCGCTTTCCAAAAGTGCTTTAATTTTCTACATTCCCAGAAAACATGGATAATTGACCCTGTACATATTTTACAACGATGACATCTGGAAGATGAGTTAGGATACATCTTACTTATATGGATCGGGGTAAGGTACATCCTGTGCATAAATTTGTAATTCTGTTCAATTATTTTATTACAAGATAATGAAGTAAAGACATTCTGACACATAGTGTCCCACTGGTCATCACTAAAATCACATCCCAGATCTTTTTGCCATACATTCTTAAGTGAGGTCAAGGAAGAACTATGATGGTCTAACAGAGCACTATAAATCAAAGAGATTTTCCCTTTCAGTGATGTGGAGCTTTCCAGAATCTCCTCTATACTTGACAACCCCAGAGATAGTCATCCTGTCCTTTCCAGAGTAGTAATTAGGTGACGGATTTGTAGATTTTTATAAAAATCCTGTTTTGGAATTTCAAACTCTGATCTTAAATCCGAAAAATATTTCAGAGAACCTTCAGTAAACAGGTTTTGACACTTATGTATACCATATTCTTTCCACTTTGTGAACAGGGACTTTCCAATTGAGGGTGGCAAGTCTGGGTTGGAGGATAGAGGAGCTAGCATAGAGATTCTGACAGAAGACTCACAAAACGTCTTTACATCTTGCCAAGCCTGAAGATTATTGCGAATTACATAGGTTCTTGATACTGTGTGTAGTGCATTTATGTTATTAATAATAGAGAGGGGAGGTCAGAGAGGTAGGAAAGCAAAGCTCTTCTTCAATATCTGTCCAATGAGCAGTTCTGCGTTTTTGTACCCAACTAGTCAGGCCCTTTGTCTGGGCGGTCCAGTAGTACAACTGAAAGTCTGGGAGTCCCAGTCCACCTTTCTCTTTAGATTTAGTTAAAGTTTTAAGAGCTATTCTGGGTGAGGAGTTCTTCCAGTAGGATCAATCCAATAAAGGATCTTATCAATTTGTTTATGGATTTAAAAAATGCTTTATCTAAATAACAGGGCAGTGACTGAAATAGATAGCTAAATCGCGGCAATACATTCATTTTAATTACGTTAATTCGTCCGAGAAATGAGATGGGAAGCAGATTCCAATGTTCTAATTCTTCCTTGATCTTTTTGAGTAGTGGGCCGTAGTTTATACGAAACAAATCCTTAAGTTTAGGAGACACATTCACCCCCAGATAACTTAAATCTGCTCTATGCCCAGGTGAAAGGAGAAATGCTCTTGAGTTTGCTAGAAATTGACGAGTTCAGTAAGCAGGCATTGGATTTCGCTAATTTAATTTTGTAGCCTGATATCATTCCAAATTTGTTGATAAGATCTAGCACTGCTGGGATTGATCTCTCTGGGTTGGTCAGGTACAGGATAATATCAGTGTTAAGTTTTTTATTCAATTATTTTACTTCACTAGATGCTTGTCACATACAGGGATTATTTTCTGGGTTTGTCCTTCAATTTACCGATATGGATTGTTAGCAAAAAAAAAAAAAATGTTTTGTTTTGTTTAGCTTTGCACAGTAAAAATATCTTGAAGCAAATTGATAGAAAAACAAATAAAATATGCAGTGAAAGTGAAAAAAAATATGCAGGTGAGACAGAAAAAAACACAAATGGCTTATATTTCTTATTTCTTATTGCAACCAAAGGGCATGATGAGCCATTTCAAGGAACCCGAATATAAAAACCCTCTCTTCCTCTGATGTGACAAGTCTTTGGTGGAGAAACATAACAAACTAAAATTTAAATGTCAAAGTATCCCTTTGAGGAGTTTTGGCACTAGCCCAATAATGTGTTGATTTGGCTGCTAGCTCCAAACTATTTCCATAAGCCTCAATTCAAACCCTGGCTTGTGAGGATAATTTAACACTGGCCCACTTTGAAAATCACTGGCTATGGGCTAGTGAGCTTGAAACATTTCCATCCCTGCCTATGGGGTTTACCTTTTGCAGCTCTGAAAGGTAAAAAGAAGATTGAAGACATATTAATAAAAATGCCTGTAAAGTCATGTTTCCCATAATCCTCCTTGATTTAAGCAGTGTTTTAAAGACGAGATGAAATGAAAAATGCCTTTTTAACCCTTTTAGATCACATCCCCGGTCATACTGTGCACCTATTTAACAATATATGCCAAAAAAAATACCAAAAATCAATTTCATTGTATTCTTATATCAAAAATTCAATCATGTTTTCTTCCTGTAAAACAAAATATGCCGTGTGCTTACGTAAGCATGCCCGTAACTAATTTCAACCAATAATATCATGACATCCACCCATCAATCAATCTTCAACTTTTAGCGCACAGAGCTAAGAGGCTAAGATTCATTAGTTAGCTAGCTAGCAACAGCATGGTACTTCGGTGTGTCTTCGGGTGTTATGACACACCCACTTTTCAACGTTCAAATCAAATTCCTCCCAACGTTATGTCCCGCCTGTCTTTCCTGTTTCACTCGGAAATACGTCACGATACGGAAGTTAGATACTCTCGAAATGCTGTTTCATCTCGACTTTAAGTACACACATCTAATCACGATACATGGCATTGGCTCCAAAAAAAGATGTCGAATGTAGCGTTGTTATATTTGGGTTGTGGCATCTGTTTCTCACACTTGATAGTTGTGCACTGCACCATTAACATGGCAAACTCTGACCTGAGCGACTGGAAAAACACACAACATACTGTATTGTCATGAATTCCTGCTGCACCTGGAATGTTGTTTTCATGCTGCAGCAGCACAAACTCAATAGGGTCTAGCAAAGGATATACAAGGTTAGTTCATTGAGCAGATATGAATGACTGATAGCCACGTTTTGTTCTGTACAAGCTGAACCTTTTCAGTTTGCTGTATTCATATTGAAAAACCAGCAATGATGTGCAGACTGAATAGCGGGGGCCTCCAGTGCTCCGTCTCCTTTCAAAGATGCTTGAATGATACTCAACATTTTCTTTTCAAATGGAACATACGAGTGCACCAAATATTCAAACTACCTAATATTGAATTTCACTTCCTTTCGCGCAATCTACATCTCAATTGTTTCAAAGATTACATTTTTTATTTCACCTCTGTCCTCTACTTCATCTATATCCATCCATCTTGAAACAAGTGGATTTAATGGGTGAAATAAAAAAAAAAAAAATCATAGCTTTCACCTAAATTCACTCAGACTATTTCATGAAAAGAACAACGGTCCTAATAAATTGTATACTCTCTGCAGCATCAAAAGGAGAACAGACAATAATTCTGCTACAAGTGGATGCAGCAGCCGCGAATGAGTGATAAATATTGTATTCATGTCAAAGAGTTTTCTAGCAGTGATTCATTGCTGTATTTATGAGGCCGGCTATCGTAACACACAGACTGAATGGTGTCATGTGGTCTTACATGATCTGGTGCCCGGCCTGTTCAGCACTTTCATGCCTCCGGTCCTGCCTCTCCTAACCTTCTTCATCACTCATCACTACAGGTCTCGGTCTCTCTCTCTCCTAGGAGCTCACAGACATCCCTCCATGATTAATTCACCATCCCATTCCTCTGCTCCAACTGGATAAGTTGAGCACATTAATAATGGACTTGTGTGTGTGCACGTGTGTGTGTGTATGTGCATGTACATGTGCATGTGTTTGATGTTTTGGTGTTTGACATACCTAGGTCAGACATGGCTACTGGAAGAAAAAACAGCTTAGCACCATGTAGTTTCATGAGCACCTCTGTTTTGCGCATTCTACATATGGATGTGTGTGTGTGTGTGTGTGTGTGTGTGTGTGTGTGTGTGTGTGTGTGAAAGGTTATTACATGTTTTTAAGTTCTTCCCCAGCTGCTGATTATGTAGTAAGTATTTGCATATGGCGGTGAATGAATAATATCCGTTCTTACATATTCCGGTTAAAACACAGGGAGAGTAAATAATTTTCGAGCACACATTCAAACAGAGGAGGCTTCTTCACAAGGATTTAACCACATCAAAAAAATCATGAGAGCACACTTTTTTTATTTTCATTACATTTATTTTCATTATATTGATTATTATAGATTTTAGCCCACTGTGTTTGGTGGATGCATGCGCTCGTCTTGCATCTCAACCCTCTGTAACACACCAAGGACTGAGCACACCGAGGTAAAGCTGATGTCAAAGTTTATCAAAAAGCGTATTTACGGATAAGTCCGCATACTTGGACTTATCTATGCTCATGGCTCTACTTTTTTTTAAGATTTGTCTTCAAAAGCCAAATCTGGGTTTTTTCGAGCAAATGAAATTTTGCTGTACTGTTGCAGTGCAGATTCTTGAAGTATGTTAGATGGAGAATAAACTTTTTTGCAACCTTTTTACCCATAATTTTACTCTCCAATTTTTACAAACATTTTAATGTAAACAAACATTTTACAGCTTCAAATTGTGTTAAAAATAAGCTAATTAAAAAGTAAGTAGCAGTCGATCCTTGTATCAAGAGCCCCATGACTGTTAGAGAAAGAAAACAAATCTTCTATCCCATGTTTTCTTTATGGTGGTGGTGGGTTTACCCTATTGTTTATGTTTGGTTTGGGAAGTGGTGACTCAGCTTATTATCCAGTGTCATTATCAACAGTTTCCTCTTGAAACACATGTGGCATCAGTCCAGGTATCAATGACATCCAACAGATCACAATACCTCAAGGTTGTTTACTGAAAGATGATCAGATTTCGAAGTTCAAATAAGTATTTCTGCCAGGTTCTACCTTAGTAAACTCAGTCAGTTTTATTCTACGGTGAAGTTATGAAATATGGATTTACAGAAGAATGTCTAAAAAATACATGGTTTTGATATTAGAGGAATTTCAAGGTCAATCAATATCTGAAAATATCTGCTTGTGCATTAAACACCTGAGTTAAGCTTGAAAGGAATCTTGGTTCCAGTTGAAAAAGTCTGTGAAACCAGACCAAAATTTGTCCTGAAAACTTCCTGCGCCCATTGATCTAAAGGCCAGTAGTTAACAACATGGGATCAAAACCACTGTCATTTAGTTGAAACTATATTGCGGTTGAAAGAAAAGTGTTGAGTTCAGAGCGATTCAGAGTCTCTGCACCTACACTTTTCAGGAGCAAAGAAAACTAGCCTTGGTTTTAGCTTGATAACAATACATTTTTTAACATTATCCAGTGAATTTTGAAAGGTTTCATAAGCCCAAGAGGTTGGAGAATTTTCTCAACCCATAAAGGAGCATGTAATCCTTCACTATAAGTGCAAACATAAAGAAATCACCAAAACTGGAGTTACGTGGTTTTCACACGACGACAGCGGTGTGGGGTCACATTCACAGTGATAGGGGAGAATTTGAAAGAGACTATGACATTGTTATAGCTGAAAAGATCTACAGTGCTGTACTGTTGGGAAATATCTCATATAAAATACTTTGACTGCAAAAAAAAAAAAATAAGATGCATGGAAAAATGGAGTTGGTAGGCTGTAATAGAGTGTCACACCCACAGGCAGCAACTTGCCCTGTAGCCAAGGGCTCTCCGTCTACGCCAGGTGAGATAATCCCAAGGAAGGTATCCATCAGATTGGAAGAGACAAGACTTCACTCTCTCGCTCCATCACAGCATCCCTAACCGGGAGCCTCAGTTCTACCCTCTGCCAGGGGCAAGAAAGTCTGTTCAACTTTTAAGTCAACTGCAGACTCTTGCAAAGGGATCTAAATTAACATTGGTTCCTGAGGTGCAAGGCATACGGATTTGAGCGAGGATTTATGATGAGCACAGCACGCTGCAAAGTTATCAGCACAAAAGCTTTCTACAGGACAGTTTGCATTTGAGTCATTACGGGGGGAAAAAAAAGTTACAGCCAGTTGAAAACTTATTTCTCACGGCATCAGCTCTTAAAAACAGTGCGGAAATTTCAGTCATATTGAGCTGTACAATAAGAGAGACGTCCCCTTGGCCGGAAGGCGGTTTAGTGACCAATACTTTTAATGCAGTGACAGCAGCAACATAATGAGTCCTGAAGATTGCTGATTCTTCTCTACGCGCCCCTCTCAGGAAATCACCAAAACTCCAGTTGCTCATTATCCAGTGGCAGTATATAATAATTCTGGACGTTGATATGAGTTTGAGGCGTGTTAAAATATACACAAGAATGCATACGCAAACAAACGCACCCCGCTCCCCTGCCCCGCTCCCTTCCCATCCTGTATATTCCTAGCATGACTGAGCTGACCACATTCCCCTACAGGGCCCTTCACCAAACTTGCCCTGTGCTTGAGCAAACACTGTGTACCGGGCCAATTAAAACTCCTGTGGCGTGGGCGAGGGGGTATGGCAGCATGGGATGGATAGATGGGGCATAACGACCCAGTTGGGTAATGACCATCTCTCTCTCTCTCTTTATATATCCCTCCTTCCCCTTCTTTTGTGTTTCTGTCTCTTCTTCCTCCTCATTCCTGTCCCTTCTCTCTCTCTATCTCTCTCTCTCTCCATGTTGATTGTCTGTCACTCCCGCTGTGCTCTTGGGAGCAGCTAATTGCACCTCTTGCACTCCTCCGCTTCCCCCTTGTGTGATAGGACGCCGATTGTGGCTGGTACTCACTTTGAGCGATCAATGATGCGAGTTGCTAAACAGCTCTGCACGGAGCTGACTGCCAAGATGGCTGTGGTCGATGCAAGGCACTTTTACGGCCCATTGTTTATGCAATTTTTTTTTTTTTGCACACATACTCATACACATGCATCACACACCACACACACACAAGGCACAAGGAGGTGAAAGAAGGGGGGCAGTGTATGTGTCATCTTTAGTTGAAATGCACTGTTGGGCAAAAGTTCATGTGGCAGCAGCCTTTCAAAACAATACCCTCCCCAATGGTAATAAAGATATTCAAAATGGAAAAAAAAAGGCTGAAATAGGTTGATAGTAGGAGATGAAGCCACATTGGCCCAGTTTTAACTGGCCCAAGGGGATAAACAAACATGTATTTTCTCCCACTATGCAAGACACTTAAGTTGAAAGCTCAAACCTTTTTCACTTGTATAAAAGGATGCTGTCTTCTCTCATGTGTCACTGTCAGGTGTCATCACGGTTCCGGGTGACAGTATTGCTGTGTGCTTCAGAATAAACAGTGAGTCGGCATAAAGGAATAATGACAGAATGTGACAAATTATCAGTCACAACTTGTCAATCATCTACACCCAGGGGTTGTTTGTTGTGACACAAATAGCAGCAGTAAACTTAGTCACAGGAAAGATGACATTTCCAAAGGTTTGGGTTATGTCCTCAGAATGCAGGAGGCTGTTTTTATTCAACAGCCTGCTACAACAGCAACACAAGTGCTCCTTTGTATATAAAAACTGGTGGAACACTCTCTCGCAGGATTGAGGCCATGTTTCATACACAAGGAAGCGGATTGGTGATAATGATGTCTCATTATCATTCATTCTCCCTCACATGTGCAGACGCATTCAAATGCACGCTCAGTCTGACAAACATTGTCAACGATTACATTCACAATTACAAAAACACATTCAATTTGTGTTCTCCCGGTCTTTATTTCGGCAAAACGTCTGCATGAAGACTCCTCGTGGCACTTCGCTGAAGCAGAAAGATCCTTTGGAGTTTAACACATCACATGTTGTGAAAGAGCAGTCACGAATGATCTGTTAATGTGATTACAGAGTAATACCCCCTGTGCGCTAAACGTGAATGGTGAAGAAGCAACAGAGGAAATAGATGATGTTTGGCAAAAAGCTTTGACATGGCAAAAGACAAAGGAGCGGAGCGCAAGAACATACTGGCTCTAAGTCTTGCAGTATTGAGTGACTGCTAAAATCATTATTTGCTTTAAAACCCTGGCAAAATGAAAATTATCACAGAACAGACATGCTCCTCTCTCTCTCTCTCTCTCTTCGGACTCTCTCACTGCAATCCTACTGTAAAGGCTGGCATTACCAATGCCCAATTACACTTTGACTTTCTCATCAGCTTCAAATCTAATCAAGTAGAAAATTAATATTTCAAAATCATCTTTTGAGTAATATTCAACTCCATTCATGTCTACTAATGAGAGTTGTAGACACACTAGATAGTCTGATGTACTCTTTAATTATCTCCTGCTTGCCTTCTTACTACATTACACTGGGACACTTTACTGCCCAGTTCCCTTTGACCACAGCATGGGCTCAGTTCACTTGAGTCCAAACTTGGACTTTCACCAGACCAGATCATAATGCATTCCCTCTCATCTGCCCTTTGCCCAGATGTGTCCTTTCTCATTAGATACAAATCAGATACAAATCATACAAATTGCTGGGCTTATTCTAATGATTAGGTGGGGAGTGTAGCTTATACAAAATCCCTTTAGGGGGAGTCGGTTCACTCGGGCGACATTTTCGTAACGCCCCCCAGGCAGTTTGTGACCAACAAGACAAGACTCCTATCTCTTTGAATGGGGAGTTGTCTGTATCTAAAGTTCTGACATAAAAATAATTTGCATTACATATTTATGAAAACCGCTGAATTGTTAACAACATGGAGTGTTAAAATTTGTTTCAAAGGACTCTGTTGTCACAGGAAAACGTCTTTTTTCCACTTACCGATGCTTGTACGCAGCGCCGTGAGCGCAGTGAGATTCAAGACAAACCTGGTTTACAGCTCCCATACGTACATTTGTCATTGTATCAGCTGTCAACAGTCATGTCATCATGTAGTCCACAGTGACTGTTATATATCTGAGAATATGATGTTATTAAATTATTTCTAAAGTATTAATAAAACGGTGGCTGGCAGAGACGGTTGATGTTGCCCCCAACTTGCATGAGTTGTCGTAAATAACAAAGTTCTGCTGTTATGTACCTGAAAGTATGATTGGTGGATTTTCTTTATGATATGCACACAAAGGTGTGTCGATTGGCCACTTTCACTGACGACATGTTTTACATTGTCGCCATCTTTAGCGTTACGAATTTTCCCATTCAAAGCTGATAGAGTGCACTGTCTCCATATATAATACCGTCTCTGGCTTATAATGATGTGTCAGTCATCCTGGAATCAGCGGGTCAGGGCTTGTGAGGTTTATGTGTACCAAAACAAATATTAAGGATGGATCTGATTTTGGCATTCATTTTTTTACATACAAAAAAAGAGGCATGGCTAAGTGGGAAAAAAACAACAACTCAGAAAAGTCGCTTTAGACAAAAGCGTCTGCTAAATGACGTAATGTAATATAACGTAATGTAAAAAACAAAACACATTTTCCAACAACTTGTAGATTTCCTTCCAAACCACCTATAGTCAGTAAATTTATTTTGTATTTTTGTAGCCATGTGGACTTTTCCTTATTTGTCTCCACTGTCAACAGACAGTGCTAATAATTCATGAATTTGTACTGCTGACAGGCAGAAATAAAGACTGGTAGCATCACAAGCAAGTTGGATGTACCCCGCAAGTGTCTGAAGTGTCTGGATAATCCATGTATATCGACTGCAGATCTGGCAAAACCTCCAGCCAGTTGTGTGTAGTCATGCTGAGGTTCTGATGACTCTTTAAGAATAGTGAAGCCAAATCTGAAAGGTTAACACCGGCCCTTGGGTTCGGTGGATGAGGCTGAAAAACCCCAATTCACGCGCCTGAGTCGGTAAGCGTCCAGCCTGCTGACGTGTCCTTGTAAAGTATCACACTTTCCTTATAATTGTAATCCTTTGCTTACTTAATCAGATTTAAAAACATAAAATAGATGTAATCAGTCTCCCAGGCTAAATTTCAAAAAGTGCATAATCTGATTAGCTATTGTTCTAGTGATTGTAATTACAATGTTTTATATTGTTAATATGATTTTAATTAACAAGGACTTGAATTTACCTTCTTTAGCTTTTATAACTTCTTGCAGCTTCCTACTGTAGACTATTACTATGAATTTTTGGAAGTTAAACAATTGATTCATCTGCTCAGCCTCTGTAAAAGGCCTCCTCTATTTAATGAGCAGAACAACTGAGAAGCATGTAACTACTCTCTGTTCCCTTTCACACTGCACAAATAAGCCTAATGGGCAGATATTGGGCACCTTTCGAGGGGTTGTGCTGATGTGGAAGTTTGGTATGAGTCTTGAATTCGCCAACTTTAGCCTCCCAGACTTTATTCCCATTTCTTGCAGACAATGTACGTTTCTTGCAGCTCCAGTCACCTTGAAAAGTTATTTTATTTTTGCCTTGTAATTTGAGAATTTCTCTCCAAAGGACAGCACCACACCATTGACAAATTGTGTTTTAGAGACATTTCAGGGTGGTAGCTACACTTTGCCAAGAGTTTGCAAGTGGATAAAATCTTCAGTCCGTTCTTTCAAATTTCAGGAATCAGGAATCAGTAACTAATGACTGTTTTTAACAACAGGTAATCAGTTGCGATTATATTTTCATAATCGTCTACCCTACATGTCATCACAGTTTTAGTGGGAAGGCATGCGATTCAGGCCAGATGTAATTCCTAGCCATCCGGTTCTCTCCTGTTAATTAGATAATGCTTCACTTCTGCTGGCATCACACACTTGATGAACGCAGTCCTGGGAGATTACTTCTCCAGTGCAGCTGACAGGCTGGATTACCTAGACAAATTAATGGCTCTATAATTTGATTTTCCCGGGATTGCAATGTCTAAGTGACTCCAGCAGAGAGGAACGGTCTGAATCAGCCCTCTGCACAGTGACATTAGCTAATCACATCTGCATGCTAAAGAGACTGCTGGGCCACCAGAAAACAAAAGGCTCCAGAGAGGTGCCACAGAGAAATGAGAGAGATTTTCTCCTGGAACTGAACTGTGGGCAAAACCGGCGGGATTCTTGGCTAAGAATCTCACAGCTCAACCCAAGAGTGTTTATACTAGGATGTGAGAGGAGGAGGTAAGAGGTAATTCTGTGTAGTGAGGGAGCTGTTTTGCAAATGAGAAGCAGAGCATGGTGCACTCAGGGTGGTCTTGTCCCTGTCAATATGCCTGTTGCGTCTGGGATTAGCTCCCCAACACTTGTCAGCTGTTTCTGTCAATCGCCATTGAATCCATTAGCAAGCCAGGTATGTACACAATGCACACAAGCACACACACACACACACACACACACACACACACAACTTGTCCTCAGCTGAGCTGACATCTACTCACTGCCCCAGTTAGCACTGAATTTAAAGGATAATTCTGGTTATTTTCAACCTGGGCTTTATTTTCCTATTTTTTGCCATCATGACGATCGATTGTGTTCATAATTTCATCATTTACTTCACTGTAGAGCTTTTGTTCCTGCAGTTTGCACTGCACAGAGCAAACCCAATCTCCAACAGCTGAACCTAAAAAGCGATTAAAACACGTCCTTTCAACACAGTAACACTCACACTGCAGCTGCTGATCACAGCTTTAAATAGCTGTGATCGAACAATTGTCACAACATTTCAGTTATAATAGTCCATTTGATACTTTTTTAGCATTGCTCACACACTTCCTTGTTTACTTTGCTGGCTGCCCGTCTTCTGCTGTGTTCAGGTCAAATCAGAAGAAGCAGACAAACAACTTTTTTCTTCAGCTAGAAAGCATTATTTACATGTTTTACTCATTGGGACATCCACATCCAAAATCATTAGTATTTATGAATTTAAAATCAACCACAGATGAACTACAGCAGATTTCTATCACTTTTTGTAAGTACAGTTGAATGCATTATGATCATTTCGATTTTTAATACCTTGGACTGCAAACTGCGGGGGATTCCCTGCTATGTTTACCGCTTGTGTTGACACACTTCTGCAATTTGTGACGCCAGGTGGGAGAGAACGGAGCCTGCAAAAACATCCCACATATCTTACTTGTAATTACCACCAAGAGGTTGACGTGAACGTTTTTTCCAGTCGGCAGATCGTATTTACAGAAAATCCGATATGACATGAACACAGCATCAGAGAACTTGCCACTTGCCAACTAGCTCACGCTAGTTAAAATGCAAATACATATATGGAAAATTGGATCTAGGCATGTCCCAGTGCTGTGTGGTGTTACTGTGTTGAAAGGACATGTTTTAATCACTTTTGGGGTTCAACTGTTGGAGGTTGTGTTTGCCCTGTCTGTGTGCGTGTGTATGTGTGTGTGGGTGTGTGTGTGTGTGTGTGTGTGTACTGGAGAGCAGCACTGTTGGCAAAAACTAGAAAAACTAGAAGGGCACTCGGAGAGCGCAGACCTCCGCCAAGGTTTGTGCTATTATTGCTTGTTCGTGAGTCGGATCCGGATCCGCTTCAAAATTTAATGGGTTCTTCCTTGGCCCATGCTACACCCTTCCACAAAGTTGCATGAAAATCGGGCCAGTAGTTTTTCCGTAATCCTGCTAACAGACAAACGGCACCGAAAACATAACCTCCTTGGCGGAGGTAGTAAGGCCCAGGTTGAAAATAACTGGAATTATCCTTTGTCATTCCTTTGGGTTTACAGATACATGCACTGCATTAGATCTATGTAGTTTCAACTTCACAAAATAAAAGCCATGTTTGTGTGCCTGCTATGTATTTACATACGTAGTGCGTACCTACTATGACCCACGCTGTTGTACAGACTACCACAAGCTTGTGGAGTACAGTGACATTGTAAAGAACTTATGTTACATTTTGCTGGTTCGCAGTGCTAATAAAAGCTGTAATGGCAGCTCTAGCACTTGCACAAGTCCCAATGGCATGTAATTAAACTGTCTCATCAGGGAACCCTAGGCCTAACGAGCCTCTCACATTTCAACAAGTAAACTGCTGCTGCGGAACAGTTGTGGGCTCAGGCAACCGTTCCCAATCCATTCTCGGGGGTAATTCTCTTTGAATGAAAGTTTTGCAATTTACTTGCAAATAATTTGGCTTCCCTAACTCTCCGCAGCCCGATTCATTGCTCTCTGTGTATGTGTGTGTGTGTGTGTGTGCATGCGTGTGTGTTCTGTATGATTGATAGTGGGGCTCTGTGTGAGTGACACTGAGTGACAGCCAATCAGGGAGGCAGCTCAGCCTGCCCAGGAAGTCCCACCTGTGCTGACAGTGCAGGTTCGATCGCCTCCTGCACAAGGTTGGTTTACACTCCACCCACGTACTGAATCACTCAGAGACGATGGCATATCAACACTTGAATGGGCTATAGCCTTGCAAAGTGTTTATGTTTCTTATGTAACAACAACAGTGTCTTGTGTAAGCATTTACTATAGCCATTCAAACTGAAGTATGCATAAAGCCTCAATTCCCATGGCAACACGAATGATTTGGAAATGAGAGGTTATATTCATCTGCGTAAACATGATGCTGTAAGTGTCATTATGCAAGCATAAAATTCCAAAGCACCATGCAGACACTGACCCATCAGGGGCTGGTTGCTTTTGCTTTTTCTTTGTTCTTTTTTTGCTCATGTCAATTCATGGGAAATTACACAGAAATGTCTTCTTTTAAGAAAATCCTTCACACACACTTCACATTAAAAGATAACTCATCAAGCACCTTGTGGCATTATCAGAGAGTTGTGTAAAGAAATAAATAATTATTTTGGCTATAAGCATTATGAGAGACCTTGACTTCTATTCCCAAAATAGGCAGACACTATATCAAGGAATATGAAAGAGGTAATTTAAGTCCCTGTATCCCACATCCCTGCAAAATTGCATCCAGACACTTGAACAGGATTGGGAAATCACAACAGCACCAGAGTCTCTTATCTTGACTGTGAGACAGACAATACCGATGAGAAAAGGCAGGTGTTATCCTGGAGACCTCCATCAGTCAGTGATCGCCCAGCCTCTTCATCCTGGCACACAGTCTGCTCTGGAGGGACCTCTGGTGACATTCTCCCTCTTCTGTGGTTCACAACACTGAATTGTGGCCATTTGATCTCTGCATACTCCCCAAGGCACAAAACAGCTCTGGCATTTGCAGACAGAGCAACAAGGAGAGCGGTGCCACACTGTAGCGGGGAGGGTCAGGATGTCAAGACAGAGCAGCGACGCCACTGCAAACCTCCAGATGAGAGGGAGAGAGAGAGAGAGAAAGAAAGGGAAGACAGCTGCCTTCAGAGCTCCAGGGGACATGAAAGGAATGTCACTCTGGGGCTTTGCTTGGGAATTGCTCATAGATTACCAAAGTGTATGCAACGCTTGGGGAGAAAGACTGCCACTTAAGTTTACTTATTTATTTTTTTTTATTGCAACTTCAGTCCTTCACAAGCACAAAGACTGGCCTGGTTTTAAAATAGGTATGAGTGATAACAATGGATCAATATATTTTGATCCAATGCTCTTCAAGGAATAGTTCGCCCCAAAATGAAAATTCAGTCATTTATCTACTCACCCTCATGTCAGTTGAAACTCCATTGAAGTATGTAGGACTACAAAAGACACCGTGAGTTAGCCCCTGTAATTCAAGCTCAGCCTTCACCGAATCCACTGAAGTTAACAGGGCCATCTTTTTACAGCTCCAAAAAAGAGCATAAGATGTCCATCAAATTTCTCCAAACGGCTCCTGCAGCATAAAAGCATTTTGTAGCCAAATGATTACTACAAAACACTTGGAATACACTGCAAAGGCTGTTTGGAGAAATGCGATGGACATTTTATGGGTTTTTTTTGGAGCTGTAAAAAGATGGCCCTGTTAACTTCAATAGTTTGGGAGAAGGCTGAGATGGAACTATGAGGGCTAACTTGCTTTGTGTTTGGTGGTCCTATGAACTTCAATGGAGTTTCAACTGACAGATAATGACTGAATTTTCATTTTGGGGTGAACTATTCAGTAATGGAGTCGTTTTGTGATCAGACTGCCTATCTATCTGCAGCTAAAGTATTTGCACAACTTTCCATGAAGCCAATATTGAATTTAAACCAGGAATATCAGCACAACTTCTGCTATCTGAAAAACCATATCCAACATACCAAGATACTTAATAGATAATTGGCTGTCAAGTGCACACACCTAACAACGCTGAATGCTGAGGCATTGGTATGTAGTATGAGCCATTAATATGAGGCTTGGTATGTCAGCCTGCCCATGCTTAGTATTGGAAAATGAAGATTTATTTGTTTCCTGGAAACAAGTCGTGAGGGTGATTGTGTTTCAAAACTGACTCTGGACTGCACAGACATCAGGTTTTTATGTTTTTTGTCATTTTAGGAGAAAGGCAATTTGGCCTTGAATTGTTACCAATTCTTTTTTGGATGGAAAGACAACAATGTTGAAACTCCTGCCTGCCTGATGTGCTCCAACTATGCAAATTGCAAATAATATTTTCCCTCACATTACTTTCATTATTGAAGTCAAAACTGGTCAGAGCTATAGCGGTAAGGACTTTTTTTATTAGTTATTTATTTACTATATAAATTAAATTCATATGGGTCTTGGATAACAGTAAACAACTAGGTTTCTAATTCAAGCTCACCAAGATGCTCTTTACTACTATATAAGATTCAATATGTGTTTTAGCATTTAGGATTTAGCATACGTAAATGTTTCCGGTCACTATCCATTCAAGGAGTATACATCATAACAATACACTTACATTCAAAATAATAAGTTATTGTACTGTTATGATAAAATAAGCAGCCGTACTGCAGTGTTACAACAAACACAGAAGACTATCGTCTTCATGGAAGAAGATCTGTTTTATAAGCTCTGAAAGGAAAGGGGCACAATTGATGAAAACACAGATTCTGGCTGGCTTTAAAAGTAATAAAATGCTCCTTAAGCTATATCCTGGGCACAATGCAGTCTCACTGTTCCAAATCAGCAGACAGAACAATGGATCAGTCTACCGGCGCGTCTGACACTTTTACAGGCGCGCAATCTTGAGGTGAAAATGCCCCTGGGACACAGATTAAAGCCCATTAAAGGTACTTGGCAGGTGCTTCCACAATTAAAATCAGTGATTCCTCAACATCTGGACCCAAAAGGCAACAATCTGGGGCTTCAGTCTGGAACAGAATTCCCATCGACCAATTAACGTTGCCCTCGTTTTGAACTCTGACCCCTAAGATGAAGACTCCAATCACACGGCGAGTTAGGACAGGCAGCAGAAACGCCAGGCACTCTCCTAACACATTAGAAGAAAATAAAAAATACCACAAGAGCGTATTCTTCCTGCTAAGCTTCCAGGGAAATTGGTCTGTCCAGAATGCATTACTGCATCGTCTTAACGGAAAGCTGTGTGATGAATATCTTTCCAATATGTGAGGGAGGAGAGAATTTCTATTAGCAAGCTGTTGAGATAACGTAGTCAAACAGACCCATCCCACTGGCTGTGCAGAGCTCCGGTCTCTGATGCATCTCCTGCTCACTCTCCTCTGAGGTGTACTGTTCAATCAACCTCCATTAGTAAAGTAGATGCTATCTTCTCTGACCGGATCGATAAATTATCACATAACAAGATGTTGGACGTTGATTTGTATCACTGGTCCTGATAGCATGTAACAATCTAATTATTTCTGAATGACCTCTTGTGCTGTATGTGGCAATTTGGGAAATGGAGTGAAGACATTTGTATGACTTGCGAATGCCCACAGGGATAAGACAGAAATGAAAAGCAATCACTTAATCACATGCAAATCTCCCTGTGCTCCTTTACACATTTGTTTTACTGGCTCATTACAGATGGGATATGAAAGAGCATATTTCTCCTTTCCTTTCATGTTTTTATGACATAGACCCATAGATTTCTTAAAAGGAGAAAGTGTTATTTAATTCTCATCTGCTCCAATGAATATATCTCGCACAGCTTAATTTCTCCTCCTCGTTCCATTCTCATGCCTGCTCTACTGTGTGTTGTGTCTCCCATCTTTCCGAGACCACACATCTGGTAGCCTCCAGGGAATTATTGAGGTCAAAGGAAGCGCCTGTGTGCCTTTGTTGATGTACAGCTGAAGACAGAAAATGACAGTTGTTGAAATGTCATTTGGGCTAAGGTAATGGGTTGAATCAGCAGCAAATGTGTGGGCTTGGGAAATGGAAAAAAAAATCAAAAGCAAGTCAAAAGGTTGTTTCATGCTAGGGTATTAAATAAAAAAAATAGACTACAACAACTAGATAGATAGATAGATAGATGGATAGATGGATAGATAGATAGATAGATAGATAGATAGATAGTTAGATAGATAGATAGATAGATAGATAGATAGAAAGTAGTTTGTTCAGAACCACAAAGCCTAAGGGCCACATTGGCTGGAGTCACTTTCATGCGTCTCTGAGTCTCTTGCGAATCACATATGGCACGTCTCTGCTCCCGTTGCATTGATCTGTACAATGGCAATAATGGCAACGTGCCATGCCCTTGAATCCAGTTACCTTCCAGGAGGAGAGAGAGAGAGGACTGTGGAGGCCGGTGAGGGGGCTGGATGTGCATGTAGGACACATTAGATGACAGGTCAGCGGCAGCATCTGCTCAGGGTGGATAGTGACCAAGCTCTGGGAGAGGTAGGTGGACGGACGTAGGCGGAGGGAGAGAACAGGGAATGCGGAGGGAGACAAATATGGAGACGGACAGAGAGCAACAGAGGAATGTGGGAGACTGTATCCCTTTGAGATTACCAGAGGTTGAAGGGAGGAAAAAAAAGAGTGGGCTATTAGAGAGAGAGTGAAATACAGAGGAGAGCAAAACTGTAAGCAAAAGGTACAAAATGTCTGCCCTTATAAAGTCAGAGAGAGGGGAGAAGGACACCGAGGAGAGAGACAGAGATAGGAGGGATAGAGGAAGGGATTGGAAAATAGCACAGAGGGGTAAAGGGGAAACACCGGAGAGAGAATGAGGCGGAGAGTAAAGAATGTGGGATTGGCTGGTCCGGCGAGGGAGCTTTGGCCCCCATAAAGTCACATCACTGCAGGCTCGTAACGCTGGGAAGCTGCTGCCTCCACAGATATGAGCAGTGGCTTTAGCGCATGAATAATTCAACTGGTGAGAAGGACAGAGGGATCCACGGATACAGTGGCATACGGATGGGGCCTAGCAGAGGCCCCCGGGGACACGGCGCAGCGGGACAGAGCACAAGTTAATCCACATTGCTGTAGGATCTGACCTTACATACTTGCACGCGCGTGGAATCCAAACGCCACTCGTAGAAGCTCCTGCATAGCTGGAAAAGGCCATCTATCCTTGTACCGCTTTTTTCGTATATTGTATCTAGGCCTCATTAGGCAGAGTGAATGCGCATCATGTTTTACAAAAGGTTTGTTAGCATGGAAATGCATGCAAAGCCCCTCTGTAGGATAGGGGCTGTTATTAATCCGGTCAGGAGAGAGTTAATGTGAGACTTCCTCCGCATGCATTAGATAGAGGCTGTACTAATGGGAGGCAGGCTGCTAGGAACCTGGCCGACTGGGATTAGATAGAGTAGTGATCACAGGGAAGACTTCATCAGAAATGCTGAGGCACCAGGCAGCTCATTACTACTGTAGCAGCACAGCAGCAGCCCAGTGGTCCCGCTCTCCGCAAGCTCGCACATACACACACAGGCATGCTGCATACGTGAGCATGTGTGAAAATACAGTACGTACACACACACACACACACACACACACACACAGACTCTCACGCAATCACAAATACAGCGATTGCACGCACACACACACACACACACACACAAACATGTACAGTCATCCGTTACAAGCAGCACTAGCCCCACTCGTTATGAAAATCGCACATCACACCTCCTGATTATGTAAGAGAGCATATTCTTGCATGATTATGATTCCTGCTGCACTGATGCTGGGATTCACACATACTGAGATGCACACAGGCGCCGGAGATCTGAAGCACACACATACATTGTAGCACTGCAGACTTTGAACAAGCGAATACACATGCTGTGAATCCGAAACAACAGAAGAAATAAGAGCGATTCTCAAAACACCTCTCACATTTTTCAAATGAGGTTCAATGGTTTAAGGTTCTTTGAGGACAACCACATAAAAACTACCTACACTATTTTTTTCTTTTTTTTTGTGATGAAACTGAAACTCGTCTTGGTACGCCTTTTTGTTAGAAGAACATACCGCTGTTATCAAGTTTTCTGCCCCGCTCTAGTGGCTAGTGATGACTTTTCATCTACCTCTGACAGTTTTGGTTCCATCCATTGCCTCAGCAGAAACTTTGAATTGAAATTGACTTGCATCATATAGTCGCCTCCCATACCTCCAAAGTGTATTTAACACACTCTCTGGGGACTTTATTCTTCTATCTGGAAAATATTTATCATCAGAGCAGGAAGCGAACTTTTTTGTCTGCCAAAATAGTGTTTTAGGTGTTTTAGAGATGACTGAATTGTACCGGAGCCAGCAGGAGCAAAAATACTGTCATGGAAAGGGACTGAAACTAAAAACAGCTGGGGCCAGATGTAGAAAACTGATTCAAGATTCAAGACTAAAATCTGTGAATGTGCAAAATTGAAAACATGCATACATACTCTTCAGATTTATTAAACCCTGCTTACATTGTGTAAGCACATAGGACATAAACGCCATCATCATCATCATCATGGGCCAGAAAATCAGACTCGTTCTCTCCTTCTTGCGCTGGCAACATCCTCTAATGGCACCAAAGCAGCCATTGTATCATTACACAAGGCCATTGAGCACTGCTATATATTGTGAGCCATAATAGCCAATTGATTGATCGCACGAGTAGGTCTAATCTATGATCCGATGTGCGTTATTCTTATTCCCACATTACTGTACAATTTGGATGACAATATGTAAACCTATTCAGACTCGCTAGAATAACAATCATGCTTGTAGAAAAACACACATCTATAAATGTTATCATTATATGAAACTGTATTGCGGCCTAATAGGCTACTAATGGTGCGCTGAAAAGATTAAGGCTCCAAATTAAATGTCAAATTCCCTCTTTGACATTATCCTTCCCTTTGTCACCTTACTCTGTCACACTCAGCTCAGCTGACTCATAACAGTCTGTGTACACATGGTGTGAAGCATGTCTCGAGGTATGCACATTCTCACGTACATTTTTTAGAAATACCAATTTTTGTGTGGAAAGTGGCATATGTATTATTTTTGTGTGTACGCATCTTTTATACATCTGGCCCCTGGAGTTTATTTTAGGAGACAACTGAACATGAGATCAGGTAAAAAAAAAAAACATAACACAGGTTTGATGCTTGATAATAACTTCTTTTGAGCCTTGTACCAAACTTTTGGAAGACCTATTTAAAGGGCTGCAGTAGTTTCAACCACACACATTAGCCACATTATCAAGGTGTCAACTGACATGGCTACTGTGTAATAATTCAAAAAGAAGACTCAGAGAAGTCAATAATCCAGAGGATTGTGAGTGAACAGCAAGTTTTATCGTTGTTTTCTGACAAAGTATGTCTTCTAAAGTCGTGCCGAAGTTGCCTGACAAGGACAGAACCAGAAAGAGCAGACGATGATTGCACCTGTTTTACATCAATAACTTTCACATTTGTGAAAAGAGAATTCCTTTGTCTTCTACAGTAGAGCGATCAGAGATACTACACAGAGGACAGGATAATGTTTCTCTTTGAAAGCTCCATAGCTAGCAAACACTTTTGTCTGCTCTGGATGAGAACAGGTTCATCATGGCAATTGCCCATCTCCTGCTCAAATGAAGAAAAGATTACCGCAGTGAAGTGACAGTGGGGGTTGTGTGCTTTGTGAGGAGGTTCAGAGGAGACAGCTTAATGTTGATGGGGCAGAGGGGGATTGGCGGTGGGAGTATGAAACAGAGAAGAGGGATCTTTTTCCTCTGTTCTGTTGACAGACTTTCATATCCAGCAATGCCTCTCCATGAGGAAGGCCAATAAGAACAAATACATTACCATTTATCACAAACACAAGCACACACACACACACACACACACACACACACACACACACACAGACATCAGACAGTAGACAGCATACATCAGTGCTTGTCACAACTTGTGCAGACAGATTGTGGGCATAAAACGATCACAGTCTCTAACTGGCCAGATCCAGACTGAGGAAGTGAATCACAACTCCTGTGATGAAAAAAAACAGATGGTTCAAAGCAAATGAGAAAAAGGTAAACTTTGAACAAATAAGGATCTAAGTGGCAAAAAAAAAAAAAAACTCTTACTGCCAATTCCCCCCCACCCTTTATTTATTTACTTTATTTCGACTTCATCCTTTTACCTTTTCCTTTTCTTGATGACTGATAATCATGACAACTTGTGTAAAATGGAAAAAAGTGAGACCTCATGTCTTTGTAACTCTCAATCTGTTTCTATAAAATGAAAATTGAAAAAAGAGAAAAAAGCAGATGGGCCTTTTATCAGCCTTTTTTTTTTAAATCGCTTAAGGACATCAAACCCTCCACTGCAGCCATCCCTCAAAAGGTCCATTAATACGATAATCCTTGAGTTTTACATGGACTCTCCACTGCTGGTACCATAGAATCAGAATAATGATGCTAATATGGAGAGCACTTTGCTACTGTTGAATTTTTTTTTTTTTAAATCTATCTTAAGTGGTACGGTTTGAAGCTAATGAATGATGCAACTAGATTCGCTAATTGGCTCTAATGCCAAGTATGTATTGTTCAGTCTTCACCATAAAAATGGTAATACTCATCATGTACGGCTGCTGCTGTCCAGGCTTATTCAAAATCTCATTCTACCACTGGTAGCATCTACATTCTTGATATGTCACTGAAACTGAGTTGATTGAGGTGAGCAGGAAGTTTACACATCTTAGTTTCACCCCTAAAATGAGTCATGAGATTCTTATTTTCTTGTTTACCACTTTGTTATATTCCGCATCAACGCTGTAAATCCAATGGGATGTCCTCCTAGCACGACGGTGTTAAATAAAAACATGAATACAACACCCGGAGAGGTGGGCTGCTGTCAGCACCTTCTGCTTGACATGCAGAAGGCGGATGATGGGGAGAAACTGGGGAAATTTAGCCGAAGCGATTCTCGATCACAAATTCACTGAATCATTAATGTATCATATTGCAGTCAAGATTGCTTTCCGTTTCAATTCATTTTCATTTAGACACCCCGTTTCAACTGAAAATAATCGCAAAAATAACCAAAAACAGAAATATGTTATGCATAACTACAGAAGCGAGGCAGACTGAGGTAGGAGCTGCGTCACTTGGTTTGAGGTCAGGAGAGCTGACGTGAACCTGCCTACTTTCACCTTGTATTGCTTTTCATTTCATCACTTTTTTGCCTGACTTTTATGCAGCCTTATTGGAAATCTATGTCCGTACAATAGCAAACACCCTCAACTGTGAAAATGTAAAAGAATGTGCCGTGTGTAATGTAGAATAGTCAGAAATACTAAAAAAATGTAGGTAACATTCAAAGTAACATTCAATTATAGGTGGAGAAGAGGAAATGCTGTACTTTGTGAGACAATTGCATACTGTACCATCAAGTGTCATGTTAAATGTTAGCTGACACACTGTTGAGCCTTGTGGAGGCGTCATGGACCTAATTCAACGAAACATCTGTGATGGGAGGTGCCCACTTGATAACCCCCATTACACACCCGCTCTCACCCACCACCCCTTTCCTCTACCACTACATTGGTGCCCTAAATAGCACAATGTCTTTGAATACATCAACTGTCCCTTAAACACTGTCCGGAACACAAAGAAATGTGGAAACTCAAGCAATAGAGGGAAAATGTCACTGTTCTCAGCCGTCTAAACGCGTCACCTAGTCTCTTGGTGGAGGCTTCCCATGTAATTAGACAGCTGTCATACTGTAATCACACTAATCTTTGGTGAATCACAAGGAAATAGCATGGGCTGCTCGCTCATTAAGAGGCATGCCTCCTGTTCATCTGCTGTGTGTTTGTTTTACAAACCTGGAGAGATAATCTCCTTGTGTGCGATGGGATGAAATCATCACTGGCATTCTGAAAAGGAGTAAATGTGAACACAGCCACTCCCAGTGACAGCTTGAGCTAGAGCACCTACATGCAAAACTAATGTTAGTGTAGGGATCAGCAGTTCTCTGCATGATTTCCTCTGGGGATTGTTGAGCTTATGAATTAACCTGCCTTTCATGTAGTCAGGTTGATTTAGCGCAGTGGCCACTTTTTGATGGTTAGTTCAGAAAGTTTGAGCATGGGAAAAGAGGGCTGTCATATTGTATTGATCAAATGCCAGCTGATGCTCTAAGTGTAAAGGGTGAGCATGAAAAAGCAGGTTAGTCCTCAGACTCGCCGATAAAAAAATTATGCCTCATTTACATTCAGATATTGACATGTCCACTAGCCCACAAATGAAATACATCTTTGATGTATAACAATGTGATAACAAAAAAAAACAGCTGTATTGTTGATTCTCAAAGCACGTTGGAGCGTAAGGGACCAATGGATTAAAATTTCTGCAGCATTTGCAAGTGCATGTACATCTACACATTATTTGATACTCCTCTTTAATGTATTGATTAGATCATAAATGCACATGTAGCTTAGTATGAGTAAATATAACATCAATACTGCTCACTATGCGTCCAGTTCTCAGATGGACTCCATGCCACTGGCATTGCAGAGAATGCACATATTTTTGATGGTATTACTCCAAGAATTTTTCTGGAAAAGAGAGGATTAAATGATGGTGAGGTTTTAAGGCCACATACCTCCAGGGCCTCGAACGAGTTAATCAAATGTGTTGGGGAAGTTTATTTATATGCCCTGGTGTGATGTATGCGTTTGGAATGGCAATGCCGTCATTCTAAACAACCCATGGCTGTATGACTGCAACTTACTTTTTACGGCTGGTATTCCCCATACATTTGTATAATTTCATTCCTCACCATAGAAAGAAGCATACTCTTCAAAGGGGGTTATATAAATTGATTGGGTAAGAGCTCTTTCTATTCCCCCACCACGGCAATGTGAACACCAGTGCTATGCATCAGAAATAGACCCTCTTTTCAAAAGTATGGAGGGAGGAAGTGGGGGGTGGAAAAAGAAAAGAAATGCATGCATTCAAACTGGAGGCCTCACTGAATTGATGGGCACCAAGCGTGGAGCTTTTCTGCGGGGAAATCATTTGCATAATGGGAAAGTGGTTGGAGTTGGAGCTGAGAGCTCTCCTCTTGTGGGGACAGTCAGTGAAGTGGAAGGAAGGAGCTCCCATCAGATAAGGGACCAATACCAAGGTGCTCTGAGAGGGAGATCTATGCCTGCGATACGCTCTTTTGCTTCCTGTCACCTGCCCATTTCATCTGCAAAACAATTTACCAACAATCTCTCAGACGTCCTGAGCCAATATGTGCTCATGAATTCTCTTTTGAAATGACTGCAGCAGAAATGCCTCCTGTCTTCATCCCACTAATGAATCTTGCACAATAGTTTCCAGTCAACTTGCTTTGATAAAAAGGTTGATTGTTTCAAAAATTGAAATTCTGCCAGATTCAATTTTAAACTTTACGTCTTTGGAATCTTAAGCAAGCTAAAGCTCCAACCAAACATGCAGCCTCACCCCAATATACCATCAAAGCTGCTCACAGTTCATGTTTAATTTACCATAGGTCTAAATAGTATATACACAGATATTTTTGCGTCAGTAAATACATGATTTACCAAATTTAGAAGCAATATCTTGCTACATTATATGGCTGATAATAATCCGTACACAAACATTAGTGTGTTTAACAAACTGGATTAGTGGCACCCATGAAGAATGGCTTTAAAGGTATGGCATACGGAGGACAAAGTACATAGACTGCAGCACTCAAAATGTGTCTTACTGCATGATTTATAGGTCTTTGGCTGTTTAATGCAGTCCTATGATGTATGTGTGCACTTACCAGAAAAGGAGGCATGTACTGTAGGCTTGGAATTGAGGATCGAAGTAAATGATGTTTCAGTCATACATTTTTCAAAGGTTTTAGAGGTGCTTGGTGGTTCTCTGTTGCCTGGAAGGAATATCAACAGCAGCTTTGGAGATTCAGGGAGGAAAATGGCAGAGAAACATATGGTTCCTGGCACTGTAGAAAGTAAGAAAAATGCTACCACCAATATGTCTTGGGGCACACAATACTTTTTAACACAAGAATTCGAGGATAGGATTCCAAAATGATATGTCCACCCTTTGATAAATGTAACACCTAGTCTTACAAAATGATAGCTGGCATTAAAGTGTTGACTAATGAATATTAATAAAGTCATTGTCTACCTTACGGTCATTGCTTCCAAAATTGTTAATTTCAGAAGATGTAATTATCTGTTCTAGTGGATAATAATATTGAGGAATGATGTAGCATGAGGTTACAATAATTTATTCAAAATGGATACATAGTGTTTTGGAATGGAGCCCATCAAATATTAGTTATTTGAATGTCATTGCTTGCAACTTTTCTATTTGCAGGTTTACTCATGGGACATCACTACAAGCTCAGTTATATTGGCCTGCACCACTTTCTGTGCATATTTCTGTGCATATTTCACTTTCTGTGCATATTTCTGCATATGAGCAGTATTTACATTCAAAATGCATGTTGTGTGAGGCCATGCACACCAAAAATAAGTTTGATACCTCATCACCGGGTTTTAAAAAAAGGAGACCATTGCCTGACTGACTGTTCTGTAAATGTCTATCAACTCGGACACTTTGTAATTCCTTAAATCAAAAAAGTGTTTCACTGACAGGAGTTGTTTGAAATATCAAAAAAAGAGATGAAGGACCCAGCAGAGAAGCAGAGTCATCTACTTTGAACTCTGACTTGTAAATATGGATTGCCTTGGCCTTGATGTGTGTCAGTGTGTGTGTGTTTGTGTGTGTGCGTATTAAATGCTGATGTTCATATTCATCACCAGGGGAAAAAGAATATGCAACAGTTACATGTTGGAGGCTTACCTTTGTTAAGTCACTTACCATTAAAACAAGCACATAATTCATGATGAACTGCAACTAGATTGGTGCAGGTTGCCTTCATGAATGTGGGGCATGACTTTTTCTTTGTATGATGGAGGAACTATGCTATCTTTTAAATTGGCCAAGTAAAACAGCATAATGTAAACATCCTGTGCTTGCTGGGTTCAAGAGTCAAACTTTGTTTGGATGACTTGCCAACCTTGAGATTACTCTGCATGAAAGTCCACTACCAAGTGAGCTAAAGCACAAGTGTGGCTACCAAGGAATACTTATAGGCATTTTTCTGATTCCCACAGCTCTACCACAGTGTGTGTTTTGGGGATTTTTTTGTGACCGATCGACACAGTGACTTATAGTAGCTGCTGGTTGCAGCTAACAAACAAATACATAAAGAAATAAAAATAAACAACATGTATATAAAAATATGTAGCTCCTCTGTGATTACAACAATCTTTTGTCAACCTTTCTCAGCTGTGCCTCCACGGCTTCACGATCACTCCGTATCTACGTTTATTGCCTGCACATACCCATTCTGGTAGAGATTAACATTACCTTAACATTCATACAGTACCACATTTGTTACATTGTATATTCAAGAAAAGCATAAATGTAATAAATGTATAATGACAAGTTGCTATTCTGCCCTCACTATAAATAACTGCACAGCTTGACAGTTTTCGGCTGGGGAGTTTTTATGTGGTAAGTATGTGTCATAACAGGCTGTCATAACATATCAGCCACACTGTTTACTAATGTGCAAGAAAAACGGTTTGTTACAAGTCATGAAAGTAGGCTAGTTTATGACGATAATGGCAGATCTACACTGGTTGCAGTCAAAAGGTGGTGATGATCTTGGAACTAAAGCACAAAGAGTGATGAAGGCAAGCAGAACAATAGCCAACATAAAATGTCATGTCCATTGTATATTTGTTTGTTTTTTGAATATGGTATGGTGTTGTTTCATCACAGACATGTATAATGAATAAGCAGTATGTAAAAAATATCAACATGGTATATTGAAATTTCAAACCATTCACCACCACTAAACCACGTTTAGTGTCACGTTGTCACTTTCTGTGATGGGTAAAACATCACTCATACCACACGATGACTATGGGCAGTTTTTATGTTTGCCAGAGGCGTAACCATCTACATGTGTTGATATTACTAAGAGGCTATAAGATTGTCAGGGGTCATTGTAGAACTGGAATGCCTGTGGTAGTAACCTGATTTTTTTCTGTGAAAATTTAAAATGAACAAACAGGAAATAAAACACTGATCACCTTCGGGTTATGTTTACAAGAACGTCCAGCTTGTTTTCACTGTATGTACATATTTGGCCACTGGTTTGTCAGTTAGAAAACATGTATGCCAGCACTGGTGAAAGTAATGGTGCTGAATGAGAGACTGAGATTCTATTCATAGAAAGGTAGGCAGTTAAGATAGAGTACGTTCCCAGCAGCCCCATTAGAAGAGTCTGGCAACAGACACTTCTAATATACAGCTAACGTACGCACCTTAGAGCAGTTCTCGGAGTACTCTTAGAGAAGGTGGGGTGCTGGAGAAGGTTTCACCTATTGACTCCATAATCCTAGTGGGAGACTTCAGTACTCATGCTGGTAATGACTGGTATGCCTGGAGAGGCAGGATTGGGATGAATGGCCTCCCCAGTCTGAACCCGAGCGGTGTTGTTGGAATTCTGTGCTAGTCATTGATTGTCCATAACGAACACCATGTTCGAACACAAGGAGGCTCATGAGTGTATATGGTACCGGAGCACCTTGGCCTTTGCCAAAAGTCCATTGACTTTGTAGTTGTTTCATCAGACCTGAGGCCACCTGAGACCTGAGACCTAGACCCAAACGTGTAGTGAGGGTTTGCTAGGAACACCTGCTGGAAGACTCTGTCCAGAATGATTTCAACTCTCACCTCCAAGCAAACTTTTTCTGTATCCAGGCGGAGGTTGGGGGCATGGAATTGGAATGGACCCTATTCATAACCTCTGTCATAGAAGTGGCTGCAAGCCGCTATGGCCAGAAGGTGATCGGTTCTTGGCATGGCGGCAACCCAAGAACCCACTGGTGGATACTGGCGGTGAGGGAGGCTGTCAAGCTGAAGAAGGTGGCAGTTTGGAGAGGCTATGGAGGATGACTTTTGGACAGCCTCAAAGAGGTTCTGGAAAAACATTCGGCAGCACAGGAGGGGAAGACAGGACATCGCCCAAGCTGTTTTCAGCAGGGGTGGGGAAAAGCTGACTTCTTGTCTGAAGGTGGAAGGAGCACTTTGAGGAACTCCTAAACCTGACAGACACGCCCTCCAGACAGGAGGCAGAGCTGGAAAATTCAGGGGTGACAGAGCCTTGGCAGAGGTCAGGGTAGTCAGAAAGCTCATCAGTGGCACGGCGCTGCGGGTGGACAAGATTCATCCTGAAAAGCTGACGGCTTTAAGTTATTGTTGGGCTGTCATGGTTGACAAATCTCTTCAATGTCGCGTGGATTTCGGGAGCAGTGTCCTTGGAATGGCAGACAGGGGTGGTGGTCCCCATTTTCAAAAAAAGGGGACTGGAGGGTATGTTCCAACTATCGTGGAATCACAAATCCCTGGGAAAGCCACTGCCAAGGTGCTGGAAAGAAGACTCCAACTGATTGTCAAACCTCAGATTCAGGAGGAGCAATGTGGATTCTGTCCTGGTGGCGAAACAGTGGACCAGCTTTTTATCCTCTCATAGATAATCAAGGGGACATGGGAATTTGCTAATCCTGTCTACATGTGTTTTGTGGATAATGGATGGATGGGTGGATGGATGGATAGATGGACTTCAGCAGAGCAGATATTTGCTGACATGGGAGCTTGATCCCAGCCCATATTGATGTTGAAGAAAAATATGGCAAACTGAATGATTTTCAATACACTGAGAAAAAAAACAAAAAAAAAACATCAGCAGGTAATACAGGCTCGCTGGATTATTTGGACAAAGGCATCGTCTTGTCAGGTTGTTTATTTGAAAAGCATTTTCTGTGGTCTTGACTGGCAAATATCATTATTCAAAACTGACAAGCATTAGCTTTCATGTTGTGTAAGCAAATTTTTGTGGGTCACTCATAGACTAAACACTTTCATTTTCTCTCTTTCTCTTTTTCTCTTGCTCTCTCTGCATACTCACATACACTAACACTTGCATATAGACATACAGAGCGAGAGAGAGAGAGAGAGAGAGAGAGAGAGAGAGAGAGAGAAAGAGAGAGAGAGTGAGTGTGAGAGAGAGATTAGGAGCAGACATCACCATAGCAGTTGTACAGTGGCTAGGTATTAATTCACCACTTACTTCCCTCAACGGCCACATCAGAGATTTGGAGTCTAATGATTTCTGCTGCAGCAGAATAATAGGATCTTTCTCCACGCCACCCTTTGAAGTCAAAGAGCCAGATCGTCAGGGTAAAGACTGCCACTTATGATGTGCCTTAGGTACAAATGAGAGGCATTAGTTCGCTGAGCCCTCACATGAATATCAATAGCATGCTCCACGGACTGGTGTCAGCCCAGCCAGTCACTTCCTATTTCTTCACTTGGTCACATAGAGTTTTCATATACTACCCAGGTGAAAAAAGGCTCAGACTCCATTTCTGTCAAAATACAGTTTCCATGTCAAACACAGTTGTTAAAAGTAACTTTGTGTCTTCATGCCTTTTGGTAAAATGGAGAGTCTTAGAGAGCATAAAACTGCAACATACTAAGTAATGGTACCGTATGCTTCAATAAAATTCTTTGAACTCCTGTCAGTTCATCAAACCATGCTACACCATTGAATGACATTTTTTGTTTTTGTCACTGTTGCAAGTTTGACAGGGTAAAACATGCTCTAATTCGATCCTGATTTTTTATCAAATAGTATTTGAGGAGAGATTAGTGTGAAATAATGAAAAAGAAATAATGGAAATGAACCCAGAATCCATAGTAAATGCTTGTCTATATGACTTCTAAGCATAAATCTTATTTCGATTGCACTCTCAATCTGGCTTTCATTGCTGTTGTCATTGCTGTTAGATGACATTTAAAGGACAGGCAAACTCTGGATAACAGACGTCATCTCTGGATAGGAGATGTCACTGTGCAGCCTTGATTTGTCCAAAGCACTGTAGATCTCTCCCTACTCTCAGATATACTGAACATAATTAAGATGAGTCAAAGCACTCAGAGTTACCACTAGTAATGCTCAGTGTAGCAGCACTGACAGATCCATTGTGTTTCTTGCAATCTTTAAAGAGTTACCTTGACTTTTGGATTCTATTTTTCTTCCCTAAACACTGTTTTTCCCCTCCCTCATGACTTCACTTTCAGTGTTGTTTTGAATCTCAATTTTTTTTATTTTTTTTGGTTGTGGTATGCTTTTTCTTTTTGCCCTTGTAACTGTTATGTTATTTATTCTAATACAGAACATTCGTGCAAATAAGACTGCAGTCCCAATGAGATCTTCATGTCAAAATAAAGGATAAATAAATAGAAATAAGAAGTAGCTCAAGGTTGTTATAGTTCTTTCATCCAATATTGAATTAGCTCTGTGGTCTGACTCATAGAGGTTTCTTTCTGCTTCTGAGCTCATTTTTAGAACCAGGTTGGTCAAAGATATTTGCTAAATATTTAATTCAATACTAGGGCGGTAATGTAATATTCTTTTGAAAAATATGTTTGAATGTGCTGCAACTGAATAATGAGTGACTACATGCAAGTACATGACTCGTATGAATAAGCAAACGTGATAACAAATGTGAGATGTAGTTTCAGTGCAGGTTTCTTTGTTTTATTGATTAATTGGTTGGTTGGTTGATTATTAATGTGCTTACTGACAGCACACTTTTAATCACTTTCATATGTAATTTACATATTACCATTGCTTACAAATCATTGCTCACTTGCAAAGACAGGAAGATTGCAAATGGTCTGGCATCACCCCATGTCCTGCTGCACCTCAAAAATTAGGCGAATAATAGAAAACTATATGCATTTCACACATTGCAATAATATATATAATATCATTTTTCACATTTTCATTTCTAATGCATTGGAGTATGTCCAGCCAAATTGTTATCAGTGGTGCTGAGATGTGTGATTTCTTTGGTTTGTCTACTGATGTGCTCCCTTTCTTCTCTTTCCCTCATTATATGGCATTTCAAAATGGTTTCCACTGATGGACCTCTATTGGAGAGGGTTGACGTGTCTGAAGACAGCCCACGTCATATTCTACTACAGATACTGTATTTGTCGTAACCTATGACTAGGCGTAATGTGTCCAAATTTACTGTGTACATGCATTCTTAGCACTATAAATACCTTGACCTAAAATAAAAGAGAGCCTCATAGCATAGTTCACATTCTCGCTGTTAAAACCAAAGTTTGCTGATGTGGATTTGAATAATATTCTCCTGATGAAATTTAGCTGCCGTGCAAATTGATTTGGTTTTCAAATTTGGCTACAGGGCTGTGTCACTAAAGCTCTGTGTGGTGTGTCACATACTGGGGGATTTCAAGCTGTGTGGCACTAGGAGCTGACAGGACCCCGGGGTGTCAACCCCATTTAAACTACCGTGGCTTCTCTGAGAACCCCAAAGATCAAATCCACTATGCTACCACTACCACTATGAACAGTGTGTCCTGCATACACCACCAAGCGATAAACACTCAGTGTCTGGCAATGAGACAATTCAATTGATCAAATCTGCTGTTATGTACAGTATTGGTCTTTGTAGAACTCATCCCACTGGTACTATACTACAGCGAATATAGAAGTTTGTAAATACTGTAGAAAATCACAGCAAGTGCTGAATTGTAATGAGTTTAACAATGCATGCCAACAGTAAAATATGTTACGTTATCACTATTATTTGCATCATTTTAGATTCTTCTATGTACAAATATACAACACCCACCATGCATCTTTTCCCGATTCATACTACATGATTTTCTATCCAATTTTTAGTCCAAAGTTGGTTCATGAAACAGAATTAGGCTTTCAGAAGTTTTGTGACTATGTATCAACACTTGTGTCAAAATGTGAAAACAATGCGGCGACTCCATATGTTGCCTCATACATCATAGCACCACATGACAGTGTGTATTGAAGCGTTGAAGTCTGCCTCCACACACAAGCACGGAAACGCATGTTGGCACATTTTCTGTCTGAAAACAAATTTGTTCCCATCCCAGCCTAATGATGAGGGTTTTGCGCCAACCTATTATCAGATTTGCTGTGACTGCATTTAGATATTTATGTGTTTTACTATGATATGATTGCCTTGACCAACCTACGCTCATATTTACATAAATATTTGAAGAGATGATTGTTAGCTGATAGGCCTAGGTGTTGCACATGAAAAACACAACAACTAATTAGGATTAGTGAACAAATTTATTTTCTTATTCACAGTACTACAGGGCGATCACAGCACCAAATGATAAGCTACTTTGCATTGAGCCTTGCACCACTCAGAGCCAGAATATAATAAAAATAATTTGTTGCAATAACCTTTATGGGGCTTTGTATTGCACACTTTAAGCCCCGTCTCTGCCCAATTATGTCAAATGATTTGATGTTTTATAATAGTAATAATGGTAATAATGTGATACTTTATTGATCGCCACAGGGAAGTTTTCTCTTTGCTTGCCCCCTCTGCAGGGAGGTTAAAGCGGATTGGAGGTCATAGGGATTCAGTGTCTTGTTCAAGGAAACAGGGGCTTCAAGTCAGGCCTTCTGGCTGGAAAACAGTCTCCCTACTCCCTGCACCACTCTGCTGCCCCTAGTCTAGTTTATTTATATCAATAGTCTAGTTTATTTATTTCTCTATATCACAGTCAAGTCTCAAATGGCTTTACATACCATCATAAACATGTCATATACCATACTACATCATGCATATACATACTACTTATATGTACACATCATATACATCCTTCATTGCTTACTTAATCATATGCAACATCATAACATCTTATGCTAGATCATATACCATACTACACACAAACACATCCACACCTATGGGCAATTTAGAGTCTTCAATTCACCTAACCTGCATGTCTTTGGACTGTGGGCGGAAACCCATGCAAACACGGGGAGAACATGCAAACTCCACACAGAAAGGAGATTCGAACCCGCTGTGACAATACTAACCACTGAGCCACTGTGCCACCCTTTCGAAACCTATGTTTTGGTTTCATTAGATAGTGTTAAGTGGAGGGAGACAGCAAAGAGAGATGGGATAAGACGCTGGATTTGAACAGATGTCACTGTGAGATCTCGGTATGCCCCTGAGCCTGCTGATGCACCTGGACAGCCTAAGACCATGTTTAATGGCTGCTATGGCTGCAATAACAAGCCAAGAGGTTGTTGGTCACAGAAATGTAGGTTAGAGAACTCATTCTTGATCTGAAAATCCTCCGGTCTGTTCTACAGTAAGGATGATCAGATGGTTCAGAATATTTATGCACACATTGGAAAGACAAATTTGTATTCTTGCATCCAATCTGGCTATACCCAAGGAGTAATAGATAGTCTCTGTAGCATAGAAACAATTGCAAGTTTGCAGTGACTTTTCTGATAATATCATTATTACACATTCATAGTATTTCCTGTGCTGCAGTAATGGAGATTGAATAAAAATGTGAGCCCGTCAAAGCCCCCCCTTCAACATCCCGATCCAGTAGCATTAATTTAATGCTTCGTCTATCTAATATCATAATCCTATAAAATTTTCTCATATTGTAATTTTGCCCATCACCACCTCCGAGTCAGTAAGCGCAGACCCATGAGTATATATTCCCACAGACTCACACTCCATCAGGCTCATTCTCCACCCAGTTTATGCATCTTTTGTTTAAACGAGCCAGAAAAGTCTGCATGTGTGTGTATGTGTTGGGTGAAAAGAGCAGGCAGATTGAGGTCCAATGTGTTGCGAATGATGCCTGATTCCAAACCCGGGTCTCAGACACACAATCACACACAAACACACACATACACACTTGCTTTTGGCAGTGTTTCTGGTCCATTAGGAAGTGGCTGCATGAGAATGTGCGTACTGTATTTGTGTGTGCGTGTGTGTGTGTGTGCGTGTGTGTGTGTGTGTGCGTGTGTGTGTGTGTGCATGTTGTGGGGTTATGACTGGAATAGAGACATTTGAAAGAAGGCCAGCCAGAGCACAAACAGAAAAATAGTTCAGGTTTAACAGGGTAGAGTGGCAGTTAGTATATCAGAGAGTTAGACACTCCTGGCTTTCCAGCTGGTTGAATTAACTGGAGTCTGTCTCTTTTATATGGAAAATAGGCCGCAAATTACCACCTGAGATGAGCTTTGAGCCAGTGAGCCAGGATGCAGCCTCCCGACTTTTAATATGCATTAGATAGCCTGATTTTGACATTTTATTAATAGGGAAACTGTCAGCAGAGGGATACAGAATTCTTTATTTAATCACTGCTACATTACTATGGTGATTGTGTATCAAATGGAAAAAATGACACAATAATCTAATTTTTATGACAACGGCATATTAATGCATGTCGGCAAGAAAGAATCTATTATTCTGGCCCGTGTGTAATCTGCCAGCGGGTTTGTATGCGGCTGTGCTGTCCTTGAGGGAATCGATTGCATGACATTGATATTCATTTAGCCTAACATAAATAGAGTTGCAGAACTAAAGCATACACTTTAGCACACCAAACACAATAGAGACTCTCTCTATTGTTATCTCTCTCTTTCCTATAATTTGTTTTAATAATTATATAGAATTTTTGACAGATTGTTGAAAACATCTAAAAAATAGAGTGTCTTGATCCTCCGGAGGAGAACATAACGTTACATACACAGTTTCTAATAAGGCTTATTATTATGATAAACTATAGTAAGCTTTAATGACAATTCCCCCAATGGAAATACTAGTTGTATAGAAAATAATAAGTCATTATCTCCTCCTTATGAAGTGTGTGAGACTTGGTTCATTAATGATAATAATGAAAGAAGACTGTTCTCATGCTGTTTAATCAAGGCCAATATTTGTAACAGCAGGAAGCTGATGCTTTTGGATACGGTATGCAGTAAAACCATCACTGTTGTTGTCACTGAGGTCATTTCAAACAAAGTAGCTCATCGACTCTCTGGCTTAACTGATTGGAGTTTGTGTTAGATTGCACTTAGCTGATCAGTCCATTGACCTCAAACAGTCAAATTCCAGACAAGCCAGTTAGCAGCTCCAAATCTAGTACTGCTCCAAAACTAAAGCATGTCTCAGTGAACAAATAACAAACGCTTCTTAGTCAAGATTGAAATGCACATGCACAAAGGTGCCACAACGGCAAAATAAATATAGATTTCAATGTCATAATGCTACATCAAGCCATTGCAAATTCCGCATTGCTTATCTATCAACCAAAGCTGTCCAATAACCCAAATAAACCCTGCAAGGACAAACAGTGAGGAGTGACAGCTCCATTATGAGGACATTATTTTAGGGACCCCATTTAAAAAGGTCTGCCAACTTTTTATTGCTGACACTTTTGACGTAAGAGAGAGACCTAATGCAAAAACGTCCTCCTCTAAAACAAAACCAACCAACGAATATTAGCATGTAAGGAGGAGAAATATATTTTGCTGATTAGTATGCGTACCTGTCTATCAAGCCTAGCACCAGTGGAATTAAAACCCTTAACCCTGCCAGTGTTAGTGTCATGCTCTACACAGTGAGAGACACAGGACCAAATATCTTCAGTGTTCCCCTCTGTTACTGAGCCTAATGATTGTCCATACCATGCAGTACAGTACAGTATACTTTGTTTATTGCTTGATTTATCGGATGTCACTAAAGTCTAAGAAAAACAAATCAACGGCATCTGATGTTTGATTTCAGCTGTCCAGGCTGAACCACAGTGAATTGGTCTGGAACAGCTCATTCAGATTAAGCACAGCGCAACAAACATATGGCTCCCGCTCTCTGATGTGGTACGCTATCTGCCTGAATTTTGAATACTGAGCAAAACATGAATATCCTAAGGTGTTACATTGTGCAATTCACAGGTGAATGTTCCTTGATAATCACGCAAATTAGGAAAATTATGTTGAAGATTGAGAATCAGAAGGTGTGAGATGACTACCTAAGCTCTTTATGCATGCATGCGCATACACACAAACGCACACATCTGCACAAGCTCTGCATCTGCACATATGCACACACACACACACACACACACACACAAACCCACATTCACACTGGCTTTGTTCATATTATTGGTTTCACAGCGCTACATTAGCTGACAAAAGTGAATCGACAGCCCAGATTCAGGTATGGTAATTATGTAGAGGCTGAGAAAAGATCATCAATCAGATGTTATTTGTTCAGTTGGCTGTGATCACAGAGGAGAAGAGATGTGAGAGTGTGTTGCAAAGTTGTTTTTGCCCCCTCTGCAGCAAAGTTATTCTTTACAGCGATGCTTTTGTTTTGTCGTTAAATATGTGATGAAATCAGCGTGTGTGCGTTCGATTGCAACAACGAATGCGATTAAGATTCAGACAGCACAGAGGTGCTTCTCTCTCTTGCCCCCCTCCCTCTCCCCCCATACAACACACATACAAACTCTCTCACACACAGACAGCCATAGTTATCTCCTTGTTTCCATACAAATGGGAAATGTAAAGAGAGTCGCTCCCAGAGGCAGAGGCTTCATTAAAACCATGAGTTGATGACATTCTTTGATATCAATAATCAATCATGAAACTCCATCCTACGTTCTAGTCAGTTAAGCACTGGTAAAAAATCAATACAATGATGAAGCAGCTTGTCCCAGGTGCACACCCTACTGCTCAGTCTGCTCTACATAGTTTTTCCTCTATAGGACACAAATCCCACTGTCCTGGATGGCCCCAGGTCACAGCTGCTCCTCCTTGTATCGTGCAACACAATTTTATGGAAACTGTACTTCCACATCTAATTTCAGCCACTGTTTGTTCTGCAAACTCCAGGAAGCCCCCTTTCCGCTGTGTCCTACAGCATCTTCAGTATGACAAACAACAGCTCTTTCCAAAAAAAAGAAAAAACACACAAGATAAACATGGAACCGATAGACAATATAATGTTGCTAGTTTACTATTCACATTCAGTTCAAAGCTTTAAGCTGCTGCACCATGTTTCAGGCTCGACATCTATTTTTCTTTACCTCTGTATGATACTGAAAGTCTGCGGAAGTGTTTACGTGTGCGCAGCTCGTGAACGGTCCTGTCGACTCCCTGCTTATATTACAAAGCACAAGCCCACTCAACTGTGATTTATCCAAGAAATTTGACGCTGGCTCCTCTTAAGCTTAAGTATCCAAAAGTGAACGGTCGTGACTGGACCTCTGTTTCAATGATGATTCTTTCAAGAAAGGGAGATTACTTGATCAGGGACTAGTTTAACACCGGGAAGTTAGAGTGAAGAGGTCAAAATAATAGCAGTGTTCGATTAAAAAGAAGAGGCGCGATGTGTCTTGACTAGTGATATAAAGAGTAGTGGTCAAAGATTCAAATTGAAGCACATACTAAAAATGTGTTTTCCCCTGAAAATCATTCCCACTCTGTCTCCTAGGATGGGTGTTTACATGTAGCTTTTTGTATAAGGCATGCAGTGTGTGTGTGTGTGTGTGCATGTGTGTGTGTGTGTGTGTGTGTGTGTGGTGTGTCTGGGGGGCGTGTGTGCAAGGTCATTAGTTTCACAGTGGGCCAGCTGTGTGATCTGGCTCAGGTACTCACAGATCAGGTGTTTGTTTGACCTTGATGTTCAGCAGGCTGCAGGGGTCTGTGTGTGTGTAGGGGCGTGTGTGTGTGTGTGTGTGTGTGTATGTATGTGTATGTGTGTATGACTGCGGTCTATCCTCCGGCACGTATACGCTTTTTCCTACCTCAAATGTATGCCTGTGTCTACCAACTAACCAGTCAAACAAGAAATGAATATGTGTTTGTAAAAGTGCGGCCAAACACAGACACAGCCACAGACAGACACACACACACACACACAGCATGAAATTAAGTCCAGAAAAGGGAGAACTAGCCGAGTTGGCAAGTGAGATTGGGCAGCAGATTCTCAATCCCATGCATGAATCTACACCAACATTTAGTCAAGGTGTCATAAAAAAATTTCACTGCTTCTCAGTTAGTTGCCTGTACTCTGTTCCTTTGGTTCCACCTTAAACTCCAACATCACTGCCTCAGCCTGCTTATCTGAACTCTGCACTGCTGCATATCGCCAACGCTTTAAGCTCAGGTGACAGCAGAGACTTTAAATTTTTTAAATCGAGACAAAGACTTTGCGCCTGTTGGACTGAATTTATAGGACAATTATATCTGGTTAAAGGCCATTATGTAAGGCTAAATTTCCCAGGCAACCAAATCAACATCAGACTAGATATGGTAGATCAAATCACGTTATCAGAGACTTACAATTACATCAAATGTGAAATGAAATAAAAACAAATGCCCTGAAATGCAATGTTGGTGTGAATTTTTCAAAAGTCAGCTTGGAGATCACAAAAGCTGACTTTGTACTTTTATTATTTCTGCTTGCTAGCTTACAAGTGGCAAATTTGTGTGCAAATTAATTTCTATTGTTGTACAGTTTTGTGGACGACCAAGAAAGAGGTAATACATTAGATTGCTTGTTTCAAAATGCCGAAACTCCATGCAGTATTTGGCTGCAATAATAGCAACAAAAAAGTGTCTAGGAGAGAGGAAGAGAAGACCATTTTCCTCCCATTGACTGAATAAACCATGCTTCATCTCCCTCCCCTATCCACCATCTCAGGCGACGGTGTTACAGACAGACATGCAGCTCTTTAGCCTTTAGCTCACTAACAGAAGTAGCTAGCTAACGTAAACACCAGCAGCAGCACTATGAACGAACCTCATCCAAAAACGAATTGTAGGCTGACGATTTTTTGCAAGGGCAGCACTTGAATAAAATGTGAAATAATACAAAAGAATATGGAGTATGATTTCAAAGCATGATTTACTTTGTTAAACTTGATTCCATTACTTATATTGATCTAGTAAAAATAAAGTACAAAAAATAACTCTGACACTACTGGATAAACTGTCGAAATGCGTTACATTGCAACAGGTATGACATCCTCTCCATAGCATTTAGCTCTTCCACAAAATGAAACAGAATAATTGTAATTTTAACTATGGTGTCTGCACAGTAGAATGTCATGCATTCTTAGCCTTTGTTGGATATTGAAGGCTTAACTGTAACTTAATATTTTCTTGTAGGCCCAAGGTTTTCTGGCCAAGCATTATGCCTTATACAAGGCTCTAGGAATGCTCTGCAGCATTCAATAGAGAAACAGCATACCGTATTTCCTCTAATATTGGCCCGGGCCTTTATTTACCTCAACTGCAGAGGGTACCAGGTCTTTATTGGAAGCAGGCTTATATTAGAGACAGGCCTTTATTTGTAATTCCCTCTGTTTGATAAGTATATTTGCTCCTATTTTAGTACGAAGCCTCCTTGTTTTCTGATCTGCTTCTGTTACGGTACGTTAGGTAGACGTTTTTTTGTTACTGCAATGCATTACGATAATTACGGTAATCGACGACGGCATGCTCCAGAGACTTCCGCCGGCCGAGCCGTCTTGTGGCACTTGTACGTTACTACAAACTACAGTTACAAACAGGCACCAGGAGTTTACCAGTATCCACCGTTGTTTGCATGTAAGCTGAAGCTAACTGAAGCTAACTGAACCTGGGCACCGATGTGTTCCCGGTGATCCGGCCGAGATTTCGGCGGGGGTCCAGGGCTTGGATCGGGAGGATCAATGCGGGCCGTGGGCGCGGTGGAGAGGCAGCGGCGGAGAGAGGATACAGACACGGTCCAGCCATGTACTAGGTTTTGACCTAGTTTTTTCCCCCGGCCTGTATTTGAGGCCGGCCTTTATTTGTTCGTGTCGACCATTATCGGAGACCCGGCTTTTAATTGACTACAGGCCACTATTAGAGGAAATACGGTATGTCTTATCCTTGACCATCCACGGCTGCTTTGTAGCATGTTTGCTCCCATGTCCTGAGGAAACCGCAAACATTTTGAATTGTACCTTCAGTTTGCGACTTAATGAGCAACTGAAGCTCGCTTTGCCATCTGTGTCAGTTACTCGCTCCTGCATTCCTAAACACAGGGAATGTAGGTGGTGACTTTTGGGTCAGGTGCAACACCTGCGCTCTACCCAGTTGCTTAATTTAGAGAGAAGACAAGAGAAGGAGACACGGATAGGTAAGGACAAAATGTTCTCTTGCTGGTAATCTTTTGAGCATTAACCGATCAGGACTCCATTGATTTACAATATAGCTGAGCGAGCGTTGGTCGCCACTCAATCACATGGAACCGCACAATACAGTACAGCAGCTGTTAGACAACCACCCCGTCCCTCCATTAGTTCAACAAGAGCTATTCATTAATTTATTTATCTGGGTACTCACAGGAGCAAGGCCATGCGATACAGCGGAGGGAGCTTTTTAATCAAGCCCCAGCTCCCGACCGGCTGACTGATGTTCAACGACGCGTGTTTGTTTATCCAGGGCGCAGCTGCCAGAGGGCAAGGTGACGAGGGAATTTCTCTCTCTCTCTCTTTCTCTCTCTCTTTCCTTATTCTCTCCATCTCTCTCCCTCCCTCTCTCTCTCGCCGTGGCTCTCTCCCCACACATAGAGAACTGCTCTGCGAAAGAGGGGCGAGGAGGATCTTGAACTTTTTCTAACGAGATCTAAAGCACTGGGTGTAATTAGAAGCTGTCTGGAATGAGGACAATTAAGTGCGGTTTTGGTGTCCCCCAGGGTTCTCTCAATGGGCCGAATTAGAAAACGGGTGCAAAAAGATTGATGAGTTCAATGTTTTCCAAATGAGCAGCCTTATACACATAATTACACCACGGAAATGAATGGATCATCACGATACAAACTCAGGCGAGGGTATGCTAATTGCTCATCAAATGGGAAGGCTGCGGTGTCAGCTACACAACTGCAGTATTCGCAGCAAAAAGACGAGTTTGGGGGGGACGGAAGGGAGGGGTGGGGGGGTCCTGCTGCTCAGATTAATGTGATCCATCTTCCTTTTGTCTGTGTTCATTATTCTATATTCACACTCTAACCCCTGTTATCTAGTCCTGCACTCCATGCCAGTCAGATGCCAAGGACATTGCAGTACTTCTTAGAGCCCCGTAGCACATCTGCCATTAAACCCTTCTTTAATGTGATATTTCTCAGCTCTGTCCCCCAAGACTCTCTCCTTTTGACTAAACACCAGACACAAGGAAGGTGGAGAAAGTGACATATTATTACCTCCTCCACTGTGTTCAGAGTGGAAGACTCCTCAGCTCCACCATATCAGTTTGATATATTTTATATTTTATTCCTTTTTACGTATGTGACCATTTTCGAGAAAGATGCAATGAATGTAATGGGGGCAGCGATATTTCTGCCATTATTTTGATGCATCGTCCCTTGGATGCACTGTTTACTCTCAGCTTAACTTCTCCCTGGGGTTTGCAGTGACACGGTCAAATGGTAGCAGGACTCAGACATTTTGTCAGTGACTAGACATCAGTAAGTAATATTTAGTGGAGTGATCTTGGGGCTAATAACATCAGTAATTTGGATAAATCCCCTTTCTATGGCAGGGGGTTAGTTATCATCAGAGGTTGACAGACTTCAGAAACAGCTGCCAGAGAAATGAAATTTGGTTTGAAATGTGAAGACGTTAGACCTTTGATAGTACTATGCTGCTTTTCCTTTTATTTCTCATTTTCATTTCCCACATCCTTGATTTTTATTTTTTGGGCTATATTGGAGTCTGTGTAGCTTACACAGTGAAAGATATTCTGCATCATTTCATTTTCTTATTCACGGTCAGCACTTGACCCTGCGTAATTTACACGAGGAATGACATTTCATTTTCTTGCATTCCATTCATTTAACCGTTATTTGAGTCTGGAACAACTCTTCTAAATAAAACATCAGTGAAGTCATCAGGCTGCAGTAGTTCAATCTCAAGTCATCAATCTAGACATTATCACCCATTGCAGGCTCTACCCAACTAATTTTCACTGCCCATCAGACCTTTGATATCTTAATGCTAAGCCTGAGGTGTCAGTGTTACAGGGGACAAGTTGGCAATGGTCTACTTATCAAATCCCCAGGAATGGCTGGCAAATCCCTTTCTCCCTGACCTTATCTGATATCTGTCCAGCAAGCCTTTCAGTACACTCATCCTGCATCGCATTAGACCATACAGCCTTCGGCGTACTCGGTTTGTGTGCATCTGTGAATAGGGTCCCCACTATCCACCCCCCCTCCCCTCCCTCCATCCTTCCTCCAACACCCCCCACATGAATAAGTGAGTGTCCAGGAAGGGCCGCCTGGATGTTTGCATTTCCTCGGGGATCCCCAGTCTTGTGGAACACAGTCCATTTAGGGATGCTAGTAAAGGCAAGTTCCACATTCCAGGGGGTTCATATGGAAAGATTCATGCAGATTCCACTACATATTTAATTAGTTTAGCCATGGTTCGGGGGATAAGGCAAGACACCCGAGCACATGAACGGGAGCTAGAGAACAGTGGTGTGCTTATGGGTAACGGGAAGGGAAGCTAATGTTACCGCAAAATGGCTCCCGATGTGTTTACTGTGCTGGTAGCCACCAGGGGAGGAAATACTGCAGTGTGGATAGGGGTCCAATGTGTCAATGAAGAGAAAATGAAAAAACAATATTCAAAAGAGTCAAAAGAAATCCTCCTCAGAGGGAATGCCTCAACATGTTGTGATGCTGCTGGCACCACAAAGGCAGAGGTTTCAAAGAGACGCATGAAAGGCATGGGAAGAAAGACGCATCTGTGAGTAGAGACATTAGGATGCCTCAAAATATTCCCATTCTTCTAAATCAAGGTCACCGCCTGAATCAGTGACGCCATGGATCACTTGATATGAATGTTTAGATGGAAAGCATTACCACTTATTGAAAATATATTGACAACAACTAAATGTACTGTAGAAGCAATCATGTAAAAAGCCAAGATGCATTCAGAGCGACCATTACTGGACACTGGTTAGCAAAGTGCCTGAGGGCAATGAAAGGAACAAGAGGATAGGACAAGTACTAGCAAACATGCGTGTCCTTTTGTAGATATCCAGTGGAGGTAAAAATACTACAGAAAGGGTTTCTGACTATAACGACAGTCATGGAACAGTTGGCCATATGCAAGCGGGTATTTTACCTAGAGCTTGAGAAAATGCCCAAACCTGAGAGGATCTGACTGGACTCAGTGGACTAAGATCAGGTCGGGCTGAATTTCTCACTTAAATACTCAGATTTGTGTCCAGTGAAGGTTCAACTTCAAACATATTGTTGATTATCAGTTATTAGTAATTTATTATTGGCACATTATTAGCAATTTCTGGCCTTTGTTAGGTTTGGGCTCACAAAAACTTTAGGCTCATTTCTGGTTTAGATAGAAAGTCGAGTCAAGCTTTAATTTAATTTTAAATAAATCTGGAGTGATTAGTTTTGTTCAAGAGACTGGCTAAGTGCATTGCGAACCCACAGCCCTTGACACCACCCTCAAAAATAAATCTTCACAAACAGTCACTGTAAACACCTGCAGTGCAAGTTGTTTTGAACATTTTGCGGACACTTTTATCCAAAGCACTATGGATGCATAATTTTATCCAAAGCACTATGGAGCATAATTTTATCCAAAGCACTATGGATGCATAATTTTATCCAAAGCACTATGGATGCATAATTTCATCCAAAGCACTATGAATGCATAATTGTAAGCATTAGTGCCATGCTGTACACACTGAGCTGCACAAGACCACAGGCTCTAAAACGCTCTGAAATTTTAGCCCATTTCTGAGAATTTAGATGTGGGTTTAGTTGAGTCCAGAGTTGTTTATTTTATGTGGAAAAGTTATGAGGGTGGGTGACACAGCGTTGTGCTATGTCACTTGGAGTATTCATCAGTGAAAATGTCCTCTATCCACAAGTGATATTGGAGACCAGCAGGAGGTCAAAGAGCAGCGCTGGGTGAGAGGAGCAGAGGAACAGACTGAGTGACCTCTCAGACGACTGGACACACACAGCCCCAGGCGTCCTCTCTGGCCTTTCCGCAGCTGCCGCTTTCAGATGGTAGCCCTCAGATACCATTTAGGTAGAACTTCAGATAGAATTTCATTAATAAGTTGATATAAGGACATGCAACAGCCGATTCAAAATGCTCTGTGTGTGACAGAGAGAGAGAGAGAGAGGGAGATGAAAAACAAAAGGAAACATGGGAGAACAAGAGAGACAGTACGAAAGAGTTGTTTGTGGGTATTGAATGGACGTATCTGCTAGTCAGGACCATGGACAGCACCATAGAAAAATTCTAGCCAAAGTTATATGCTGTGTCCCAAACGGAAGGTAGCTGGCAGCATTTTTGTATGAAGGTATCTATAAAGGAATCTGGTTTAAGATGGACTTCCGAGGCAGCAATGCGTCACAACGTCACCAAATAAAGCTGACGGCTGTCATTACTACCACTAACAGCGGTTATTACTACCACCTGTCATTTGTACTACTTTTTAAGCATTAAACATCAAAACAGAATGAATATCCGGTGACTAAACTGTCTAAAAATCTGAGGTTTAAAAAATAAAAATGAACTTACAACTTACAACTCGGCACCGTCGCTTGCCATTGTTTATTTCCGTTGCAGCAGTGGAGCGGACGCACAGGATTATGGGATATCCTGACCAACGAAGGATACGTCTATGCTGCCTTCAAAAATTGTCCAATTGGAGGCACCTCAGCAGGCAGCATTTCTTTCAAACATTCAATTGGGACACAACTTGATGCCTTTCTGCCTCTGAAGGCTGCCTGATTAGGCGGCATTTTAGCCGTTTGGGACACAGCGATAGTGTGAGTATAATCCAAACTTTTGCAACCAAATCCAATGTAGCCAAGTGCTGATATGAGCACACTGGTGTCTTGCAAGGTGTCATTTGCAAGTGTATTTAAGCATGTCAGACATAAAGCGTTTTGGAGACCTTGCACAGGCAGTGCCGGTGCGTGCCAATCAGGCGCCCTGGGCAAAACTATAAATGCCGCCCATCCACACATTCTCACGTTTTATCAACTATTTCACATAATAATAGGATGCCCATTGTTATTGCCACACAATGACCCACAGCATCAATCAGTTCTCTCTCTCTCGCTCTCATACACACACACACAACGTTACCATGCAAAATAGAAAAATAGGATCATCTACTATGAAAATTTGCACTTTACTTCGTTCCTGACATGTATTTTGTTGCCAAATTGCCATATGCTTTCACCATTATGCAATGCCAAATGCCAAAAACTACGTGTCCCTCTCACCATTACACAATGCCAAATGCGCAACGTGCATGTCCCGTTAACCATCATCACACATTGCCAATTGCTAAATACGCAACCTACAACCAAGAAAAACACAGTAAATATGTAAAAAGCACAGCCCAGCAAAAAGTCATGAAAATAAACTGCAAAGGCATCTTACCTTCATCTGACGCACAACATGGGCCTACCCGACGCACACACACATCGCCCTTGATTGGTTAATACATTACGCTACAATCAAAACAATTTAGTAAATCCTCCCCAGTTGCGTCTCATGTCACTTAAATCAACTCACGTAGTGCAATATTTATTATTACTTTACGGAAAGAGACTTAAAGCTACTCAAAGCTACTCGTCGGGAGCAGGTTGGGAGATAGACTGGGAGTAGAACTCAGCCTGTTGCTGTAACTCAGTCTCAGTAAAACAGGGAGCACAATGTTCCTAAAGCATAGTAAGTTTATTTCTGTTTTTCCTTTCTTTGTAGCTCGTGATAAATGTATTTATGCTGTGTCACCCAGTGTCACCCTAGTAACAATCAAATTAAGACGTGATTAACATTAAGAAGTGTGGACAAATTTGGCGCTCCTAGTGGCGTGGCGCCCTGGGCAATTGCCCTGTCTGCCCCATCCATGCGCCGCCACTGTACACAGGCAAACTACACCAGAATCCATCCCATGTAGGATTTTGACAAAGAGGGTTGTGACTAATAGTTTGGACACATGCACTCCAGCTTGTGACAACTGAGCTCCCGTGTTAATCATGTCTGGGTTTAGGGATCAAATGAATAAACATGAGCTTTGTTTAATTATGGCTTTGAGTAGAGCAAATTCCTCAGATTGGGAGGAGGTAAGCTGTCAGAAGGAGGATAATCTTTCACACCTGCAAGATGACACATATAAGTCCCTTCAACAAACATGTCCACCCCAAATCTCTTCAGCGCTTTTAATAGGGTGCAGTCATACACTTTGCTTGGAGTGGGACTGTGAGAGTAGAAGTGAAAGAGAGAGAGACAGAAAGATATAGACAAACAGACAGGCAGACAGACAGACGGAAACAAACAAACCGACAGACAGAATGAACTGTTTGCCACTTCCTAACCTCCCTGCATGGAAGGTTGTGCGTTGGTCGGGTTAACCTACCGGCTGTCTCAAGGCAGCTCTTCAACTCAACGCCCAAATGCTGGTGTCTGCCTCTGAGCTTATCAGGCTTTCCCAGACGGTGATTTGAGCGCATGGAGGGAGCAGAGGCGCAGTGAAAGGGAAAGGAAAGTGGAGAGGAGTGGAGGTGAGTTTACGAAGATGAAACACACTCTACACTTGGGGTCAAATGAATCTGTGACTTATTTTTTACTCCTGCGCTCCTTTTTTGTGGCGCCTGTGGATGCATTTCTATTGGGATGAGAAAGCTTTGCGAGACGAGCGCTGTGATGTTGTTCTGAGGAAAATCGGGGAAACTCGGTAAAAGTAGAGGAGGAGGCATGGGCAATGCTCATTATAAGAAAACAAAAATTACAAGCTTTTGCATAAACATTTCAGCACAAGTGAAGGGCAAGACATTGAGCATTCACTGAGGTGTCATAATCAAATATTTCACCCTACACTGTCAGTTGTTATTTTTGGTCTATTGCTCATTAGGTTTTTTGAGTTCCACTTAAAAAAAAGCACTAACAAAATGTTCTGAATCAGTAACTTTACAAAGCCAGCAGCAATCGGTTTCCATCTCTTAGCTGTCTTCCAAGCAACATTTTCAAACAGCTTTTCGCCTTGAATGTTCTAAATTTGCTATTGCACATAAACTACCAGAATTTACTGTTATGGAGAATGTAAAACATGTTTGGCCGTGCTTTTGACAGCAACAAAGCAAGTATCATCATGATATGTGGGGCTTCAAGTGCTGCGTTACCAAATGCGGTGGCACAGGATGCATCCATGCAGGCTCGAGACCTAATTGACTGTAATGTCATTTTGTCTGCTCCAGCAGGTTATTGACAGCAACATCCCAGAAGCCTGTTCATCCTTCTGTTGACACGCCGGCATGGGAAACGCCATTATCATCTCATTACGGCTCACGCTTTTATATAATCCTGACATTTCCTCTTTCTCTGAGCGTGTGAGCTGCCATCTTTAGCTGTATTGTAGTGGTGATGGTGCAATGTTCTGCGATGGTGTGTGTGAGTAAGTGTGTGTGTGTGTCTGTGGGTGTGTGTGGGGGTAGAGGATGAGAATGAGAGGTAATAAAGACACAGTTTTAATTTCCTGCAGCCACTCAACAGACAGTTCTTATCCATCTGGTGCTTCCCTCTAACAACCTCACAGGCTTTAAATCTCCTCGACATTTTTCTACATCAGCAAAAAACTGCTTGCTTAAATACAACGGATTGCTGAATCTACACCAGCAATTTGAAAACAGTCTCAAGACCAGCAGTGTTGTTTGTGGAGTGCAGGCTTGAATGAATGCCTAGTTATTACTGAAATAACTTGTGCAGTCAGTGAAGGAAAGGTCAGAGAGACATGAGGAATGGGAGGTGTGTTGGGGCGATGGAAAGAACTTTGAGCGGTGTGCCAGGGATTAATCTTGTCTTCCCAGAGTTACCTGGGGAATAAGAGAACATGCTTCATGCTGAGAACAGAGAAAACCTTGGGAAAAAAAGAAAAAAAACAAGCAAGCGTGTGTGTGTATTTTTTGAGGGGAAAGGCAAAAAAAAAAGTACTATATCTCCCCACACTATGTTTGCCGTTTCCCTATGTGATACGGGGATCACATGCTCTTTTAAAGGTGTGCGGGGTCTACAGTCGACCTCTCTGAACCGCGTTTCTTTTCATCTGCCGTTTCCAGCGACCCTCAGCTGTGCCCTTTATTAATCTTCCATGGTAAAAAAAAAAAATACACCGGGACTAAGCCTAGCATGGGGTGCAGGGGGATATCAGAGGAATCAATGCGAGTAACTTCTGTAAAGTAAGCAGCAGCAGGCCCCAGTGATGTGGGGGGGAGGTGAGGATGAGGAGAGAATCTCAGTGTGAATCCTACAGTTTATCCCGTACAGGCTGCAGAGAACACAGAGAAGGTTCCATATTTCCACTTCAACAGCCATCAAAGGCTCCCCAGTGCGTCTCCCCCATGACTGCAACTGTCATACGATGGTTAGGCCTTTGTGAGGTGAAGTTGAAGCATGCCCAGATCAATGAGCAGACTGTATTGGAAATGTTAGCTGCTGTATTCTTTTATTGTAAACCTTGAAATAACCCTCCGAGGGAGAGTGCAAATGCTGCGCGGTGTTTAAAAGGGGTTTTTAGCCTTAATAACGCTCGTAAGACTCTTTGTTGTGGGTTCCATGTGGATAGTGGGTAGTAAACATTCAGGACACTTTGTTCTCAAAAACTCTTTAGTGCAGTCTCAAAGCAGCAAAATATTATGTGGGAAAGAGATTAGTGCCAGCAGAGAATGTATTTGAATTGCAGAAATTGAATTTGCCATGCTCATATTGAACTGCTGAATTAAAGAAAATGGATTTATTCAGTGTCTCTGTTTTAACCAATAGAACATTTTTAACTGATACACACATCAAAATGAAATTTGTATTTTCTTTTAGCTCAAATCATTTAACATGACTTATTTACGCAACATATTTCAAAAAAGAAATTTTCTTTTTAACTGAAACATTTTTAACTCTTACATTAATAACGCGTTGTGTCTAAGTGGAGTCTTCCGAACATTATGGAGAATGGGAAATCAGCTTGCCATATTCCAAGACAGAAAAACGATGGTAACGATTATAATGTGATACTTCCCTATTGATCCCCATAGGGAAATTATTAGCACCCCTGGAGCTGGTAGGGATTCAAGACACTTGAGCAGAACTGATGCTTGCAACACGAGACACTCAGGTTGAAGGGCCGTCTCCCTACTCACTATGCCACCCAGCTGCCCCAAAGAAGCAAAGATATGATAATTTGGACCAATTAGCCAGAGTTTTTGCTGCAATAAGAGCATTTATACACAGAGTGTGGTATAATATCGCAGACAAGTGAAGATCTTATTTGGAAAAAGCTCTTGATATGAAGGTTCATATTCTGCTCACAAAATCCCTGAATACATGAATGAAGATTAAAATATATAATATATAATAATGCAATATAATAATACAATCCCCTCAAAACAGAGCATAACCAGGCTATGAAAATGAACAGGATAAAGAATACATGTCTCAGTATACTGTATGATATTCCTGTATCCAAAGTACCTTATTGGGATTTTTCATATTTCATATGAGAGCTTATCATGCTTGCTGTAAATGGGATGTAATGGTTGCAGGATCTAACTAAAGAACAGAATAATTGTGTATTGGTCTGTATGTAAAAACAATCAGTGTTAACATTGTGGACAAAGTAACCCTAACCCAAACTATTCTTTAGCTCTGTATTTCAATTCAACAGTCTAGAACTGTTTCAGATCAAGCACAAAAGTCTCTAATATATTCCTCTGCAGGAGACAGTTATGAAGGCATGGATGTGTGTTTGACTACTGTCTCCATTGGAGTGTATTCCATTGATCTGGCAGGCTTACACTCTTAAAGCTTTGCAGGACAGAGTGGCTTGAGGAGCAAAGCATATGAAACAGACAGTACCGCAGCACAGTACAGTAGTGCTTGGCTCTAGGATCCACTGGTATTATATGAATATCAGTGCATGCACCGTGACGCTGATGGCATTTTTAGATTTCTGTCAAAGTCGCTGGATTCACATTTCCATCCTTTCCATTTGGACTGTTTTACTGGCTTTCACTGCAAGATAAAAATATTGTGATTGTTTCAATTTGTCTGCTTACGCACAAACACTGGTGAAAATGTTTGGGTTTTTTTAGATCTTCCTTTCTGCAACATTACCAACATTCAAAACACCACGCATGTTTATGCACTCTCATTTGTTTCAACCCCGTCACATCAATGAAACATTGCAAAAGCACACAAACATAACCGCCTGTACCAAATGTGCGACAGCTTGCCATAAATCCACACAGCATAAATTGGACCAATTATTCTCCTCCTGTCTTGAACACACAGCCCATTTGGTTGACTCAGAGCCTATGCATCGTTCGCTGTTGTTTTTTTAATGCCATTCTAATGTGCCACTGTAGAGCTGGGTTCTACACAGCGGATCTGCCAGGCTGCCAGGCGAGCTCAGTTAGCCAGCTCTGTCCTATCAGGAATACCAAGTACATGTTCAGACTACTCAGGGGATGCGGATACAGATGCCTCTGTGTTCAGCCTTAGTATTGCAGGCTGGAGGCAGAACGCCACCATATTACAAAAACAATGCCTAATCGTCTGACTGTGTTGCTCATCTGAGGAAACATGACTCCTCTTGTTCTGCAGAGCCAAGGCTTGCTCTAGCAGCACTGTGCCTTCACACATATGCATATATATATATATATATATCTATATATATATATATATATATATATATATATATATATATATATATAAACACAGACACCCACACTCACACATGCAAATGCACACAGACACACAAGCTCACACACAGAGACACCCACACACATGTCCACACATACACACACACAGCGCGAGCAGTCATTATTATATTCCTGAGGCAGCGGAGAGGGCAGCGTGCCCCTGCTGTCGTACAACATGAGGGAACATGAGTGATATGGCTCTGTGCCTCCAGGCCTGGCTTGTCACTCTGCTAAATTGTTGTAATTTTCTTCTCCTGGACTGGCCTCGGGTGGTGTAACCTTCTACTTTTCACCTTGCCATTGTCCTAAGGTCAAAGAGAGACGCTGAAAGCTGAATCCTAATACATCTAATCAGGGCAAGGATGGCAAATGTCCCCTTCAAAAAATGGATGAGGTATTTTGATTTTTTTTTTTAACCTTTATATATTCAGGAAAGGCTCCCTAAGCATACTCTTTCAGCAGCAGTGCAGTATTGCCCAGTACAACCACTTTTCCTTCAGAGAAAGAGAGAAACGGAGACAGAGTACAGTACATTAGGGCATCATGTCAGACTGTTAGCTATGGCTTCCTCTCCAGTTCTATCATGACTAGGGACGGGACGATAAGTTTATCTCACGATACGCAATATGAGGTTCATAAATTGATAGAACCACGATACAATGTAATAAATAAAAGTTTAATGACAACAAAGTATGACTGTGCAGAATTATGTTTATTTCTGAGCCACAAATCTTTCTAGAAATGGGATTGGTTTGTTAGAATGTAAACAACAATTTCAAAATGTCATTACAAAGTGCAAATAATATAATTTGGATGGAGAGCTTGTGAAATTGTGATGGGCAAGCCAACTCATTTGTGATTACTACAGCAGAGTAAAATGTAGCTAATATCGCGATTCATTTTTCTGCCCCACGATACGTATTGTCACATTTTTGTATTGCAATATATTGAAATTCGATATATCGTCCCATCCCTAATCATGACACTAGTTTATTCAATGCCTGCAAATACTGTACGCATTCTTCACCACTTCTATCCTGTGCAAAACTAACATTGAGAGGCATAATGGCCATTAGAGAAAGATTCACAAGGATTCATCTCAAACTGGTGGCTACGCATTCCTCTCCAGTTCCATTCTGAGACTGCCTGTCCGTCTGACTGACTGGAGGTGATGGAGTTGTCATTTTCTTTGCCCCAGCAGTCTGATAGCATCACTCCCAGGTTTGCTTATCTGTCCCACTGCAGAAGACTTGACAGAATAAGCCAAGGCACAATGCAGAGTGGAGCTAGAACTGAAGCTTGACGCGTCTCAGTTTACTTTTGTACAATACTAGTGTGCAGAAGGCTACACAGAGTTTGGGAAAATTACAGACTTTTCCGGCTATAATGAAGTAAACATGACTTCTTATATAAAGACTATAAAGAAAGTAAGTAAGTAAATAAATATGAAAGCTGAAAAGTAATAAATAATGCCCACTTTAGGCCACAGAGGTGAAGGCCAATGATTGAGCGTCAAATGGATATTCAGGTTGTTTTCTATATAAGCATATATAAGCATGTCATACATTTCACCTTGCTCAGCTGGACTGACAAAAATGACATAAATTCAAGTTCGTACGTATGCTTGTGTAATTGAGTGTGCGGGTGCGGCTGTGTTTGTGTGTGTGTGCACGCGGGCAAAAACATCTCTCTTCGGCTGTTGCCTAAACTATCTAATCAGTTGAGAAGAACGGCGTGTGTACACGTATGAATATGCAATCATCTTTTTCAAGGCTATGTTTTTTGAGGACAAACTGAGAAAAGTTAGAGCAAAAGAGAGAGGGAGGAGAGGGAAAAAGGGATGAGGCGAGGGAGGATAGTGCAGAGAGTCCATGTGAGCTGCGCCCTGTACTCAGCTGTTGAGTGCGGCTCTCAGGTTGCCATTTGTCCATCTCCTGTTCCAGAGAGAGGGGCGAGGCGGTGAGAGAGACTCCCTGCAGCAGATGGCAGAGTTATGCTCTGCAGAGGTGAGAAATAGCCCATTAGCCTGACCAAAAATTACAGCCTGCCTTCTCTTTAGTGCTCAGCCTTGAGTACACCTGACCAGATTGGGACTGTGCCTGGCGTGATCATCTCTCTATAATCAGTCTGTTTCTCCGTTGACAAACAAACCATGTACACTCTGTTGTTGATCTCCCTTAGTCATCTCCAACGCTGCTGTATCAACACCAATTAATAACCCAATTTCAACTCCAAAACCACTTTATAAAAACAGCTCATACCCACGGAATGCCTCCTCCATACAACCAGGCCAATGTTACTTTGTAACCATTCATATCACTAAGAGCTTTCCATGATATACCTGTTCCAAATTCCACAAGCACTTTGTAATAAAAATAGCAAAATGAGGAAACTAAGTTGTCAACTAACCTCATAAAAATGTGTACAGCTCAAACTGAATCCAGACTATGAGGTCTATGTCCATTTGGAAACTAATAAAATTCAATTATTCGGACTATATAACCCCCAACAATAGTCAATAACCTCTCTATCACATTCCAATAAACACTAAGATATGCCCAAGCGACGTTTATGACCCTTGGATGTAATAACAAAATGTAAATTACCCTTTTGTGCCAAGACCCTCTCATAAAATGGGCCCGCTGTTGCCTAAACTATCTAATCAGTTGAGAAGAATGGCGTGTGTACACGTATGAATATGCAATCATCTTTTTCTTCAAGATTTCTTCAAGAGCAGGGTGTTATAAGGAGCCTCTTTTTAAAATGTGATTCTTTGCAACACACTTAAATAACATTTCTATTCGTAGGTATTTCCATTGGAGAGTGGCACAAAGGGATGAGGGACTTTGGTGAATTTTAATGCCTTCCCATTCAATGAATAAGTTGAGAGTGAATTAATGCGGCAGCTTTCCAAGCAAAAGACACAGCATTACAAAGTGGAGACTTGACAAGCGTGTAAGGATTAGGTTGCGTTACACTGGAAGTAGACAAAACGAGGAAGCTGTTTCAGAAGGAATTAAACAGCCATAGATAGTATGTGTCCTGACATTGCCTTGGGTGTTTATGGCAGGCACCTCTGACCAATTGGAAGAAACTAATTGTACACAGCCCAACATAGAGGAGACTATTCATAGCAGCCAACTTCAGTGTTAAACATGGCATGACTCCAACTGCTTAAAATGACAGTCCATTAAGTTTCACAGGGGAAGACTTTTACATTTATGCTGGGTTTTTGATGTTTTTTTTGCTTGTTTGTTTCTAAATGAAAGTAGTCCATTAGGGTTTTTATTTTATTTTTTTTACTGAAGACAGGAGTCAGGCTGAGAGAGCTAGGGGAGACACGCAGAGAGAAGGTACATTAGACGATTATTTGCAATTCTCTATGAAAGCCCAATTTTTTTTTCTGAACAAACTGAAATACGACATTGAGACTCAATGATTTTTGAAGATAAAGGCCAATTTTGGTGTTGGACACACTTTCACAGTGTCCTAATTAAGTATTCATAAATTAAGTCACAAAAGCCAGCTTCACAAAATGTAATGGGACCTTGGAATGCTCAGTTTATGTCATAAAGGCATCGCTAATTGAATAGGACATTTGAAATGTTCAGATGATCACAACAGGAACAACACATTGGGTGAATGCACACGGCAAATCTGCTCGACTCGGGAACTCAAGACATTTGCTCTGGGGAGAGTGAAATGGCTATGTGATCAACAGTAATGTGTGGCTCCATACTGTTGATCAGTATGGAGCCACATATTAACCCATCCACTGTTGTTAATAATTATTACACACAATTGGGTGCTGATGATGTCATAAACTTGCACTACATTATCACAATAAGGCAAAAAGATGAGACAAAATGCTGTTGTGTTCAAATAAATCAAGAGTTGTCTTAACTGAAAATCTTCTTGTTGGATTCCGCACGGCCATTAGATCTGGCAAAAACTCACACTGCCCATTTGAGGAGATAAATTATGGGCCTTGGCTATGATTGGCTTTAAGCTTAACAACTTGCACGCATTGCATGAATGTTATTGTGTATGTGTAAGATACCAATGTGATAAATCATTCAACAGAATTCCGCTAAAAAGGCCATCAACATGAAAAGAATAAAAAACATGAAATATTTTCCAGACTAGCTATATCATACGGTACATCAGATTCCTGAGGCAGAGGTTTTAAAACAACACCATCTCTGAATAGTACAGAACAGTAAATGTCAGAGAACTGACCTGTTCAGTATACCACCATTAGTTCAGGAAGCATGTGTGAATGAGATGACTTTTAGTTTAATCATGGCAACAGATTTAAATTACTCCAGCCAAATAGCTAAACCATTTGCATGGTGTGTGCTATTACTTTAATAAACTGGAAGCATTCTCATGTAAAGTGCTTTCACCATTTGAAAATACTGTCATTCACCAGTGAAAATCAAAAGCTGTATGCTACTTGGACATTATAGGTGAACGTTAGCTCAGCCAGCTTGGTGATGGTTAGTACCTACACCAACTAGTAGTGCCAGTATTTTTCCATAACTTGATAATTCAGAAAAGTAATCTCAATCTCCAAGCTCTGTGAATAGATGCAAATGAATAAGCACTTAAACTAGTAGTTGTGTTAAAGGATTTTTTGTTTTTATAAGAGGAGAGATTTATTCTGGCACTGTGCTCTGAACAAGTGCCTAATGAGCAGTTATGGTAATGGGCTACTGGTTTAAATAGGAAGTAGGCTACAGATGGGTGCATGAAATCCTGGCAGTGTCTCATCAAAACAGTTGCATCACCTGTAACATCCAGTAAAATCACCTTCTCCCATGGCACTATGGGATTGAGAGGCAAAATCAGATCAATCAGACCTTAGACACTTCTCTCTTCTATGCCTTGCACTAGCAGACTTCATTATGATTTACAGTACATCAGTTCAGAACATTATTTTTTTACAAGTCATGCCTGTTGTTTATTGATCAGCATGTAGGAATCGCTCACAGATGTAGGTAATATGTACAGACAAGCAGATAATATGTAAAGACATGCAGATTTGCAGATGAAGGAACCCTATGTACAGGAAAAAGTGACAATGTGCAAGGCATCTGTAAACTGAACACTCTCATAATCAGAACGTGTCATATACATTTATACTGAAGACATATGAATAGTGCAAGCAATGCTGTATATCTGACCTAGCAAAAGGAAGGACTTTATAGTAGGATTATGGTCAAAATTCACAACCATGTCTGACATGGTTTGTGACTGATTTCTGCTTTTTTACAGTGTGTTTTGAAATTGTTTTTAGCTAACTATGTACCTTGCAAAACCACAAATGCACCATGGGACTGTAACTAATCTGTACTTGTTACTGTTTTTCAGATGATGGGGTTTTCAACATGAGCTTAGTGTTACCCATCCAAATTTCTAGGTTTGTTAGATCCATGATTTTTTTCCCCCTCTTTAAATGAAAGGGCAATGGACGCTGGCACTTCCCCCCTGCTGTGTTGAAAACATACCCAACTGTAACTCCAGTGTGGTGTGTTCCAAAGCGTGACTTTTTTGAACCTTTCAATCACTACTGGGTACGTATTGTGTATTTTTTTTGTAAACAATGTTTCAGATTTTGCTAAAATGGTTCAACAATATCCATATACTTTTCTCCCAATAAATAAAAAAACACCACTGGGGCCACAAGGTGAGAAAAAGTTGATTGAAAGCATTTTTTTTTTCATTGCAAGCATACAAAATACAAACTACCAGAGCTTTGAATACACATTTGTTTGGAAACGAGCCCCCAGCACAGAACCTCCAGCTTGCTAAGAGATGTCAATCAACATGTCACGCCCCCCAGTGCAGGCTGAGTATGTTACCCTTCAAAGAGTGTTTAGAGAACAAATGGAAAAAATAATATTTTGCTGTCTTGAGTGCAAATTCCTTATAGGCATAATTCTTGTGAATTTTTTTGGCCCTTGTCATTTCCTTGAACTACTTTATGGTGAGGTACATCGCTTAACAAGTAGAAAGAAGTCATTTTTCATTTCATGGGGTATTTAAGCTGAATTTGCATTTTGCAGTGTCACTCAGGTGACACACAGTGTCCAGAATATACTAGCAGGCTTGAGCCAGGAGTCAATTGAACAGGAATAGTGAGTAAGAGAGGCACAAAACTAGCCTGGCAGAGGCGGCTGTAGAGTTTAACCCCAATCATGTCTATGGGACTGAACCACTGACTTGCATTCAGCTTTTGCTCCTACACACACACACACATATATAAGCACACATACACTCACACAAAATCACAGACACATAGCCATATACTGAGGTTTTAGTATGGAACATAATCTAATGAATTCAGGATGAGCAGCCAGGACGACCTGTGCTGAGACTGCCTTAGTTGCATAGTCAGTGTTTATATGCGTTTCCCGTCCTCGCTTAGATTCAGAGAGAGTGGACAGACATCAGAATCCATTGTAGGTGCTGCTCTGATTTAAAATCCCCAGGTAATTTCACCAGCAGTTTTTTTGTGTCATTGTGTTCCGGTGTTACTTTGTTGTAAGCTATACTGAAAGCATAACGTAGTTATCATGCAGTATTAATATCTGGACTAGGCCTGTTAGATTTCCTTTGAGGAATCTCTACATCGAAATGCTCCACAAAAAGACACGTTATTCCAGGTCATTTTGGTTTGTTTGTTCCCATATTCAAGCAGAATATTGAGGCCAACCAGAACGGTATCTGTCGAGAACCACTGTCCCTGTTTCTTGTTTACAATGCTCCATATCCAGGTCCAACTCAGTATTGTAAATGAGAAACATCCACTACCTGTTTAATGTTAAGTTTTCCATAACACCCAAGCACTTTCTTTACTGCAGTCGTTCTTGCAGAAAGCAGAGAGAGCAGTCTAGATGCCCAAGCTCAAAGAGGTTCCTGGTATACCGTAAATCCAGTGAGAAACCTCTATCTCTGAGTTGCTTTCATGTCTGACTGAAGACTTTATTAAAACAAGAGCACCTTTAAAAATGTCAAGGGAGGTACACTTAGGTATACTGACCTATTTTAAGGCCTTCAGGGTCACGCTGAACACCGATTTGAACTGCTCTTGCAGTATGAAATCTATGAAATGTAGCTCCACAAATGCATCTCTGTGTCGATATGGTTGCCTCTGTGTCTTTGTGCTTGAGTGTATCTGTGCAGTTTGATGCCTACTAAGGTCCAATCTATAAAGGAATCGCCATTTGTTTTCGCTGCACTCAGTATTGGGAAAGTGGCATCATTCACAATACTCCAAATGGCACATAAATCAAGAATGTGTGTCCAAATTTAATTATTCCATATCATGGAGCTGGTCTCCTTAATATTATGGTATTATTTATTTTTATTTTTTTATTTAACCTTTATTTAACCAGGTAAAGTCTCATTGAGATTTAAAATCTCTTTTGCAAGAGAGACCTGGCCAAGACAGCAGCAATACATATATTATATTATTCTGTTATTCCTGTCTGCATTGCTATCATAACAGTTTTCTTATCTCATCTTATCCACACTAGTCAGTATTTTTTATGTTCAACACCATTCATCAAAATTGCATTATCAGGTTCTGTTATGTAAATGATTATATTGATTCGTATAACCCTGTGACAATATAATCTCAAGGAATATTTGGTGTTGTTGTTCTGTTTTATAACTATGACTATGCTATGAGCAGCAGGTTTTTGCTTTTTGTTTTTTTTTTAATTCAAGCTTCAGCAATTCTCTGCTGGCAATAATTGTTTACAGCTCAGGATGTGCTGAAGAATTGCTCAATGTGCAAAATGACTGGCGTACTGGATGGGTGGCAGTCAGGTAAAAGTGAAGAACAACTGAAGAACAGTAAAAGAAAAAATAAGTAGTTTTGTTTTATTTTTTTATAACACATACCCACTTTCATCTCGTATCATTACCCTGCTGGATAAGTTTTCTCCCTCTGAATGACAGAGTCTCGGCAACTCTTGATCTCCACAACCGGGCCAAATGAGGAAGAAACCCTGCACCCCTCACCAGCTAAGAGGCAGGCGAAGAGACTGAAAATATGTCATCTAAACATTCAGCCTCCTGCTAACACCGGATAAAATAAAGTTCCTCCTCATTAACTCAAATCTCATATTTTAGCAATCTCTGAGACATGCTTAACCCATGTTGTCCCAGATTTGTTTCTTACTGTTGACAACTACCAAGTTTATTGTGCAGAGATTTCTTGTACTGAGAAATTAGGAGGCAGAGTTTCCATTTACATGTCCCAGAAACATGATAACAATGTGTTATCTTAGGTTGAGTACATATCAGGGACTTTGCAACTGGTGATCAATTCCACAAACAAACATGCTATTACAGTAATTGTGACATACAAACCGCCATGTCATTTTGGAGGTATATTCAAACTATCTGAAGCAGTTACATCTGTGAAAACCACAGACTATATCAGACTACAGACATAAACCTTGATTGTACCCTGTGTCTACAATTTTAAGAATCCAGCACTTAAATATACCCAACAACAACTTACAATTGAGCCAACAATGCTACACTGTATCTTGTTTTGGTGAATGCAAAAGAAAAAAAACACAGAAAAATAATTTATTCAGGAGGCACCTCGCTTACTGAATCCTAAAAACTAATGAGTACTTTCAATGATAAATTCATTTTATCTGTTCAAAAACTCACTGCAGATTTGTTTCCCTGCCTCCCTAAATGAGGTGTCCCCTACATTACCTCTGCTCAGTTTCAAGAAAGTTTCCCCAAGAAAAATACTTAACTTAACTCCCTGATAAAATCAAACAGTTGTGAATATTCTGGCTTAAGCCTGAAATTCATCAAAACAAGCCTTGATTGCTCTCTGCCACTGTTTCATTTATTTTAATTCATTTATTTATTTAACAGTGGCAGTGGGCAATTAACTTCGTCCTAATTAACTCCCCCAGTATTAACATACTGGAGACAGAAGAGGAATCTCAGGATCCAGTCAGCTATATGTTCATGGCAGATGGGGAATTTTAGGTCTCAAGTTAGACATGAAGGAATCATAGAGAATAAGCGATTTCTGCTTGATGAATGAAAGTGTCCGTTACTGTTGGACATTTAGTGCTTATCCTTCAACTACTTTCAGCAGTATGAGAAGAGCAGCCAAAGCAATATCACACTTGATTTAGAGTCTTCAGTTAAAGGTGGGGCCACTTTATACTTCATGTGCAGGCGGCTGAGAGATTAGTTTTAGAGAGATTAGTTTATTAACCTGACAAATATTCCTCTGACAGTAGGTAAGCAGAATCCCCATCCTGCAGGACTCGCAGGAAAACATTTGAAGTGGCACATCTTTTACCCGAGGGTTAAACAACTGGGAGATCCAACTCCTCAACGTGGATAGAGACACAGAAAATACTCACTTTCATACAACCATTAGAAACACCGTCTCTGGACCGAGGACATTCATGTTGTTTAATAATTTATCAATGACACACTCAATTGGTCACAATAAGCATGGGGCTATTTACTTTAGAAATGAGTGCCTCCTCTCTTCATCTGCTCTGCACTCAATTTATTGATTAGTTGTCCATCCATTCAGCATCTGTCGCTCTTACACACACAAACACACACACGCCCACACACACACAAAACACACACACACACACACACACACACTGTTGGCCATCCTGCTCAAGTGGTTATCTACCCATTATTAACACACGCCTCTTCTCCTCCTTAATGAAAATCCAATCTCAGGAGCCTCTGGTGTCAGCCCAAATATCATAAGAAAACAAATATCCACTTGTAAAATAATTACCATAATGGGCAATTGTGGTTTAAATAACAAATGAGTATCCGAAACAGTTTGGACTGGGGTGCCCATTAGCTCACAACCCCCTGCTTTACACCCTCTGCTTTGTATTTGTCAACACTTCTACAGGGTATAAAAGAGGAATTACAGAAAGAGCAAGTATACATAGCAGACATTTTGTTGGTAGGGGATCCATAGTGTTTCACACACATCGTCTCTGCCCCAACATAAAAAAGAGATTTTATTCATCTACCCATTTTTTTTCACCCATACACAATGTTCTTTTTGCAGTCTCCTGGGCCAGAAGAAGTTATCAAGATGCATTATAAAGTCGATCCCATGGCTCCTATTAGAAGAGTGTTTCAGTCTGACCAACTAAGCTACTGAACAGTGTGTCCCTTTTAATCCATAGTTGTCTGTCTCTGTCCACGTCTCCACAGTGCCCTCCTCAGGGCTCCAGAACGCTGCTATTAATGCTGCATGCTGGTACAGTAATCTGGTCATGGTGACATTTTGCCCATAATGCAAACACTGCTCTAAATGTTAGTTAGTTGCAAAGTTAGTTGTGCCAGGATTGCTCTGAACTGACCGATTCCAATAAGAGCAAACAATACAGACTATTCAGACACCATGCCACAAAAACTATTGCCGCTCCAGCTCAGTTGCTGCTGTTGCATGTTTGGTATTTTCTGAGGATTTTCACCACCACCACTTGTTTTGGTGCTGCTCAATATGCATCCATGGGGACTTTTGTAGTGCTAAGTTTATTTACATATGCCGACTATGCTCCACTCCTACAGCAAGAAGCAAAGAGTAAAAACAAAACTTCCGAATCTGTATTGCCATTTCATGTGTGATTCCAGATTGAGAGTTAGTTTTAACCCAAGAATAAACATGCCATACACAGCATTAGCCAAAACATGGAATAACACCTACGACATGCAAAATACATGGACAGCTGGTCAGTTTAACTTCTAAGCTTCACTAGCTTCACATTCATGAATGAAAAACATAGATACCAATATAACTGCTCACCACTGATGCACCCGAGCTTTTCATGCACACAGTCAAATGCATATGTATTGGGACACTGAAATCAGTCCCTTCTGCTGGTATTAATGTTTTAACATATTTTGAGATGGAGAACAATGAGGATAAATAACCAAAAACAGTTGTTTTTTTACATTTATAATGATCTTTTGATGTAATATATCAGATTGTACTCTGACTCCACAGTAAAATAATTCCAACTTTTTCTCATATCCTAGTACTTATACTTATACTTATACTTTCAACTGAAACTGGGCAGCAGGGTGGCATAATGAGTATGGAAACCGTAACTGGAGGAACTGGGTTCAAGCATGCCTGGATTATCCCACCTACAGGCCACGGGACAAGCACTTTCCATGGGTCCCTGCCTGGGTCTAATAGAGAATCAAATAAAGTAGAAAGTTGATGTAGTTGATTGTGTTACCCGTGCCTGATGAAGATCTCTGTGAGATCGAAATGTTGTCTTGCCTTGCCATTAAAATCGCTGGGAGCTTTTAATACAGTGTGCGGATTCTACCTTTTCTTACCTCTAATAGAGAATCAGAAATGCACCACAATAAACTCACAAGCTGAGACAATTTCACCAACCAAGTTAGAAATAGAGATGCTTGAGGAAAATGTGCAGGCTTCAACCATAAGATACATGCCTAAATAAACCAAACAACAATGAAAGAGGTAATAACAAAGCAAGAACACATTTCAAACAATGAACAATTTGAGCGTGGGGCCTTAAGGGACAGTTTCTCCAAGGTGGGTCGTAATACACATGAGGCATATCATAGAGGCTGATAAACCAAATTGCACACAATTAAGTATGCACAGTAGTATACCTGCCACACTGACAGGTTTGAATGAGAAACTAACATGCACAGACAGCTGCCTGTTTTTCATCTCCATGCACAATGAATGTCTAGTGCAGACGGGCCAAACTATTTTACAATTCAATTCAATTTCAATTTTGTTGAAGAGGAAAGAGCTTTTCATCTCATCCTGCAGAAAGATAATGATAATGTTACATGTTTACAAAGTGATATATTTTATGTGATAAAATCCCCCCCCCACCCCCGCCACAAACCTCCCTCCCCTCCCAACCACAAAATCAATACATCACCAATATTGTGTTGGAGCCACTATATCAATAGAGACAGCTTCTTTCTCAATAGGAAATAAATACAAGAGCTCTAGCTATCACAGCAGAATAATATAACACATTTTTTACACTGACAGGTATTGTAGCTGAAGTTGGTCAGCATGGATTAAAGCAGGATGACCCCTAGAACGGTCTCTGATTAGGTCCTAAACGCTCCCTCCCCTACTGTGTATTGGGGTCCTGCATGTTTCTGGGCTTGGAATCCTCATCTGAAATTGTCCCTGCATGGGCACGTATTCCAACTGATATTAATGATATCGCACATTTATCTACACACAAATGCAGTACTGACAATATTTCGGGTCCCCTGGTAGTCTGGGGCCCAGGTTAGTAGTCCAGCCTTGGGTTCAAGACCCTGTATCATCAAGCATCTGCCCTGCTGAAATGTCTATGGGCAATTGAGGCATTGAGGCTGTTCTGTAGCTGACCCTGACCTCTGACCTTTCTGTGCAGGGAAGCAAGCAAACAGAGAATTTCCCTACGGTTTCTATAAAGACATAATACACAAATACTCTGGTGGCCAAACTGGAGGTCCTCAGCTCTTGGGCAGTAATGGCTGTGAACATCTGACTGCATTTCTAATGTCAGCTTATTAGCTAGCTAAACGTAGTATCTGGTCAGTCTGGTCAATCTTCTTGTAAGCACATCTGATTGTGCACTAGCTAACGTATGTAGTAGAAGCTACAGTTAGCAGTGTTTAGTATTTGTATGTTAACATTAACAACTTTACTAAATTAGTTAGCTAACTACCAAATCCAAAAACCACCTATTTGTTAACCAAGCTGACTCTTTTCAAGCTACAACTTGTGGTGTTTAGAGACGAGGTGAGTAGAGACGAGGGCTACTGACACACCGAAATTTGGAAACAAATCTACCTTATCTGACTATTCACTTTTATTTATAACATTAGTAATTTGGCCTACACCCACAACACGGGTCTTGTGCAGTGTGCGAACTATACCATGGCTTTCGGGGGAGCTCACTTTTTTTTTACCGGGGTGGGGTGGGGTACCTCAAAGAGGACTGACTGTGACTCTTGTTGCAAAGAAACATTCATAGCTGCAAGCATGTAGGCCTACTTGCTTTATGTCAGCACATCTGATATATAATAATCAGTTAATGACCACATCAAACCTTTTTGACATGTCTGTAGTATGCTGACTTAACAGAGAAATGAATAATGGCGATTTGGCGCGCAGATTGAGTGGGACTAAGAAAGTTGTTTTTTTTCTGATCTTTGAGTTAAAGTGAGTGAAGTTTGATATTGCGCCGCCACGCTTCGATGGTGATGGCAAGAATAGCATGCATGCCGGTATCTTTATTACAGTGAATTAGTGATGAATCACCCTCATGCATGAATCATACATCAATAAAAGCCTAATTTTACGCATGATCCATGATGATGAAGATACAGAAAAATAGAAATGTATGGCAAAAATAGCATATAGTCAATATTTTAGAGACCCCCCAAAATTTCACAAATCATGTTTTCAGGGGAGCTCATGTCTTATTAAGGGGAGCCAAGCTCCCCTGGCTCCCCTGTAGTTCGCACCCTGGTCTTGTGACAAAACAACATTTTTTTCAGGTATCTCTTTTTCTAGCCACATTGTTATATTTAGCTATTATTTGAGCAGTCAATTCTCCAGTGGACATCCATGATGGCACCAGAAATGGTTGCTAAGAGATTTCTGACGCAACTGCAAAGCCTTTAGAAAGTACATTACATGACGTGTGGTGCCTGTTATTCTTATCTCCTATTTATTTCTGTTTTTTTCTCTTTCTCACTGTCTTTCTCCCTCTTTTTCTCTTTCTGTTCCTCCCCTCTCTCCCCATATGCAGCTCTCATCCCCAAGCTCCCCACTGACAGCTGGATTACCATGTATCAATGCGGTGCCAGAAACTGGCTGCCAGACAAAATCATGTTTTGTCTCATCCCTGGCTCCCACAGCCTGGTGAGGGCCAACAGAGTGTGACATTGGGAATAAGCGAAAAAAGCTCAGGGGTGACCAATGACGCAGGTGACAGGAGGCGTCTGTTTCCATATGTATGTGCACGTGTGTATGTGCACACCATACATTTCATCATCGTGAGTGTGTATTGTTGGAAATATCACCCTGAAAATGTGATTCATTTGATTGATGATTCATTTGGCCATGTTCAATCATTAGATTAACTGATGAAAATGATTGACTGTAACCAAACACCAATGTCTTTTCCACCCAGCTCATTAATTGGCTAATGACAGATACATTACTTTTGTTATATGATCACATTTACATTTGATCGTTACATTTCCAGTTAGAGCCCAGCAATGAATTCAGATGTGGGTATGTGTGTGTGTAAATATACATGTCATTGTCCGTGTCTGTGTATATGTGTATGTATCTGCGTGCGCATGCATGTGCTGGTGTGTTGGAAGGTTATAAATGCTTATTGTCCCAGAGATCATCCTGAAATTGCGGCGCAATGAGAAAGATTCTCACTGGCTTGGAGGCTGAATATTGGATTTTCCAAAAAGTCAATAAAGGGCTTGATCATTAAAGTGAATAAATATTCTCTCCCCTCAAAGCTATTTCAAGTCTTGCAGTTTCCTATCGCTGCTGTGGCTCTTTTATTATTTACACTATTGTGCTGACACACACACTCTTCTGCCATGTAGTGTCTCATATGAAACTGAAGAGAAGCGCACGGAGGAAAAGTTGCCAATAATACGGAGACAGCTCTATTAAAATGGATTGCTTTTCTCCCAATCTCACCCTTCCTCTGCACTCCCAAAAAATAATGTATATGATTTCTGTCAAGGCTTTTGCAATAGATTGGCTTTTTGTATAATATCTTTTTCCCACAGGAGCCGGAGAGGTTATTTCAGAGCCTTTGGTAGATCTGGAGGAAGCGATTTGCTGAGGAGGTAAAAACAGTATCATGAGAGAATATATTGCAGTCATTACCTGCTATCCATGTAATAAACCAGACCAGTGGCTCTCAACTTTTTTTAATGCTACGGCTCACTTACATGAGACACACCTAATTATCATTCACTGTTAGCTAAGAAGAAAATTACTTGAATTTGAGAGAAAACGTATGATCATTTAGTAATCTCATTAGACTTTTAAAAAGACTTTAATGTCATTTTTCTCAAGGCACATCGTAGCTCACCATGAAGTTAACAAACTAGCTAAGGAACAGATTTCAAAATTCAAGGGCTGTTGCCTCATTGATGTTTAAGAATACACATTGCCTTGTTTAAAAACCCTGCATTTAACAATTCAAGAGCCCCATTACCTCAAAGTGATTTTTCCCTTTCGTACATTTTCAGCGTTAATTGTGCTTACCCAGTGTGCCCATATTAGCCACCAACCTCTGGTATTAAGTGTCTTCATTGTGCATTCACCTCTGCCGTTTTTCTGACTCGTCTTATCAATAATTGCAAAATTACTTCTTGGGAAAGTGATCCCATTACTACCAATAACCAGCACAGCCAGTGTTGGTGGTTGCTGCTTAGGGACTGATATGAGGATATAAGAACTGAAAACTATAAATGTTAGACGAGAATCATTTTCCCTGAAATAATGCTCTTGTCCCCGGCATGAAATAGAATTGCCAATGCATCTTCTACCCACTGGTGACTAATGGCGTCATGAGAGAGCTGCCCGACTGTACATCCCCATATCTGTTAGCCCTTTCTGATATCTCTCCTTCCATTTGCTGCCCTCATTGTTTCTGGTTATTTACCGAGCTGCAATCCCCTAAACCCAGATAGACAGGAGAGGCTGATTTGTATTTATCTGGGCTTCCACACTGACATGACAACGTGGAAAGAAAGGAGAAGTGAGGGAGCAAGAATGTGTGCTTGTGTGTGCGTGTCCATGTTCATGATGGCATATAAGGTTTATCTGCCAATATTTGTGAATGTCCAGGTGTGCACACCCATGTGTATATGTGTGTGTATGCGCACGCTCACAGAGACGAGGGGCAGCATGGGCTCTGTGTGAGGAAGCTACGAAGACAGTTTACTTCTCCTCTACACACCCACCACTGCCAAAGCCAAGTTAATTAGTTTATTTATGAGGGAGGCAAGCTGCAAGAGGAGGCAAATGAAGACTTAGTATTGTTACTTATCCTGACGGAGCAGCGCGGTAGACAGATTAACAACACGGGTCCAAGATACAGCTCTCATGGATTGATGACTCCTGAGAAAGTGGGAGACAGGCTCAACCACTCTTGATATCACCAATGTCAGATGAAAACCTTGTATCTCCAAAGAGGTGAACTAAACTCAAAATAAGACAAAAACATTTACATATGGATTTGAGCATTCTGTGCGTTGTTTAATTTCAATAGGTTGCAAAGTGTTAAAAAAACAAATCAAAAATAACAAAATCAGTTATGGGGTTTTCATGCTGTACCAGCACTATGTCAATCCACAGCCAGAGACACACACTCACTAGAGCATTCTGTATCAAATCATTTATAACAGTAACAACATAGAAATAAATTACTTGACCAGGGCCCGGAGCTTTTCTATCCAATTTGACATTCTTGACTAATTTCCCGGTGCGTTGACGTCAAACCCATATGCAAATCATCACTGTGGGTGGCTGAAAAACACAGCATCCTTTTTAGAGTAAAATGTTTTGCTTCTACCAATTTCTGACAAAGCGGTAGTATCAGAAGCTTTGCCTCATTTGACTGAATTATTACTCTGTAATAAGTTAACTGGGCTACAGTGTTTTGAACAGAAAGTTTGAAATTGAAGCCTGAATGAGGCGAGCTGAAAGTCAGTCACACTAATAATATCATGCTGCTGGGGAAATCGAAAGCTTCCCAGTGCCTTAATGTCTTAATGATCCCATAATCTTTGCCCATATTGTTTTGGTCATAAATTTTACTATAATACAGAACGAGATAGGATTAGGAGGGCTTTTTGCCCCCTTGAACTGATTTTAGGAGCATTTTATGAGCTCAGTGGCATTTTATGAACTTTCAAGGGCATTTTCACCCCCAAGGCTCTGTTAATTTCCAACCTTGATGTGGACTAATACCCATGCTGAATTCAGTGTACCTACCGAGACTACGGTTCGTTTACCCTGGCCCCAACCACACTCTTTTAGTCAGTGAAGTTACTATGATGAATGGCGAACAACTCAATAATAATAGGATTGGTTGTACTCTGCTTGAAGTATCCCCGCTTTGAACCAAACAACGGCGACGTATTTCTGGCGATATTGTTGAATAGTTACACACCCTGGTGAACAGACTGGATACCAACTGCCACTGTTTGCATTCACATTGTTTGCTAACCAATTAGTCATAATGCTCAGACTTTTAACAGAGTAGCACTGGGTGAAATGATCAATCAAGTCTGTCCTTGCTAGGCATTGAGGTCTGGCTTGCTAGACTAACAGTACCTTGGATACTTTACAAACCGCTATGTAAGAGGGCATTGTTACCATCTAACCATCTTAGTTCAGTGAGTCTAGCAGTAAATGTTCCTCTGTTGGCTGTAGAGCTACGGGAACAGCAAGTGCTGTCATTCAATGCTCTCTATCCCTAATGAACCATCTGTATTCAGGAGGCACTAGTACACAGATCTACACAGGGGCACACAGACACAGACGCACACGCACGCACACACACTTTTCCATGACTTCTCCACAACCTTTAACTTAATTTCCATGACCAAAAGAAATGACTTCTCTGCGGTACCACTGAAAATTTTGTACTGTAACACTGTATAAGTAAAATCAGGTCTGCATTTCAAACATATGGTGCCTCTCTAGAACAAATAAACACCAGACAGACACACCTAGATACATTTTGTCATATTTAAATCCAATACCAGTTTAAAATTTTTGTCAATGTCTCAAAAGATAAATCAAAAATGCCATCACATTTTCTATCAGAGAGAGAGCATGAGAAAATGAGAGAATGAAAGAGAGAGAGACAGACAAAGAGAATGAATGAGAAAGACGGAGAGAGACAGAGAGAAATAGTGCATTGGGGTATGAATGCCAGTGTTAACTACTGATTCCCCAGCTCACAGTACACTTTCTCTCACCACAGACAAATCTTGTTGCAATCTGGCTGTCCGGGAACTTGAACGAGTAGTGCGAATTCATAATTTTTAATGCCCATAGTATCTCAGCTTTGATGTACGGCAGCATATTGATGAAAAAAAATCAGCTCAGTATCTCGTTATAACGAGAAACCTTTCTCGTTATAACGAGATCTTTTTCTCGTTATAAGTCAACTCAACTCATCCTGACTCAGACACAATCAATATCTTGTTATAACGAGATAAGTTGGTATGTCGTAATAACAAGAAAAGATGTCATTATAACATGAAAATATCTTGTTATAATGAGAAAAAGATCTCCTTATAACGAGAGAGGTTTCTCGTTATAACGAGATACTGAGCCGATTTTTTTTTTCCCACTGTGGCATCAATACGCTGCCATATTGATGACTTCGTTTTTGGTTGAAACTATACACTTGTCTGTTTCTTTGCGGTGGAAACTGCAGTAGCGTCGGTAAACGTCGGTAAAGGATGTCTTTGCCGCACAAGCACTTACATTCATAAACTCACTGATAGGAATTGCGCTGCCTGCAACAGCGGCTGCGGTCTGATGCTTTTTCCCCCTTCACGTGGCTAGTAAGCGCGGCCTCTCCCATATTCGAAATATCAAAGGTTTTACAGCACAGTTTGCGTGTAGCACATCTTGGGTCAGTGCCTTTGCCAGCGATACTTGGTACTTTTCCTTAAAAAGCCTTCTGTTGTTGAAGCTGCACTTGCCTGGCATATTGTCGGCAAAGTAAGTTCGCTAACTGCTACGTTAGCAGAAAGCAACTGTAGTGGGCGAGCATGTAAACAGACTGAGTCAGACTGAACTAACTTCTCACACCACCGAAATGCCGCGATGGTTACGTGCGATGGTTAAGTGCCAATTACGTGACTATTTTCATGCTTGGATTAATCAGTAATTATATTTGATTCAACTTTAGCTATATTTCCATGACTTTTCCAAAAATATTATTTTCCATAACTTTTCCAGGGCCTGGAAATTGCATTTTAAATTTCAATGACTTTTCCAGGTTTTTCATGACTGTACGAACCCTGTCTTCAATATTCCAGGCCATTGTCAGAGGGTTGGCTGAAACACCTTTGCTACAAATTACTTTATGGAAAAGATAGACTTTGGGAGTATAGTTATCCTCCCGCTCTCTGTTGAAATGGGTTCTGATGCCTGATACATATAGGGGCTGGGAAATGACATGCAAAATGCACACTGTGGAGGCGAGGTAATGGATCAAATCTGCTTTCCTGTTTCATACATGGTAATTTGGAGTTGTAAGAGTGAGCTTGTTCATCTAGAACCATCTACATTTTGCAGAACTGACAGTAATGAACACATCAATAAGAAACCTACGATCTGCCCCCTCAGCCCTCCTGTCCTACCCTCTTGATGAATCGAAGTCTCCAAAGACACTTGCATCTGGACCAATTTATGGCCATAATATGGCTTCCTCTAGTTCTAACCAATACTGCTGAGTGGCTGCGTTGAATGCCTGTATATGAATGAAGAAATAGAAATAAATGTGCTGCTTCCGTTCTAGGGCATGAAAACAGAGAGTGATTTTATTGCCTCTCTTGGAGCGATTTGCAATCACAACAGAAACTAAAGGGTGCAAGGAAGGGTAAGTTTGTGAGTTCCGCTATTAATCAAGACCAGAAAGATGTTTTATTCTTTCTTATTTTAATTTATACCAGGTCTACAAGTCACTGGGAGATTTGGACGCTTTTTTGCTTGTTTTTTTTTTCTTCTCTGAGTCAGTATCCTCCATTAGGAATTTGTTTGGAAATGGTCTGATTATTTGCAAAACTCTGAAGGGCGTCATATGGAGTGCTGGAAATAGGTTGGGTCATGTATCACATTACAATTATGGCCATAAGCATAGTCGTACTGCATAGACACTGACTGCCCATAAAATGGCTTTGTATGATCACAGGGCAGAGTGCAGACTTGGCCGCCTGTCACATTTCACACATTTCACCTGGCTTTGCCCATCAGGTCCCCTTATAATCACCATACAAATAACGAGGGAATGTGACATTTTCATTCCAGAATTGGCTGCCAACAGAGCAGTAATGGAAATAAAGGCATGGTGATAATGAAAGCTCGAGCAAGAGCTCAAAGAGTGTGTTTGTGCATGTATGTGTGGCTGTGTGCGTGCATGCACTAATGTACTCAGGCCCATCATGGGCACATCTGACTGAAATTAATATCCACCCAGAGAAGCCTCCTGTGAGCTCTGGCTGTGTCGGTGTCATTCTGAGAGGCAGATGCAATCAGGCACACTGTAAAAGAGACATTTCACTTAAGCTCGCCATCATGCAGCCTCCTAATGCATGCACACACATCAGATGGCACCTGTCACAGCACTCAACAGAAAGCAATATCAAAGATTCAACTCTGTTCTGATAAATGGATTAGTTCAGATTAGCTGGTGCCCGCTACAGCAGCCTCTAATTCACCAAGGGTTGACCGGGTTTATAGACCAACAGAAAAGACTTCCAGATGGTCTCAGGTGGCTGGATTGTGCACAGTGTTTGCAACAACAGTTGTGGGTTTGATTACCATATGGTTAATATGCCGCGGCTATGTATAGTGTATGGGTCATAATGCATGCACACATTTGTCTACGGTTTACAGAAAGTTCACGATGATTAAATGCCTTCTGTTCAATGTCATAAAGTAAGCAAACTATCAAACTAGCCTATCCTGTGATTGAGGTTCCTTGTCTACAGGTGACATGGAGCGCCAGTTATCATCTCCGGTCTGGTATGCAAATGGCCAACTTATCTTCTTTTAGTTGTCCCCAGTTTAATAATGATACCAATTAAGTATTCAGGTCAGGTATGTGATTGAGCTGTTGTTATCTACATTGAGTAAACAAGGTTTCTTTCTTCTCATCCCTAGGCTTCATTAGCAAGCATAACACATGGCTGCATCCTGGCACCCACAAAGACATGAATCTACAGCTCGGAGAGGACTACAGCATGCACAGATAGTCTACACAGCCATGCTGGGACGCAGGCATACATGAGGCTTATTTAAACTTTTTTCTAAAAAGGGCTTTAACAGCAGTGTTTGTCCTGGAGTGATGGTTGTCGAACAATACATATTTTATTTCAACACCAGCAGCAGTATATTTAACTACCTTAATTCCCTCTCACTTGTCTGTCTTAACTGTAACATATCCCTGCCCTACCCCTAAAATTAGTTTTTGAAATGCTGTGAAACTCTTTGGGAACGGAGCCTTCGCAGCATAGAGGGGAAGATAAATCATTGTCCCGCTACAAGGTCAGATATCTTTGGTTGTGCTCTCTGATGCCCCTCCCCCGACTCTCCACCCTACACAGACAAACACTCACATAGATGCCGACGGAAACATGCATGTGTGGTACAAAGCAGCACGTATGAATTTACATATGAATCTATCTGTGATGCAGAGGAAATATAATGTATGTTCAGGTTCAGGGCCGATGAACACCAAGCCTTGGGATTTGAAAGGCATGAAGAGGCATGAAGAGGTCTTGCTATATGTTCCCATGCATTTTGAAACAAAAGATGAGGGAGAATATTATGATGGTAATCTACACTTAACATGTATTTGGAAGCAAAGGGAAGAGGAAATTGTGTTTTTTATTCAAGAGTAGCTTAACACCAAAGCCAAATCTGTGTAAAGCCTGACATCTAATGGTAAAAAGCATGCTACTGAAATTGCCATCTGCTATTGGCTGATCTTTGGTGACAGGTGATGTCACCACCTGTTGTACTCTATAGGAGATGACATTTATATGTGACCAGATTTTGTTTATTTCCCAATTTTATGCAATACTTTTAATGATTTTTTTTTTTTATCTATTTCATTTTATCTTATTTACTTTTATCATATTTTCTATTATTATTACATTATTCTGATTTGTATTATTGTGCTGTATCTATTATCTTCTCATTTTGTTAAGCACTTTGTATTGCAATTACACGAAAGGTGTTATATAAATAAAGTTTGATTTTGGCTGGACAAATCAGAAGTCTCAGAATAGAAAGTCAATCAACCAAAACATTATTTAATCAGTGTCTATCGTCTGAAGCCTACCGACTTTAGCTGCCCACACTGTCAGTCCTTCATCTCACCTACAGCTACCAGCTGACCTTGATAAGCTTGATGATGTTCATTTGGATAAAATGAGAAAAACAGGCATTTTCCTTATACCGCTCTCAAAAGCACAAACATATGACAACAGAGGTCCCGTTCTCTTCTGTCATTACACCCCTCTCTCTCTCTCTCTCTCTCTCTCTGTGTAAACTGGGAATGGTTTTCATGCTTCATTAAGGCTAGCAGTGGGTTTCCATTTAAATCCATTACGTTATAAAGCTCAGTGATACACAGTGGTGATGATGTTCTCATAACCCCATTTAAGATTTCATTGCTGCAAAAATGAGCTCTCATGTAATTCATAAGTAATAATGACATTTGGACCACAGTCGCTACAGTTTTTGCGCCTCTCCACGATTTCTACAGCGTTTCGCCAGGCAAACTCAACGGGGATGTTTGAGGGAAGTCTATTCAAAAAGCAGCACAGTTTACTCTCCGTATCACAAGCGCGATAAGAGGACCACCATGCGGGATATTCCTCATCAACTGCTGAGAAATAGTGTCATAAAAGCAGCACTGACTCCCAGAAAGGAGCAGATGTAATCTTCACACAGATGATGTGAACTCCATTTGGACTGTGGAAGCCCTCCTGGCTCTCCACTGATAGAGCTTGCAGGGGCAACGGCTATAGCTTTTATTAACACTGATAAACCTCTTACCTGTACATTTCCATCCCCTTACCTCTTAATAAGCACAGTTCATCTGAATTCCATTTGGCCACAATCAGCCACGGTGATTTTTCTCTCTCTCTCTCTCTCAAGGCTAAATTACACCTCATACATCATCATTTCCTTGAGCCTAAGCAGATGCTCCAAATAGAATGAGGTTGGGAAGGGTGTATCGAATTAATCTCAATAATTGGTCTTAGCTTGTTTGAGCGGTCTCTCTCGCGCTGATCTCAGGTGGCGTAATGAAGTTGTGACCTCCCTTAAGATGAGGTTGGTCAGTCTGTACCAGCACACGTGAAGAATGTGTTACAAATAACACCCTCAAGTCCAGTGCTGGTGAATTATTCATGTTTAACTAATAGAGATATTAAACTACATTCTATGTTTCCTTACATGTATAATGTTGCCACTTACCCTCTATGAATCATTCGGTGGTAACTCTTGGGATGTGTAGGCTCAGGCATTAGCAGCTGTAGGTTTAGGGAGTTGAGATGCTTGTGTTTCTGTTGACAGGCCATCACTTTCGAAACAGCAGCAGGGAAAGGCCAGCTGTCAAAGAGAAAACACAGGAGATTGTTAATATATGCAATCTAGATTTTTTCCACAATACATTTTAGGTATATGCTCTTTAAAGGAAAATCCACCCCAAAACAACATGACCAGGTACTGGGTCCATTTTGTTGTTTGGTGGTGTATTTTCGCCAGCATAGTTACTGATAACTGACCGAAGGTAGACGATGTGGCATCACGTCGAGATATTTCCAGCGCAGCTACAATGGAGGTTAATAGGAGAAAAAAGTCAGCTAGCTAAAACATTAACGGTAAACGTCAGGTTTTGGTGTCAGCAAGGGCTTATTTCTAGACTCACCATTTTGCCTCAACGTTCAACAATCAAACAGGGTCAAATCCATCGTTGAAGAGGGAGAGATACCAATTTCTTTGCCAACAGTAGACTCAAAAATACAATCCAGCCACAAGGCAAGTTGCCTTTAGCAAAAGGTCGCGTTTTTTTTTCTACTGGAAATGACAGCTAGCGCGAGCACCTCTCTCCACCTAACTAAAATCGGAGTAAAGTTAGCTTGATATTGGATGTTGGCTGTTGGGTGGATATTCGTTTTTCCGCCTTCAATAACTGGTAAACCAAACAAGTAAAACCACATTGATGAATGTATTTGTGATTACTGGAAGAGGAAGAACAATTTACAACCACTAGCTTCAATATTTGAGAAAATATATTCACAGAAAAGCCAATAGACAAGTAACCTACGGTTCACACCTAACCCGTTCTCTGTGGATTGTTGAAAGTCATTCTGGAAAATGTAGGAAATCACTAACTGAAGTAGAAGTGTAGGAGGTAAGTTGAAGGGAGAGTGGGTACAAGAAGGTAAATTACAACACTTCATCACAAAATAACTGCTGGGATGCATTGAACATCACACACTCATGATATATAACAGTATGAGAGGATCTGAGGGTGAAATTTTCCTTTAAGAGTTTGATTTGTAGATGTAATATAAGCTTTTTGGAACTTACCTAACCATTCATAACTCAAAATAGGCTACAGGTTTGTTATTGCCCATCCCACACTGGCAAACATTGCAAATGTAAACAAACTGTTAAGCTGTCATGCACTGGCAGCCCTTACATCAATAGCTCAGTCAGTAAATTTCAGAGTGAAAACAAAGCCGGAGGTGGTGTGTTTCAACATGGGATGCCATATTACAATCACAGATCTAACAATTTTTTTAAAAAATGGGTTCTAATATATAGATTTGATGCTATTTTGGGTTTTACATTTCAGTGTCCCACTTAAATAATGCAATGATTCAAACTTGGGTTACAAGTGTAGCAAGGTAACCATACTGCACTAGTTTTTCACTCGTGTGCCTCCATTTTGGAGCGAGGCAATTTAGCTGTTACATACATTACCTCTGATTGGTAGAGCCGATAACAGGCTCTTTATTTGCATATCTAAAATGTCACCAAGCAAGCCACAGTAGAATGGCTGTGAGAACACAGTAGTAGTGACAAAAACTGGCTTCAGGCTGCACTTTAGAAATGAGAAACAGAGGCTGCATCTATGTCTAATGCATATCAGGTTTTATCTGTAATATTCTGGTCCTCAACGCCTGTGCTAATTGGCTGAAATTCTGAAACAGTAAGCCCAGCCAATTTCCTAATCAGTTTGTAAGTATCTCAAAGTCCACAGTTGGCAAGCTCAGCATGAGAAAGCTTCACATGGTCAATAGGCCTACATATTTTATCCCTTCAACACACCGCGCGTGCTTTTCTCTTTTATACAATGGCATTGGATTAGGGAGAGGAGCTGAACTCTTTACCTCATCTATGTGTCTCCATGGGAGTAGGATTGATGCAGGTTGTTTCGAGCATCAAAACAAGGCCCTCCCATTTGGTTTGGGTCTATGTCAGCAATCAAAACCATGGCCTCAATGGAGGTTTTGTGTTGCTACTTTGCCCTCAAGCAGCTTTGATGAAGTATGTATAAAACAGTGATTGATATGGAAAGGCAGAAGGAGCGGGAGAGGTGAGGACAAACCCAGATGATCAAAGAGATGTGGAGTGGAGAGGAGGAAATGGGCTGTAGCCTACATGGGTCGGTCCCTTTTAAATTGCTTCTATAAACAAGACTTAAATTCTCCAAACCTTTCGTCATTGCACCGCAGTGATCCACTCTGACATTTATGAATTAATAACAAGACAGCAGAATGTCAGCCTATCTATTTGTAGGCTTGCCCAGAGAGCAAGCACACATGTTTACGTCCGTTTGTGTACACACTGTGCTCTCCCATTGTGCCTTCCTCTAACTGCAACACACATACATTTTAAAAACACACAGGTGCATGCATTCATACATGCACACACACACACACACACACTAAGGAATATATTCTCTGTCTGTTCACTCTCTCTCTCATTCACACACACACACACGTATAACATTAGCTAGTCTAAACGAGGCCACTAAATGGCATGTACTAGATGCATAATGAAAAGCATTCTGCTATAATGAAACAACACTTTGCATCCAGTGAAAATGGCTTGTGTTGGTTCCTGAGCTGTGCAGCCTGGGATAGAGTATATGGATAAATGGAGTTCTTGCCGTTCTTTGAGCAGCGGTATAAAGGCACGCTGAGGGTTACTGTGATTTGCTATGACAGCCATGCCCCAGTGCAACATTCATGTAAAGCACAAAGTAAGCTTTGTTCATTTGTTTCTCTGTGTGTGTGTGTGTGTCTGTGTGTATTAAAACTAAGTCTGTGTGTCGGTGTGTGTGTGTGTGTGTGTGTTAAAACAAAGCAATGCCCACTCGCGGCCCCCTGTCACAGGCTGCATATGCAGAGTGGTGAACAGTTCACCCAAAAAATGATTTTCCCTTTTCAGGTCGTTTCATCTGATTATCAGAGGAGACCTGGAGGCTGAAAACTATTCAGTATTTCAGAGGGAAAAAAGCAAAAAATAGACAAAAATCGTAAAAATTACACACAATAATATATTTGTATTGTAGAAATATGTTTTCTACCCATCCCATGAATCATCTCACGACCCCCCAGAATTATCTTGCGACTCCCTGGGGGATCCCAACCGCCAGTTTGAGCACCACTGGACTAGACTAGAATGCAGAGCAGTGCTCATTCCCTGCTAGGTGGAATTGGACAGCGTCTTCTTTAAATAAAGGATCAGCTCGGAGACAGTCTACATGATGTTTTGTCAGGAGAGAGAGAGAGAGCAAGACAGAAAAATCCCTATAGCGCAGGATGCTGGACTTCATAATTTCATGAGAGCTGAACACCATGAGAGTGAGAGCAGGCAGACGAGGGCCTGGTTATATTCACCACTCGCCGAGCGGGGGGTATTTTTTGCTCAGACTCCCTGACAGCTCAGACCCACCTTTTCTACTGAAGCACATTGCTAGGTCTGACAAAGAAGCACCATGCTGTTTCCTCCATTTTGTGTCATCTGTTTAACATGGTGTATTTCTAACATACTCAGCACCTCCTGGCACATGGTGTGCCTTAGACACGTGTGGAACAACCACGGAAAGGAAAACCAAATTTTCTTCGGTGACAAAAACATTCACACTTCACTCCTGAAAAAAAAGAATGACACTGGATCTGGATTCAGCGTCGTCCCGGCTCTAATAATTCAAAATCTCATCGCATTTTCGCGAATTTGATCGGCACTGTGGTGTATTTCTGTGTGAGCCGTCTTAATTCCTCATCCCTTTCTATCTGCCTATGTCTGTGGCTCTGTTGAGAACCATTTGTTATGCAGGTTCATGAGATCAAGTGGGTGTTTGACATTCCCAAGCACACTCCCTCACAGTGGCTGGCTGCCTGTCTCCCTGCGGTACCACAGTGAGGAGAAAACAGCATGACACAAACCATGCTTGTCTGCCTCACAGAAAGGGAATGTACAGAAGGCAACGCATGCTCTCATTTGCTCCAATGTTACATTGAGTTGTTGGCAAGACGGTCAGGCAGACAGTATTCGCTACAGCACTTTGATTCTACTGTCAGTCATGCAGCAGCTGCTCATATGCTCTGCCAGAGATAAGAGAGGTGCAGGCTGCGCAAGGGGGCTCGTTCACACGCTGACACGTACACACACACACACGTACACACGCACGCGTTAGCAGCCAGTCACAGCAGGCGTAAGAATGACCCCACAAACTGTGATGAGGTCATTAAAGCCAGCACAGCCTGGGTCGGAGTCTGGAGACTGGAGGCTGTGCGGCAGTAAAACAGCAGCGAGTACAACATGTTCCTCATAAAGGCCATAGGTCAGGATGTGCTAGTCCCCCTGCTTGTCCTCGGCGGTGGATACAGAGGATGGGGAGGCTGGTGACATCACACAGGGCCACTCAGAGTGACTCACAGACACTAATTATGGTTTCAACCTCCTGCTCCCGCTCAGTTTGACTCCTCTCCACCTCGCTCCTGACATTTCCACCTGCGACATTTTGACAATCTCTTTCAAATCTCTCCTTCTCTCAGGCTTGCACTTTTTCCTCGCTCTTTCTCTGTGTCAAACATACACACGCACACACACATACATCTTGTACGCAACACGGAAATACTACAGCTAATATTGAATTAAATTCAATTTAGTACATTTCATCCCATCTAATCTCTCTCTCCCTCTCTCTCTCTGTCTCTCTCTCTCTCTCTCTCTCTCTCTCTCTCTCTCCCTCTCTCACTGCACCCTGCCCTCGCTGGACACCCCATTTTTAGCTATGAGCAGGGAAGCAATTGTCCTTATCAACTGCAACTAGAGGAAATGGACTGAATCTTGATAGCGCTCTGCCACTTGAGTGGAACAGAGGCAACATGTACTGAGGTGACTCAAGGCCTTTTTCAATTGGGTCTGTTGATATCCTGTTAAGGTATGATTCACTCCATATCCACTCCAAGCCAAGTGGAGAGAGAGTGGCAGCGGGGGGTTACAGAGTGCAAAGCATGATGGGGAAGAATGAGACGGTGTGAAGTGGGGAATGCAATAGCCAAGTAAACTTGAAAAAAAAAAAACTTGGTGAAAAATAGGAGGAGAGGGAGAAAGAAGGTGGACGGGGTTAGGTCTACGGTAGCAGTGGGTGGGTTTCTGTTTGCGCTCCCGGTTAGCTCTCAGCTGGCTGATATGAAGGAGCCTTGGCAGAGCAGTCAGCCAGCAGCCAGCACACCTGAGGAGTAAACATGACAGATGCTGATAGACCCTGACACAGACAGATAAGCGCTCTCCCACAATCCCCCGCTGCTGTCCACAGCGGCGCGGAAACCTTATCGTGCGGTGCACCGTGCCAAGCCCGCCTTCACCTACGTTCACGTCACTCGCCACCGTCTCCACCACCCACCCGCCCACCCACCCATGCACGCACCCAACCCCGAGGCCCCCCTCCAGTGTCTGCCGCCACCCACATCGCGTTTCCCCGCTGCCCGCCCACCCTGATTGGCAGGCGGCACCATGGGGTTGACTGTGCTCAACCTGGTGGGCTGGAAATGCAAGTCAGGCCGTTTAAACTTGACTCCTGTGATTATTCATCTCGTCATAGCTACTACCGTATTTTATTAACATCCTGAGGCTTGATTGAGTACCGCTCCAAATCCATGCGTAATGATGTAGAGAAATCTATTCTGGAAAGAGAAGATGAATAATGAGATGCCAACGTAACACTCATAGGCGACTATTAACAATAAATTGTAAATGCCTCATTCCAGTTATATGTAAATTGGCTAATAAAGTAATCTATCTACCTATAAAATGATGAGTAGGCCAAGAAATAATCAAATCAGACACATAGGCTTGTTCAAATATTTCTTTGCTAGAAGAAATAGCAGTAGAAATAGAAGCAGTCTTAGCAGAACAGCGGTAGCAGCATAAGTCGTAATAGTTGTGTATGTAGTAGGCTAGGAGTAACAGTAGTACTAAAACTGAAGCAAAAAATAGAAGTAGTAGATGCAGTAGACATAGTAGTAAATGTGGCAGGATAGTAATAGTAGTAATAGAGGTGGCAATATTACAAATAGTAGTTTTTATTGGTTTTTATTGTTTTAATTCCTCTTTTATTTGTTCGCAATGGGTAAAATAAGGCCCTAGTTTTTAATCCATAACACCTCTTAACTGATGGTGTCATTCATCGGTGCTCGTTAAAATGCTTATAATTTCCATTGACCTGTCTCCATTGATCTCTGTATCTGTTTATACACACACACCCAATCAATCGGAACTTGGCTCTAACTGATCCCTATCACTCTCAATTACGCCCATCAGAGCCCGGTCTGCTGATACCCTGCAGCCTTTAAATATGTGGACTCTGCATCATGTTAACTGGTATCGGATGCTCTGGTGGGTGGACAGGCTGAAATCAATAGGCTCAGAGAGATGCCTCTCTATCCCGGCGCAGCAGCACACACAGCTGAGAGTGGGCAGGTCGTGCTGCCGCAGGCAAACACACAGCAAGTCTGCTGGGATAGACATATCTCAACACCAAACAACAATATACTTTACTCTCCTCTTCTGCGTGTCTTCTTAATCCTGTACATGTCATCGCTTTGGGCAAGAAACCATTTTTCTGTAACCCAGTGATTTAACCTCCTGAGATGCCTGAAGTAATGGAAAATCACCAGGCCTATATTCAAAGGAACATGAAGTGATTTCAGGGAATACAAATGCACAGACTGTATAATCATTGAGACATGGAATAATACATGATGGAAATTTACATCGCATCCGAGGCACTGTTCCTCACAAGTCATTGCTATTGAAATTATTGCGTTGAAAGGCTAAGGCTTCTGTCAGGTTGACTATTGGAAAGCCATCCTCTTGATACAGATGTCTTGGAGGGGAGGCTCTGACTTCAAAACCATCGTCGAATGGTGAAAGGTCAAGGTCAAAATGGCAGGTCATGGAGAAACAGACGATACGAGAGGAGTCGACGTTTCAAATACAGCTTTGAGTGCTGACTAACTGTGTCTGTCACAAAACTATTCAACCACGTGGTCAAAAGTGATCCGACTCATTAAACTCCTCATCTTTCCATCTTGTGTTTAGGTCCTTTAGAGAGTGAGAGTGTGAGTGTTGTCGTTTCTGAGAGTGATGCGGGAGAGGGACTGTGAAAGTTACAGGATTGAAATGCTGCATTAGTCAAAAAATATCCGCTCTGCACCGTCCCCCATTTCATTGGAGAGGAAAATGGCCCTCTCTGCTCTGATGGCATAAGGACTGTGTGTCATATTTAGTGCCAGTCATCTCCCGACATGCGGGTCAGTCCGTAGAGATGTTGTGTGTAATAGCCAGAGCCGTAATGGTTATGGTAGGAGTGGGGTTAATAAAAAAAATAGGCAAGAAGGGATGTAACTGGAGTGAACGGAAACCAGCCTCCCTGTACTACATGTGAGCTGCTGGTTATGTACTGTTCTCCCTGATCCTCTCGAGCTGCTCCATCTACTCGTGCTGAAAAATGGAGCTGCATCTGTCACATTGTCACTAAAGATCCTTTTCGGTATTGAGAACCAATGAACCGTCCTCCACCTAATTACATCTTCCAGACATTCAAAATGGGAAAAAAAAAAAATGTTTGGATGAAGAGTCTCGCCTGCCCATTACTCCAAACCTCCAGAATAATCTCCCGCCCCCATTGGTAGAGGTGTTGTCACGGAAACCAGCAGCCACTTTTAACCATCAAACATGCGTGACAGTTCATTTTCTCTCCTGGATTAGAAGTGCTAGCAGTGACATGTGAATAGAAAGACAGTGAGGCCGGGCAGTAGCTGAGCGTGACAATTGGATGGCAAAGACATTTCAGAACTGGAGACACAGTGGAAAGAATTAGCAACTACTAATAAGATCAGTGGGTGGCAGAAAATCTCGCAGCTGTTCACCCTCACCGTCTTGAACATGTTGTTTATCAGAACATACAATACAAGTCGGTTTACAAGTCGGTTAAAGCAGTGCTGTAGTGTTAAGTAATAGTTTAGATACTGCAATAGCAAAAATGGAGATGGAGATCTCATATTGAGCCATCATTTTGTCTCTTTCCCTGTCATTTTGCCCCTGTGACTGGCAGCAAGGATTTCACCCACTGCAATCCTCCCTGGATATCTTCAGCATGCACTTCAATATAATGTTAGCCGTCTCATGTAAATCATGTTAAATATTAAATTCCACCCTGGTTGTCTTAAAGATTCATAAATGTGGGGAATGAAAAATGTTAGCATGGGTCATATTGAGGCCAAGCATTGTGAATTAAAAGGTTAACATCCAAACCGGCGTACAAAAGGGATTCGCAGATATGGTTGTGGGCAGTCATTTCCATATTGCATAAAGGGTTATGGTTATGTCTAGTCTCTCGCAGGCAAGATGAAACGCCGAAGTACATCCATATATCTGAGCGTACATATATTCACACCGCTGGCTCAATGCATATGTGCCTGACTGTAATGGGGGATTATAGCAGGGGAGGGGACCACCCAGTAAAGTATATGGTGTGATTGCCCAGCCATGACCTGTGTGAGAAATAAATTACAATGCTGAGGGAACATCACATCCTCTTAGCCTGGGGAGAGCTGGAAGACGAGGTCCTCCGTGACACCATTTCTCTGCGGATTGTTAAATGCCACTATTTGATCTTTTCCATTTATGAGTAATATTTTTTTTTTTCCCGCTGCCCCTGAGCACTAAGCTACATATGGCAGGTAAGTCAAACACTGAAAAAGCAACTGACCTCCACCATCATATTATGTTCCGGTGAGTCACAGAGGCAGCGTCTGTAGTCGTCCCACCTGCATCTATTCACTGATAAGACCAATGACTTCCTTTTCATCAAATCAGACTGAAAGTGATATTCATCGATCGACTTCTTTAACAGTGTTTACCTAACTGGGAGGATGAATAGAGCACCGTGTTAGGACTTGTTCATTCTCTCCCCTTCAACTTCCATATGTTGCTTAAACCACCTTTACTGTTGTTTATGTCTGTTATTTGACAGACTTGACAACCTCTCTTCTCTTCTCTCTCACACATTCACACGCTCAATCACCAGCCGCACATACGCAAAGAGAGTGGTAGATCTCAGGGAATATTTATTTGATCGTCTTATATGTTCGCTCTTTGATTCATCTTTTCTTGTATTGGTGAAGGCTGCTGCTCCCCTACTGTGCCCGCCCCACACTGCCTTCTCTTTCTGCTCCAACTGTACTCTGCACTTCAAATGGCATGGAGTATTCAATTAGATATGCCCCAGCTGACAGGCTGATCGAGGCTGGCTCTTGCCGTTCTGCATCTCTTTTTCGGCTGTGGCTGGAGAGCTCCTCCCCAGGGAGCAGCACACATCTCTTGTCAACCCACCTTTCCACGCTCCACGCCTCTGCTTGTCTCCACATTTAAGCGACGGTGCGCTACTGCCCCCACAGGCACACTTTGTTGCTGCAGCGTCTTTTCCACTGGGTGGTGGAGAGCTGTGATTTACAGTATTAACCGCCCGATTTTGCTCGGGAGGGTTGGTGTCATATTTAGAACTGCGGCTGGTTAACGGGAGATGTTAAATCCCATCAGCTTAAGGTAGTTCTTTATAAAGTGCGCAGCAAACTAGAGTCAGAATTAGGATTTGTGTCCTGCATGTGGTCCACGCTTGACAGGACTTGGCTTTTTTGAGGAAATAAAAGTGGGTGTTGTGTAGCTTCTGACTTTTCTCTCAAAAATACTCATTCAGGGAGAGAATATATGTCTGAAAACAAGATGTCTGTGGCCTTGAAAGAAAAGACTGACACTGTTCTCCCAAGGCCTTTTGAAGTGGATCTGCTGCGTCCAGATAAATATATAATGCTTGATGTGTTCATTTGCATGCACAGTGTCGTTTAATAAGAAATCTAGCCTTATGAAACCCAATACATTCTGCATTTCAAACACATCTAATGCGGGCTACTTTTCCTCTGTCATACTTGTTCAGCAACACATTTTTCATGTTTTGGTTCTGCACTCTTATTACTTCAGCTGTGAAATGACACAACGAGTAGGAGGCTTAAGTGCAGATCGTCTGCCTCACTTTGCAGGTGTTTGAAGCCAAAATGAATCTTTATCACAAGGTTCTCCCTTTTGAGACCTGTACAATTCTGCAATCTTTTCATTGGCTGGCTGATGATATCTTATTTTCAGGTTCTCCTCCCAGCACTTTTGCATTTCAATGATGAATGCAGCACATGTGTGGAGCGCACAGTGGACTACGAGTGAAAAGGGCTCAGATTTACCAAACCAGCCTTCAACTCAAGCTCTTGCTACAGAGCATCAAGATTGGCATGTATTACTCCAGCAATTCATTTCTTCCTACTAATCTCCCTTTGAAATCTAGGGAGAAATTAATGTTTGCTGAAGTCATCCATGCCTAAATTGAGGCTCTTAAGCAGGAGCTTGGTTATTCCAGGGTGGTTTGATAACTCAGGCCCTGTTTGACTTGAACACATTTAGTCAGCCATGTGCTCCACGCTGGCCTGTAATAATTTAGAGCCAAGTGTAGTCCACAGCTCCCTTCTCATAGGAATACATTGAAATGCAAAAAGGACTGGGCAGAGAACTTCAAAACAAGATAGACTCTGGTGATATTTGTGGGTTGTAGGCGTTTAGAAGTCATCGTACATTAAGATTTTTTTACTACATACAAAAATGACTAGAATGTATTCTTCATCTGTCCAGTTACTACTGGCAAAATAAAAATGTGGGTATCATAGAAAAAACTGCCTTTAATTCCCTTACTTGCATCTATTACAGCTGAAAATACCCTCAAATTAAGGCCAACAGTTTGCGCTTTAGCCTCTTAGTCATTGCATCAGTTCACAGTGAGAGCAAAACAATGTTGCTGGCCTTGCTGTATATTTTAGTAAAAGGTTTTTCCAATTAACCTTTCTATTTCTTCCCTCTGTCCCTGGCCGCATCTGTTCTTTGATTTGCCTTCACCCGAGCCGCACAGATCCCACTCAGTCAAAATAGAGGGAGTGAATGAATGAGCAGTGTGTTTGCTCACAGCCCTTTTGAGGAACCTTTCAGTGAGAAGTGCCTCTTGGTCTGCTAACAGTTGAAAGCAGGTAAACCCAGTGGAATGTTTCCATGCCAACAGTGCAGCGTAACATTTTCAATTCACTTATTTTCCCTGTAATCTAGGAGATGGATGGGAGACCTGTGCAGTGTGCCTGGCAGTCAGTCAAATAGCAGCGCTGAGAATTTAGTCCCCAAGCCATCACACAAGCACTGCTTCTGGTTTGCTTGGACTAGTGCTTTTTTCAGGTTTCTTTTGATTGTTAAGTTATGATTGTGAACAAAGAGCGCACACGCAATAATACATGAACACGGAGTGAGTGAAACACGCCCAAGCTTTAACACACACACACGCACACACACACACACTTGCCCACGCTGTCTTTCACCACCACCAACAACTGATTTTCCTTGGATCTGCATCATTATCACAGCATCTCTGTGTCTCTCAATGATGATAAAATGTGAGTGCGCATGCCTTCCCACCACTCCCACCCCACCAACCTTCTTCCAAAGTAGCAGCAGGCCTTCTCACATTGCACACCCACACACACGCTATTGATAGAAAGGCGATGGCCTCTTGGTATTGAAAGCAATATAATATCACCTAAGTGGAGAGGTGTGAAGTAATTACAACTGCTGTAGTTAGAATACTGTTGAGTAACTGCTACTTTCTGACCGTTTCCGAAAGTCGGCATTTTTAACTTCCTGAATATTTTTACCCCTACTTGTTTTTGAATACCTGTCATTTTTTTAGACAGAATATTATTGAGGGCAGTGAGGAGGAGTACAGGAGAGTGAGGGTGGGTGGTGCAACGAGAGCCATCTGCAGCAATAAGACAAAGGAGCTGGTAGTGGGTTTCCAATGAAGCAAGAAGCCACTGACACCTGTCACCATCCAGGGTGAGGAGGTGGAGATGGAGTCCTACATGTAGCTGGGGGTGTGGGGGTGTGTTTCAACAACAAGCTGCTCCAACAACACAGATGCTCACTGTACAAGAAAGGGCAGAGTAGCCTGTTCTTCTCGAGGAGGCTCACGTGTTTCGATGTACGCAACAGACTACTCAACATGATCAGTTGTTGTGTGCTGGGGAAGCAGGTGGGATTAACCAACTAGTTTAAAAAAAAAGAAAAAAAAAAAGGGGTGAGACTGAACTGAACTGCACTCCATCATAGACAACACCTCCCACTCAACTCCGTGGTGAGCTGATGCAGCAATAGAGCGCTTCCAGCTTCCGCCTCATCACCCCAAGGTGCAACACGGAGCACTTTAGGCGCTCTGTTGCTCTGTCCAAACGGCTCCAGCCTCAGCCAACTTGGAGGGTGCTGAAGCAGGGTGCCTGCACAGTCTGTATGAACTATCTTTGACTTTTCTGCATATGAATCGGTGCATATCTCCAGACGCATTACATACATATGCAACTTTCATGTAACAATGCACATGCACCTTACACATTCTCTCTTTTCTGTACATATTGTGTTGAGTTTTTGATAGGCTAGACAGCTAGTACTGCTCATAGTCCAATCTACATGTTTTCTACATCTGTAATTTGAATATATTTGGTTTTTAAGGCATTGGACTGTCATGATATTCAGTGTTTTACCTGCTGTTCTCTGCTTTTAAATGGAACTGTTGAATAAATGAATTCATTCAAGGTGTGTAGTTTTCTTTACAATGCTCGTCTACACTCCTAGGCACTTTCTACACAAAAGCACGGCCTTCTGTAGATGTGATAATGTGAATACAAGCACATTTTGTACATCCTGTACATTGTTACATAGAGAATATAGAATTGCACACATTTTCATACTGCACACATTTAATTATTTTTAGTATATTCCCATATTCTACGTATTTTTCATGTTTTTTTTTGCCTCAATAAGTATTACTGCTGCTATTGTGCACACTCTCATAATGCTGTAATCCATAGCTTGTCAAACTTTTTGATTAATACATTTCAACATAGCATGTTCTAGCACTGACACTGTAGGTCGTGTATGTTTATATAACCATCATTTTGCTATGTTCCTATTAATATTCTATTTTTTCTTGACTGCATCCTACTACTATCTGCTGCTTCAAACAGCCCAGTTTCCCCATGGGATCATTAAAGTTTCATCTTTATCCTACCGAGTACAAAGAGATCTGTTATTTACAATGAAAAGGACTTTGCCTCCCTTTATTCAATGAAACCCGATAATGAACCATCAAAGTGTTAGGTAAGGTGTATAGATCTATGGATCCAGCCTGAGTAGGAATCAAAGAAAAGGTTTTTAAAAGAAGCGAGGAAAAAAAAGATCAAAGTAAGTATTTCAGACAATATTTTCTGTATTTCCATCTCTGTCTAGAAGAACCCACCTTCATAAACCTATAGCCTAAAAACTCATATTAGACCTGCAACACCTTAAATTAAGCTTCCACAACTGCATGATAGAAGTGAGAGTCTCTGTGTCTAATATATAATGGATCCTGAAGAATATCTGAATGCACAAATAGCATTTGTATTTGTCAGTGCTATTGTGCAATGTGTTTCATTGTCACTCTGTAAATGTACACTGTCCTTGAGTTGCAATGTGAAGTATTGCTGCCATCTAGTGCCTCACACTTTACCTTATAATTTAAAGACAGCGGGCAAAAGAAGGAATAAATTAATATAGTACATCCAGGCCAAAGTCTATATATGGCTCTGCACTCTCCCTCTGCCAAGGTGCCTGGCTGCTGCCTGCGCTGAGCTTATTCAGTTTGTAAAGTTTGGTAGCCAATGTCAAAGCGCTAAGTGATAAACGACTCGACAGGGGATGGGGAGAGCCTGACGCTGTGCATTAAACACTCATTGGATTTCATCAGTTTTACACAAGACAAATATGTCGGCACGTAACCAACTCCTGGATCTGAGGGAGGCATGTCATCTCAAGTGAATGCATGTTGACTTGGAAATTAGTCTTAGCAATTGCAGAACATCAATTGCTCTCTTAAGTCAGTGGTAATGCAAGCAGTGTCATTTAAGATGTATTGATGCATAGATCAATTCTTCTTTTGGCAAAATGTATCAGGCAAATGTTAATGAATTATAGCATCCTTAGTGAGAAAATGACTACTCCATCATAAAATATCACCTTACAGTTGAGTTCCCACCTGAGGAATTTAGGGAGATGATCCCCTGGTTCTTAACAGCTTTGTCTGTAGCAGACAGGTACGATTCAATCTGTCTGAACAGAAGCCTGTAATCCTCCCACATCAAATTCGTGCAGACAGTCAATATCTGTTGCTTTTCCTTTTAGCCACTTTCCCCATTAGTATTTCAGTCTTAGACTAGAATGGGGAGCTAGTCCATCTTATTGAACCAATGCATTTGCTAAACTTGCAAGAATACCCATCACTTCATCTGATGTCACCGTTTCAAATTATATATATAAGCCTACCCATATTATGTAAATATCAAGCTGGCACCTCTACAGGAACCGTCAAACCTGGCAACAGTCAAATATATTTTGAATGGTAAACATGGTGAGGAATGATTATCTTCCAAGTGATGCATCTTATTGAGGTTAAATATCCAAGAGACGTGTACACCATAGGCACCTAACATTTCAAACCATGTGACAAAAACTTCTTTATCCAGGGATATAATATAAGTGTTCATTCATGTGCTCTACACCCTGAATAGCTCTATTTTCATGCAACACTTTTGGGGAAAACTTTTTCAATCTGACCAAGGCTTCTAGCCTGGATTCTAACCATCTTCAATAATCGTCAGTTGCGGAGACCATTACCTATGAATAGCTACAAAATGAGCCATTAAAAACACCCTTATTGATGCAAGAATAAACACAGAAGAGGATTGTCTTGGTCAAAAGAAAACATTTATTTGCAGTGCTGAATTATCCCATCTTGGCTCGCCTTGCAGAGGCCCCTTGACCCAGGTGAGGAAACTTCAGCGCAGAACATCTAGTCCAGCTGTATGGAAATAAGACAAATTAAGGCATTTAATACAAAGTTAAGACTTCCAATCTGCAGCATTGTTCCAAACATACCCAAACCCTCTCATGATTTGGGAGTCACACACATGATGATTTGAGATTTCCAAGCATGGATGCTGTATGCCAGTAATAACTGGCTATGAACTAAAAGGCTATGAATGTTCAATTGAATAAAAGGAATATTTAGTCCAGCTTAAGATGCCATTATGTTCAGGTCAGGTCAAGATATGATAGCACGTCATCAGGCGTCATCAGACTTTACTTACATTCAATCCTAGGCCATATACTAGTACATCAAAGACACAGCAGGAATATACACTTAACACCATTGAACTGAGTTGAAAAATAGTTAATACTTGCCTTCACGAAGCCGATGTCCTTAGCGTACTGCCTGAAGCACTGGCGGCACATGTTGAGTCCGTATTTACGGATCAGACCGTGTCTGTTCGAGCATACCCGGCTGGAAAAAAAACAAAGGGATTGTTAATTAGCTTACGCTAGTGACTGACAGAAGAGAAAGATGTGCCTGCAGCCTTCATTCATTCACATTGATGCCAGGTGAGGAACTTCACACAGCCAAACACTGGCTCAAGTTACATGCCGTTCTTTGAATCCAGGCTAAGATAAACATCAGCTAATAAGCGACGAAGTCTGAGACTTAGACCGAATGGACGTTTACAGATACACTGCAGAAATCATAAAGAACCGTGTTAACAGCGTTATTGACAATATACAGAGTGATGTCGCCTGAATTGTTAGTGACCGAGTGAGCTTAATGCTGGCGCTCGCACATTAGCAAGGCGCAGCATTCGCCGCCATATTAGCTCGAGCTCAGCTTCCATGTGGTGAACTTTTGGACATAAATTTTCGAGTATGGAGAGCCGCCGAAACCTCGAAACCGACCCGAATCACAACCTAAATAACTACTTGACACAACATGAGCAGGACTGACCAGGATCGGGATCCCTGTCCGAATTTTCTGGGGTGACTCCAATAGAGCTGCTGATGGCCCATCTTGTCTCTTTCGCTCGAGTATCGGAAAGGAAGGAAAAGGGACGCGCATGCGCAAATAAAAGTCTCATATCCTTTCTTTCCGGCTGTGGCACCCAGGCGTGGCGCCCTCTGGTGGCCGGCAGGACAGCAGCGTGTAGCGTAACATCAGAGACTCCAGGTGGCATTAGTAAGCCACAACCATAATCAGTGGTATAGAGGCTAAACTCAGTGTATCCACATTTTTTTGGCTGATATAAATCTTTGTGACATAATTTCGTGGCATACATCAAAGTAATTAGTATCAAAATATTATAAGTTATATGAAGATAGGGCCTTGTGCTTTTCTATTTATTAATGCTTTTCTAAAAATATAATATAATAATAATATGTTTTCCTTATGATGATCACCGATTGGAAGTCATAGTCTCCCCCCCCCCCCCCTCCCCTTTATTTACCAGTAGGCCTACATCAGTGACAACAACCCAGACCAACATCATTTATACAATTTTACTGGGTTTCAAAAATAGCCAGGAGTCAAAGAAACTATACCCAAATGCTGAGCACAGTGTTTTGCAGACACTGCCCTTGTTTCTCCACTGACTTGAATTGAGGCCATCATTTTTTGTGGATTCACCATGAATGCTGGTAATTAAAAACGACAAACATTTTCATATGATTCTGAATATTCTGAATAATATGGAAAATAAAGCATATAAAAGCATCTACCATCCCAATAATAACAACAACAATCTGACGTGATATGTTCAGTAACTACTAGAAGGCAGAATAGGCCTTGTAATGAACTTCTGAAATGATGAAAGTATAGCAAGTATTGAAAGGATGATATAAAGCTGTGAGTGGCTTATACATGGTTGAGTGTGCATCATCAGCAGCAGGGATACTGTAGCATCATTTCTGGCGTCTTGGGTGCCCCCCGCTGGACCAGTGCATTGTGGGACAGAGGCAGGCAGTGGTTCCGTATTTGGTATTTTTATAGCTAGCTGGGTAGTTGCTTTTTATGCAGACATCGGGAGCCGGATGGGAGGAATGGAGGAGAATGAGAATCTCACGCCACCGTACTAATGTTTCTTGCTGAACGGACTGCACGGCTACTCCAGTTCTAGGTAACTAGTATTAATAACGGTTTCATTGGTTCATAATGGACGCTGTTGTTGACGGGGTTCATCTGGACGGGCTGCTAGTTGCTAGCCGAGCGTTGCTACGGTTAGCATGTAGAATACCGCTGGCATTCGGAGCCCGTTGCTGCATTGCCAACTGTTGTTTTCGGTTGCTACAACAAGTAGCTACATTTCGCGTTAGTTGGCGAACAAACGTATCATGTCGAAATCGATGGAAATCATTGACAGGTTAAAAACGGAGTCGTGTGCTCGCTGTCCCTCACAGCGGCCAGTTCAGGACAGAAAAACTAGTAGCTTATCAGTTAAACATTTACGTTATTTGAATTGGGGAAATATGCTTGTGGTACAGTTGTTAGATAAAGACTACAAAGAGGCGCTGGTCATACTGTATTTGGTAAATTAATGCGGGGGGAATGATCCAGACAGAGGTTTCAATTGCAGAACAAACGATATAGTTGCTCAGACTGTGGAAAGGAAAGGCTCAATGCGAGCTGCAAGTGTGTGAAAACGACGCACTAATAAGCAACATGGCAACACGTTAGGGACATGAATAATGCAAGCTTATGGAACAAATTCACATTAGTTAGTTTTGCTAACGAATCAGCCATAAGCTATTGTATTTCAAAAAGAAAGCAAACAGTACCATGTTACATAAAGTAGGCTACATATACAAGTGCTATCGGTTCACAGTTTGATGCAAAACGCCTTACAGTACTAGGAGTGCTCACAGTTTTATGAGAGACTCCATTAGGAATCATATCCCTAACCCTGGCAGTCTTAGTGCAACACTGTCACCATTAACCACAGCTCTATCCATTTTGTTCATTTCTTGATATATGAATTGATTGTGACAGTGCCTCTCGGCAGTGGGAGGAGAGATGAAGAGGTCAAATAGGAAGCCAGAGAGACCACTGGTAATACAACTGAAGATGGAGATTGGTGCAGAGGGACAGAGCAGAAAGGGCTGATCAGCAGTGTTGAGTGAAGTATGTAGTAACCATGGTGTTTGCTCGTGTTTTCAGTGATGCTCTTTAGTGCAGAGATCGGCATCCCATTTGTTGTTACTGTTTTTAAGTGTGTTGCCATGACATACCTAACTTTATTTCTTTATCTTTCATTCAGTGGGTTGATGCACACTGCTACCCTGCTGCCTCCCAGCAACCGTCATGCCTTATGGAATATCCATCCACCGCCACTGACATTCCAGAGGGATCCATGTTTACATTCCAACAGATCACATTGCCGAAAATTAGCGTCTTAAGAGCTGTTTTTTAATCAGGCTCGCCTCCTGCGCAGAACACGCCATCTGGATTGCAAAACTGTGCTTTCCATTTCTGTACAATCAACTTCTCTCCTTTCGCAAGAGGTTGACTCCCTATCATGAGATTCCGAATCTACAAGAGGAAGGTGGTGATACTGACTCTGGTGGTTGTCGTCTGTGGCCTAGCTTTCTGGACCAGCGGGAGGCAGAAGAAGAGCGGCGGTGGACCTTTCCCCAAGGAAGTGGAGACTGTGAGGAGAAGCAGCAGCATTAGCAGCAGCAGCAGTAGCAGCAACAACAACAACCAGGTGCAAGCCACACCTGCTGTCAGCCGGGCACCTGCGCCTCCACCTGTCGTACAAGCCAATGAGACTCACCCAGAGAAAGAGAAAGAGAAGGACAAAGAGAAGGTAGCCAAGCCAGAGGTGGACAACACCACCTTAGTCTACCGCGGCATCGTCTTCCAGCTCAACTTCGATCAGACGATAAGAAACGAGGAGAAGTTTAAGGCGGCGCGGCAGAAGGACGATCTGGTTGTGGTGGTTCAGGTCCATAACCGGCCAGACTACCTTAAGCTGTTGGTGGACAGTTTGCGGAAGGCCAGAGGTGTGGAGAGCATACTGCTGATATTCAGCCATGACTTCTGGTCTCCTGAGATAAATCAGGTGGTGGCCTCGGTCGACTTCTGTCAGGTCCTCCAGATCTTCTTCCCCTTCAGCATCCAGCTGTACCCCCAGGAGTTCCCCGGAAACGACCCCAGGGACTGCCCCAGAGACATTCCCAAGAAAGACGCCTTAAAGCTGGGCTGCATCAACGCAGAGTACCCCGACTCGTTCGGCCACTACCGCGAGGCCAAGTTCTCCCAGACCAAGCACCACTGGTGGTGGAAGCTGCACTTTGTATGGGACAGAGTCCGGGTTCTGAAGGACCACAAGGGTCTGGTCCTGCTGATTGAGGAGGACCACTTCCTGTCCCCGGACTTCCTCCATCTCTTAAAGCTGATGTCGGCTCTCAAAAGGGAGCAGTGCACTGACTGTGACATCCTCTCGCTGGGGAGCTACAGCCACATCGGCTACTCCAGCAAAGCAAACAAGGTGGAGGTAAAGGCCTGGAAGTCCACCGAGCACAACATGGGGATGGCTCTGAGCAGGGAGACGTACCAGAAGCTCATCCAATGCACCGACGCCTTCTGCACTTACGACGACTACAACTGGGACTGGTCCTTGCAGCACCTGACCGTGACCTGCCTGCCCTCCTACTGGAAGGTCATGGTCAGCGAGGCGCCACGGGTCTTCCACGCCGGGGACTGCGGCATGCACCACAAGAAGTCTGCCTGCATGCCGGTCAGCCAGAAAACCAAGATAGAAAACATCCTACAGAGCAGTGGGAACCAGCTGTTCCCAAAGAACCTCCTGATAACAAAGAGACTGCCGGCCAACGGGGCGGGAGGGGTGGCACCACATGTTAAGAATGGGGGCTGGGGGGATATCAGGGACCATGAACTCTGCAAGAGTTACCTACGATTACAGTGACCTTATTGCTACTATTATATATTACTATCTCTTTTGCATCCTCTTTAAAGAAAAGAAAGCCTTTTAAAAAGTAAATCTTTATGGACTATTCTTCATATTGCCTGTTTTATTGGACTGTTCCAAATAAAAAAAGAATGTTGGGTTTGGGCCTCTTTAACAGTATGTCTTTACATTTAATTATTTATGACTGATTCCTGATAGGTTCACAATTCTTTGTAGTTATAATTATCCCTAATCTACAGAACAATATATTGTAGTGTTTTCTATGAGTATTGATGATATAGACTAAAATACTTAAGCTGAAAATACAGAATATCTCTAAATAGTTGTAAATTGAAAAGAGCAGGGACTGGGCCAGTCATAAATTTGGTGAATCTGTGGACCTAGCAATCCCTCTGTGCATGCATAATTAATTTGAAGATATTTATATCACATAAATTTGCTGAGATCAAAGGAGATCCTTTGAGACACCTTGTTCCATTTAAATAATCTCCCACTTAGCTGATCTTCAACAGGTTTCTAGAGCACACCCAGGGTTTCATTACTCCTTGACTGCAAAAGGATGTCACTTAAGGTACACTGCATTAAGATGACTACATCATTAATAAACATGCCACTGACAGTTGAGCTACACTTCCAGACCACAGAGGAGACAATGTATTTCACCAGGCCAGGTTTAAGACAGCTTTGACAGAGTGGGTGTGCATTCATTTTATTTTGCAGTCGTGGAGCATTGGCCATCATAACACTTTGATAGAACTCGGTAATTCAGTCTAGTGTAGCTGTGTGCAGAGATTTTGATTTCACAGGTAAATGTGCAGGATCCCCCTGGAGAGATCCCAAGAAGATACAACTTTCTCATTCCTGTTGTAGCTGTAGAGGGTGCATTTACATTTTAAGTGCTTAGAGTGCGGCTCAGTATTGACAGTTTCCGCTCAGGGCCAAGCTTGGTGGCTTCTCTGAGGCCGCATTGATTTCCCCCTCCCCCCCTCGAGCAATGTTTTACAACCAATCCTGCACACTGTTCGAAATCTGAAATAACTGCAATGCTATCGCTGACTGGGCTCTCCATACATATTAAAAAACATCCTCTGGCATACTATGCTCTAGGCCTTTTGCAGACTTGGATCTTAACAGGAGATTCCTAAATATTGCATGAATTCAATGTGACATGCTTGATATTAAGCTATATCCTTAGTGAAGTGCTTACTCCAGTTGTACACCAGGACCGAGTTACACTGATGAGGCCTAACAAGGCTTCTGGGACAAACATTCCCCGCACAATAGACCACACCGTAACTGCGGGGTGAAAAGTCCCATTTTATTTCCTAGCCGTGAACTTTAATTCCTAATGTAGTGTGGCCTAGCGTGAAGACATGTGACTGTGGGCTGCTGTGCTGATGTCATGTGACCAGTGAATAGCGCAGCTGCTCCCATGGTGAAGGCCCAATAATTGGGCCTGCACCTCAAGGGGAAGGCTGCTCAGAATAGAAAAGAGAATAGGAGGAAGTGGCTCCTCGCTCGTGGTGCTTGGTGACTAATGGTCAACTAACGCTGAAGCCTTTGAAACAGGAACGCACTGCTCACTTGGAAAGGTCTGCACCGACTTTCACATCTGGGTTAGTGTTGCCACACACTGTCTTCAATTGCGCAGTAAAATCATTTTTTGAAGCAACATTTTTGACAGGGACCCTTTCAACTCAATATCTGAAGCAGATGGGGGAAAATAAAATCCTTTATTTACAAGAGGCATTTTAAATAACCAGGGCTCTTCAGCTGAGATCAGTCAATTCCCTCAAGTCACCGAATGCTATAATATAAATGTATTCCCCCTCCTCGGCTTGTGAGGTCCCTTGAGATGGTCCAAGACCTAATCATCGCTCTAAATTACTGATTTCAAGAGCAGGCGGTGTGTGGGTGTTCTTTTCCTCTTCACAGGCTTCTGTAGGCTTTTCCCCACACACCTATCACAAAGACTAACACTCAGGTGCAAAAATAACCTCTTTGGTTGTAGGGGCATGCAGCCAAACTGCATTCTTTATAGCAAGTGTGTCCCAAACCCTTCCCTATAGGCTTCCTTTTGTTCCAAGTACTTTCTGTCCTTTTCATTAATCCAAAGATCCATGATGTCCCAATGTCTATACAGATAGTGTTAGTAGATATTTGTATACAGACAGTGGAGTTTCAAAGGCTAAGTACACAATAAAAACATATTTCTGAACGAACAACTTCTTGAACATTTACAAACACACCATGTGATCCCATGTGCCAGAATCCAGGTTGAACATACATACAGAGAAGTCAAAAGAATATGATGTACTGACCCACAAATGGTGAGAAATCTACAGCACCGTCAGACAGGCAGCAGCCACCTAATCTAAATGTTACAGGGTTGAGTGGGAGTGTGGGTATGTGTTGTTAGGTATATCAACACCTCCAGAAGGCTTATGCTCATTCCTAGTTCCCAACATGACCCAATAATTTCTAAACTCACTACTGGTCTCAAGAATAGGTGAAATAAATATTTCCCTGGGCTTTGAATTAATGGAATTCTTGGTTAATTTCCATACCCACACTAGACCTGTCTCCTTAGTGGAGATCCTGAGTCCAGTTCATTTTACAAGCTCTCATTTTAGAGAACTTAATCTGTTTTGTCTGTCTATTAACATCTCTGTTTGATTTTGTCATATTTTTATTCATATCTCTTGCAACAGTAACTTATCTAAGGCAGCTTTGTATACCAGCACACCGTTTTCAGCTTTCTTACCTCTGAGAGACTATATTAATCATTAATAGCCTTTGCACACATGCTAGGTAAACAAAACTCTGGGTCAATACAGAGGCATGCACACAGGGGAATTGCATCACTTGAAGAAGATGAGTAATGCAGGACCTTACAAAAGCAATGGGATTCTCTCTCAATCTATTGGATTCCTATCAAATGCGACCTATTTCCCTGAGGGGGCAAGACAAATGCAACTGTTTCCCAGGTTTTGCTCTGAATATTTTTTTTAAGCTAGAGTGTTTTGGTTGCTGCTAAATAACTGATTCAAATGGCTGGAAAATATATATTACATTACATTACATTACATTGCATTATGTCATTAAACAGACGCTTTTGTCTAAAGTGATTTACAATAAGTGCATTTTGTCAACATGATGAAACGACAAGATGGTACGATTTGTAAATAATGAATTAATGTGATTGGTAGTCAAATATTTATTTGACTTTAACATAACATTACACTTTACAAGAGAGAAACAAAAACAGCATAGGAGCATATAGAATACCAATAGCAGCTTGTTTGTACAGACAGCAAATAGTGTAACTTTTCATTCCCATGACATTCATTCTCATAGGGGCTTCTTCTTCTTCTTCTTCTTCTTCTTCTTCTTCTTCTTCTTCTTCTTCTTCTTCTTCTATGCAGCCCTGATGATTTTGTGTGAGACATCTAGCAAGCACCAATCCTGAGCGATCCTTGCTCAGTGTTAATACAGCATTGATTTGTGCAGCCCAGGGGGGATCAGGCAGGCAGGCAGAGCTCCTCGGGGTGGTGACTGACTCCCTGACAGGACGCTCAGGCCGCTGCAGCCTCCCCAGCCTGCCGGTCACGCTTCCCATCAGCCTCCACACCGATTCCAACAGGCTTCTAGTGTAAAAACACGGTATCCATTTAACGGTTGTAAGTGGTTTTCTGGCGTTTGAGAAACTCCTAAATTATGGAGGAGCAGTTTTATTTCCCACTTGGAATATAAAATATATATGAAGTAGTAGAAATACATTTGTAAAAAAGGGAATAGATGATAGAGAGATAGCCTGTATTTTCTCCCATTTTATCAAGCGATATTATCAAACACAAGTCCACTTAATGGTTATAGAGGACCAGGTGTAAAACAGTTCTCATTTGTCAGAGCAATACTGCCTCCCATTGGTTAACTATTACCCATACCTCATAAATACTTGGTCTCTTAACAGTATGTGCTGCCTCCAACACATTAGGGTGCATGTAGGCTATATTTATTTATTTATTGAGGCATTTATTTATTTATTCATTTATTTATTTTCTATTTTGACACATCTGGTCCTCCATAGTAGCATGGCAAAGGAGCAGGAGGAAACACATAGCTTAGTGTGGAAGAGAATGAGCGTTTAAAGGGAATAAAGAACGTCAGACTCCAAAGTAAACATGCCCTGCTTTCAAATGCTGTCAGAAATACAGGCATTACAAGTTGAACACAAATGAACGACCCAACAAACTGGTGAACAGGACTGGGAAAGTCAAAGTTTTCTATAAGACCCGGTACCCGAGTTGCCAAGATGTGATGTTTAGGGGCGGAGAGGATGTAAGCCATGTCAATAACTAATGATAAAAATGATTTAATTTATTATGCCATCTATATGTTGTTTGGCATCCCATGTAAATAACTATTGTCATATTGTTTGACTTTTAGTTGTCATGCCTTTTTGCTTTTAATTAATTAATTATGGCATCAGTTACAGGCCTGACATGGATTTTCTCCTGTGGCACTGCAGCACAAAGTAGCACTGTGCTGCTTGATTCCTAAAGTAAAACATCAGTCACCAAAAAAGTACTTTTGTTATTGGTCCATTCTGTTATTATTTCCGACCAGAAGTACTTGAGTGTGTGAAGGTGTAGGCCTCATTACGACTTACTTAAGTAGGAGCTTGAAGGCAGCAGCATACTTCTGGTCAGTCTAATTGTTGTTGCAGGCCTACAGGCTGAGTAACAAGTTCACATTTTTATGTATTCCTGGAAGGTTTGGCCTTCTTGACAGGTGTAACATTTTTTCCTGTCATGGTTTAGTGGTGTAGCCTACTAACAGAAAACCATCTTTATAGGACCTCATAGATTTATAAATTTAAGAAATAAAGTTCAATAACTTTTGTTTCTATAGGCCTTTTGTTTTATTCTTCAGAAGGACACCATGAAAATCCATTTCATTATCTGAAACAAACTGCTTTTCCTCGAATCACCAAAGGCAAATAACATTTGTTCTTTATTTGGAGTGAACATTGCCACTGTATTTATTAATGGTATTTTCTGCTTTAATTAAACAACTTAGCCCAATTGCATGCTCTTCTGTTCCTGTCAATGTACACAAGACTAAACTTCTCAGAATGACGTCACGTCTTACCTGTATATCTGCTCCAGTGGTTCTCGCCGGGCGCGGTGGCGCGTGCCTGTAATCCCAGTGACCGGGAGGCGGAGGTTGGCGGTTCGAGTGAGCCGGGGAGCTCTGGGCTGTGACGGGCTGTGTTGAACCGGTGTCCGCACTAAGCTCGGTACCGACATGGTGCTCCTGGGGGAGCCCGGGACCACCAGGTCGTCTAAGGAGGGGCGCACCGGCCCAGGTCGGGAACGGAGCAGGTCAAATCCCCCGTGCCGTCCAGTAGTGGGACAGCACCTGTGAGCAGAAGTTACAGTCCAGCCTCGGCAATAAAGCGGTACCCAATCTCTTCTGTTTCCACAAGAAATACAACTTGTAGACTCCTGTGGAGAAAATGTTGCTTTAGATTAGATTGAACAAAGAACTAATAGAGTTCATTTAGAAATATATATGTATATTTAATCATCTTTAATAGCTCTGCTGCCTCCTACTGATGAAGCAACGAAAATCCAACGAGAAACCGAGAAGGTACCATCAGTTTATCATCTCAGAAGGTGCTATAACTTACTTAAATCACTAAATATAACAATATTTAGTGATTTCATTGCCTCCTACTTGGCTGACAATGGCCACAAGTCAAATACGAAATGTGTGACTCAGGGTCAAAACAGATTGCGATAAACAGACGCAATGACTTATTTTTGCTATTCATAAAAGTCTGAATTTTAGTCATTTATATCTTATTTCATTACTGTTTGATGCATGAATTGGTAGTCCTTACTATATAGGCCTACATATGATAGAATATGGTAATGTCTTTGGAAGCTCTTTACAGTCAACTGGAATAGTTTCCAAAAGCAGCATCGTTTTGATCCTCCAATCCTATAATTCTTCATTGTGATCATCTCAATACAAAAATCAATACAACTGATCAAAAACCTGCATTTCTTGTATGCAGGATGTTTTATCGGTTGAATTAATTCTCACTGAAGGATTCAGAAGTCTGTTATGATTGTTCCATAATGAACCCGCAGGATTTGTCATATTGTTGACCCATCTGTCACTAACTCAGAGTGAATCAGCCTTTAGTTTCATAATGTCAGCTGTGTCAGCCTTGATTAGAATCATCCTTCACGTTCTCTTCTGCCATATCATTTCCTTTCCCTCAGTCAGCTGTAGCGGTATGCCTTACCCAGCCCTCCTTGTCCCTCATAAACCTTAATCTTAGTCACAGAATTCACAAATACATACACAGACGCACATACCATACAGAAATTACATAGACCTTTCCACACATGGAACACAGATACCACATGAAGCCGTTATTTAAGCTGTCTTCCCGTACTCAGCCCACATGCAGTCTATATTTGTTCCTATCCCAGAACCACATAGACACACACAGCATGCCAGCTCATCCCCTGTTGATTATATAAACCGTTGCTTACAGCTCCTTTGTGTGTATAACTTTTGTTCTCTCCTGACGTGAGACTTCTCTCGCAAGTCATGTGTCTTCCAATTAAATTTCAGTCAATCTACGGTGCTGTCTCCCCGAGTCTTCTTGCTCCAGTTCAGCTTCCTGATAGGGGCTCTTTGATGAAGCCGGGTCTTCACAGAGCCAAAGCGTTTTCATCGCCACCCTCGACACCTCATTTCCCCCTTTTACCCATTTCCTTTCGGGCTCTTTGGTATGTGAGTTGATGCAGATAAATGTCAGTGATTTGATAGAATGTGAGTGATATAGATCAGCATTATATTGTTAACTGCAGGCCAGGGCCAGCAATTTTGACCGTTAACTCCATATTGGGAGCAGAAAATTCCTGTAACCCCAATATTTCAAACACATTTAATGTTACAATTGTAGTGATGATTCAAGTAGGCCTGAAGAGAGAACATATTAATTCCTCAGGGTGGCTTCTTCGGGTTGAATGCCCCTACACTTTATTATCCAATTTCAACTGTAGTTCTGGCAAGCCGCCACCCTGCTGAAGTGTCCTTGAGCAAGACACCGTATCCCTCCCAGCTCCAGGGCTGCTGCTCTGTAGCTGAGCCTGACCTCTGACCTCCCTGTGGATGGAGGCAAGCAAAGGTATTTTCCCTACAGGTATCAATAAAGTATCACATTAAATTATTCACAATAGGCTACGTGAAGACATGGATTCATGTGAGAATATGAAGCTGTTCAAAATTAGGGTTGCATGCAAGTGATCACGTCAACAAAAATGACCCATTCCTATTTCAGTGTGAATGGCAACATTGACTGAATTCACTTAATTGTATTCTTTTATATTCTATTTGATTGCATGCACATCTGTCTATATTCCAACATCCAGAGCCATGATGGCTGCACCTCGTCTCCTTTGAACAAGACCAGTCCAGGAGTGCAAACAGACCATGGACAGTGATTTACAAGATCATGTGTCTGTACAAGTATGTGAACACAATTTGCTGTGAAATACCAAAGATACAATACAATGCAGTGTAGCTATCATTTGATTTGCCCTCTGATTACATTACACTGATGCATGTGAGATCAATTCAACTGTCGGCGGTGAACAAATGACTTGAGGTCAAAGACGTCTGGTCTGTCAAAGCTGTTTTAATAGGTGTCACATGGAGGAAAAGGCTCCCACTGTTAAAATCCTCAGTCTTCCTATGCGGGTGCTTGAAAAACACCCTCACCTCAAGCACATATACCATCATCAAGTACTGACATTTATCAGTTGGTTATCGAACACAGTGTCAATTGTCTGTTCACAAGTTCAGCGTCAGTCCAGTCATTATTACTCACAATAACAGGGGGTCACAGATTCCACGCCCTGCCCATGTAACAACATTGTATCAGTCTTGTTTGTTAGTTAAAGAGTGAATTCACACAGATGTCGATGGGTGGGACCGGTGCTAATGGGGTGCGGGAGCTATGCCAGCGTTAGTCTTCCTGTGGTTTACCTGAGCTCTGAGTGATGGCTGAATTAGACCGCTGCGTCTGCGCCTACCTGCCTAATGTCGTAAAGGAGTCTGCAGCGGCAGGCTAGCTAGCGTTCAGCACTACCTGTTAGATAAGAGGATTTCATAGACATCTCCTATACCAAACATTTCATTAATAAAAATACACCTGAATTCTCTTTATGTACAACAGAAAAGAAACATTTAACCTGCATATTCAAGATTCATTTTAATATTATGTATATATTTTTCTGTATTAGAAATATCACTATTTTCTGAAATGAGGATCTTTGAACTAATGTAATAATAATGATCATTTCACCCATAAATCATTGAAGTACAATATTTACATATAATACAGAGCCCATTTAATCTGAAACAATATTAAAATAAATGTTCAATAGATACAAAGGTTTTTAATTCTATTTATATTTCAACAACCTTGTCAGGGAGTCCTTACACACTCCAAAATTGTAAAGCCATTCTCCTCTAACAAACTATTAAGTGCAAACAATTTTCTTTTTTTCTTATAAAAAAAACTATGATTGCAGCATCCAGCGTTGAGACAGAGGGTAATGACAAGCTGTTTCCCCAAGTGCTTCCAAAGCTGTCTTTGAAAAAATTTCGCTTATGTTCCACCATCATCATGAATTCAAAATGAATGGGAAAAAACAAGAGAACAAGAATGGAACAAAAAACAAAATCTGTGCAAAAATACTCTGATATCTCCGATTAAGATTAAAAGCTTTTTTTTTTTTTTTTGTAAAGGAGGCAAGCTGCTCCGGTCTCTCCCTTTGCTGTGAGCATGAGGTGAGACCGCGGCTGCACAAGGGACCGTCCAGGAGGTGAAACTGAAAGAGACGCCGCATTTGTGGAGATGTCTCTGCTCTAAAAAAAAAAAATCCCTCATCCTATTCCCTTTATTGTCTGCAAATACATCTGAATAAACAAGATATAGGTGTAGTAAATATGTCTGAATTATACCCCACACACATCAAAAGGTTAGGTAGAGGCGTCACCATACTGCTTACACCTTGTCTAGTCTTCCAAGATCTACAGGCACAAAGGATAGAGTACTAGAGTTTATTTTCAGACTAGATAAGACCTGATATGGCCATAGATGGAACACAGTAACGAGCCAGGCAGCCCCTCCCCTAAACCTCCTGGACGATTTCAAGCTTGCCCTCTTACTTCCGCAGCCTTTCCCCCCCCCCCCCTCGACGAAGGGGGTCTAGTTTCTACCCTGGCTTGGCCATCGTCAGTTATCTCGAGACGAGTGGTAACAAAAAAAGAGAGCATCTGGTCGGTTGTAGTGATGAGAATGAAGATGATGCTGAAGGTGATGTTGCGAGTGACGGTGTGAGGAGCAGCGCTGCAGGGCCTTGGCCTTGGTCATCCCCGTCTCTGTCGCGTGGAGCTGTCCTTAGCAGCACCAGCACCGGGGCTATACTACTGTTCCACTGGGAGAGTTGGCCGGGTTGTTTTGAGATGATAGTAATCCCTGTGGAAAGACAGACAGGCAGAAATACATTGATAACAAACAAGACAGTAACATCAGTTTACATCATGAAGTTTATCGTCTGAGCAAATGTGGCATTAACCATCAAAATGCTTGAGGGTGTTGTATGAATCTTGTATGGAGCAACCATAAAAACCTTTGGTGGCACACAGAGAGAATAAGAGTTTCTGAATGCAGTGAGGAAAGGCCTGTATTCGAAACCATCTGCTAGTTTAGAGGCGTCACATGACAGTATCCGTGCGAGGCCTGTCACTCACCACTTTCCCAGGCCTAGCCCATGTGCAAACGAAACCCTCCTGGCAGGCTGTGACCAGACAGTCCTCCAGGAAGATTAACACAGTGAGTCTCTCATGAGCGATCTTCTTGCACACCAGCGGCTCGAGCAGGGGCACGTCCTCCATGCGCGGGCACAGCGTGGTGCCCAGAGTCTTAGCTGCGTCGGCTTTTGCTGTCCGTGACGAGCTCAACTGGTTGAGCTTGTCGCTGCTCTTGCTGCTAATGTGGCCCATGCTGTGGTTGCGCTTGTGGTCCTTCTCGTGGCGCTCCTTGCGTGAGTCATGTAATGACAATGTCGCAAACTTGCTAACGCCAGTGGCGATGAAAGCGCTGTCTATGATGCTGCTGCCCTTGGTGCTGCTGTTGCTGCCGGTGCCAGTGTGACTGTTGGGGGTGCTGCCCCCTGCTGGGTTGGAGGAGTGTGGCAAGCTGTTAGAACGAGGCAGGGTGTTGGGGAGGGAGTTAGCTGGGTTGCCACTGTTACTACTACTGCTCACGCTGCTGTTGCCATTGGTGCCACTGGGATTAGCGGTGGTGGTGGTGGTGGTGGTGGTAGCAGTAGTAGCTTGCCCAGTGGCAGGAGGGCTTGTGGCACTCATAACGTTAGTGTGAGTCCTGGTGCGGGACAGTGGGAGGTGTGGGAAGAGAATGTCCTCCGTAAGGTCCCACAGACACAGCTGGGTATCCTGGCCCACTGAGCCAAAGCGATAGGTCACGCTAACAGGCCTACCGTCTGTAGAGTTCCTCTTAGAAAGCCGAGAATGAGCGCTGTTGGCCCTGTCTCTGCCCGCTCCAAAGTGAATCTGCTCATGGAAGTCCTCATCGCTGCCACTGAACTCAGCAGGGGGGTCCCCATCCTCCACGCTGGTAGTGCAGTGGTCAAACGCCACCACGCTCACCCACGACTTGTGACCATGTCCCCGCGCAATCACCCTACAGTCTGAGAATGACCACACCGTCACCAGGTCGTCCTCCCCTCCTGCCACAATATATCGTCCGTCGGGGCTCCAGCACACACACAGTAAGCCGCCAAAGTAGCTCTTCATGGTTCCATGGAGCTCGGCAGCATCGAAGCCAAACACCCGCAGGAAGCCATCCTGGCTGGCGCAAGCCAGAAACTTGCCATCCGGGGAGAATGCGAACTCATTGAGCGCCCCCTCACCCACCGTCCAGCGGAGTAAAGGGTTGCGGGCCGACTTGCTCTTGCAGGTATGCACGGCGTAGTTTTCACCCTGCTTAAGGAGCTGGTAGTGAGGCGGCGTGGTGCCGCAGGTGTGTTCCACGTTGTACAGGTACATGCTGCCACTGGAGTGAGCCACCAAAAACAGGCTCTCTGAACCAGGAACCCATCGCACACATGTTACCCGCGACTTGTCTATCAGTCTCTGGAGGGGATGCAGAATGAGAGAGAGAGAGAGAAAGAGAGAGAGACTGGTCAGGGAGGGTGGATTTAATGGACTAACAGACAAAAGTTCATATGCATTGTTGTTGAAACATGATGCTGGTATGATTAAATTTCTAGTCCATTTTAGGAACAGCAAAGTAGTGTCTTGTGCTATTGGTAAGTGTAACATGTGAAAGTGTGCAGAACAAGGCTGACTGGAACCCACCTCTTCATTGAACAGCTTGCTGGTTTCCTTCTTAATAGGGTCAATAAGCTGCACCTGGCCAGCTGAGAAGCCCACAAGCAGGGAGACGCTCTCTGCTGTGGCTGTGAGGGGGTTGAAGTCATGACACGTGGGCTGCGTTCCTTTGTATATCCTCTTGTCTATGGGCTTACTAAGGTCAGCAGCCTAGAATAATACAAAACACACAGAGAAAAGTAATGCTTTTAGTCAACAGAAAAACACCATCACCTCTGTAAACGAAAATCAAACAAGTCTCTCAAACGTTGCCAGAGGACAACTATAACGACAGCATGGTTGGCTGCTATCAAATCTTATTTGGTGTCTCAAAACCGCCAAAAGACACTGTTCCTGGTGCATGATAGTGATGAATTCTGAAACATGGGAAGTCATTATCCCAAAGGGAGATGAAGAGCAGCCCCAGAAGGAAATGTAGGTTAACCTGCAGTGCCTATGTCTACCAACAGGTGGTTGAGGGCACATGGAATATGTAGTGAGATACCATAATAATTAAGACTAATCTGTCAAGCTGTTATAAAATTAAAATGTGGTTTGTTAAGCCTATCAAAAAGCATACAATAAGATGTTAACTGGTTCGCCGTAGCATGTAACACAGGTTCAGACAGTGTAAGCCTACAGAATGAGCATCATTATGGTAACAATTTATTGTTTGTTCTGCAAGTTTACACCCAAAACTGACACTATTCATCCCTGGCAAATAGGCTGTTTTAGTACTGTAAATAAAAAGAAAGTCAATGAATGTTAAAGATAAAAGATAAAAGTTAAGCCTATAGCAGGTATAAAACAAAACAATACAAACCTGATGAACAGAGATGCTAACTTGGCATGTATGTATTTGGCATTAGATCTATGCTAATTTGTTACTTGTTAAGTGACAGTTTGATGCTTTATTGCTGTAAATCTCTCTTGGTCTCTTGTGGTCTAATTGGGTGCATTATGGGAGGCAGAGAGAAAGCTTATGAGATGAAACCATAATGCTGATGGATGTGTCAGCTCTAAATGAATTTGGGATCTTTGGCAGACTTTGATGTTCCAAGTACCACGCTGCTTCTAAGCCTGTCCCATTTGCTACTAGAACGTTTTACACAAACTTGAGGCTTTATATGCTGAAATTGTGGCAAAAATCCCCTAAGCAAAAGCAAGAAACAATTGAAAGGGAGATCTAAACACTGAGGGGAAGAACAATCCAAGACGGCCGTGATTTTCTGTGTCCAATTTGTGAGACATAAATGGCACATTGCCAGCCCAGTTCAGCCACAAAATGAAAAGCCTGATGACAGTGATTACCGCAAATATAGGCTGGGTCTGTACTACTTGCTGTAGGGACAGTTTAAGTTTGTAGGTCAACTCACTGGTTGATTGTCCAATATCAGAATCAGTGGCACATTCATATAAATCTAAGAATAGAATTCTGGGGACAGTTTTTCCTCTTCATTCAGATTGAATTTTACAGTCATGCGATCTAACCAGCAATCCTACATGAGAACAAGTTTCCTCAAAAAGCTGATCATCTCCAATTACAAATGGTTATGTCCCCCCCCGCCCCCCCCCAAAAAAATCTGAAAATCCGTGAGGATTTTTTTCCAACAAACATTCTTTGTATGACAGAGCATGCACAAAGCTATTAAGCTCAACCTGTTACCAGTACCATTGGGGCCTGTGAAACACAACAAATAAGCTCCGCACTGAGTCGAAAAGACAAGACCGTTCCCTCTTTAGTGAAATGTGTCAGAGTCAGATCACAGGAGAATGACAGAGCGTGATCATGTGACAATCCTTGTCAAGACCATTTCTCATAAAATGATCCGCTGGGCCTCCAGTCCTCTGAGCTTTTTGATGTGCTCTCTTCTGCTCTGCTGCTTCACAGAATTACAGACCACAAATAAAACCTTCAGTCCAGTCATCCCTGGCCAGGAATGTGGTTTGGCTATATCAACCACCAACCTAGCAGGGCTCGATTTCCTTCCAAGAGAATAACACTATCACTATTCTAAATTCCAATCCTCTGTTTTTCCTGTTTTTGGCTGGTTGGCCAGCTCTAAAGAAGAAGAGATCTACAAGTGAAATAACTTCCTCTGGTGGTAAATACCTTTTGTGTGATTGTGAGAGACAACACAGGGTACCCTGCATAGGAAAGGAGTAGCGGTGAACTTAGGCTACAACCCTCTATCCAAGTTATTAGGAAGATAGTCAGCTATTGTTGGACTGCACAGGCGGTAGCCTTTCCAGGAACAACCACATCACCATCATGACTGTCACAATCACCACCCTTGCTAATGTAGACAAACGTGGCTTGCTGCAGTGACATCATCACTGTGTACAACCAACCACTGAGTTCACATTGCATCACATCCAAACCCCGACATAAGAGTGCAACATTACATCACCAATAACAAACACGCCTCACTTCCAGTGCAATATCTGTAGAGGCTGAACAGTTTTATTTCTGTGATTAAAACACTTAAGTAGACATTTCTGATGAGCGCCACTGAAAACTTTACACTTATATCTATAGTATGTTACGAACGGAGATAATCAAAAACCTCATTAAACATTTAACACATGTGTAATAACCAATGTCACCGCAGTTTCCACCTCGAAGTGACACACGCACACACACGCATACGCGGGATGTCAACATGTCACAACTCATGACGAGCAATTTCTCACACGTCCAAGGTTAAAGCTTGCACTTTCCAAGAGCAATTCATTCATTCACACTCCGGGGTATCTCATGTCACAGCAGCCATGTTAGCTAGCTAGACACTGACTGAACACTCAAACGGAGGGACTGCTGGAATTTGAAGTGCACGCATCTCATCGAGGCAAAAACAAACTGTGGCGATGCTAGCTAGGAATGCTAATAACTAAGTTAGCTAGGTCAGCTACATGGCCTTGTCTGGCAATCTGCGCACTTCAGTGAGATAACCAAAGAGACTGACAGCAGCGATGCAATACGTTTCACGATGCCCTGCTTCTGGACAACACAGGCTTTGTCGTTGTAGTTAATGCTGTTTACCTTTCTCACGCCTTTGTAGATATAAAAGTACAGTTCCCGGCCCACATTGAAACAGATTCTGTCGCCGTTACCGGACTGGTCGTTTACGTTGACGAAGGAGACTTTGACGGGATTGGAGCCCTGTGAGTTAAAAGGCACCCTGTTCGGGCGGCTGTATTCAGAGTGAGTGAGGAGTTTATAGACGCCTTCTCGTGTAGTGAATTGAGTTTTAATTTCGTTCATCTCCTTCCCTCCTCCCTCCGCCGCCATCTTGGAAATTGGCGTTCATCCTGTCCAAGCCCCGGATGTTACCGGCAGCGCATGCGTTCCACCGTTGAAGCCCAGCAGCCATGCGTTCAGACGTAACGTTAGCCCGATAATATAATACTTGCACGGATGTAAACTAGTCAGTCGTGTGAGATTCAACTAGACTGCCTTAGCATAGAAACCGGCAACAAACGCAGTAACCCATTAGGCTATTATTGTATAAATCTGACAGATTCATTTGTCAGATGAATGCCATATCCCTTAAGAAAAAAAACAACTGTTATAATCCTATAATACATTTGTAGGGAAATTTTCACTTTTTCTTAACCCAGTTTTACCCAAAACACTCAAACCTAGCAAAACACAACATTAAACATAGGCTAGCTTTGGACATAATACAGATAATAGGTCTAATGGATGTAATATCATAAAATCCTTTCAGTAGCCTTTACAAAAATAAAATGGATAATCAAATGTTAATTTCTGCCCATGACAATATCATCAAATAATTTCATTATATAGGACGTAGCACACAAGTAGGGGAAATATGTTGATGATTTAGGTGACCCCAAGCTGGAAAAGTGGGTATTCAAGATTTGAATTTGATTTGTTCCTATTTGCAGTGCCCCTTTTCTCCAGGGAGTACTGCATTTTGAGTGTCATCCCAGAATATGATAGTCAACGTTCATAAAGCGTCACACACAAGCATTTAAACACCATTGAGATAGTCTTACACCAACCATCTTATTCTAAGATATGTTATGAACACAGCCCCTGATGAACTGCAGGCTATCTGCTTTTAGAAAAGATCATCTCACAATGATTGTGAAACTTCCACATTTCTAGAGTTACAGGGAGGCTTCTAGTAATGTCTGCTGCTATCAAATGGAAACATGTGGATTACATAACTGATCTGTAGCAAGTGTAACACACTGCCATCCTCTGGTCAGCTGAAGTTGAAACATCCACACCAGACCAGAGAATTCTAGCCTTTCTGGTGCTTTCTATCTCACATATTTTTATTTACAGAGTAATCAATCTTCTACATTTGTAAATCTCTTTGTGTAGGCCCCTAATTGTTTATTGCAAGTTACATAATATGATGAGTAAAGGGTCAACCTACAGTACTGAAATTCTTAATAGACGCAAAGTAATCAAAAGGCGAATTTGTCCAGTGAGTAGCAGTGATGGGAGCGCCTTAGACCTGAGGTGTGCTGCAGCGGTCTGCTCAACTGCTTCAAACATGTGAAACTTGTGAGATTCTCCCCAATCCTGCAGGCCAAAAAAAGACATGGGCCTGCTACCTCTTGGAAGCCTCATGGTCTGCGTCTGTCTCAAGGGCTGCCATGACAGCAGGTGATAATAAACGCAGCGCACAGCTGTGACGCTGACAGGGGGGTATGGAGGGGCTTATAGGCAGGCCTGCTACAAGCTATCAGGAAAGCCCTCGTCCTGAGTGACAGGCACCCCTTGTGACTCTGCAGCCCTATAAGGGCACATAAACTTTAGGGCTCTGGAGTCTCTCTTGCTGCCACCCCCCTCCCCAGCCGTTCTTTACCCCCCTTTACGCCAACACTGTAGTGAACAAATCTTCTGGAAGCTTCTGAATGGGAGCTTCTAGAAACCACCCCTTGAGTATAAAAAGACAGAAGCATGCCGTCCAGTCAGCATAGAGTGAAGTGATATTCACTTGAACCCACACAGAGACTTACTGCCCACAGGAGCAGCGGTGAAACAGATTTGGAGCAAGACGAGCAGACAAGCTCACTGATTCATTCGACGTCTGATTTCAAGAAATAACTGAAGAGAGGGATTTAATTCAAGGTAAGACTGGGACACCCAAAGTGAAGAACATTGTGTCTGTCTTTAGAAGAAAGAAGAAGAATACTTTTGAACGTATTGGGTGCTAAAATGCTGGACACTGGCAGGGAAAGCATAAAAGCTTATAGGCTACATAAAAATTGAAAAATAAGAATAATAAAAGTACACAATTAATTCAGATATCAGCTGTTATTAAATTAACTGTGTCAGAGTAGTGTCTCTACCATCAATATCTTTGTGAAGGCATAGCATGCAAGCAGCACATGGCAAAGAGGGTGACCCTGGGCGTGAGAGCAATGGCGGATGAACAGGAAAACTGGCCGGCACAAAGATCAGTTACAGCAGAATCACATCTAGATACAGAAAATTAGCAAAGAAGATAATTATCATAGGGACAATATTAGATTGTTTGATTGCAAAGGAATCTGGTGGACTAATTTATGAAACTGTAATATCTGATTTCTCTATCTCCTTGAGCAAAATGAAAATATTTTTCATGAAGAATTTTCTTGATTGAGGATTTGAGGAAATGTTACCACAATAAGGCAGGACTATTTTCTTCCTCAAAAAAGTCAATGATGCTGATGATTAAATTAATAGAACATACCCACTCTCATGAAAATAGATAATAGATTACTACAGCTCTTTAGATGTCTTAATACAAACACCAAATTAAGTATTTTCTTCTATCTTTGTCAGAATTGTTACTCCATATTCCTCCCTTTCAAAGAAAGGTGTTATATGACACACGTAGCAGCTGTTGGCAGTGGGGTGGGAAGGGCACAAGAAGCTCCACCCTTTTTTCAGATGGCAAATCTTTGAGTGACAGATGGAACATGTGCAACAGGAGCCTCTGATCTAGCACCAGCAGTATCAGCTGTCCCCTCCCCAGCCCCTGCCTCTACTACTAGCCATGTGGCTGTCTTTGCAAAGGGGGAGAAGGAGCTTTTAATTAATTGTCAAGAACTACTGCACATTAATTTAAAGTTTTATATGAGTAAAAAGTTGCATTTTTCATTTCTTTGAGACAGATATATGAGAATCGTAGTTTCAACAGCTACCTAAAAACAAGCACATTAATCCAGATTAATTTTTTTATGCTGCTCAAACATAATTACCAATTTATTTCCCTTTATTCAGATGCCAGAGAAAGCTGGACACACAATGGAGGAGGAATTGGAGACCTTTGCCTTCCAGGCTGAGATTGCTCAGCTGATGTCTCTGATCATCAACACCTTCTACTCAAACAAAGAGATCTTCCTTAGGGAGCTCATCTCCAACTCCTCAGATGTAAGTAAAATACTTACTTTCTTACCATATATACAGTTATATTTTCAAATGTAAACAGCCATAGTATGAAACACACAATACATCACTCACAGGAGCTCACAACTTCTCTGTTCCATTCCATGCTGGCAGGCTTTGGACAAAATCAGATATGAAAGCTTGACAGACCCCAGCAGACTCGAGTCTTGCAAGGAGCTGAAGATTGAAATCAGGCCTGACCTGCACGCTCGCACCCTGACTCTGACTGACACGGGTATCGGCATGACCAAGGCTGACCTGATCAACAACCTGGGCACCATCGCCAAGTCTGGCACCAAGGCTTTCATGGAGGCCCTGCAGGCTGGGGCTGACATCTCCATGATCGGTCAGTTTGGTGTGGGTTTCTACTCCGCCTACCTGGTGGCAGAGAAAGTGACAGTCATCACCAAGCACAACGATGATGAGCAGTATGTGTGGGAGTCTGCAGCTGGAGGCTCATTCACAGTCAAAACTGACCCAGGTAATTTTTTTCTTACAACTATTTCACTTTAATCAATAATTTGCATGATGAACATAGTTTGACACATGACCTGGCGCTGCTCTCATCCTCAAACTATTTTTTACTAATTTTAGGTGAGTCCATCGGCCGTGGCACTAAAGTGATCCTGCATCTCAAGGAGGACCAGTCTGAATATTGTGAGGAGAAGCGCATCAAGGAAGTCGTGAAGAAGCACTCACAGTTCATTGGCTACCCTATTACACTCTATGTAAGTTCTTGTATAGGCCCAGTATCTATCTAAGTAATACATATCCACTGGCTAAACCTAATAAAGCTTGAAACCACATCTAAATGGTGTTGACATGTAATAACACAAAATAAAATCCCCTTTTCATATGTTCAAGGTGGAGAAGACTAGGGAGAAAGAAGTGGACCTAGAAGAGGGAGAAAAGGTAGAAGAGGTTGAGAAGGACGCTGCTGAGGACAAGGACAAACCCAAGATTGAGGATGTGGGCTCTGATGAGGATGAGGACTCAAAGGACGGCAAGAACAAGAGGAAGAAGAAGGTCAAGGAAAAGTTCATAGATGCTCAGGAGCTGAACAAGACCAAGCCCATCTGGACCCGTAACCCCGACGACATCACCAACGAAGAGTATGGCGAGTTCTACAAGAGCCTCACCAACGACTGGGAGGACCACCTGGCTGTCAAGGTGAGTCTACTGATGGGAAACAAACTGCAAAGTGTAAACCAGTTACCTAAAGTCGTTGATAGCTTAATTTGTCAGCTAACGTCGTGTTCATTTTAAGTTCACGAGTTCATACTTGTCTCTTGTCTCTGCAGCACTTCTCAGTGGAGGGCCAGCTGGAGTTCCGCGCCTTGCTCTTCGTGCCCAGAAGGGCCTCATTCGACCTCTTTGAGAACAAGAAGAAGAGAAACAACATCAAGCTGTACGTGCGCAGGGTCTTCATCATGGACAATTGCGAGGAGCTGATGCCAGAGTACCTCAGTGAGTAGCCTATCCCACAAATTAAGAAATAGAAAAACTTTGCATTACAGTTTCAAATCTTATCAACTCTCATTATTAGTAACATTTTTGTGTTATTACATTTAATAAATGAATTTTGACGCATGGCTGACCATTCTGTCTTTGTCCTTCCTCAGACTTCATCAAGGGTGTGGTGGACTCTGAGGATCTGCCCCTGAACATCTCCAGAGAGATGCTGCAGCAGAGCAAGATCCTGAAGGTCATCCGCAAGAACCTGGTCAAGAAGTGCCTGGAGCTTTTCACCGAGCTGTCTGAAGACAAGGACAACTACAAGAAGTTGTACGAGCAGTTCTCCAAGAACATCAAGGTAAGTCGATCCATCTGAAATTATTTGTTCAATTCTGCTTAGGTTGGAATATTTTAACTTCTTATTTGGGTTTAACCTTCAGTATTAATCATACAATATTTCCTTTTTCATGTTTTAGCTCGGCATCCATGAGGACTCCCAGAACAGGAAGAAGCTGTCTGAGATGCTGCGTTACTACACCTCAAATTCAGCTGATGAGATGGTTTCCCTGAAGGACTATGTTTCACGCATGAAGGACAACCAGAAACACATCTACTATATCACTGGTTAGTTATTCAACTCCATTTCCATTCCTTTGTCATTCTACTTTTGCTTAAAACTTTTTCTTAAAAGTGATTTACGTTTTTGTTTGCTTTCACAGGTGAGACCAAGGAGCAGGTGGCTAACTCTGCCTTTGTGGAGCGCCTTCGCAAGGCTGGTCTAGAGGTTATCTACATGATTGAGCCCATTGATGAGTACTGCGTCCAGCAGCTGAAGGAGTATGATGGCAAGAACCTGGTTTCAGTAACCAAGGAGGGTCTGGAGCTGCCTGAGGATGATGATGAGAAGAAGAGGCAGGAGGAGCTCAAAAATAAATTTGAGAACCTTTGCAAGATCATGAAGGACATCCTTGACAAGAAGATTGAAAAGGTAACATTTCTCCTCTTAAAATGTATATTTCTAAACTAATGGACTAATATAATGGTCTATATTGTGTTTGATCATGACAGTAATCCAGAATTTAATCATCAACAGGTTGCAGTCTCCAACCGCTTGGTGTCTTCCCCCTGTTGCATCGTCACCAGCACCTACGGCTGGACGGCCAACATGGAGAGGATCATGAAGTCTCAAGCGCTCAGGGACAACTCCACCATGGGCTACATGACCGCCAAGAAGCACCTTGAGATCAACCCCCAGCATCCAATTGTTGAGACCTTGAGGGAGAAGGCCGAGGCCGACAAGAACGACAAGGCTGTGAAGGACCTGGTCATCCTTCTGTTCGAGACCGCTCTGCTGTCCTCAGGATTCACACTGGAAGACCCTCAGACACATGCCAACCGCATCTACAGAATGATCAAGCTTGGCCTGGGTAAGCAGCTTCTCCTTGATTGTAAAGAGTAGAGGCAATGCAGGAACTGGTCCAGTTGTCAAAAATTGATTGCTGATTAATATCAATGGACTTCTGTTGCTAATGGATGCCTCTTTTCATTCATAGGCATTGATGATGATGACTCGGCAGCTGAGGACCTCATTCAGCCCAGTGAAGATGACATGCCTGTTTTGGAAGGAGATGATGACACATCAAGAATGGAGGAAGTTGACTAAGATATTTCCAACGTACACAATTTCTTGCTTTAACTTTATTTTTTTAAGTTATAGTGCTTCTTCCAAATAGACTTTTCATTTTTACACAACTGTCGTATTTCTTAAACAGTAATATTTACCGGTAATTACAAGTTAATTCATGATACTACTGTAGTCCACTATGGCTATACATCATACCAGCTGCCTATTTAATACAACTGGAAACCAAAGTCAACAGGAATTTGACTTGCCTCTCTTTTTGTAACTGTTAGATATTTTTTATTAAAAGAATACAGATTTGTAATAAAAATGTATTTAGAAATATGACCCATATTCCCTCTTGCTGAGTCTGTGTAGTGCTTGCATGTTACTGAATTTCTTTCATCACTTTGTTCAGTTCCTATATGGAAGGAAACATGATGTACATATTCTGGATTGAAGTTTTTTTTTTTTTTTTAATTCCATTACACTGGAATTTTCAGGTGAGCGCTATGGTTAATTCCAGGTGGAAGTCCTCTGTATTCACCTCTAAAACCCGCCTACTCAGCTGAGTCGAATCCCAAATGGAAGAGAGGCGTGTACAAAAAACATGATTGACAGTCCACTGAGCCTGTCAGTGGCCACCTCCAAGCTTTAGTTAGGAAGATTCCAGATGGTTCTGGAAGCTCAGGATTTCTCGAACACTCTGAAGGGGTACAAAATCCGCTCAGCTTCCTTCTCTCCATCTCGCCGGGTTGTCTGTGTAGTCAAAGCAAACTGATCTCCAAGCGGAATTTTCGCTACATTGAGGAGCAAGGTAAACCGACTGAACAATATTTTTACAGGGTTTCAGCACGATTGAAATTAAATGTCAATTACTGCCTTTGATGTAACATTTTATCACTCATATTTTTAATGTTAACTGACATTAGCTTAACTAACTGTTAAGGTTAGATAGCTAGCTTAACGTATAACGTTATTCGCCGTTTTTATTCGAAGTTGACATTTTCTAACATTTCCATAGAATATTCCAACGTCCCTGTTAGTTGCTAATGATGATAGTGTCATTTATGGTAATATAACTATTTTATGTCTATCTTATTGAAAGACCATATGACATCCATATAATTTCTGAATACGGTTGGTAGAACAAGTTGGTTTTCCTTGCCATATCTGCGTTATTAAGGACATTTAAAAACTTTTTCCAAGATTATCATGCCGAATTGGCAGCTCACATCCCTTTATCAACGTTACCCAAACTGGAAGACAGCAGCCACAAGCACCACATGGTGCATCCACGACACTTGCCAACCAGTAATTATGATAGGCAGGCGCACAACCTAACTAAAGTCAGTCTGATTCCTCAGTGGAAATGTTTTGTCACGCTTTCAGGTGGTGGTCTTCACAATATGCAAGACTTGTATAGCTCAATAAAGAACGGGTGATCGTTCATAAAGTCTTGTCAAAACGCTGTGATGAGACGCTTTCGATTCCTACTGTATAGAAACTGCAGGAGAGTCCTGGTAGCTTCTAGAATCATGCATTTTGTAGGGGAGCCGGCAGGTGGAGTGTTTTTGGTGATGCTGAGATGCACTTCAAACCATGCGCTCCTCTCATGAGCAGTTATTAACCAACCAATTCTTTCAAGTGTCAGGTTAGGGTGCCCCCCAATATATTGGCTGTTTGAGACTTCTCTTTGCTGTTTTCCCTTTGCATTGAGGTCTCGGTTCCCTCATTGACCTTGAGAATATAAATTGGTTGAGAAACCCTAGGAATTAACACATTCAACTCAACACAGTTTACTTAGCCTACTGTATTCACAGTGGATGTATTTTGGTGTAGTTGCAATTCTCCACAAATTCTAGTAATATCAATATTATGTAATTTGTGTCAGGGCAGAAGCAGGTGGATTTAGTCTTGTTTGCCAAGGATGGATTATAGAATTGAAGTACAACAGAACTGGACAGTCTGTTACACCACCTGCCTTTATAAGCCATACGCCTGCGCATATGAACCCATCATTACTGACGCACACCTCATTGCCATCAATTAACTGAATGGATTTCAGTTGGCTTTCAGAATTGCTTCAGCACCATCAAATTTGGTGAACTATGAGGCTGACAGTTGTCAAGGTTTTTTGGTAATTTTGGTAAAATCGCATTACGTAAGAGTGATGTGATGGCGCTCTTAGTAGCTGTGCCAGTTGCATCATATTCAGTGACTCGTGCTGGAATTGATCTGTAGACCATTGAGCGGGATGGCACAGGCTTGCACCATGCCTGTACAACTGTCAAAATAAGAAACAAAGCCAAAGCGGCAAAATTGATTCTATTGTTGGAAAGTGTGTGACGTTACTGCTTCTGATGATGCAGCGCACGGTTTCATCTTAGTCAAATCAAATGTGAAGGCCTGTGTACATTGCGCTTTAGGGAAAAAAAGGAAATACCATCATATATGTAAATGCCCTCAGTATAACCCAAACAGTGTATTCCATGACAATATGTGCAATTTAATATAATGCATAGTGACTTATGAGCAATGTGCATTCACCTCCTCTGCTCCTCTACTCGTCACCTCTGCTCAGATGCCTGAAGCACACGACCAGCCCATGGAGGAGGAGGCTGAGACCTTTGCCTTCCAGGCTGAGATTGCTCAACTGATGTCCCTGATCATCAACACTTTCTATTCCAACAAAGAGATCTTCCTTAGGGAGCTCATCTCCAACTCCTCAGATGTAAGTTTATCACAGTATTGGCCTAAGACTATGTGCTCAGTCTGATATGTTGTATTGTAGCCTGTATGTAGATGTTCACTGAATTGTGCAATGGAATGATGTTAATATTGTCTCTACACTTATTTTTACCATATGCTATAGCTATAAGCGCTATACTGCACTGAAAATCAGTAAATCTAATATTGTAAATTAGTGAATAATCCTAAAATCCTGAGGTTTAAGAATTCTGTCATCAAACCTCTTATCAACGTTTAATTCTTTAGGCCCTGGACAAAATCCGCTATGAGAGTCTCACCGACCCAACCAAGATGGACTCTGGCAAGGATCTCAAGATTGAAATTATTCCCAACAAAGAGGAACGCACCCTGACTCTGACTGACACGGGTATCGGCATGACCAAGGCTGACCTGATCAACAACCTGGGAACCATCGCCAAGTCTGGCACCAAGGCTTTCATGGAGGCCCTGCAGGCTGGGGCTGACATCTCCATGATCGGTCAGTTTGGTGTGGGTTTCTACTCCGCCTACCTGGTGGCAGAGAAAGTGACAGTCATCACCAAGCACAACGATGATGAGCAGTATGCCTGGGAATCCTCTGCTGGAGGCTCTTTCACCGTTAAAGTTGACAGTTGTAAGTGACGTAAAGGCCAAATTGTACAATGACTTAACAGTTAATTACAGTGGTGTCCATTTATAATAATACTACTACTAATAATAATACATTTTATTTATAAAGCGCTTTACATGATGCTCAAAGACACTTTACAAAAGATATATTACATCAATACAATCCAAACAGTGATGGTGGGTGATCATAGCTGGAGTAGCAGTGGGAGTGAAATGTATGCAGTTTTGAAAAGGTGGATTTTGATTTGATATATTTTCAACACTTCAATTTCATTGTTGAGGAATAGCTATACCTAATAATGTAGTTTTGTTTACATGGACATTTTTATTCCAGTTGGTACCAGGATCATCTTGATATACACTAACCCATGCTTACTTTTTTCCCCCTCATAGCTGAGCACATTGGTCGGGGCACCAAGGTGATCCTGCACCTGAAGGATGACCAGACAGAATACATTGAGGAGCGAAGGGTCAAAGAGATTGTGAAGAAGCACTCGCAGTTCATTGGCTACCCCATCACACTCTTTGTAAGCACTCAATCCAATTGATATACACAGTCTTACTAGAGTACGATTAACTTAGAACTTTGAACCTGCTACCATGGCGTCCATTGTGTGCCAACATCTCCAATAGCATAATCCAGCATTAAATATTCAAATAAATAAATGTATAATAGTGTAGAAAAATGTATTAGATGGATACAAATTACTTTTCTGTAATTACATGATGATTTCTGTTTTTATTCATTATTTTTCCTCACAAATCACAGCTGTAATCCATTTATTGTTTTAATTATTTTATTTTAGAATTTAAGATTTTCTTATTTACATCCTTTGCATCAATGTATACATCAATTTCTTGGGTTAGGGTTAGGCTATTTAATTCAGTTTTGGCACATATATATTCATTTTCCCATTTTTTGATATGAATTTATTTAAATCTACATATTTGGTGCTGGATTACCTTAGTTGAGATGCTGACACACAATCGACGCCATAGCTGTAAGATAGAATTGCAACAATGCATTGTAAAAAAAAACATAGCAACTTTAAGATCATGGGAAAGGAATACACCAGGTTTTGGGAGACTGTTAAGCAATCAGAACATAGGACTCCATAGTCCATAGTAGGTTGTTTGCTCCGGTCCTCCGGGCTAACAGTTAAGCATACACTGTGTTGAGTGATAACTGGCAACTAGCGTTATCTTGAAAATGAGAACTAGTAGCAGCTCTAAAGGTAAATGGTAACTAATTTTAAATGTTATGTGGCTAAATATGGCAGTTTTGTTTAGGAGATTGCTAAGATTTATACAAAATATGGTGCACAAATAACATTGGTTTGCACTACCAGGGCCTGCTTTCCCTTTGGAAAGGTCACTCTTCCTGCAACACTCTGAGCATGATTTGTTTTAACATAGAAAGTGAACGTGGTGGGTGATGGAAGACTGTGTACAGCTAAAAATCGCTGTGCATCAGATAAATATGTGGTTACTCACTTGAAATAGTTCCAAAAAAACATCAGCTATACTGGGTTAATATTTCATTTTTACATTTATGAATCTACAGGCCATATAATAAACACTTCAACAACTTTTTATTACTAAAAGGTGTTTGTACTTGGAGTAATGCCAGTTGCATACAATCAGTTATCATAATGTATACTAGTGTTGGCATGTAGTACTGGAACAAATGATCTACCGGGGGAGTAAATTGACCAAATATCCCAAAAACTTGGTGTATTGTTTTTTAAAGGCTTTTGTTAAGAAAGACAAGAGCAGATGGCAACATTTCTTGTGGATGTTGTTCCTGGCTAGCCCATGGTCACAACTTTTTTTGAAATGACCAGTGACTAATGACATATCTCTATTCAGGTAGAGAAAGAGCGTGACAAGGAGGTGAGTGACGACGAGGCGGAGGAGGAGGAGAAAGAGAAGGAAGAGGAAGATGAGGATAAGGACGAGGACAAGCCCGAGATTGAGGACGTCGGCTCCGATGACGAGCATGACCACGACCACGACAAGTCTTCAGACAAAAAGAAGAAGAAGAAGAAGATCAAGGAGAAGTACATTGACCAGGAAGAGCTGAACAAGACCAAGCCCCTGTGGACGCGTAACCCCGATGACATCACCAACGAGGAGTATGGAGAGTTTTACAAGAGTCTCACCAACGACTGGGAGGACCACCTGGCCGTCAAGGTGAGGAAGTCCATTCATGGTTCGATCAGCAGTATCTAGGCTACATTATTGACCTTTTAATGCATGTAATGCAATGATGCAAGTAATATAAACTTCACAACTAATAGGAAAAATCACCCCATCAACCCGTCTTCCCACAGCACTTCTCAGTGGAGGGCCAGCTGGAGTTCCGAGCTCTGCTATTCGTGCCTCGCCGTGCTCCCTTCGACCTCTTCGAGAACAAGAAGAAGAAGAACAATATCAAGCTATACGTGCGCAGGGTCTTCATCATGGACAACTGTGATGAACTCATCCCCGAGTACCTCAGTGAGTCTTGGCTAATGGCTAATCAAAGATGTGATCTCGCTAAACTTTTTGCATTACTGTAATTTCCAGAAGTAGCACCTGTTTGTAAAAGAGATTGGGTGAATTAAATGGATTATGGATTAATTACATGTCCTTACCTACAGTGTGAGTGGGTTGTCCAGTTGGATACAATGGTGAACAGGGGCACTCATGTTAACTTTCTATGTGAGTATTGGGTAGTTTTACACATCTCCGATTAAAAAGTGTCAAGTTACTGTTTACAAATGCATATAAGTACATGCGAGTTTGGAGCAAATTGTGATTTGAATTTGACAAACTTGATTAAAATTTTAAAAACATAAAAAAAAAAAATAATAATAATCTTCCTGGGTGGGAACAAATCTTCCTGGGTAAATCTTCTCCAAGTAGGGTCATATAACCAAACCCTTCCAAACTCCCAGATCTACTGAAAAGGTATGATAAATTCACGTGGAGATGCAATGGGAAATGTACCATTTACATTATAGTTTTTGGAAAACTATATCCTTCTATCCTGGCCAAGCTTCCATTCCCAGGTATATACGGTTCTGTGATATAAATACAACTAGAGCTGCAGTCATAAAGACAGAGTGAATTATCTCTTTTACAAACAGGTGCTATTTATGGAAATTATAGTCATGTGGAAAGTTTTTCCACACCATATTGCATTCAATATATTGAATTAAATTTGAATGGCTCTTCTCTATTCATACCAATCAGATAATCTGTGAAATTATATCTTGGGAAATTAATTTTGAAGGATGGCTAACCAATCTGTCTCTATCCTTCCTCAGACTTCATCAAGGGTGTGGTGGACTCTGAGGATCTTCCCCTGAACATCTCCAGAGAGATGCTGCAGCAGAGCAAGATCCTGAAGGTCATCCGCAAGAACCTGGTCAAGAAGTGCCTGGAGCTTTTCACCGAACTGGCTGAGGACAAGGACAACTACAAGAAGTACTATGAGCAGTTCTCAAAGAACATCAAGGTCAGTCGCCGCACCTTGCACTGTGCATGCTGCAAGCTTTCCATAATCAAGTATTGGGCAAAATTATGGCAGCCACCTTGTGTGTCGTATAACTCCATTGTGCCATGGGTCTGATACTATGTAATTTGTCATGATTTCACAAGTCAAGCTAAAAGTGATCTGTTTCATAGTGTGGTAGGGATTACAAATTTATTTGAAAGGTGCTAATCTGAACCAATAAATAAACAAACCGCCTGTTTGTCTTAGAACCTTCTGAATTTTAGTTACTGGTCACTGCTTGTCCCTCTAACCTTTCATGCAGTAGCCACCTGTCTGATCCTCTCGCCATATTGTCCCTATGATAAGCTGCTTTGAGCCTTATTCAGAGCTCCTTACTGCCATCTCCTGTTTTGTCTGAATGGAGGCTCTCAGGGTAGCAGGGTTCAGCACATAATGTCGTTTTTACAATTACTGTAACATGAGCCTCTGCTGAGGAAGGCTGTTGAATAAATCCAATTTAGAGATAAGAACCTCATTGTGATTAAATGCCAGCTGAATTTCTGCGTACTAGAACCGCCTTGTTCCCCACTGCTTATTACCGGCACTTGAATGAGTAATTAATTGAACATTTTCCATGTTTTCCAGCTCGGCATCCATGAGGACTCCCAGAACAGGAAGAAGCTGTCTGAGCTGTTACGTTACTACACCTCAGCCTCTGGAGATGAGATGGTTTCCCTGAAGGACTACGTCACACGCATGAAGGACTCCCAGAAACACATCTACTACATTACTGGTGACTATGCTCTTTCACTATTAGTCTGTAAACTGTAAATGCAAAATTTAAGATGTCAAATTAACTTAATTTTTATGGTACTGTATATGGTCACTGTTTCATATTTTGTTATATCAAGTATATATCTTGTTTGACAACATTACCATAACTTTATTTCAGGTGAGACCAAAGACCAGGTCGCTAACTCCGCCTTTGTGGAGCGCCTTCGCAAAGCTGGCCTAGAGGTTATCTACATGATTGAGCCCATTGACGAATACTGTGTGCAGCAGCTGAAGGAGTTTGAGGGAAAGAACCTGGTTTCAGTGACCAAGGAGGGCCTGGAGCTGCCCGAGGATGAGGATGAGAAGAAGAGGCAGGAGGAAAAGAAATCTCAGTTTGAAAACCTCTGCAAGATCATGAAAGATATCCTGGAGAAGAAGGTGGAGAAGGTGAGGCGATTTACCAATAATTCACACAGCATGTGTTCAAACAACCCACAAAACCTCAAAACCATGACATCCTGTTTGTAACAACTCAATTTGATATTGTTTACAATCCACTGATGTCCCAGTATTATATTGGAAAATGGCATAAACTCTCCTTTGCCTCCACAGGTCACAGTCTCCAACCGCCTGGTGTCTTCCCCTTGCTGCATCGTCACCAGCACCTACGGCTGGACGGCCAACATGGAGAGGATCATGAAGGCCCAGGCCCTGAGGGACAACTCCACCATGGGCTACATGGCCGCTAAAAAGCACTTAGAGATCAATCCTGACCACCCCATTGTAGAGACCCTGAGGCAGAAGGCAGAGGCCGACAAGAACGATAAGTCTGTGAAGGATCTGGTCATCCTTCTGTTCGAGACCGCCCTGCTGTCCTCAGGATTCACCTTGGACGACCCCCAGACCCACTCCAACCGCATCTACAGGATGATCAAGCTGGGACTGGGTGAGTACCTGCGTGTTCAGTCATATAGCTTAAATCTTTCATATTACATCTGATCTATCCTTGCATATGTTGCGTGTTTTAAGCAAACAAGAATATCACTCTAGGTGTAAGTTGAGTCAGCTTACAGTATGTGCTGTACATTTTCTGTGAGTCATCGACATATACTTTTTACTGCATAACACAAGCCTACTCATGAAATCCAGCTTCAGTGACTCATAACCCACTTCCCGTTCCTTCTTCCAGGTATCGACGAGGATGACCTGGCGTCAGAAGAGCCCACGTCTGCCCCCGTCGAGGACATGCCCCCTCTGGAAGGGGACGACGACACATCCAGGATGGAGGAGGTGGACTAAATTGACCCGGTTTCATCTGCCTGCTAGTTTGGCAGTAGTGTTATATAATGACAAGAGTTCGATGTTGTTAATGAGCCTGGAATGTCCTCCCCACCCCAACCCCTTTTTTGCCCCATTTCACTGAACTTCCCCTTGCATTGACCATATGCAGTTCAGATTCATTCCTTAGAACTTTATTACTTTTTTTTGTTAAAGTCATCACTTTTTGTATCTTGAGTTGTATCAATGCATTTTTTTGTATTTATTGACATTCCAGCATTCTTGTGTGTTCTGACTTTTACTGTAAATATCTTATCAAAAAAATTGATACTGTTATTTGAAACGGTGGGACCCAGAAATAAAGTTTACGATGTTAACGAGTCACGTTTTGTTCACCCTTGCTGATTTCTCTGAAGTGATTAAGGACATTAGTGTCTTCCAACTTTGTTTGATGGTTATAATAATGCAATGCAATCTCACCAATTATGCATATATACAGGCATCAACTTTGGCTTTTAGTCTGGCTAAGGATTCAACTATTAGTAGTGAGGTTGACATGTCTCTGTGGCTTTTCAGCTGTCCACAAGTGGTTGTCAGTATTTTTCATTTAAATATGAGGATGAAATTACATCCTTGCTACATTTACAGGGATCATTAGCAGGGCCTCAAGGCTGGAGTAACCCTGTGTTAAGTGCTTTATTAATTGTAAAACTAGTCTCATCATGATGCATGTAAGCGTGGTCGTTGGGATATGTGAGATTTATTCTCCAATAAAACCTGCATTCAATTGGAAGGTTTTAACACCAGGTGGCGTCTGCCTCCAAAAAGTAAGTGGAATAAGCCAGTGGTCGTGAGGGTTTTAACAGCTGGCATTGTGAATTAGGCTTTTGGAAAACTGACTCATTGAGGTAGGTACTGAATGGAACAGACAAATGAATATGGGACGTCTGGAAAAACGCAGTCCAGCTCGTTTCACGCCTGCTGGACAGACCCTGAACACTTTGATGTGTCAGCCGTGGTTGTAATTTCTCTCACCGGCAGAGAGCTCCCACTCTCTTCCACGGCTCAATCTGTCAAAACGAAACGCCGAGAGTCACCTGACTGACAGCAGCCTATCGCATCAGCGAGGACAGGCTAACCGCCACAGTGTGGTGCCCGAAGAGTTGTCAAGGATTTGGTTGTGGAGTATCCGAAGGGGAGCAAGGGCGGCTACGTTTGTGCAATGCCGAATAAAACGAAAAAAGAGAAGGTGAGTTCAGAATTGGGAGCAGGTTATGACTATGGTGAATAAAGTTCACCCAGATGCATTTGAATGTATTTTTGGATAAACAGAGGCCTTACTACAAGACATTTATCAGTGTGGTGTCCCATCATCTAGAGAGCGAAAGAGACAAGCCAACTAGCAATCATCACCAGCTAGTGGCTAGTCTGCTACGTTAACGGGTTAGCACTTGCTACGTTGGGCTGCCTAATTTAAATAAACGACCGTTATCCAGCAATGAAATGGTTCTCTAAGTATACATATGTTTTCTCAGATAATGTATGTTTGTTTTTGCAAATTTAGGCATTTGCTACCTTTTTAAAACTGAAAATATGGCTTGTGTGACTGCTAACTAGCTTTGAAGTAGCTAGCTAGAAGCAGATTTGTCAGTGTGTTAAAATATGAGTGTGTGACTGTGTGGTCAGGCTTGCTATATTTGGCTAGGATTTGTGCATGGCAGCATACAGTGACACACCGCTTAGCATTATTTTCCAGCCTATTATCCGCTAATGTCACATTCACTTAAGTATTTTAACTGTCTTTCAGGAGTCCCCTAAGTCTGGAAAAGTGGGCAAGAGTGGAGGACAAGAGAATTCAGAGCATGAGGTAGGCTGACTCGGGACACCTGCCCGGACACTCCCTGGAAATCAGAAGGACTTTGCTTGACACAAGTTCAAATGACACTTTTAAATTGTCACTAGGCAGTTTGAAGATGGAATGTGTTATTAGTCTCTAGTGCAGTCCTATGTGATGTTTTGGTGAAAGACTACACAATGCTCTGATGGGATGAGACTATTGCCCTCAGACCAGTAAACCAGCCGAAGCATGGTAGAAAATCCAGGGGATGGGCAAAATAACAGAAATGACACATGAAAAAGGACTTTAACTTAATCAGAATTGTAGGCAGCTAGACGGGCAAGTCATTAAATTGAATGCCAGCAGTATGTGTCAGCTCTAAAAGAGGTCTGACAATCACCACGTTTATATGTGTCTTGAGGGCAACATGAGGCAATTAATAGAGTTGCAAACTGGGAAAATAGACATTACCTTAATTGCAGGTGCATTGGTCACTAGAATTATTTAGTGTGGCAAGGAGAACATTCTCAAAAATCATGACGATATATGCCAAACATAGAGAAACTGTACTGGCAAAGAGGATCAGTGGTTGCAAGTTGAATATGACTGACTTGAGATGTTTAGCAACTATCTATCTATCAATCTAGTATATGTCTATCCCTGTCAGTCATATTCAAGGTAGACATCAGAATTGACCACTGAATTGAATCCCTCTGAAAATCTCAACAAAAACTGTTTGTGAGCTTCATAAAACTGGTATTTATCGGAAGGCGCAAAACCTGCACCCCGAGCTATGGAAAGATAGTAACATGATCTGAGTTGTCTTTCACCTTTTTTCTTATATCTGGATGGGATTACGTTTGGAGATATTACCAACTGTCAAACATGGTGGTGGAGCTGTAATAGTGTGGGAGTCATTAAGTCAGATGACTGCACTGCATGGTCGTATAATTGTCAAAGAATCTAAACATTATTGAACCTTTATGGAAAGAAGATTTGCACCTCCTTCATCCCATAAAGAACTGAGGCTTTCCTTCTTGAAGAATAGTCAAATATCCTACTGCACACAGTTCAGAACTTGTATGACAGCATTTCAATGAGGACTGAAGCTGTTCTGAAAGCAAATGGTGACCCTACTCCTTACGAGATACTTGATATTCATATATTATTAGGTGTGTCCGTTACTTTGTTCACCCCCTGTATGTATTTCATTTTCCAGGTTCAGAATACTGTACCAGGTCTAAATCTTTAGGCTGCTGTTATATGCAGTCAAATTGATCCTAATCTATAAACATGTAGGCCTATCTATATCTAGTGAGTTTGGCAGCTGACCAAGTTTATAAGTTGAAAGGTTTAAATAATACAGCCTATGTACTGGGTTGAAACCTATTTAGATAAGATAGTGTGTATTTAATTTATCTGTTTTACTGGATTGTCCTGGTTTCCTCCTTGTATCTCAGTACCACATTCAATCAGTTATGCAGAGCTTAGAGCTTTGGTCGTCCCCTGTTAACCCCCCTGTACTCAGTTTCTTAAGGCTGTGGTCTCTGCCCCCTACCCTCCTCTCACTCGGTAGTAATCCTTGATTATCTGCTCTCTGTTGTGTGTCAGCAGCCATGCAGCAGATCTGCTAATGCGCCAAACTTGTGTCAAATTGAAATTGCTGGGCAGCAAGCTGTTGCTGTATTACCCCCTCTAAGCCCCTCCTTCAGTTTCAGACTCTTCTGGCTACCAGAACTGTCAGCTTTTAGATGTCAGACTCAGGAATGAGAGACAACAGAAATATCTTATTATAGCTTTTAATTCTTCTTTTAATTCTTTAATTTGGTTTGCAGTAAAATGGTACAGAGAATGCCATATCTGTGTCAATCTGAGGAGAAGTTGATAGCAGCTGGCTTGCCTGTGGGTAGATGCCACTTTTCATGCTGCCTTAGGACAGTTAGCTTTACAGCATCCGCTTTGTATTTGTGTGTCTGCCATGGCTTTTTCCAACAGGTCCTGGCTCTTTTGTCCTTTGCTCAAGACAGTGGTTGCGTTTCTCTTTTGTAACAATTTGTGCACTAGTTCAAGTCTTTGTGTCACTGTAAGTCCTGCGTCCTGCCTCAACACACACCAACGCTTACCATGTTCTCTTACTGACAAACCTGTCTGTAGCATGCAAACAGAATCTGTTGGATGACAAGTCTCCTCCATATTGGGTTAATGAACTGGCAAGGACAGGAGAGAAGTCCTTATGTTGCATCACATGAATGTGTAATCTAGCCCAGAATGTGGGCCAGCTCAGCTTGATTTCCCACATTACTCGACAGCTTGCTAAAAGATGGCCCAACTCCTAAACCCCTGTCTCGTAGTGCTGCAGACAGCGGCCAACTTTAGCTGGGTTTTAAGTGAATTTGATAAATCCCCTGTGACCCAGGCTGACGCAACTCCACAGCTGTGTCTGGTGAAGTGAGCCCTGTGTTGTCAGGTGCGTGTTGATGAATGGATCCCAGCAGGCAGGTGGGACCAGCCGTGAGAAACTTCCCACATTTACTAGATTCCACATCAAGAGAATATCCAACCTCTGTGGGATTTTGGATCAGTGGATCCAGGGATAAGCTAGGTTTTGTCAAGTCTTATGCTCCACAGCTGGGTGCCTTGGTAGTGGGATAATGAATCTTGATAGATGGCTTTGCTGGGATCTTCCAGACAATCTTAGGGTGTTAATTAAGCCCCGAGCTGCATCTTTCTCTACTTCAGTTAATGTGAGTTATGACTTTAGTTGCATCATTATGCCATAGGTTGCCCCGGGGACTAAAAGTTAACTTCTCTGGTTATGTACCCATCTAAAGTCTGGCAGTTATACTGTTTGTCTTAAACTGGCTACATCTACCTAAATTTATCAGATCTGTAAAGAGGTAATACAGGAAGGTTCTCACACTCACTGATTGCTTTTTGTCATTCACTCTTTGTGCACCAACCTAGACCTCTTTAGCCTGTGTCACTAATGTTGGCTCACTCTCTTCTCTCAGCAGGGCTCCAACAGGAAGGCCAGCAATAGCGTTCCTCCTACCACTCAACTGCTAAAGGGGAAGCAGTCAGGTACCCAGACACCTGTCAAAAAGGACAAGAGGCAGAGCTCCTCTCGCTTCAGCTTGAGCAACAACAGGGAGCTGCAAAAGCTACCGGCTTTCAAAGGTATTTACCTGCTCAAGTTCACAACCTTACTTCACCTAATCACGTAATGACCCAGCCAATGCTCTAGACTGAGGTCTCAGCGCATACTGTCGCATACACTTGGGAGTGTGTTTGTAAAATTGGATAAGGATTAGGGTTGTCAAAAGTATCGATAATTCGATAAGTATCGATACTAAAAATTTGAAACGGATACAACACTCATTTGCAACAGTATCGATACCAGCAGTGCTTTCTCTTAATGAAAAATCAAACGTATTATTTCTCCGCCTCACTAGCCCCACACACACACACACACACCCTGCACCGCTGCCCACAGCCCTTCCTCTCACTAGTAGCAGTCAGCTGGGTTGTTGCCTCAGTCAGCAAACGATGCTACAGAGTGGTGCCGACGAAGGGGGGTAACACGTCAAACTTGGCGAAGCACCTTAAGGACCGACACGCCAGTCTATATAAAGAATTTTGAGAGGTTAGCGAAAGCTCCCGTTTCAACATCACTGAAGCATTAAACATTTATCATAAACGTTAACGTACCCTGCACATCATCCGTTTTAGTTTAGCTAGCAAATCAAACGTTAGCTACAGAGCTAGCTAACGTTATCAAGTAGGTTTGCCAGATGCCCGGTTTTCGACCGGACTGTCCGGTTTTCAGATGCATTGTCCGGGCCCGGTCAGAAGGCTCGACCGGACATTGAAATGTCCGATTAAAATCATTCTGTCAATAATAATCCTTCTGTGTTTTTTGCTTAGTTGCTTACAGTCTATGCTGCAGAGGCCAGGAGGCAATATGATGTTTCACATGCTTGTGCAGTATAAGCTCACTCCCCTCAATAAAAAAGAGCAAATCATGACGGCGATCGACACCTGTCAATCAAAAATGTGTTGTTTGATCTCAGACAACTTTAAAATATTGTTTTCATGTTAAAATATAATTTTAACATGAAAACAATCTATTTTTTAAAAAAGATTGAAAATTCATTTTTTCGAAAATGGTATCGCATATCGATATTTTCCTAGGTATTGTATCGAAGTTAGAAATTCTAGTATCGTGACAACCCTAATAAGGATATGCGCCAGAGCATTCAAAAACTCTTTGTACCAAAGCTGTACAAAGAGTACAGCTTTGGTGGTAAAGTTGCTACGTTGGCAGGTTTTGCATGTGGATGAGGCATTGTAGATACTATAAGATCACAAAACCTTTTTATATGCAAAAATAATGCATTGAAAACCATTTTGAAGCCTGAATAGTATAATCTTTATTTATATAGCACTTTTGAAAACAAAGTTACAAAGTGCTTCACAGTCACGAGAGATAACAAACTGTGTATGCAAGACTCTTGGAACTCATCCAGAAGCCATTTAAAAGTTTTCCTTTAGGCGGCCAGAAAAAAACCAAATAGGCTGCTTAAGTGTTTAATGTGTAGGGAAATCCCTATAATTGACACAGATAAATGCAAACATGACAGACATGCATATGTACAAGCACACACTCAGTCATTCACTCACTCTGTCCGCATCTGAACATCCCCTGCTGCATCACCCTCAGTATAACACCGAGCTGACAGTGGCATTACGCAAGACATGGAAACAAACAGAGGACGTACATGGCATGGACTTTGCGCTGGATTTAACCCAAGCATCTATATTTAGGGGTAATCCAGAGATAAGGCTTTAATGCCATGGTCCTTGCATTTCAGGATGTTGCCCGTGCCCAGATAAGCAGTGTCTGGCAGCTATACTACTATTCCCTCTCTCTCTCTCTCTTCTTCCTCTCTCTACATCTGCCAGAAAAATCTGGCAGATGTATGTAGATATACAATGAAGCCCAGTACCAGCATAGCACTAGATGGAAAAGCAAGGAGCAACACTGTCGCCATGCTCATGGGAGTAGGATTTATACACAAAACAGCGCTTTCCCGTTCTTTTTTCCAGCAATTCATCAAATTCATTAAAATCATCTGACCTAATTGGTTACCCAAAACAAACAAATATAACTGAAGTACAGTTCAATAAGTACATTTATAGCAGTATCAATGTCCAAATAACACACATTTTTAAACTTTAACTGGCATTGGAACTGATAATGGAAATGAGATGATTGAAAGCAAGAGAGTCAATAACTTGATGGAGTGCAATAAAAGCTTGCACATCAGTCCAAAATACAAAGTTCTTATCGAGGCATAAGATGCTTCCTCAAAATGTCTGCAAGACAAATCAAACCCCATTTCTCCCTTTGGAGGATTAGGGTAATGGGACAAAGTTGAGCCACTATCTGTGACTTCAGGAGAGAGCCGCTGTGGTGTTAATGTGTGCCACTTGTTCGCCATTCAGTCTCCTCTAAGATTAGACTTAATGGACACATAAAGGAGTTGTTCCTACAGTGATGTTTACCTGTACATTCTTTAGCTTGGCCCTTATATTGTGTCAAGAAACTAAATAATCATAACTTAATTTCTGATAAACACTGTTCAGTTCCCACACCCCAATGAGAACTTTGATAACATTCTCCAAACATTGTCCCACAGTGGCCCAGTGGATGTTATCAGTTAGTCCTGTCCAAACAGGCACCTCGCTAGGCCTGTCTTCATTCCAGGCATGCTCACCACCTCCTGATGGGAACACTTGTCCATGAGCCTTTCCTGGAGATTTACAAGGTTGAGGCTAGACCGAAAACCCTGACCACAAGTAGGCCTTCCCCATGAACTCGCCCCCAAATCTAATGCTCTTGTTGTGACTCCAGTGTAGATTTGAACTACCCTAGTTTAGTCATTTCGTAAGTTATAATGCTTCCTCCGGTAAGATGCTGACCTGATTCTTATGTTTGTGTTTATAGGCTATGAGTGTTCGGTTTTGGTTAAATCAGAAATTTGTGCATTTTGGAGAAATGGAGACAGTATGTGTGCTGGAGATATTTTTAACTGCCGCAAGTAAACAGGGAGAGAAATCTACTGTTTGAGGAAAAACATCCCAGGCAACGCTTCAGACAGGTGCCAGTTTATTTTATTTTGGTCTCATTGAAGTGCAGACGTACTTGCCAAAAGGCACAGCACAACAGTTGTTGCCTCTATATGTGTTCCTTTTCAAATGAGGAGCCATTCCTGCATGGAAGTAAACTGTCCCACAGGGTTTGTCTCCACCTGCTGGTGAAAGTGTGGATTCTTTAACTGAGTCATGTTGACTAACTGGGACAAACCTTTTTCTGTAAAGACACTAATGTGATGTAACCTGTCCCTGATCTTTTAGCCATGCATAACAAACAAAACCAATTGAAATTGATTCTATCTATTGTGTGTAATTGTTGGAATTTCCTTGCTGGTTTGTGCCATTACAATCATTTAAACTGTATATTAAGATGTGCATTATTGCCTAATATTTGTCCATACAAGTTTAATATTTTAAGTAGCTAATAGCTAAGCTATGCTACAGGATTTTGGAACATTTTATTGTTACATTATTCTCTTGAAGAAGATCAGTTTGTGAAGGCTTTGGATATAGAAGGTTCTAAGGAACAGGGTTCCATTGTATATCTATTACAGGTCTCTTTTACACTTTTAGGATTTCATTATGATTTAATTAATTTGTTATTTACTCATAGCTGGATAGACCTACCACAGCCATCAACCAGTCGGAGGGCTGGGTCAAAGCTGTTTGTTTTTTAAAGGTTCATAACGATTTCTTTCATGTTGTTTGCAGCCCACTCATTTATAGTCAGTGAAGGGTTTAACAGCCTGTTCTTATTGATGTTTATTTGAATGTTACCGTTAATTGTGCAGCCAGTAAAATAATGGCCAACCTCAGTCACTGAGCTGCCTTGGCCTGCTGCTCTCACTCAGGAGGAGGATGTGAACCTGTGGAAGTGAGAATGCTGCTCCATTTCCCACAATCTCCTACATTAGATTTCCAATAACTGCTAAGGGAGCTCTCACAATTGTGCCCACTGACAGACATGATCTGTCTGGCTTCCAGTCCTGCATCTGAGTTTCTGGATAGTTTACTGTGAAGGCAGTGGTTGGTATAAATCTGTGTCCCTGCTTCCTTGCAGATTTTGGGCAGCATCGTTGATAAATAATTCAGACCCATGGGCTTGTTTGTGTACCTGTAGGAAACACAAAACACTTCAGCTTATATAGCCTAGATTGGTGCAAGCCCATTTATCACTTAAAAAGCCCAGATACTGGACTATACTTCTCTCACATTTTCACCTTGCTTCACTCTCCTCCTTGGGTGAAGATAGAAGACTGGAGCATCGGGAGGCAGCAGGGACAGATATTTCTCGAGGGAAGCATCAGGGCAGAGTGGGTCTCCTGGTTCCCTATGCATGCTACCTCTTCGGTCTACCTTGTTCTACTCTTGTGGATCTTTATGATTTTTTTGTCTTTATTGTACACCATCATTGCATATTTGTTGCCATTCTCATGGCTTCACCCAACAATTCCTCTCGTTACCTCTCCTCTCTAAATGTAGCTGCATGTCGAACCAAACTTTGTGCAACAGCCTCTCTGGTGTGTCTGGATCCAGAGGCCGCTCGATTGCAATCAAGGCTTCATGGTGGCTTGTATGGTCCAGTCCTCTTTCTTATTGTTTTCACAATGGCCACAAACACATTATTGCTTGTCATAAATCCTCAAATGTCTGCTGGGTGCCCAATAGATTAAAATCTATCTGTTAATAAGCTTATCCATCTTTTGTTGCTGGCCTGCAATAGCTAGATAACTAATGTTGCCGGTAAACTATCGAGCTGGCTACAATGTTGTCGTTTTTTTTTTATCATAGGCTAGCTAGCTACAATGTTGACATTTGTTCTGTTAGACCTATATATACAGCAGAGTAATATGGAATGGGGAATAGGCCGTTGCCATGATAAGCATGGCATAGGCTATAGGATATATACTGTATTGACTAGATCAGATGGCTGGATCAAAGCTACCATTTTATAATAGCCAAATAAAGCATATGCAAGGTCCCCACGGGTCCTTGAAATCCTTGAAAGTTTGTGAATTTGAGAGGAAAAAATCAAGGCTTTGAAAGTTTTTGAAAATAGACATAAATAGACATGGGTCATTGAAAGTGCTTGAATTTATATATTTGTGTTAGAGAAGGCAAGAGACCACATAGTCTGCCATCACTGTAACACAGCACAGTTGAGAAGTGTTCACACATTCAAGCCTCTCTCTTTTTAATTGTTGTCTGTGAGCTTCTGTAAAGCCTGCTAGTTCTCATTATAAAAATTCTTAGTGTTGTAACAGTAATTAACCTTGATCCATGTCTCAAACTATGCCGTGTTGGGTCCTTGAATTTGAGGGAATTGGGCCTGGAAAGTCCTTGAAAAGTCCTTGAATTTGATGTTTAAGAAGGTGTGGGAACCCCGGATATGTCTATAAAATTGATCTAGGATACAGATAAAGTTGTTTCTATCTTTGGAAGCCCCTTAATGGGAAATTAAGTTCAGCTGCTCTTAAAAGGGCTTGTGTCCTGAACCGTGTTGATAGGCCTGTTTCTCCAAATAGACTTGAGCTCTAAGCACTTATTACAGAGGACCATAGCATTGTGATGGAGGGATCAGCAGACCCATAAATGAACCACTCAACTATTTATATTTAGGCTGGCCTACTGCTATCAACACTGAATCCTCAGAAAGCTGTGCTAAAACACAAACCAAACAAGCTCTCCATCCTATCCAGGACAGACTCATGATACCTCACAAGTTCGCTCCCTTTCCTCTGCTGAGAATAGCATGGACACAGTAAAAAGCTCAAGCCTGGTGGCTGCATGGGCCAAAGGAGCATTTAGAGGGTAATCGTAACAAGTGGGTGTGTTTGGTGTTGCCTAGTCTTGGTCAGAACAACAGATCTTCTGATGGGAGCTTGCCTCATGACTAGAGAAGGGAGAGGGGCGAGAAAGAACCCTTTATTCACTCAGACTAGATCTCCCATCTTCACAATCGGTCAGCCACTTTACTTTTTATGTAACATAAAGACAAAGGATTTGTCTTTGGAATCCCATGTAGCATTTTAAGGAACAGTGGCTTCAACAACATTGGTTATGTTGTCTTTTTATGATTAGTAAGAGAAATTTAATATTTTCATTAAACAAGAGGCCAGGGATGCATTTCTACCCCTGAATATGTACGGTATATTGAGACTAGACAGTTTTGGATGTCTGAGGTTGTACCAAATGGACTTCTACTGCACTGCTAAATAGGGTCCAACCATCACAGGATTTTGGAGTCTAATACCAATAATTAGGGAGAAAAATTAACCATATCTGCCGATTTTTAAAAGATTTTGAATGATATCAAAATATCCTTCAAATGTGACTCTAAAAAGGTAATTCACACAGGTCACACTGACCACGAAAATTGATTAACAGCGTTAGGCAGTAGTGGGTTTAAGTCTGTTGTGAGTGATTAAAGGGGGGCGGGGACACTGGAATCCACTGATGAGCCTTCTTAAGGTACCGTGGGCCTAATTCAACGAAACATCGGTGAAGGAAGGTGCCATTTGATAACCCTAATGACTTGCCCACACTCAATCACACACTCACCCTGAAGGCTAGAGTATGTAGATGCTGAATGTTGCTGCCTGTCTTATGGTCCTGTATATTAATGACAGTATAGCCTCAATGGTATTCATTTGCATGGTAGTATATCATTCTGTTAAACTCTGAATTGGGCCTTTAGGCTATATGAATGCTCACCTTGGATTATGGCACAAAGGATAGTAACATATCCTGTTTAGTGACCAATCATAATAATAGACATTAAAATCCAAATGGCAATCTGAAAAACACTTTATGTGCTGTTTTTTTGTGTTGTAGAATGGAGAATTGTTCTTTTTATCAAGTAGCATTAGAAATATCACAGTGGGTAGAATTAATTGCAATGTTAAGGAATGGTTTTATGAGATGGGCAGCAGTAATGAATTTCAATGGATCTAATTTGCAGCTTTATCTTTTTAGATGTGTAGAAATTGTACTAATAACTCATGCCTATCACATACTAAAGATTAGCTTGTATCTTACCAAAACTTTGAAAGCTTGGAAGGAAAAACTAAGTACTGTAGAATCATACCACTGAGATTACGCAGTTGCCTTTTTGAAGGGCTCATTTAATTACATGTAGCTTGGTGAGTATCTTTCTCTTGCATGCAACTGTCTGCATCAGGATAAATGTGCTCTTTACCTTGCTCATGTTCAACAGTGCAGGGTTTTGTATTCAATGCTGCTGAGGCAGACAGAGAGCGTTGCTCATTGCATCGGCACATCCTGTGTTGCTCACATAGAGACTTCCTGCCTTCCTGTTGCTCTGTCACATACACCTGGGCTTGGGCTGTGCTCCTGAAGAGCCATCTGTCAGGCCAATAAACACACACGCACACACACACACACACAGGGTCACAGGAGGAATACAGACTGTTATTTGACAAGCACTGTTACCTGGTCTCATGTCTTGGACAAACCTCAGTTATTTGTTGAGGTCGAGTTTGCAGGTTATACATTGTAGCTGTTAATATATTATGTGACCAACACCACTTAAGTTGGCCTATGTCTTGCATGCCTGCAGCTTGTGGTTTTATTTTTTCCATCTATGGAACTTTTTATATTGGACTTGAGTATTGTAATTTGTTACATCAACTGTGGTATTGTGGCTTGTTGACTTGGGTGTGTGGCTGTGAGCGAGTGATGATTAGGAAAAGTGTCACTTTTGTATTTGATGTAGCCTACAAAGTATTTGATGTAGCCTACATGTTATATAGGATTTTTTTTTCTGGCCTTGTCGTAGTATTTGTTGAAATTTCAGGAGAGTCTAAACTGATGTCAGATCTGTAGAGTTTGGCATGCTCTAATCTCTGACAGTCTCAGCCGCTCCTGCTCCAATCACAGTAAAAGTCCCACCCCTCCCCCCTCAGCCCACCAGCCAATCCCTTCCCTCATGTTTATTTATTCTGACAGCCAGCCCATGTGATCGTAGCCAGCCAACCAGGCAGCTTCTGTCAGGGATGACATCACTAACTAGCTGGTTCCCTCCAGCAGCAGGGGAGCTTCATTTTCTGCTCCGAGTGTTTGTGCTAAAATGGAGGCTGGCTCCTCGCCTTAGCCTGGGCTGCCCTCTGCTCTCCTCACTCCTGCCTCAGCTCACTGATGTTGGCATGTACTAGAGCTGCCAGCGGGATGGTTCTGGATGCACCAAGCTCCAATGGGCCTTTCCAGCCTGTGGCCCTCATGCATTTTAGAGGTGAGAATAAGAGATCTGCCTCCTTTGCTGCTCTGTCTGTGTGTGTGTCGAGGGGTGGTGGGTAAGAATGTTGTTGCCATTTAGCAACTGTAGCTGCTAAATGGGATTTTGTAGAGGAAAATATTTGTGTCAAATTACTTTTTTAGAAGTTATTAAGAGAGATTGAGAGTGTTTATCCTCTTTGTCTTGGTGGCATGTGTATCTTTGGTGGAGGAAGCGGGGGATTGTGTTTGTATGTCAACGAGGAAGGCTTTTGCCAGTGCATTGCATAGCTTAGCTACAGCGAGGGAGGGAGAGTGAGAAGGAGGAGGGCTAGTTTTGAGTCTCCCATCCCCCACCAAGACTGCTGATGTCAAAGGATGTGAGGTCAGAGCCTGTTGTCAGTGGGTGTGCGTGTCTGTATTGTATATGTATGTGTGGTGTCACTTGACAGATCTATGCTATGTAAGTGGCAATGCTAGACTTGTTTTTCAGAGTAGGCCTTTAAATCACTGTTTAGTCAGAGAAGCCTGAAGCTGGGACCCACAACAAATATTTTGAGTGTATTGAGTTCAGCACGGAAAACCGAAACGAATATTGAATGAATGCGTGCGCTGCTTCTGTGAATGAATGTTCCAGTAGGACAAAACATGGCCGATGTTTGTCACTCTCCCTGTAATCATGTCTTCTCCAAAAACACCTGTGGCAATGCACTGGCAACCATTTAAATATAGAGCCTATCCCATAAAAGTTTGCAGCACACACTTACTGACTATTGCTGCAAGCACCGAGTTTTTTGTTTTTCTGCGGTGACTTACGTGGGTGCAAAAACGGCCTCATGTAGGCCTTCAACTCAATATGAGGGTTTTGAAGAAGATGAAAAGCCTGAACGTAACTATAGCAAATATTGGCATATCGCAGACTGCCCAAATTTGTATTGATTGACCTATGTCTGCATTGGGGCAGACTATGGATTTGCCCCATCTACTACCAGCTTGGTACATATTCTTCCCCAGTGGTCAATGGGATGCCAGATCTATGCCTGAGAGCAATTTGTGTCCATAGCCTGTTTCCCCGACTACAAGCTGGAGCCTGTATGCGAGTAAAGGTTATGGGCCCAGCCATGCAGCGAGGCCTGTGTGTGAAGTCTGCAGTTGCACAGCATGTCCCTTAATATTTTAGGCCTGTTCAGAAACCCTAGTGCTGTTGTGTAACAGGAGCAGGCTTGAGGTAAACCTCTTGGCACATGGGTAGATGAGATAAGACAGTCATGGTGAAAGGGTGGACACATGCTTCAACTCGTTAGTAACAGGCATGTGCCAGAGAGGGAACACAGAGGGCAGCGGTACAATAGAAGACGCATAAAGTGGTAGCAGGTTTTCTCCCAGAAAAGTTGTATGGCCTGGTGGCAACTGCCCTACACAGTTGAAAATGACAGCTTGATGGCAGTAAGACAGAATCAAAAAATACTCCATTGTATCCTAAATTATGGTTCTCCATTTGATGTGGCAGCCAAAGCCTAGTGGGGAAGCAAATTAACCCAGGTGGCACGCCTGGCCTGTAATGCACTCGGGTAAACCCTGTTTGTGGGTTAGTAGTTGGATGGATGGAGTGAATATGATGTTACCACAAAGCCACTGACAGACTTGTCAGAATGCTTCAGTGTGCCTGAATGTTGGCTTAGAAATGCTTAGCACTGAATATGGTTGACTCCTCCCAGTTCCAAGGCACCATACTGGACAAGTAAGCTGCTCCTAAGTACCTAGCATTTTTACTTTCAATATTCAAAAGAGGCCTGCGCAGTAAATAAATAAATAAATGAATGAATGAATGAATAATTAGAAGTTGCAGTATTCGCTATTGCAGTTTCCTCATTGCAAGAGGCTGCAGTTTGAGGATGGTGCGTTCCAGCCATCCTCCTAAATAAAGTATTCTGGTGTTTTGCAGAATCCCTGGTCTTTCAATCAATTTGCATGTCAGCTCAATGTTTTGGAAACATCCATCATTGGACACAATGCCCCTTCATATGGATGTTAACTGAACATTGGTGATGTCATTGGAAGTGATGAGTGTTTCACCATTTTTGTGTAATAGATTGCCAACTGCCAGCACCATTTTTACATTAAAGTTGGCCGCTTTAGAAAAACCTTTTATACAGAGTGGAGCCTGGATCATGACCCTGACTGCTTTTTAGAAATTTAATTTTAATTTAATTTGTGAGTTGTACCCATGTACTGCTGGTAGTGGCAGCTACTGCAGATTTTTTTTATCGAAGCGAGTGTGCGTTGCACAACCCACTTTTTTTGTCATCATAAAATGTGATAAAGGCAGAGCATTTACTACAAAAAAAGCAGAATATGCTGAATACCCCTAAGAAAAGTACAACAGTCTTCATTCTTGTAATTCTCTTGGATTGGAGTTCACCTTATTGTGCTATTCAATAGGCCTAGACTGGCCTAGATTCATATTTTAGTTACTGACTGTAGTTGCTGTCATAACAGCTTGAAATATGCTCATTTTTCTGTGCTCACAACTAGCCACTGTTGAGTCTATATATTTTTATGTGAGGTGAGGGTAATTTGACTTGTGGCACCCAGTCCACTCCTGGTTTGATTCAGTGTCAGTACAATATCCTGCTGTGGTTTAAAAATTGCTTCTTATTGTGATACCTAAATCAATCTTATATCGGGGCTGTGTGTACTGTAGTCGGCCTATTTTTGTTTGGGGTGAGTAACAAGGCCAGTTGCTGAATTGTCAATGTCTTTTCTAGAATCGAGGCCAGTTTACCAGCTTGGGGAAAGTGTCCACCAACCAGCATGTGTTGTGTTAAAAGGCTGCTGCTAGCTGTGTGTGTCAGACTAGATTTGAGGTTTTGTATTGTGGGAACAGCTTGCAGTGTCTTCTGGGAATTTGTTGTTACAGTGATAAAGTTGTGCTGCAGGCCCTACTTGTTGCATATCTAAACCTTTCCCACTGTCTTAATGCTTTTCAGCTCATTTTTTGCAAGAATAATAACAGGCTGCTTACTATCGTTTAGGTTTCACTTGGATTTTGAATTGAATGTTCTTCTGTAGAAAAAGAGTTGGCTAATTGATCTGGGTTGTTTTCTCATGACTCCCAGATTGGCTTTACACAGTTAGTCCGTTTCATATCTGTCAGTAAGGCTCACACGACTCTTAGCCACAGTTGATAGGATCAGTAAATCAGCAGGATACGATTCAAACTGACCCTAGTATCCAGTGTAACGGCAGCAGCAGCCTGCATGCATCTCTATTAGCAGTGGTCACCCCCCCGGTCCAAAGTCCTATCCCTGGCAGTGGCACCATGGTGATGTACACATGCAGATTGTTCATGGTGAGAGTAGACTGACTCAGAAACCATAGACTGCGAAGAAGACATAAAACCTACGGTGGCTTTAATTTGTATAAATTGACATTTTGTTTGAATTCAGCAAAAGTAATCTCTATATTGAGTGAACATAAATGAGTAAGATAATATGTCAGAATCTCAGCAATATTGATAGCGCCATTACTCTGCTATTTGGTTTCAGGGTAAATTGTGTGGCTTGGGCATCTGACCAATTGAGGCAAACTCTTTGAGCAGGAGAGCTTCACTTTGTGTTGTCAATCAGCTGCGTACCAATTCAGCAGGGAGGGGAAAGGGGCGTTAAGTGTGTTCGTCTTCCTGTTTTCCTTCAAACCTTAAGAGTCAAAGCTCTAGGCTTTCACATCCAGGCACTTGACAGGTTAGATATGGAAAGAGTATAAAGCATAGATTTATACTAATAACCAAAACCGTAGTGTAAAAAAACGATTGCAAAATAGCAAGCAGCATTGTTTTTCCTTCAGTGAAAGTGAGCTTTCCAGTTCCAGCGCTGTCATCTCTACAGACTGTAGCCTATAATAATGAAACGAGTGAGAATGTTTTGACTGCTTTGTAATAATCATTGATTTGTTTGAGGCTGCTGTTGTGTGGTCGTTAATGCATGCACGTAGGCACAGAATGATGGCTGGCTCATTGACAATGATGAGTGTGCAATGGCTACAATAAGTTGTAATGATTCTTGAAAAGTTAATGGTTATAGACAGACAGGTGTGCCACCATATTCCTGGAGGCTGATTTAGAACATTTACATTTTTATTTATTTTGTGGTGACGGTCTTGGAACGAGTGAATTAGTGATTTATGAAATCTTTGATGTAAGTCACTACATGTTGACTAATGAACTACACTATTGCAAGCGTAACAGATTAACATTGTCTAACATTGACAGTGCAGTGTCCAGTGCTAGTGAACATGTATTTTCCTACATATTAAGCTTAAACCCCACACGCCCCTCCCCCTGCACACACACACACACACACACACACACACACACACACTAGTATAACAAGAGAGATGTTGGTCTGTGACTGCTCTGTTAGTGTGAGAGACAGATTTCAGATACAGTGTCTGTAGACACACCTCATTGGTGTTCTCTCTGGTGTTAAATAGGATTAGCAATCTGTCTTGTAAAGAACATTAGGGAACTTTGTCTGTTCTCCTTTGAAGCCGAAGCAAAATCTTCACACACGATGACTGACTCCTTATCTCCCGCCTTCCCTCCTTCCCTCCTTCCCTTTCTGTCTTGTAGATGTTCCGCCTGCAGAGCAGGAGAAGCTGTTCATCCAGAAGTTGCGGCAGTGCTGCGTCCTCTTCGATTTTGTTTCAGACCCACTGAGTGATCTGAAATGGAAGGAAGTGAAACGGGCGGCGCTGAGTGAGATGGTGGAGTACATCACCCACAACAGGAATGTCATCACAGAGCCCATCTACCCAGAGGTGGTTCACATGGTCAGTACTGAAACAGAATGGGTTCGGGATGGATGTTGGTTAGTATAGGGATGAGGACGAAACTTGTTGAAGCCACACTTCAAGTCAAATGGCATTTGCAAATAATTCATAGTAACTGTTTCAGCCTGCATAGAGTACTAGATTGATTGGGTTTACTGCATCATTGCAACTCATCAGAAATCAGAAATGTATGTTAAACTGTCTTTAAAATACTTTTTTGTAATTTCCCAAACTTCCTGGGATACATTGTATTGTCCTGTGTAGCACACCCCACCCATTTGGCACCCAAGTAGGATAAAACACACCATAAAAAGTGCCAAATTAACGACAGCCTGGTTGAAACATCACCTATTTAATCTTCTAATCTAAACATTTTTGTGGGGTTATCCAAAAATGAAGATCTGCGCTAAATTGGTAAATTAACAGCCACAATCGTCCATTATGGGTAACATAGTATGGTTAAAAACCAAACACTGCATAAATTGCAGCCTTTCTGGTTGTGTCAGATTGCCTCAGATCAGTGAAGCGGGCACTAGAAACAGGGTTTCTTACAGGAATGGTCACTTCTGTTAACCCTTGAGTTGCATGTTCATGAGTTGCCATCTCTCACAAAGGTTATGACCACAGAAGAGCCTTGTGACTCAATATATTGAATGCAACTGTAGCATTCCTCAATCCATTTGATATGCCATTAAGAGATACAAAATGGTCTGCCATTTATAAATGCGCAGATCTACTCTTTTCATCTGGATTTTATTCTATTTCTGCACCATGGGAAGAGAAGCTACTGTGGTTGCCATTGGCAGGAGTACTTGCTGGTTATTTCAGACCCATTTATTCTTATTTTTTTGCTCCTGACTGAGTCATAGGAAACTCACATGAGCATCGCTGACCTCAGTTTGAACCAAAGGATCTGTGTCACATAAACCTAACTCTACTGTTATCCTTTTAGTCTTTGGTAAGCCATTCTGTAGATATTGCTCGAAGTAAAGTCTGGCATGGCAGCCAATGTAATAAAACTCTTACAGTTTCTGGAATGTTATTTTATTGGACATTATTGGTCTAAAGTGATACATTTATTTATTTATTTCCTCCAGTGATCACTTAGTGGTGTTTGCAGAGTGTTGTCCCTTATGAGCTTGCTATAGATGGGAGCATCCGTAGTGGCTACCTGTGTAGATCTGAACCCGGTCCTTTCTCTTGGGCTGTACTCAGTCACTGTCCGACTGTCATGAAATTGCTACTGTATCTTTATTTAATTGAAATGGGTTCCACTGAGGTCGTGGCCTGGATGTGTAATGGTGCCAGGTTCGCTTTCCCCAGCCAAATTAAAAAAGCCTTTGATCTTAATCAAAGCCCTGCCTCAATGCCACATGGTAAACTGCAGATGATCAAGGTGCAAATGTACCCCCATTCTCCTTGTCCTTGCTGTATTTGATCAATGCAGCAGAAAATGCAAGGGTGCTGCCAAATCAGCATGAAAATATACTCTTATTCCTGGCTGCCCCCTTCCCTTGCCCCCTTAACGACAAGGACACTTTGAAGTCCACTGATGGCTTTCATCATCAAAGTGTGGAGATTGACACGACAAACTCCTTTATAGCCATAAAGAGTGTATTCTTATGGTAAGGGCCTACACATTATTTTATCATACAAGTCCTTGTTCTTTCAGAGCACGATTGATGCCACACTGTTCAAGCTCTAGCACAGCATTTTGGTCAACCTTTGGATGACGTGACAGTCTTTTTTCCATTAGTCCCATTCTCTGGGGGGGAACGAAATGGCTTCTAGTAAGAATATAAACATGATCATGAGCGAGTCTGTCTTGACCTCTGGTGTACGGCACTCTGGAGGGAGTGTCTGAGTGTGCTCTCTGAAGAGTGAGAATACACTGAGACGGAAGATGGATGGATGTTTCCCAGTTCTGGCATTGCCACTAAACGTGTTAATTGATCAGAGCAGCAAGAGAGGCAAATTACAGCCAATCTTCTAATTTTGATTCATTATTTTTCATAAAGATATGTGGCGTTTTCTCATTAACATTTTGATGGCAGATTTGGAAGATGTATTAAAATGCCTAACTATTGCCTAACTATTACTAAAACAATCAGTATCTCCAATGTCCTACCTCTTGATACGTCATGGTACAAAATGGGGAGTTTTGGGTATGATTTCTGTGAGATCTTTTCTTTTTTAGGTAGACTGCTGCTAAGTAATGCCTCAAAAGCAACAGTTGGGGACAATGAACTGCTGATAGACCAGGTTAACAGAGGCTATAGAATATTGCACCAGTGGCTGTTTTAACATTTACCCACGAACATTGTGGCTGTGCAAATTCATCTGTCGTGTTCACTATTTTATCTGTCAAATAGGTTTTTGCAATTCAGACAATGTTTTGTCAAAGTGGCAGGTACAGTAGACTTTCCAGCCAGTGCTAATGTTTACCTGCATTTGGCAATGGCAAGTGTTAATTTCCCACCTTGGATAAGTGCAGGTTTAACTGCAGTGTAGAGAAGGTGAGTGTAGGTTTGATCGATACAGGGGGGGGTGATTGTGAATGCCACAATCACCTGTTGAGCATGCTGCAGGAATAGTAGATAAATTGTTATTAACTCTTATTAATACCTGCCTTTTTTTATTTTTTCCTTTGAAAATCCAAGTCAGGTTTCTACATAGGTGCTCTGCCTAGGATAATAGCAGAAGTGGCTATATCATATCCTGTGTATTGGTAAATATAACACTCACAGTCTGTTAGATAAGCTGGTTGTAAGGAAAACAAAACTGCATTAAAGGAGGAAAGCCGACAGACACAAGAATGCCCGTAAATGCCATTCTAAAAGGTCTTGACATTCTGTCATGCCCCTGCATGTGCTCCTTGTCCTAGTTTGCAAAACTGGTTTGCTTTACTGGTTTTCCAATTTGTGACTAGAGCAGAAAGATCTCGGGAATTAAATGCATCATCCAGGTAAATGATAACAGAGTGCTAATCTTCAAGGGTGGGATGATATGCCAGGCTCAAGATACTATACAGAGTTCAGAATAAAATATTTTCACTATACCAAAATGAATGGTATACTTAATAGTGTTACTGACTTGAATTGTTACCCAGTTTAACTTTTTTTTTTAACTTATGATGCTTACTGTGAACATTTTGCCACCATGATATACTGTGATAATATGCCCTGTTAGGGCAAATGCCCCACTGTGAAATTCAAACTTGTCATGTCTATTGTCATATTCTATTGTGCTGTAGGTACAAATCTTTCCTTGCTTTTTCCTTCAGCAGGCAATGTGTGAATCTTCTTTGCGCTGAGAATATCTGTCCTCGCTAGCCTTTTTGTGTGTTCAGTGTTTTCACACTGAAAAGCTTTCCAAAAAGCAGTATTTAGAAACCAATTCAGTGTCCACTAGAATCCATAAATTTGCAGCAGTGTCCCCTTTAATACATATCCCCTAGTTCTAATTTTGTTGCTTAGCAACACAAGAATTCCCAACTTTCCCTAATTCCCTATCTAAAAAAAAAAAAACAATAATAGAAAATGGTAATTATATAGCCTTTTTCTTAGCAAAATTAAAAATGCTTTAAAATTTAAAGAAAGAAAAAAGCGACTTGATTTTTTGCCTTTTTCACACATACAAGGCTATTGGATATCTCAGTTTGAGGAAAAATGTATTTAAGCAAAGTCGTCATTGTCCAGTGACTCCAAACTAATGGTTTTGTTCTGTAAAAGTAAGAGATTGGATCAGTAATTGATATCTGTATGGAGAGTGGTATCAGTGGACTCCTTGTCTTGAGTGTCTCTGGATTTTCAGCGGATTGTTGTGTTGACCTACCTTTCTCTGTCTGTTCCCCAGTTTTCTGTGAATATGTTTAGGACATTGCCGCCATCGTCCAACCCCACAGGGGCCGAGTTTGACCCAGAGGAAGATGAGCCTACGCTAGAGGCTGCATGGCCACATCTGCAGGTACACACACACACACACACACACACCCAGACACCACCTTGGTTGCTCATTGTGAGTTGATGAAAATCAACCCATTCTGCTCTTCCTGTCCAGTGTTTAAGTCTCTGCCCTTCTTTCCGCAGCTCGTCTATGAATTCTTCCTTCGGTTCTTAGAGTCGCCGGACTTTCAACCAAATATAGCGAAGAAGTATATTGACCAGAGATTTGTAATGCAGGTGAGTGTTTAACAATGGGAGTTTGTATACAGTGTTATAGGTGTTTGTTTTTGACAGCAAGAGGGCAAAGTATGAACATCCATGATGCTTGAGCATAATTTTCTCTTTTGATAGATCTTTGTATTTGAAATTATTAGAGTGCTCAGTTGAATTTGCAATCAGTGTCTCTGTTGTGAAGTGAGTTTTTTTTGTTGTTTGTCTTTTTGGTGGCCAGCTGTTAGAACTTTTTGACAGTGAAGACCCCAGAGAAAGAGACTTTCTAAAGACCACTCTACATCGCATCTATGGAAAGTTCCTGGGCCTGCGAGCGTACATCAGGAAACAAATTAATAACATATTTTATAGGTGAGTAGTGGTTGAGTTAGATGCATTAGTGACACTTGTGTTATTTTTGTGAATACTAATGGATTTTTATTTTGATAAATGTATCACCTTGACATATCCTCATGTTTTTGGTGTGCTTGTTATTTTTCAGGTTCATTTATGAAACTGAACATCATAACGGAATAGCAGAATTACTGGAAATATTAGGCAGGTAAGGGAGGTGCATCAATACCACATTTCACTGTTAATACTGAACACTAAACTTTAAAACATAGCACCTTTTTACAATTTTGCTTTTGCCTCATTGCCAGTAATGGTTTTCAGTAGTAGAAAGAAGCACTTTCATATAGACACATGCAGCCTTTGTCTCCTGTCTCTGATGCTTCCAGAGTCCAATTGAGTCATTATCTTTGATTGCCAAAAATAACACTAATATTAGTATGGCTTTAATAGGTACTATCTTCAGCAGTGTAGTATTATTGATTTCTGTTGCCTGAGAGTAGGCAAAACTAAAAGAAAGCCAACAACAATATCAGCTATTGGTTAAGAATTTTGTTTACACCCACCCTAAGCACAACTATAGCATTGCATTTCCCTTATGACCATCTCTTTCTCTTTGATCCTCGCAGCATAATCAATGGATTTGCATTACCATTGAAAGAGGAGCACAAGATATTCCTGTTGAAAGTTCTGCTGCCTTTACACAAAGTCAAGTCTCTTAGTGTCTATCACCCACAGGTGACAATTTTTTGCCATTCACTTTTGTGCAAGAACATTAAGTTTCTGTTGCTCTTCTAAGAAGAAAACCTTATTAAATTAGTGTTTTACATGCTGTGATTTTGTTCGAATGAATAACTTTTTGTCCTGTCTTTCACCATTAGCTGGCCTACTGTGTGGTGCAGTTCCTAGAGAAGGATAGCACACTCACAGAACCGGTAAGATTTGATTATTGAATGAATGAAAATCAATTATCGTTGATTGACTTACGCTTATCCTGTCTACCCAAGCTAAACTTAGTTAATGCCTCTATCAACACAAAGAGTCCCTTGCTTCAGTCTTCTGTTTGATGCCATTTCATTAGCATGCTCAGTCGTCATGTGATTAGTCTGGTGATTGCCAGTCCTCTGTTAGTATTGATCAGAACAGCGTTTCTGCATGTGATGTGCAACTGTGCAAAACTGGTTTACTTTACTGCTGCTTTATAGCCTCCCTGTGTGCGTCACAGATTACTACACTACACCACCGTCATTAATTAGTGCTAATAAACTCTAAAACTAATGCTTACAAATTTTACATACTTCATTCAGGTTGAGTTTAGTTGACTTAGGGCACGCTCTTCAGGAAAGGTTGAGATGCACGAGGAATATCATTCATATTCAGACTACAGGTGCTTATCTCTAAATTTGGCTGTCCGTCAGAAATATGTGAAGTAGTCTTTAATATGCCGTCTGGGTTGCCAAGCTTTATTATCTGAAGGTTTTGGAAAAGGCCAGAGAAAATGCATTCAATTTATGCTAGAAACTTTTGCTAAATATTGTAGGCCATTTACCTGCTTGGCTTGTTTGATTTCAGTGCAATAGATAGGAAAACAAACTTTATCTATTTTATTGGGTTTAAGTAGAGGAGTAGGCTGTCGTCTATTTATATGAAAGAAACATTGCTTACATTTTCAGTCCCACATGATAGACAAACACTGATATACAAAGAAATCTATTTCTCAGCCTCAGATTCCATTCTCAGTGCTTTCCTTCTGGCTACCATGATTGTGGATTGTTTTCTTAATTTTTTTGAATTGTTTGAATCATAGCCTTGTCACCCTCATTGTGAGCCCACTACATTACTGTGTATGCTGTATCTCTCCGAATATGTTGCTTATTCTGTCTGTGGTCTTGTACACAGAAAATCAGTTGGACAAATCACCTGTCCAAAAGTCATTCTCAATCCCATTGTAAGCCTGTTGTCCTGTCTTTTGCAGACGGTGATGGCTTTGTTGAAGTACTGGCCAAAGACCCACAGTCCAAAGGAGGTGATGTTCCTCAATGAACTGGAGGAGATCCTGGATGTCATTGAGCCTTCTGAGTTTGTCAAAGTCATGGAGCCTCTCTTCAGACAGCTGGCCAAGTGTGTGTCCAGCCCGCACTTTCAGGTCCGACATTCATTTCAGTGCACGTGATCTGTGTGTGTGTGTGTGTGTGTGTGTGTGTATGTTTGTGGTATATGTATTGCACATGCATAGGTATGTGTTTCTCAACCAGTTGGATTAGTGCTTGCATGTACCTTGAAATCTGTGCGTTACTTCTGTTGTTTTCCTCTCTAAAGTTGTGTCTGTGTACATATGTAACTCTGGTATAAACTGAATGTGTTGTCACGTGACGTGTGTGTGTGTGTGTGTGTGTGTATGTTTATGGTATATGTATTGCACATGCATAGGTATGTGTTTTTCAACCAGCTGGATTAGTGCTTAGGTTTACCTTGCAATCTGTGTGTGTCGCTTCTGCTGTTTTCCGCCCTAAAGTTGAGTATGTGTACAAATATGTAACTGGTATAAACTGAATGTGTTGTGTTGTAGGTTGCAGAGCGAGCGCTGTACTACTGGAACAATGAGTACATCATGAGCCTGATCAGTGACAATGCCGCCAGGATTCTGCCCATCATGTTCCCAGCCCTTTACCGCAACTCCAAGACCCACTGGAACAAGTGAGTCACAAACACTGTCTTTCCACTGTCTGTTTATCTCCGTGTGTTTCTGCCTTTCTTTCTGATGATGAGATGTGATGGCAGTGTAAGAACGTGAATCGAGTTGCCCCTCCGTAATCTTCTGCTTGTTTGTGTTTGCAGGACGATCCATGGGTTGATCTACAATGCTCTGAAACTCTTTATGGAGATGAACCAGAAACTGTTTGATGACTGCACCCAGCAGTTCAGGGCAGAGAAAAGCAAGTAAGGCCCAAGCCTGCCACCTGCTTTAGATAGATACTGTATGTTGAGCAGAGGGGGTGATAACCGCTCAGTCCAGAGTTGGAATGCAGTACTCTATTTACAGCAATTTCAGACACTGTCAAGCAAGAGTCCTAGCATGAATCACTAGCTGCTTTGTCATAATGGTGTCATTTTAAATTCACAACTTTCAATAGTTTCCTCTTATAGTAGGTTTATAAAGTTTATAATTTTATAATACTTATTCATATCCTTGCCTATGTTTAATATCTGCCTGTTTTTAAGTCTGTAATTTATTTATTAAGTTGTTGCTTAGTGTCAAAGCAGATGATTGAACATAATTTAGTGACATTAAAATGCATTAGTGGATTGGCTTATTATAACTTAAACTAAAAATCTACCTTAAAACACTTTGACACATAAGCTAACAGCTATTGGTGATGTTTCTTGCATTTCTGGGCCCATTTTGTGGCCAAAAATAGACAACGTGACGTTGCATCCAGATATTTCCAGTGCAACTACAATGGAGTTTGATAGCAGAACATTTTTCAGCTATATGGTAAACATCAGGTTTTAGTTTCAGTCCTTCAGAATCACAGAGCAAGGGCTTCTTAATAGACTCACAATTTTGCACTGACGTTTAACAATCATATAGGGAGAAATTCATCGTAGAAGAGGCAGAGATGCCAATTTCTCCATTGACAGTAGTCTCAGTAGACCAGAATGCAATGCAGCCACAAGACATGTTGCATTTTGAGTAAAGAGCACGAGTCTCACTTGTTTTCGCCTGGAAAAACTCGCTCTCTTGCTCTTACTGTTATATTGCTATTGCTCTCTCCATCTACACGTATTAAGGCTGTCAATTGCCCCTAAAATAAAATTTGACTATGAATTGACTGAAATGAGTCAAATTTGCCTGAAATTCAAATATAAATTATGAAATTTACCTAATATTGACACATGAAAGCAGGGCACAATGAACGGTGTTCCAAACGGATTCTCTCCATAATTGATTCACATCGTGCAGGTTTTCAGTTTCCTGAAAGATTTGAGTTGGTGTTCGGGGGAATCCAGATACCTTCCAATCACTTGGAGGAGCAGTTAGGAGGAGTAGTAATATAGTTGTCAGGCTGGTGTTTTCTGCCATGATGCCACTAGAAAGAGCATGTGTGTGCTAAAAACAGACTAGCAGGCTAGTAGAAGAGTGTCACAAGAGCGACAGAATGAGAGAAAGTCATTCTGGGAAACATAGGAAATCACTAACTGAAGGGGAAGATGAAGTAGGTTGAGAGCAAGGATACACCAAAAAAGTAAACTGCAACACAAACTTCAGGAATGCACTGAACATCACAGATTGATGTATAACAGTGTAAGAGGATCTGACGGTAGATTTTTCCTTTTTAAAGCAGTTTCTAATGATTTTGTCTGTGTTTTGTTCTGTGTGTTAGAGAGAAAGCCAAGTGGAAAGAGAGAGAAGAAGCGTGGCTGAAGATTGAGAATCTGGCCAAGTCAAACCCACAGGTGAGCAGAGAGCCTTTAACACAGCAGTCCTATTGATGCCAGGGTTGCACAACTACTCGTAGATAATCATGTATTGCAATTTTATCTTTTCTAATCATCTAATTTGGTGATATTGAAGTGTTTCTTATATATATATATATATATATATATATATATATATATAAAAATAATCCAATAGAGACTACTGAACAAGAAGTCCCGCACAATGTCTACTCAATTGCAATCTTTTTATTTAAGGGTTACAACATTTCGGTCCACAGACCTTCATCAGGTAGCTGACAGTTGACACTGTGTCAAAACCAAAATGAAAATGAAATGGAGAAGCAGGCAGAGAAACCTTGCATAGAGAAACCTTGCCTGGTTTTTAATCAGGCGACAACAAGTACAGATGCTGTGCAGAGTTTGCCTTAGGGTTGTAGCTACGCCCTAAAGTAATAAAGTAGTAATTATTTATTGTTTGACTTTTGAAAATTATGACCGCAATAAGAGTTAGTCAGTAAGGGCCTGATTTACTAAAATCCCAAATAAGACGTGCTAAATTGCGTTTGCAATTGAACAGATAGCATGTGTGGTAAATTCTCTCTTTGCGGGAATGCAGGAAGAATAATTGCATAATAATAATAATTGAACAGGTGCAAACAATCATATTTAAATTGCATGGATGACGACATTGTGGCATAGTTGTAAATTCAGGAATTGAATGTTGTGAATCCTCACCCGTTGCCCCGAAAGCCTTGCTCTGCTTAGAAAAGGCAAATGCATATAGTGTTGCCAGAGGTCCTACTTGTGTACTAAGAGAGCCTGGTGTATACCCAGCTGACACCTGGGGGCGGCTGTGGTTAACAGACAAGCAGGAGCATGCACACAGGTTCATGTATTGAGTGTGATTGTGCATGAGAGACACCTGTTCCTCCACATTACCACAGCTTCAGACATCAAGACCTATTGAAATACCCATCTACTGCAATAACCATGAATGTCAATAATTGCACTCTATATTACAAAAAATGTAGAGATTATTGAACCTTTTGTTTAGTCTAAATGTGTCTGTCCTCCCCTTTACTTTGGTCTTCCAGTGCCTCACAGTCCTTCCTCCCGTTCTCTTGTCCCTATACAGTTCCTGTTGTACATCGACGCGGCAGGTTTGGGCAGTCCAATGGACATGGAGACAGACGGCCCACTGCTAGACGATGTCCAGATGCTAAAGAAAACGGTAGAGGAGGAAGCCACACAGGTAAGGAATGGGGTGTTGGTTTGTGGGTGTAGCAGTGATTGCGCATGTGTGCCAGTGGTGTGACATACTGTAGGCTTTTGTGGTTGGTGCTCAAATAACACACAGAGACTTGATGTACAATATGCGTGCCCTGTTTAAACTTTTGCTAGGCTTAGTGCTAGGATTTAATGGAGAAGTTGAAAGGGTTGTTCACTTTGCTTTTTCTAGCTAAAATACATTTCTGAAATTTGGTCAGTATTATCCTCTGGCGGTCTGGAGAAAGGCTTCCATGCTTTTATCTTTGTCTATTCTTGCTTCAGTTATAAGTTTCTCTCAAGCCCTCCAACGAACCTCTACAAAAACACACTCATGGGCTGGCTTATGTGACACATTTTTTAGCAAGTTACTTAAGTTTTTACTTTCATGCACCTTGTTTTTTCCTTTGTTTGCTTTCAAAGTAAAACTTTCATCATGAGGATTAGAAGCTGCCTCATGGCCAGGAATCAATCTAATGCCCACTGCAAATGACTATCAGTCACCTTGTCTCCAACATGGCCCTAATGTACTTTCCTTTCAACCACTTATTCTTTCAACTGGCCACACTTCCTTATCCATTACAGTGGATACATCCACTTTGCTTTGCGCCATGTCAAAAGTCATCACTTGTAGGCGTTTCACTGAGTGTGTCTTGTGTCAAGTATCGGTCTCGTATTTGTTTATGTAGGCCTATTTTGTATTTTATAATTTTATTCATTGCGTTATGCCCAAATCAAATCATATATCTGTAAAGTGTAATCTTGAAATTATGCTTCTCTAGCGAGCCAGCTAGCTAAATGGCTACAGCTATTTGGATGTGATGGGATAGGTAGGCTAGCAAGCTAACATTACTTGTTTAGCCGACTAGAGCTAAAGTTGGCAGCTAAAATATTTGAGGTTACTTCAGGTAATGTTACATTCCAGGAAGAACAACAATCTCTGTCACTTTCCTTCATAAATTATTTAGCTTGTCAAGATGATTATTCAAAGCTGACAGACATGGTCATATAATTCGGGAAATCCTGACACCACCATCTTCCATCTTCCATTCAAAGACAAAGAGGAACTAGAAATAAAAATGTAATGACCGGGTGGATTTGAAAGCTGGATTTTTACCTGAATGTGATTGGTTCTTGCACTGCGACTGCTGTGTCCATTTGCATAATACTTTTCTCGTCACATTGTGGGCCTGGTTCATGTTGCCGCCTCGCTTCTCTTAGACAATGAATGGAGGCAAACTGTTTGCCTAGTGAAATCGGATCTGTTGTGCAACTACTGTGAGACACGTTTGTTTGGATCAGATTGTATGATACTGAAATGCCATTCTTTGCTATGTGTTTGTTGAAAGTGTAAGAACAGGGTGATTGAGAGGGCAGTCTGATGTTTTTTTCTTTGGTCAGGATCGGATTTCAAAGGTGGGAAGGTGACACTGATGAATATCACACTGTGTTGTTCACTTCTGTTCACCAGCTGAGGACATGTTGACAACACGTGACGGCCACTAAGAGACCAGCCTAGGTCACCATAAACTGCTGTGCAGAAAGTTCAAGAGTGGATGTATGAGTGGGGGTCCCCACTGTAGATTGTAGATGCACAAGTGTGCATATCTGTGTATGTCTGTGAGGGTTTATTTTTGCACCTCTACAGTGTGTATTTGTGCTGAATGTGACTGACCCCTATCCACTCTGCCTCTCTCCCTCACCCCATCTCTCCAGCTCCAGAGGGAACAGCGTAGGGACCGTCCATTGATGCGGAGGAAATCAGAGCTTCCCCAGGACATCTCCACTGTCAAAGCCCTGGAGACGCACCGGAGGGCTGAGGACATGTTGACAACACATGACGGCCACTAAGAGACCATCCTAGATCACCATAAACCAGCAGCAGCATCCACAGAGGAACCACAGGCCCACGGCTGCCCGGGCCAGCACAACAATAGAACTACGGTATCTCAGTCCAGCCCAGCACAACACAGAACTGAACACAAGAGTCCCAGCTCCACCTGACACTGAAAATGCCTGTAGCCAGACATCTAAGCCTGGTTTGGCTGTAATTCTGTCGGGACAAGTGGTGCTCGGCCCTGACCGATTTCCCCTACCCCCCCTAGTTGTAGTCCAGCAGAGATGTCAGTGGTGCTGGACGGTCCTGCATGACCAGAACATGCACCGTGCCCTGAACTTCGCCCAAGATAGTGTTTTTGTCTCTCTCTCTCTCTCCTCCCTCTTTTCCTCTGTCCCTTCCTCTCAACTTGTTAATGTTTTAGGGGTGCTGTGCTGCCCCCTTCTGGTCATTTCTCTCAGGTGTTCTGTTCTTCTGTATGTGAGCTGTCTTTCTCTTGCCTCCTCTTTATAGATGTCAGGTGCTTGTACAAATAATATGAGCCCCCAACTGTAACCTCAGCAGAGGATTTCTTTAGTTTGATTAAAAAAAAAAATCAGTTGATAATAAAAATGTCAATTGTTTCTATATATTTAACATTAGCTATTTTCTCATAACATTTAAACTAGACAGCTGTTTATATTTTTTCCTACATAGTATGAATATTATGAGCTATCCTCAGCTTTTTTTTTTCCCCCGGTCCATCTTCCATGCCCTGCAATGATTCATGGATCTTTTTGTTAATCAGGACAGGGTCATCTCGGACTCGCCAGTAGCGTGCGTCTGTGTCCGGATTAGAAGCGTTGTAACACGGTTCTGTTCATCCGAAAGTGCTGGCCTGACAGAGGTCCAGGTTCCAGGTTCTTCCATCCAGTGGATCTCCGTTCCTGTGTAGAAGCATAGTTTGGTGCCAACTTCACTTAACATAGTTTTTTTTTTTCCTAAACTGTTTTTCTAATTGTGTAGGCAATAAGTTAACACAGGTTGCGGTGTGTGTTGGTGGCTCAAACAATGGTCAAATGGTTCATCATAATTACACGTTTGGATCCATTTGATTGGTACTCGGAACCAGTCCAAGCTCAAGCCTGGTTTGCTGCGCCAGTTACATGAGAGGGGATTTGTCAAGGGACACACGTGCTTCTGAATCCCTGTGGATCTATTTTTGGTCACCCAGTCATTTAGGTAATGTGTTTAACATGGTCATTAGCGCACACTATTTGTCACCGTCATTCATGAGACTTACGAGAGGTCAGAGAGATGTTGTTCGTAGTCGTAGAGTTTACAAACTCCCACTTTGATGCAGACACCGTATCGCAGTGGGGTTGCAAGAGGAATCAAAGGGGGGCATATTCTGGGGGGAATTGTGCTGATAGCTTGCTTTTTCTACTCTTCTCAAGCAAGACCCTTTTCTTTATAAAAAGCTTGTTAGAGATTAGACTGCTTCATTGACAAGATATGTTTGGTTTGAAGAGGTCAAACACAAGCCTTTCTTTTCACAGTGCCTTTTATAGTCTAAGGGGATATTGGCTCAGCTGAGAGTAGAGTAGTAGCGTTATCTAAATGCCAAACGTTTAAAATTGTAACATTAGTTTCCAGAAGGATGCATTCAAGTCCGTACTTCGCACACCTTGTTAACAGCAAAGTGCATCTGAGCTGCTTTGACTACAGCACATGCCTTGTTAAATCTACAAAGCAGATTTGTAGTGGTGAAGCTAGAGAGGAGAAGCAGAGGAGTAGCCCCCAACCACTTCAACAAAGAAGCACTTCCTGATGAAACTTGAAGAAAAGAAAATAGAAACATAACTGAAATAACTAATTGAAATCCGTGATGCTGTCTGTCTCGGTGTGTGGGGTCAGCTCTCCTGTGTGCCTACTGATAAGAGCTAGCCGACGCGGGAGAGGAAACCACCTCCCATTGTAACTTCTCATTCTGTGCCCCCCTCTATCCCATTCCACTTTTAATTTGTGTCCTTGTTCGGCAGTACCATTGTTTGACCCCCCCCCCCCCCCCCCCCAGACCTGCACACTGGCTGTACTTCCCCAGTAAAAGCCTACTACCCTTTAGGGATCTTTATTTGGACATCTCTTTGATCTGCTTCTGGATGCTTGCAACTTATTTTTGTTGTGGTTTTATTTTTCCTTTGCCTGCAGAACCTCCCGTCAGTGTTTTGACTGAATGTGCAAATTGTAAATAATAACCACGGTCACATTGTTTCGTTCTCTCCTTGTTTGTCTTAAAGAATAACAATCACCAATGATTTTATGCTTTTACCAAAACCCCATCCCCTACCCCAAGTCTTGCAGTGGATTTGATAAAAGGAAAAAATTCTTCCACCCCTTCAGTATTCCGCATCCTCTGGGATTGTTGGTGTGCTGTACGAGTAGCACAGCACAGGGCTGGTTGTCATCCAGTGCTCTTGGAGCAGAGGACTGTCCCGTTGGTGACTGTTGTTCTTCATGAAATGGCTTTAATAATGGCTTCTTTGGAGCTCTCTTCATTTTACATAAGCTTTGTTTTTTGTTTTCTTTGAAAAGAATGATTATTGCAAGTGTCCTTTAGTATACGTCTCGTACTAAATGGCTTCATCTAATATTGTACATATAATGTACTTTTATGTTATAACTATTATTAAATGGTAGATTTCATATTTTGTACAAAGTACCCCGTGTACAGAATACAGAGGTTATTAGCAACTGCAGACAGTTGGTATGTGGCACAGACTTCAACACATGTGACTATTTACATTTAGAAACCGTATAGAATTTGGATAGTTTTTTATCGATTTGTAATCTGACATCTTTCCGTTTTTGTTTCCACCTCCAGACATATGTGTTGAGATCCTACATACATTAGCTTTTTGTGTGTGCTTTTATCCAAATCTCCAGTGGTGTACATCTATCTATATACGGCAAATAAAGAGAACATGTGAGTTTTATATTTTCATCCTAAAAAAAAAAAAACTTTGTGCGTGTCATTATTAGCCAGTCCAATTCAAACTGTCTTTTTCTGCCATTCAGCACTCTAGATGGACACTGGCCTGCCCAGAATCACAGCCTTTCCCATTGTAGGGTTTGACATCCCACATTCACGGTACAAGCTGTCCCCAAAACATTAACACATACTAACACATCCCTCCTAATTGGAAAAGCACTTGTCAAGACTTGCTCAGCATCGACTTGGTTCAAACAGCGGTCAATACCGAAAGGTATTTAGACAATGACCCTCCGTTCTTATTGTCAAACGACAAAATGCAACTGTTTCCCTTCCTTCCCTTCACTGTTCTTGTTGACTTTAGACAAATAGATCAAGGGAAGGTTACAGGGAAGCTTGGCTGCATTCCAAAAATGTTCACAGCTGCTTCGTTCGTTCCCTCTCTCGTTGCCACTCATCTATCGGGAAGTAACTTGGAGGGAAGAGAAGGGAGGTGGGATAAATCGAGACAGCATCTGCCCTTCAGCATCATCGTTGAAATGTCGGTTGATCGCCTGATGCAAATAGATCTCCTCTAAAAGGAGGGTTCTAGTCTGTATGTACCAAGATATGTTGCATAAACTTTCAGATCTTGAAGGCGTTTCAAGAGGTTTTTTTTCTCTTAATTGACTGTCCAATCATCTCACATCTAAGAAGCACAGCATTACACAGACTCGGCTGATCACATGTCAAACAATCATACTTTACTCCCTGGAGGGGTGCCGAAGGAGACAGCTTTTCTCATCTCCTTTGTTCATGACGTTATGCTGCCTGCTGTCCTGATAACAAAGGTTTGCGGATCACAGAGGAGAGGAGGAGGTGGTAGTGGAGAGGAGTGATTATTGAGCATCATCTACAGAAGAGACTCTGGGATGGGCGTTAAGCAGCTCCTCTTGACTACTGATGCTTCAGGCAACATGGCGGCATGAGTATTGATTTGGGGGTTACAGAGGAAAGAAGTGTTTTTTTTTTCCCTACCTTTATTAAATATTTATAATTCTGGGATGGAGAGGTACACATTTAATATAGGTATATTACATTTTCTTACAACTTTCTCTGATGATGAAATATGATGTCATAGGATAGCATTTGTAGTTTAGTTAATTGCATTTTCCATTTTCCTTGAGCTCAACAGCCAAGAAACAACACAAAGACTCTTTTCAAATTTTAGGAGAATGTTTACAAAAGTGTAACAACCTAAAAGCCAATTTCAGTGTAACCTTCCTTATTGCATTTTCTTTCATATGGCAAACCAAAATGCAGTCCTTTGATGCCACCTTCTGGAGGAAATGGGGAAACATCCTTCATTTCTGGTCATTGTGCTGTTGATTGAGTTACAATATCGCTTTCATCCACATACGTGCATTGTGCTAATTTCTATTTAGGGGGTTTTAGAATAATAAAACTGAGAAAAACAATCCAGTATAGTCTTTGCCCTTTGAAACCAACTACTTCATACAGTCATCATACACTAGATTGCCAGATCGACCATACATTGGAGAATGTTTTCTTGGCGGTAGAAAGAGACTGAGATCAGCTGACTGAAAACACAAAAATAGAACATTTCTGACACAAAATGGCTCAAGGTCTCAAGCTTAGTAATTTTTTTTTTAGCTTTTTATTTATATAATTGAAATTCAGTTTCAAAACTTGAAAAGAAATTTTTTTTTATATTGGTTTGCTGTTTTCATCACTTAAGTCACAAATTGTCCTGAACATTAAAGACAATACATTTTTTGCCCATGGCTGGAAGTAGAGTGGTCCTCCGAGAAAGATTTTTCCTCTGGCATTTTGTATAATATCGTGCATGGAATCACTTTCACGTAAACTTAAATGAAAAACAAATCAAAAAGACGAGCCTCATTTGGCAATGCTTTCATGTTATACTCGTTGCATTTTATCCAAATGATTAGAAATGTGGCTCCATGTCTCTTGTTTAAATGAGGGATATTGCTGCATGTAGGTGCTTTTGTTTGAAATCAAATATTGGTTGAAATATTTAAAGACGACACATTAGTTGTTACTTCTTACTTTACCGACCAAATCAGCACCAGCATTCTGACTGAATTCATACCAATCAAAACATGTATAAATATTGTCTTCATGAACAGATTTCACTGCTTGCTAGTTAATAGGAGATGCTGCTAGGCGTCATCATCAGCCATTCACAGATGCCCTCAAGCTCTTTAATTGGCTTGTCTGAGGTCACTTAGTTCCCCATTCATTTGGAGACAGCAGTCGCGGTTGGCACCCGCCCGCCCCTCTTGTGTCTAGCACCCCTGCTGGGAACCGCGCTGAACCGAAATTAACCTGCACAGGGACGAGAAAACAAACGGTCTCTCACCTTTTTCACCTCTAAAACGCCACCATGACAATAATGATACATTCCAAAAGACACTGCATCAGTCAAAGATTTGTCTGAATAAGCCTCTCCGTTTCAACTCTCTTCAGTCATGTCGTTAATATATTCGTTCAAATTCTGTTTGATGGGTTTAATCTTATTGCATTCGACAGAATCTACCATTTAGAATCAGAGATCGACACCCGTATTTAAATTAACAGCAAAATAGTTTGTTTCTCCTAAATGACTGCCCTAATGAGCATGCAAATTGTCTCTCACAAATAACCCAATTTGCCTCATTATCAACACACTGCATCCCAATTATCTAAAAGAAAATATTCCTTTGATGGGCTTGATGCGTCATTGAGAATCAAAATACGTCAACGGCTTGTGGGTGGTTAAATGAGTCTGTGTATCTCCCTCTTTCTCTCATCACCCCCCCTCCCCACCTCCTCTTTATGTTTTTCCTGTGCTCAGAGATGAGGTCATTTAGGTTCATTGTTTTTGCCTGCAGTGAAAGTGCTGTGCCGTTTGTACTTGAAATCTGGTGTGTTGCTTTTCTGATTATGATGTTCTGACAGCCTCCTTTGACTGTCAGTGTTAAAATCTTGCTGCGCAACCCCCCAGGTCCTGGTAACCAAAAACATCTTGTCACGACAGAAGATGTCAGACCCTATTGCCATGGAAACAGGGCTCAAAAGTTTTGAGCGTCGACCCCATTGTGACTACATCCAATCAGATTTTAGGAAAAGCTTTCAACGCTGCATTACTTTACTCTGGCATTTGTGTATGTGTATGTGAATCTGTATGTCTGGGTATGTGTCTGTGTGTCTTCCCCATGTTTCTTTGCGTGCAAATCAATTTTTGCGTCTGGGTCCGTGTGTGTGAGTATATATATATATATATAGGTCCAAATCTGGGTGGGTTTCATTAGGTGGATTGCGTGCGTGTATGAGAGGTGGGGGTGGGTGGGTGGGTAGGTGGGGGGAGCTATGCTATGCCTGCTTGCGTGTGCCGCCCCCTCCTCTTCATGACTCAGCAGCAGCAGCAGCAGCAGCTCTCACCAGCTTGTGGATGAATGGTTTAGAGAAAGGACTAGCTACCATGGGAGGAGTAGGAGCCAGAAACTGACTCATCCTGCTACCCTGGGGGTCTGGGATGCAGAGCAGCAGGAATACGACTCTGCTGCATGGTCTTGTATCCACCTCTTCCTCTTTCCTCTTTCCTCTCCTCTCTCTTTCCCTCTTCGGCTCTCCGCTCTCTTCTCAAACTCTCTCTGTACATACGGCACCTTCCCTTACCTAAGTCCTCTTAAGCGAAGCAACTATAACCGCACCTTGTGGTTTGAGCGTTTCACCCTGAGAATGGAAGGTTGAGGCTTTTCTCATCGCGACCTATTAAAGACGGCAAGAGCGCAACCCAGTCCCTTTCTTTGATGCTTGACACTCGGCATCAAAGTCCTCAGCATCAAAGCAAGGGACTTGGGATCGGGCCCAGCGGCAGTCAAGCATCCTGCCTCACACAAGAGAGAGGCAGGAGAAAGCCTCTTCCCCCTTTGGGTTTATCCGGCTTGAAGAAGGCCAACTTCCCTACAGGGGGAGAGGAGAGGACAGACGATGCTGTGCTGTTTGGAAGTTAGTGAAATTACGCTGTAGGGTTGGAAAATTACACTGAAACCAGGCTGAAGGAGAGTGACAAAACTATATGGAAAGTAAGAGAAATGAAGTTGTACAAAGTTGAGTTTTTTGCTAAACACACAAAGAAATAAAAAGTAAAAAAAACAGGAAAGAAAAAGTAGAAAGTTGATTTGAAAAGGTAATTTAAAGTAAGGTGAGGTAAATAAAGTAGCTTCTCATTTGTGTGTGTGTGCATCTGTGTGTGAGGCGGGTAAAGGGAGTTTCACCATAACAAAATTTTACTCCAGTTGATGAGAGACGATCCATCAAACTATTTACTTGAATATGAGTAAAGAAATGTATCAGGTTAAACAAGACTCACCGGTGTTATACATTATTTGAGTCTACTCCTACAAGCTCTGTTTACCACTTTTTACCTCTTTCCATATATTTGACTAACTATACATTCAGCCCAAGCAGCCTTGTTTTCAACTCCACAGAACGCACGCATTAGAAAGTGCTTTGGAGTGCAAGCTCTGCCATATCAAATCATTTACTTGCCTTGAAAATTGAGCCATATTAGAGCAAGAGTGATGTTACAGTACATCTCTTCTCTATTGTTCGAAAATGTGTGTGCGTGCGCGTGCAAGCCTGCGTACATACGTGCATGTGTGTGCATCCAGGGGATAAAGCCGCGGCAACCTCTTCAGTAATAGTCCGACTGCCTGTCAGGCTTGGCACGACAGAGCCATACCAGGACACTCTTCTACTGTGACTGTCTGGAACATGCAAACACAAAACCTTTATTACCTTCTAATATCTGGGGCACCTAGGGACATCCCCATTGTCTGCTAAAGCCACACGGGCGCATAAGCAGCCGGTCTGTACAAGGGACGCATGTAACTGTCTGACTGTATGTGGGGCAGATGAACCAGAACGCTGTAGACAACGCAGCCTCACCTGACCGTCTGGAGCCTTGATGCTCTCGGCAGACAAGGTCAGCACACACTTGAGGGACGCGAGAGGCAGAAAAACACTGGGAGACGAATATTGAAAGACGGTGAGAGGGAAATGGAGGGAAATGGAGAGAGAGCGAAAGGACAGAGTGGGAGAGAGAGAGAGAGAGAGAGATCTTTTGCACTCTTATGCTCTTTTTCCACATGGGTGAGCAGGAGCAGAGTGTGCAGAAAGAGATGGAGAAAACCATCGCAGAAAGGGATGTTTGGATGAGAGGCTTCATCTAAACAGCATGGGTGAATGATTTGTGTGTGTGTGTGCTTGGATGGGGTTGTGAGCAGTGGGTTATTTGCACATATGTAGTTTCGAAGGGGTAATGGTAAACAGGTAAGCTGTTTTTATGCACATTTAAAGAAGAAGATTGCAATGATTTTTACAAAAATGGAGGTGCCATCCTATCTTTCCCCCTCTAGGTTAACCCTCCCATCTCTCTCTCTCTCTCTCTCTCTCTCTCTGGCTGTGTGCGTACATTTTTACTGTTACTGGTATGAAATCTCGAAATCTCATATATTATGGCTGGGACCTGGGGCCAGATTCACAAAACCTTCTTTGGAAAAAAAAAAAAATTAAGTGCTATTTTTTGGTGACTTTTGTGACTGACTGTGAAAAGTTGATATTCATCAAATTCTTTTCATAGCTTTCTGATTTTGCTTGCTATAAAAAAACGTGTGAATAAATGAGGTTCTTGAAAGCAAAGTTCTCAAACTTGTTCTTAATATTTTAATGAAGAACCTGTTTGGACTGCTTGTTATCAGCAAGACTAGCAACAGCAGCTCACCGGTTCAACCGACTTGAGAGTCAATATTGTCTGTGGGTCCAAGTACTGCAGGTATGTAAGAGACAAATTATGTATAAGTCCAAAATCGACAAATTTATATTTTAACATAGCTAGCTGAATGACACCTAATCTAACCAAGATGGATGGCTAAAGATTGGTATTTTTTTATAAATTATGTTAGGTAACATGGTAGCTAACGTGAGTTGTAGCTAATGTTAGCTAACTTAACCAAGGTGGCACAAAAGCATTCATGTTAGCTTAACACCCAATAGAAAGCATACATAGCTAACATAGCTAAATTAGGCTACTCTTTGCTACAATCTATGAGAAAAAATAAATAATATTTGACAGCAGCCATTCTTTCCCAATTCCAATATAAAACAGCCTCTTCAGCCTATATTGGGCCAGTACTTTATTGCTCCTCTTCTCGCCTGTCTTTGTTTTTTTGTTTTTTTTGCCAGCGCTGACTTTCCTGGAAACCAGAAGAATCCCAATCCATTTCCCCTTGAAAACATCTGTTAGCACGTCCCAAAAACAACATTTTTAGTCATTTTGCTCCAGAACAGACATATTCTGGTTTGAAATTAGCAGTAAAAATAACCCAAAAGTTCCTGATGTGTATTAAGGCCTGCATGGATATCACATGCTAACTTTACCCATGACCAAAACCTTACCTAACTCTAATCCTAACCCTCCAAATTAGTAAAGGCCCATTCCATTAAAAAACAACTATAAAAACAATTTTCCAGCATTCAGTATGCTTATGAGGCAGCTGGACTGCAAATTGACATGAACCAACATTGAAAATCAGTGTTTGTGATATTTTAAGTAAACATTGTATGAACAAAACCTCAATTGGCTCAGAATGGTTTTCAAATTTGGCTTAGAATTGCTTTTTGGGTTCGATTGTTGGAGATTGCTTTGACCCTCTGGGTTTTTATTGGAAAGCATGCAGCGCTCCTGGCAAACTACAGGTACATGAAGCTCTACAGTGAAGTACGTGATGAAAGTTTTGACACAATCAATTGTCATGATGGCAAAAACTAGGAAAATAAGGCCCAGGTTGAAAATAACCGGAATTATCCTTTAACCAAAGTTGTTTTACTTGCCTCAATTTAACTGTTAGCTAACCTTGTGGAAAAAATGGCATGTCTAATTTGTGCTATTGTAACATAATCCAATTTGTGGTGGAGGAACATAATCTTTTGTGTGCGTCTTGTGCACATACATTTTGTGCACAACATGTAATCTGCGTTTCAGAGTCTGTGCTCATTTCAGGGAATTTTTATGAAACTGTGTCAAATAATTCATTACTCACAGTTGTATAAACATGCTAAAAAGTGCTATATATTGATTATAAATGGTTATATTTTAGTTTTCCTATTTTAGAATCACCAAAATGACCTAAAAAATAAAAAGCTCACAATGACCCATCAGTTCATCACACATTCCTTTCTATTACACGCACACAGATACACACGTGGATATGCACAAGCACGCAAACTGTAGTAGAAATGGGCCAATCTATTCAGCATTTTCTTTGCTAAGATTATTTAACTAATGAATATGCTGTGCAACTTAGATATAATTTTGGCCATGAAAATCATGCAGTCACACTTGGTCTTTTTACAGATGTACCCCATTGATAGAGCATGAAAAAGCAATCTGCCACCTCCCCTGCCTGATCTAATTGAAATGTTAGTTGGTTCGGTGATCAGTCTTGTGCCTGAGTATGGCTAAGACTCTGTAGTATATCATACAACTACAGCATCCACAGAGTCCACTGGAAAAAAATGCATTTCAATGCATTTGACCTCTTTATTGATTTTGTTATGGGCATATAAGTTGGCCAGAAAGAGGACAGAAGGTTTAATATAAAACCATGCTGGTTGAACACCCCCCCTAAAGCCCCGGGTTTACATGTACTGTAGATACATTTGTTAGTTAATTGCAGATTTGCCCTCTCGCCTATTTTTAAAAATTGTACATTGAGCAGTTTCAGCATCATTTAACAATCTAATAGGATGAGCACTTGTGACTGGGTGGGTAGTTGATGGGACAGACCGCTGGTCTGTGGGCCTGAAGAACATGTTTGTCCTGAGTTCCCCTGTGGGATTATCCCGGCACGCTAAAAACACTGTAGCTCAAAAAGAGCATTGTTAAACAGACTAACAAGATTTTCTAGCTCCAGGAGAACGTGATCAAAGTTTTCAAATGCTGCAGTTCAAGTAAGGAAAGTGATACAGAGCTTTGGTTGATGATTAAAGCTGTTTGTGTATTGTCCTGTAGTCTAAAGCCAGATTGGAGGATATTATTGATATTGTTTGAATTCAGAAATTAGGTTAACTGCTGGGTTACCACTTTAATCTAGAATTTTGATGTGCAAGATGTGCAAACAGGAAGGAATTTGGTTGTGCTCTGTAATGTTGCTGTGAGGACATTTTGCAAATTGTGATATCTCAGACGTGTGTGTTTGGCCCATGGACAATGTGGAGTCAGAGGATCAAGGAGTAAATTCTAGTAGTATAGAGATTGGAATAAGGAGTTCAAAGTACAGAGCTGAACTGCTGACCAATGTATTGTCAACTGGACTGCTTAGACAAAAGAGAGATTTTGCTGATTGGTGCCAAAGTTAATTGGCCAACTGATAGTAGTTTTCAGATTAGAACTAGTTAAGTGTAAAAAGTGAGGAGAAAAATGTCAGATAGAGCTGGTCAATTGACAGTAATGTTTCATCTTTCGTAACAAGGACTAGATCCAGGGTGTGCAGTCAGCAGTGAGTCCAGAGGAGCGCTGGATGACACCAGAGAGAAAGAAATGCCCATAACACTTTATTTTACAATGGATATATTTCATTATATTGGCCTACGCATTATTGTAGGTACACAGTGGTACGTGGAGAGAATCATCAGGTTTGTCGATATGTAAGCTACAATAAAAAACACCAAGCATCAAATTTCAGTGATACTTTATTACCAGATCTGTAAGAAAATGTGTAGATTCTTTAAGAAAGAAGATGTGGACTGGAAGGTTTATAGAGAATATTAAAGGCAAAGGAAGCTGTAAATAATCAGTGAGTACGATTGCTGTCTGCTTGAGTGGACTTAATCACCAAATCCATTTTTAGACATAATGGATTTGGTTTAAATCATATATTAATGCTCTGTACCCACCTTTTTTGATTCTAGTGAAGCATGATCGTACACAAACCGAAGAGGAAATGCCTCTTGTAATGAAATTCACTTGATTGATTAGGTTAAGCCCAGGTTTCAGTTAATGCTAGGGAATCTAACCTATGATGCGTAACCAATTCATCAATGAGACATGCCTGAGACATTGTGATCTTATGTCAAAGGTCAGTTTCAGTATGGGATCTGATCTCCACACACAGTTGGGATTGTTCAGACGGTATGCAAGAATTACCTTTCCCAGACAATGTCTATGTAGGACAGCGCTAACAGGGTGGAAAACAAGATTAAACTCCAGTGGAACTAAATGAAACTTGCTGCCTAACAGGCGCCCTGCACTGTCATGGGTGACGGATTTCATCTTTGTTTTTGAAAAGGTCACTTCCTTCTAGGAAGGGTAGAGGCTCTTTCACAGACCCGACCTGAAACAGAACATGGCCCGGTTCTCTTTGAACCCTTAACCGCAAGAACAACTGCCTGCCAGCCAGCAATTTAAGAACCTGAACCTACTGTAAATGTAAAGGACTCCCTCTAACACAACATTAAACACAGTTTCTTGTATGAATATGCAAGTCAGTGAACTTGCAAGAACTAAAGCCAAGGGGCAAAGCCAGCTAGAATTAAAATCAAGACCCATAAATAATAGAATGTGCAACAACTCAAATGACCCAGCTGTACTATCACGCAAGTTAATCTCTAATTATTCACCCGTTAGGAAAAATAAATTCTTTGTTGTCCCGACCCTGTCCCAGTCTAACCCCTCCACCACACTTACTATGTTGAGCGTGTTGATTTTATTTTATGTATGCATTGATAACACACATACAACTAAATCAAATGTTGTTGCTAATACTACAGTTGATAACCACCCCTGATTGGTTTCATCTCAGTATTTTTCAGCCATGGCATCGTTACATAAAACCCTCCACATAGTTCCCAGCAGCATAAATGAGTTACAGAATGAGTGTGATTGCGGCTTAACATGAGGGAAACAGATTGAATCAGCTGTCACGTTCAAACAATGCATTTAACTAGCATGCAAAGAGGTAATAGATACTTTATTGACCCTCTTATGGATTTTCTCATTTCACTTGCCCCCCCCCCCCTCCTGAGAGGTGTGGGCACTTGTTACGGGACCCTTCAGCAGGGTGGATGTTTGACACCCAATAATAGGACACGCGCTCTACTCAGTGAGCCACCGGGGCGCCCTAAATGAGCTATGTTGTCCAATGTTTGTGTTAACTAACGAACTATAGCAGGGAATGTAATATTACCTACCTAAATCACAATCAGTGTGGCGGTCTTGTGGGTGTTTGACATCTAACCGATGACAGCTAGTGGGACTTTCCACATTCAGGCTTCAAAGGAGCTAAGCACCGCGAGCCACTATAGATTTGCTAAACCAGCTGTCTTTTGACTGAAATTGCTAAAACACTCTGATGAAGAGTGCAATACAGATGTGTACACTTTTGATGCTGTTTAAACATCCATTATTTGGGGAAGAGGAATAGTGTGGCACTGCAGCCTGGGACAGCACATATTTTTTATTTCTGTTCATAAAATAACATTTGTAAACCCGACTGTTTTAAACACTTTCAAGACAGCTGATCCCTACAGTTTCCTATGACTTTAGGCTCGCTCAGTAAATCACCAATAAATTCATAAATACTGTTTTAATCTATTATTGGGATATAAACCCTTGAGTGAACAGCTAAATCACGTCCAATCATTACCCATTTTGCTGTGTAACTGATCTATAGAGCATGATAATCTCTCCTCAGTAAAAGCTGGTGAACTGAGCTAAACCAGTGTATAGTAGCTATCTCTGTCGTCTACTCTAAAGGCTAGTGTGAGGTCATCATTTTTAACCACTACACATGTAGTGGCCACATTAGGTACAGCTCCATGTTTATGCAAACAGCTTGAAAGGGATGAAAGGTTTGATTACTGTGGATTTGAACATGGTATGATCACTGGTGCCAGATGGGCCGATTCCAGCATCTCAGAAATGGCCACCCTCACACAGGTTTTTTGCGCACTACAGTGCCTCGAGTTTACCAAGAATGGTGTGATAAATAAGAAACATACTGTCAGCTGCAGTCCTTGTTGATGAGAGAGGTCAGAGAATGGCAAGACTTGCTCCAGGGAACAAACAGGCCACAAGTATGCAAATAAGATCTCAGTGCAACAGTGGCGTGCAGAGGGGCATCTCAGAAAGCACAGCTCATCGAACCTTGAAGCGGATGGACTACAGTAACGGAAGACCACTCCATTCAGCTAAGAACAAAAAGATTAGGATACATTGGGCATTTGATCACCAAAACTGGATTACTGAAAAGTGGAAAAATGTTGCCTGGTCTGACGAATCACAGTTTCTGTAATGAAACTCTGATGGCAGAGTCAGATTTTGGTGTAAACAAATGCACGGATCCATCCATCCATCCCACAGTCTACCTTTTTTTTCTCGAATGAATAGTTCCAGCAGGATAATCTACCATGTGACAAAGCACGCATCATACCACGATGGTTACAGGAACATGACTTCAGTCGCCAGATCTCAACCAAATAGAGCACCGTTGGGATGAGGTAGATGGATGTTTGCAGCATGAATGTGCCGCTGAAAAATATGCAGGAACTGTAAAACGCTATCGAGTCGGCATGGACTGAGATCCCTGAGGAATGTTTCTGGCATGTTGTTGAATCCATGCCTCAAATTCAAGAATTCAAGCTGTCCTGGAGGCAAAGGGGGTCCAACCTAATGAAGTGCCCACTGAGTATATGTAACATGAGCCACAAGCCATGCTGACCATAAAGCTCCAACAAACTCCCTCCTATACACACACACACATACACACTGGAGCAGTTCTCTGTATATTTAGTGCCCTACACAAGATTGCAGCCCACGGCAGCGAATTAGATCGCCAATGCTTAGGGTCTCACACACATACACACACACACACACAGCAGACACACATTGTGTTGTATAACCACCATTCTAGAGTTTGCTCACAGGTCAGAAGAGAAATAAGCTGATTTTCATAGGCCATTAAGGGGTATTAACTATTGGAAAGCAAGTGGGTGGTATTCCCACTTCTGTCGGGATCCACGCGTCAGAGGTGCAGGGACATGCGTCATGCAGGGACAGCTCTGCACAGCGCAGTCCTGAGGCTAGCAAGTGGGAGAGGATGGGGGAGAAGTGTGAGGCTGGAGGAGAGGGGCTGTCTTTGTCAGGCTTGATGTTGATGGGCATGTTATGCTTTTCATTTGACATATTGAATACCTCATCCACATTGGCAGGTTTTGCTGGGAGAGTGTGTATTCGGTTTATCGTTTTGGACAGATTGCTCAGAAGTTGAATGATATCATTCCAACAGTGAGTGCATAAGCTGTGAAGGATTCATCACACAGAGACATCCAAATTGTCTGATGCTCCACTGACATTCTCTTTCTTTATTAAAATCTTTTCTGTCAGTCAGGGTCAGAATATGAAATGTGTTTGAGGCCTGTCTGTAATTTGACCAAGCCTTTGTTATTGAGAGCAGCACCCAGTGACATCTGCAACTGCGAGATCTCCAGATAAATTGATCTCATAGCAACCACATTGCCATGGTAACCGGGGTACAGATGCCATGCTGAGGTGATATGCAGAGTGACTGGCTGCCAGACTGACATTTTTTCCGATAGAAAAAAAGATAACTGAATGATTCATCTAGTTTCCATCCCAAATTATTGTCTTCATCATTGCCCTCCTGCTGTTTCTTGTCTATTCTTGTTGCTCTACTTACTTTCTACCGTTTCTATGAAGCAGCCTACCCATACCATGATTGATGCGGCCTCATCATCATGGATCAATGATAGTTGTTAAGTCATTGAGCTATGCTACAGGTACTAATTAGAAACCTTTGTCACCGCTTTATTCCAACATTTTCAGGGCTTTATCCTTCCGACATTGCAAATGAAATGTGCTATTGTTGCTAACATACAAATGATTGTAAGAGGGTCATAGAGGTCAGAGAGGTTCAACTGTTACACGTACTTGAATCCTAAAAGATATTAAATTTGTCTGACACAGCCTGCTTGAGAAACAGAAGGAGTTGTCTTGCACCTTGCTGCGAGTCGTCACAGAAAATCTTTAAGTAACCCAGATTAGAATAAAATGCAGAGCAAATGGAAGCTGTAGCTCCTTTCAGCTCTTTATCCTTCTCTCAACATGGTATGACAAGAATTTGTATTGTGCTGAGATATGCTACTGCCCTCTTTTTCCTCTTTCTGTTATATTTGTAGTGACTGTAACTAATCTTACAGCGAGTATCTATAAGCGAGCCACTTATTGGTGTGCTTCTATGTGTTGGGTTTGGTGTAGACAAGTTTCATTAACAACCTGTTAATGAAATTCAGTGGTGGAATGGCCATAACGCTTGGCAGTATTTCCGTGCACTTTCCCTTATCGGGAAGCAAGCAATTAGACCGTCACTAGATAATGCCCACTAGATGGCATTATCAAAGGCAAGGAGTCTACAAACCATATACCTCATTTTTGACACATCATTTGTTATCATGGTTTTGACATACAGTATACCATTTGATGGCAGTCTTGCATAGGTAATTAGGGTTGGGATTGGCCGTGTTGTAGGCAAATGGCTTCGTTGGCTGTTTGAAAGAGGGGAGGGAATTAGTTGCACTAAAGTTTCTGGTAGACTGCCGTTTTGTTCTTGGGGGTTTATTTTAGCTAGCTAGCAGTTTGTCCTGGGAAAGTGCTTTACTCACTTTAACGTAACATTTCTACAGGATTCGCATTATTCGGCATTGTTCTAATGACAACGTGTTGGAAGACCCCAACGTTAGCTTGAAGAATTGTTTCAAGTTCCACAATGTTAGCGTTCTTGGCTTTCTTGAAAAGGTAAGTTATCATTTTTGACTTGTCGGACTTTTGTGTGAATTGGCTAACGCTTCTGAGCAGTTTATTTCGCTATTACTTTAGGTTGCTTATTAAAACTTGATACTACAGCGCTTCTCTTTTCTTGTTGTGGGCTTTCATTTGTATCATGATTTGTTGATTGGTCTGGTGGCTAGCTATTGTTTTTGGTTAGCCTTTGTTCGATTTCAAGGTTAGAAGATTGCTTACTTATAAGCTTTAGTTTAAGTCGATTTTCTAAAAACAACACAACTGTTTATGCAGCATGTTGACAACTGTTATCATTATTGTTAGGCTTTGTTTAGTGTAAGAGATGAGTTCCCTTTGTTTAAGATCTAAGTGCTTAAGTAACTAAGCTAATGTTAGCTATCGTTTGTTTAAGTTGCAATGTTAGCTAGCAAGCTACCTTTGCTATTGTTACTGTGTTGATACTGTGGTGTGAAAGGTGTTAGGAGGCCTTGTTAAACTTCCATTAGGACCATTATAGGGGACAATGTTCATAGACTTCCACTCATTTTGTATGTTCATTCAGTTTTCTTCACTTATATCGGTGTCAGTTACCTCTACTGGTCAGTAGATGGTACTATCTCGTATGTGATTAAAATCATGGATAGGCCAACCTGCTAGATAAGCAGGTTGCCTTGGGTCTTTTTGATTTTTGTCGTTTATGTGATGCTATCAGCATAGCCAGGTGATGGGAATTATTGGAAATTGTGAATGTACAATTGATATAGGCTACTTTGATACTTTAAGCTGTTATGTTGCTCAGCTTCTCAGACAACACAGGTGGTGAGCTTAAAACTAGCACTAAGCTTGTTTGTCATACATCTTTGTTAGAAGGTATTCCATACAAAGGGCTCTTGTGTAAAAGATGCTTTTTTCCATGTATAAAGATAAAAAAAATATGTTCAGTGTCTATCCACATACTGAACAATTATGGGCTGAAAATTCAGTTTGGTGGTGTTTAGATTATTTATGGTACTTGATGCAAATGACTGGTGGGATCAAACCAACCAAACATGTTCACAGCAAAACCAAGAACTGCACCCTTCTCTTTTGTTTAAGCCTTAAACAAAAGAGAAGGGTGCAGTTGTGCAGTTGTGCCTGCTGTCACCTTAAACTTTAAGGTGACAGCAGGCAACTCCAAAAGAATGTACAATTAAGCCAAAATTAAGTGTACATCTCATCTAAGTACTTAAAGCTACAATATGGAAGTTTTCGCCTTGATGGAGAAAGTATATTGTTACTTGTGCTGTCCTCCCCCTCAACTGGTCAAGGTCACGGCCCAACACTTCTCACTCATCTTGATGAGCTGTCTACCTTGTAACGGCATCCATAAAGCCACCACAGGTGTTTAAGGAGCAGACGGTGAACACAGGCGGTCTGCAGTTTAAAAAAGAAAAGCAGTGCCGATGTCCACCCCTGTTTTTGAATGGGCCTCGTCTGCCGCAAGTTAAGCTTCACTGTTCTTTGTTTCTTACTGCTTTCTGCTATTTTTGTCATTGCTATGACTTCTCTGCTGTGGCCAAATTATTAGGCACGTACACACAGGCACAGACAGACATAGACTGATAATGTATATTATATACTATTATATATATTTATTTAGTGTTATTTTAATGTAAAAAAAAAAGTTGCATACTGTAGCTTTAAGTGCTTCTCACTTGTATTTAACCCCATGAAAAAGTTGCATGAATAGATGCCCAATAGGCCTATTTGTGATATAGGAAAGAAGTACCAAATCGTTTGAAATGCTGAGGTGCTGAGGGGATAGACGCATGTTGTTCAGTTGCTCTCTTTAAAATTGATAAATATTTTTCATGATTTTGGTTAATTAAATCCATATCAATATAGCAACCCAAAGTAATTCCAAATGTAACTGTATTCCTTAAAAAAACAAGTGTAATCACATTACACACCTCCTAGAATTTCCTAATTTTTTCAATCTAATTAGGCTATGTAACCCAAGGTTTACAGTTACATTTACCACTGCGTGCGTGCGAGCACATCCGTGAATATCCTGTACAAGTTACTTAAATTTGTCTCGTAATCACACGCGTGCAGAAATGCAAAGTATTGTTAAAAATGCCAAATACCTTTTAAATAAATTAATGTAAACCATAAATTTGAAAAAAGAAAAAATGCATTTTATTAGACTGTAATTATTATGTATTGTCAAAACTGATAATATACCTTCAATACAGTAATAGTTTAACACTCATGAACACCAACCCCGTACACACATATAATCTCTGCCCCCCCCCCCCACCCCCCCCCACCCCTTGCTATGGGAAATGACTGTTCTCACTGCTGCTACTATTTATTCCATCACATTATTATTAGCTGGTGTTGTTTGCACATCCTATGGAACTGACTATAATCCCTCTAGTATTATTGTCTCATCCATCCTATTTATTGTTGTTTGTGCAACCTTACATTAGTTATATTGTCTGCACAAGTCTATGCCACTTTACTCACAGGAACCCCTTCCCAACAAGGCTCCAAATTTATTCCATGAATTTCTATCTACCTCATGGTATGCTGTCCCATCTCACTGCTGGAGTGATAGAATTATTTCTGTATATATATGTCTCTTTGCACTAAATGTTGGGTCCTGCTGTCCCTGTAACACGCCTGCCATTATGTTCTTATTTCATTATGTGAATTGTCAACATGTTCCTGCACCAATGCCACCCAAAAAAAAAAACCCTGTGCTTGGTGAAAACAGTGAGCGTGTCTCTGGTGAGGAACCATCATCTCGTGCCAAGTCAAAAGCTCACTGCATAAAACAACAAAAAGTTGCCCTGCGTGAGGTCAGCAAGTCAAGTGAATTGTAAAGCCTCTCATAGAGTGTCTCTCTCTTAATAATGGGATATGCCGTTCCATGGTTACAAACCTTGTTTCCTAGATTTTAATTTTTCTAAGCCCTGTAACATCATATGATTCCAAGGGCTTGCAGCTAAATCGAAAGTCATGGGATTGGCTAGATGAAGAGATATCACTTCAACTGGGTATTTTGTGTCCCACTAAGGAGTACCAAATAACATAATCGTATTTTTTTCATGAACTGTGCTTACTGGGCATCTCATCATTGCCTTCTGTTCTTCGTCTAATTGGTAGATTGACTAAGAAGGACTGCGTCGGACATTTTGTAGCCAGTGCTTAATTTGTAAATGATGAGGTCCCGGAACACCAAGGGGTCGGTGTTCCCGCGAGTCGGTGTGGAGGGAAAAGGTTCCGGAACATATCAAGACAACAAGCGCATTGGAGGCATGGCGGTGCTCAGTGCAGCCATATAGCTTACTGTAGACCTAACAGCCTAAACATTACTAAATGACCGACCATATGACCTTAGAGCTCCGACTACTGGGGACCTATAACAATATTTGATTATTGCATAGGCTACATAATGCTCATTTTTACAAACCTGCCCTTCAAGTAGTGGACTAAAGATATAACTGCACTGTGCACAACATAAAAATGCCCACATAGGCTACTATGAGACATCCTAATCATACATAAAAGAAACTGCAATGGCTTCAACCATTTACCAGAGAAATTCTGGTTCAAGTAGTTACGCATCAATATTCAATACAAATACTTTCATAGGATATCTATTTTGAATGTAGGAAACAATGTCAGTGAATAATACAATAAAACGTGTCGTGGTGCAGCTAGAAGTCGACCTAAATGCGACACTCAGCTGGACCGCACTGGTTTTGAAATGCCCACAGTGATGTGGCTTACAGCCCTTCACGTCAACCAATTCTCATGTTATTACCAATTATTTCTGGACACTCAACATAACGCGCAACTGCCCGCATATTTAACTGTGGGACTTACAGGTCCACACTCCAAAAATTTCTGTTTCGCAGTCATCTATGCAAATATGAATTGTGATTGTCCCAGCAGAGATCTAATAGATTACAGAATATGCTTACATGTTTACAAACAAAAAAAAAATCATGCTTACCTTGTCTAATTTTCCAACATAGTCCACACAGCGGACATATGGACAGCAAATTTTAACTTTTAGCCATGACGCTGTCTGAAGTTTACTATAACACACTCTGCAGAGCAGCTCACTCATGTGTGACGTGATTACTATGCACTTGTTGTTACTTTCTAATATGGTAATCACCTGTCTTCATATGGAAATGAGACAGGTTTTTGGAAGGGAGGGGAAAGGAAAGAAGAGTCAACTATTGGGAATAGGCTATTACATGGCAGACAAAAAAAAAAAACGTTTCATGCCACCAGGTGCCAGGTCCATGCAAATAGGTAGGCTACCGGAATGCAGGTAGTCCAAAACCGCGAGGCGCCGGATCCTGTTCCGGCAGGATCCGGCACACATTAAGCACTGTTTGTAGCGCTCTGTTTGTGCCGTAATGAATGGCTGTCGAAATGAATGAACTGATGAACTGTTAGGATGACTCAGGTCAGTCAGGAGGAGGATCAGCTTCGACCATGTTGCCACACAGATGTCCCTGTTATGACGGGGATTGAGTGCTCCGGTCTTTAGCCATGATGCATTTATTTTATAACTATGTGAGTGATCCCCTCTCTGTTGATGTTACGTACGAGCACACACACACCACACACACACACACACACACACACACACACACACACACACACACACACACACATCTCTGGATCTCTGTGCATGTTTGTGTGTACCTAAATAAATCTCCAGACAAAAATGAGAAAGAGCATTTAAACTCGACCCTTGAGTCTAGCCTGTGTGTTATGTGAAGACTCCCTGGATGAATGCATCGGCAGGATTTGGTAAAGCAAAAAAGGGTAAGATGTGTTGCAGTGTGGGTAATCAGCGATCGGGTGTAAACCCTCTGTGTGACAGCCACGTGCCAGTCTTGTATCACACGTCTGTGTCTCTCAGCTGTTAGATAAAACTGGAGCAGTTTTTCACTAGCCTGCGGCCTTCCCAGAACTACAAAGAAGAGAGACAGATAACACACACACCTAATCTCCTCAAGCCTCATTACAGTGATACCTCCTGCCATCACTCCCCATTAAGACCACTGTGGTTTCTTACAAGGACCAATCCATAGTTGTGTTTTTTTTTGTTTTGTTTTTTTTAGGGAATTTAGAACATTGTTATTATTGCACACAGTGAACACAGTGTGCTGACAAACAGCCTACACAGTGCACTCCTACTAAATTAGAGTGCAAGTTTACATGTTGTTGTTTGTTGAACTAGGCAAGATATGGGAAGAATCTCCTGAAGACAGCAGTTTTTCACAGGTTAGCGTTATCAGTCAATCTCAGGTCACACCGTAATTTTAAAAGCTCTTTGGTCAGACATCACCGATTGACTGACCCTCTTTTTTTTTTTATCATTTTATCACTGTGTTTGTGCCTCAAGGGCTATAATTGATTTAAAAGGAAGGTTCACAAGGAGACAGACTTTCTCTTCAGAGAAGAAAGAGAGCGAAGGAGTTTTGAGGCTGGCACGTCAATGCCTCTGCTCTCACGTCTCTCCCATAGCACGCACCGAATTATTGCATACAGACGCACACAGGCACACCCGCATATAAAACATACATGCAGGTTATATGATGATATAATGAGAATCAACTGACATATGAAGAAACCTGAATACATTAAACCACGCAGTAGAGACTTGGGCCACGTGGGATCTAATCACATTGCCCGCTAATCCTAACTGTATGTGGCAGTGTGTATATCTGTGTGAATGCCTGTGTGTGTGTGTGTGTGTGTGTGCGTGTGTGTGTGTGGTGCGTGCACGCATACATGTGTAGGAGGGTGGGTAGAGATGGGGCAGAGGGGAGGAGAAGAGGAGAGAGAGTGAAAATGAGAGAGAGAGAGATCCCAGAAATAATGAGAGTGAGAATGAGATAAAGATAGATAGATTAAAGATATGCACCACACCTTTAGGCAGCAGCGAGGGAAAATAACATGGCTTTGTATAGCTAAAAAAAAAAGGAATTCAATCAAATAAAATGTTTTTTTTGTAACAAGCACACACATTTACTTGATCTTTCATTCATGAGTAGGAATTCCTCCAAACACAGTGCAGTTCTGTTGATGAGGCTATATAGTGATCACTCTTGGGGATCAGTTGGGATCAGTTTCCCTCCTGAAGCAGACAATCAAGCTACAGTAGTATAAACATTGATCAGTAATTATTTGACTCAATCTCTCAAATTAGCTGCCTTGCAATGGGATGTAATGATATTGAATACTCTATTCAATAAAGATGGAGACTGGCATGAAACTCCCATATCAATATCAGGTACATTTCCCCAATACTGTATTGATTTGTATCACTTTTTATAAAACAATGGAATTCTAACAATTCTGACCTTTGGCTACTTGCTGCACATGGTAGGCTGAGCCATCATGAAATTGCCTATTACAAGAGGTTTAAACACCGTTCTCTCACCTCTCAGCATACATAAAAAGGTGAGGCCCAGCACCCTCTTTTGTGCTGCATGACTGAAACCAGGTTATTTAAAAGTGAACGATCTGCTATTCATTCTGGCCAAACGGACACAAGGACATGGTATTCATTCAACTTTACCGTTTGCTAAGGGCCTTTCACTTCGACCTCAACCCCCTCACAGTTCTGCCCGACACAGAGAATAGCACTAATTGGACTGTAGTGGAGTAGAGGGATCAGAGGAGGAGGTAAGTCTGTTGTTTAAGGTCCTTGGTTGTTTTACTTTTGCAAAAAGCTGTGATAAAGGCTCCAGTTTCCACAGCAGCTATCTTATTACAGTTCTGGTGCCCACCATAAACTATTTTGTTACAAGAAGATAAACAACCAGATGAAGATAAATTTTGTCAGTTAAACAAACAAGAAACAACCCATCATGACAGCAACCATAAAAGTGCATGATTAGCAAGCAGTTATGACGTCATGGTCTTTAGAAGCGAACACACAGGCAGAAACAGTTTTGTCCCATCTATCAAGTTAACAAGTCAACTAAAGGTCATGCTGTTGGAGCTGCAGCAGCTTCCTATGAACCTGAGAGTTTATACTAAGTATAAAATAACTCCGCTATTTCCCATTAACTATGAAACCTGGCCAAAATCTCAAAAGGAAAAGAAAAAGGAAGAACCTTGAGGTGTTTTCCATCTCCACGTACAGTCAAGAGTAAATCGATGTGTGATTCGACATTTATTAAAAACATTTGTTCAATGAAGTATACATTGTTTACAGGACGTTTGGCAATCGATCGTTGAGGAAAGCATCCTGCTAATACCGTCCTACTCTAGTGTCAAAAACATCAGTATCGGTTTTCTGGCTTCACCTTTTAAAAACCGAACTTCACAGGAACACTGGAGTAGCGTTAGGTATTAGCCTACACACACACACACACACACGCACGCACGCACGCACACACACACACACACACACACACACACACACACACACACACGTGAATACTGTAAATACTAAAGTGATCACTAATTGAATCTGGTTCACTGGTAGAGAAGTGAAATTCCGCACAGTTTCAAATGATTTAAGACTTCTCCATACAAAAAAAATAAAGAATATCCCTAAGCAAGGACAAGACAAGCACAATATAATAGCCTAGCCTAATGGGCTTGAACATGACTTGGTAGGCTATTTGTTGAAGAGTCCTGTATACCTTATGCTTATGAAACAAAACAAAACAACATTATGTGCCATGTGTTAACAGTTGATAGCAGCATCTGAACATTTTTGCACTGTGGACTGGACACTTAAGCATAATGGGCCGTGCAGCAGGCAGCTCAGCATCTCCAACTAGACATGGAGCACCGCTGTTTGGGAATTCATCAGATCGTTCCTGTATTGCTCCAGCCAATTTCTAAGCTCGGAAATCCGGTATCCCTCTGGACCCCGGCCCCCCTGATACACCACCCTCTCATCCCTCACGATGTAAAGTCTCTCGAAGTAGGCTCCGTACGCAGCGTTAGACGAGTTGTCCATATTATCCACCACAACGTTGCTCCCGGGAACCTCCGAGAGCATCAGCTGAGCGGCGTTCAGCCGGTCCTCCAAGCAGCGGTGTTTGGGGATCTGATACGGCGCGTCCGAGCTCACCCAGCCGTCCGACGGATGCGCCTCCTCAATATATACAAGTAAAGAGTCTGCAATGTCCGCGTACTGGCTCACGACGCGCTGAAACGCCGCCAAGCGCGTCATGAATGGCGGTCAGGAGCAGCTCCCAAAGTTAAGAATGAGCGGTCTCTTCCCTTTCATGCAGTCCAGGATCCGGACCCTCCTCCGCTCCTGGACCAGGACCACCTCGGTGTTGGGCGCAGCGTGCCCAAGGTGCGCCGATTTGAAAAAGTCCAATTTCTGCCCGTACCACACGGCCCTGAGGGACTCCAGGGTGAACATCTTGTTTGAGTCGGAGACGCACACCGGCGGGTCGTCCGGGCTGCCCTGCCTCTCGCCCATTTTCAGCAGCACTTTTTTCCTAACGCACAGGAAATCCAGGAGCCACAGCATGAGAGCGGCCAGGAGGAAACGGGGCAGCAGCATCAGGCACAGGGCTGCATGCTTCAGCGTCCTCGCCATTTGGACACCGCCGGAGTCGTGCATCATCTCTTCCCCCTGCCGACGGGATGCGGCTGGGCTGGCTAAAGAGACAACTAGTATTTAGTCACCTTTACCCATTGGAGAAAACTATCTGACGCTCCCAGCCGCTGTTTTTATAGGTACAGCAGCGTTTGAATAATGAAAAAAAAAAAAAAAGAAAAAAACACGCCTCCGGATCCCGCACCGCCCACTCACATGGTGGGGATTACCTCCCGTCAACTCTCGGCTTCAAAGATCCAGAGGGAGAGAGAGAGAGAGGGTGAGCGAGCGAGCGAGAGAGAGAGAGAGAGAGGGAGAGAGAGAGGGTGAGCGAGCGAGCGAGCGAGAGAGAGAGAGAGAGAGAGAGAGAGAGAGAGAGGATGGGGTGGGGGGGGTCTGCTTCACTGATATGCAAACTTACTTGTCCGTTATTTTATTGCAGTTCTTCAAAATAAAGACGAATAATTTGCTAAAATGTTTTTTTTTTTTTTTTTACGTAGTCATTATTAGGACTGACAAACATAAATTTAAAACCTCCCAAAACAAGATAGCCTAAATTACTGTGTCCTTAATCTTCACGTTTTGATAAAACATGACAGTTAATATAGGCTATGTTTGATAAGCTTAAAGCCTGTTCCTTTTTATCACTTATCATTTTGACACAGTTAGGCCTATATGGTTGTAATTAGTTGTAGCGGCACGCATGACAGGTCGTAAACGTCGGAATAAAACGTTTTGTTTCACTTGATTGTCCCAATGAACTCAATGATCTCTCTCCAGTGACTTTAGCAGACTTTGAGTGCAGAGGACTGTGTAAGCTCACTAGACGGCGCTCAATTCATACATAGATACAAACGTGCACACGGACAGGCAGCATCCCAAAACCGGTCAGTTGAGGTCACATTATTTTTTTTCTCATGAAGCATATCATCCTTACTGGACCGGTGGTTATTTGCAAAACACTCTGAGTGCAAAAGGTTTGCTGTGGAAGGATCAGAGGTTTGATATGTGATGAATATTAAAGAGGTTTGATTAGTTACAGACCGATCTCACACGAGGGACGCACTTATTACAGAACCAGCGTTAAGTTAAGATTATCCAATTGCTTTAGGATTGATTGTCATTCTTGTATGGGGCCATCACTGCCGAATTGACTGTGAATGGAACAACACAACGTAAAAGTTTGGTTTGTGTGGGAAGTGGAGATACTATGCAAAGCGTCCAAATCATATACTGTATGTATAATTATATGATATGGAAGAAGTTGAGGTTGCAGAGTGAAGTATTGAAATTGAAGAAAGGTATGTAATTGAAAGGAATGGAGTGTTTTATGCTGCTTTATTATCAAATAATACTAGAATATTCATGAAAGCTTTATTGAACTTTTGGTCACCCGCGACGGGCCGCGTGCGTAATTGCGCACGCGGTGCGCAACAGAGAGCGGAATGTTGATGTGTGTAATTTGCATATTTGAACCGCCGCCAAACATGACATTTACTCTAAAAGTACAAAATGTTGGCCATCAAGTCAAACGTGCCGCTGAGTTCAGTCTGTAATAGAGAAACCAGTTCGACACATTAAGTCTGGTCCTCTGTAATCAGGAAGTGCTTGTGACTTTGCCTTTCACGACACCAGTTAGTCAAACTGGTGCTGTGATCTGGATTAGACACTGGTGTCTTTCAGCTGTTTATAAGCAGGCTGAAGGAAGAAAAGAGCTTGTGTGCTGGCTTGCCCAGAACTCCTGGCCTGTGTTGGTTTCTCAGGCTGGATCTTACTTTCCCAGAACCATTAGCACTTGCTAAGATCATCGTGGGTTTAACCTCAACATGTGACCCAAAGGTCCCAAGGGCCACGACAGAAATCCTAAGTCTGTTAAGCTCATTGACTCTAGTAAATATTTTCAGTGACCAACTCCAACATATCAGCTTAAACACACACACACACACACACACACACACCATGACCGTTGCCTACCTTTTAAGCTCTCAATTACAAATGCGATAGGATGAACAGCACATTGACTTAACATCTTCCCTCTTATTTCTTTACAGGAATTATTTCCTTATTCATTACAGGCCATCCAGCCTCGGGTGCCTTTTTAATGGACAGTTCTTGTTAGTTTATGTCATCAGGATATCAGGAACTGACATTGAAAGTTAATGGGAGACTGACTTTGAGGACTCATAAAATGTTTGTGTGAATTTTTACATCCAAATGAGATTCATTTACTGTTCATTAATACAGATCAAACTACCCACGCACATAAAAATAACACTTAAATTGCATATAACAAACAAAACAAATAAGCGATATAAGATATAACAAAATCAGTGTTATTATCCTTTCAGTTAATCAGATTTTCCTGACTAATGTTACCTTCGTATGTCCTTCATTAAGGACAAGCACAGTATAGCCCAGAGCCTACTTTGCTTGAAAAACCACAAAAGATCCCTCCTCAATGCGTAAATACCTCTTTCTCTTTAAACCTCCTAGTCTGCCACCACAATCCCGCTGCTACTGCTACTTTTCACATTCTCAACAGCCGGGTTGACAAGTATGGCTTAATGAAACATTGGTGGCCTAAGTCTGATTCTTTATTTGCCAGGGAATTTTGTTTCTGAAATAAACTGCTGGAACCTTACTTTCATTAGACACAGCTTGGATCTTGGCACGGGAGCGCAGGTCATACAAGGACATCCCAGAATAGGAAAAACAGCCCAGACAGAGCCTGCAGCAAAGCACTAAGAATGGCAGAGATCCAGCCAAAACCACTATTAGTACACTGGCCACTGGAGAGTCATTGAATATACATGTCTCAGGTAGGATACACACACACACACACACACACACACACACACACACACACTGAAACACACACATGCAAACACACACACATCATCGCAGTGCTACAGTTTTATGGCTGTCAGGTGATTGTAGTGACTTATATTGTGCATCTGTAGCCTATATATCATAGTGTACATAGTTTTTGTCTCCACTGAGGTTGCAGTAAACAGCTTTTTTGACTATTCATGGTCAAAATACAGCCCTGTCCCTTATGTTCGTCAAGCATTTGAGTAGGTTTGTGGTTACTAAGCAACCGTCATGAAGTCCCTCTCAGGCTAATCCGTCTAGGCCTGGCTGTGGCTGCATGGAGCCTTCGCTGCACACTGATACATCACCTTGGATCACCAGCGTCCTTTGTCCACGAGAACAGTACTGATTCACCAAACTGTACATCTTTAGAGACAGCGGCTTTTCTTTATCGCATCAAACAGCACGGTCATTTAGCCCTGAAAATAAGTAATCTCTGTGTTGATAAAAAGTCAGATAGGTAATTTTTACACTGTGCTCTCACTGGTTACCAGTCTACTCTAATGACTGCTCCATGTGACTTTTCTGCCAGAAACACTACCAAAACTAAACAGATAAAACTGGAACAAACTGCGTCAGCTGCTGGTTGATATGATACTGTTGTGAAAATGAAACCCAATTCTCAAAGGACAAAGCACAGAGTTATTATCCAGAATAGAATTCCTGCAAGGCTGCTAATGTGATCTTGATTTGGCCCGAAATTTTGCTTGTGTTGTGTTCACCTCCCTATCCTGTCCCAAGACAATCTTTAGTGGGTTTACGACACTGTCATCAAGGCAAGACACCGGGGACTTTCTGGGGATAGGTCTTCTTGGAATCGACTGTTTATGTGGGCCATTTCTAAAAAACAAAACAAAACACAAAAATATTAACAGGAAATAACCCCCAAAGCAGAATTCACATGTTATTTCAATTATCTTGGACAGTTCAGTCCAGATTTTTGAACACAAACAAGTCCACCCCACATGCCACATATTCATTACAGTATGTTCATGAAACTTTCCAGCAGTTTTCATTCATAGAAGATGCAGTATACTCTAGTAGTCTGTACAACGTCACTGGCCCTCCTTTTTAAAGGCTCCTCGTCCATGTAGCAATGCAATGGAGTAAACATGCTGTTGATTTACTGGCTGCTAAGCAATTATAAAAGGAAGTGTTTGGGGACATCCTTGTGGTTCAATTTGCTAAGGCGCATACCATGTAACTGCACTATCCTGGGTTTGAATCTGGCCTGGGAACTTTGTTGCATCTCATCCCTCTCTCTCCCAATCTTTCATGCCACTGTCTAATAAAGGAGAAAATGCCCCCCAAAAAAATTCAAAATGTACTTTCAACACATCTGTGTATCTAGTTTGGGGCAACACATATTTGTGTTGCTTGCTGCTGTTGTGTGTATCAGCGGTGTTATTATTTACACACGTTGTGTTTTAAAGTGACATAAATGTGCGTGCCAAATTAGACACATGTGGATGTGTTGAAAACTACGCATTGTTTTGACATTCTGCCATCCATGGTCCTATTTTATACTGACCCAATTTACCATGTCAGTCTTAAGAGTGTATTATTTCCTTAAGACTCTGTGGACAAAACCGGACCTATTTAAACATGGGGTATTTTGTGAAATCAATGGAAAGCTTGTGTGTGTTCACCTCTGGGTTGATGGTGTTTTACTGTAGGCTGATAAAGTGAAAACAGAAAGTTCTCTGTATCCGTGTTCATATCCTAACCCCCCCCCCCCCCCCCCCCCACCCCCGCCCAGTCCCGCATACTGCAATATCCTAAAAGTGGCTTTCAAAATGTTTCCATCCCATCCCATGTCACCTTTGGGCCATTCATTGTGGAATCAAACTGTATTAACTGTTTTGACATTTTGTGTTGTCACTAAGCTTTATTTTTGACACAAGCAATATTATCTAAATAACATGAGCTGCTTTATCATCATGCTAATGTTACTGCTCCTGTTTGATGCATTCTTTATATAGGAGCTGGAGCTTTTCTTTATTTGGGCACTGTTTCATTAGGATGCTGTTTGTTTATCTCCAGGTATGCATTTTATTCCTTTGATATGGAATGCTCTGACGTCTGTAATGTGTCATTAGATCTGCTCTTCATCCTTCATAAACAGTGCACCAAACGCCAGAACTAGCTGCAAAGACAATGAGTGGACTGTTTTGTGGACCCAAAGAGCAGTTGAGTTTTTATGAGCGTTAAATTCTGGTAGTAGCCTGGTTCCAGACTCCTGAATCGCCCATTCCTCAGATTTGGTAGAGCGGTTCAGAGAGTCTAGTGAGTGGCCATCAGGAGAAAAATTATTTATGTTGTGGCCACGATTTACTGTAACGTGCGCACGATATGCAGATCGAGCTCTCGTTTTCTTTTTTTGTCCGCACGAGATACAATTTGTTCCCTCGATCTGGTTAAAATGAGCCCTCGTTTTGGTTTATTCGTGCGCACGAGATACAATTCGTTCCCTCGATTTCCTCTTTACGTGCGCACAAATTGCCAAAATGTGCCCTCGAAATAGTGATATCGTGCTCTCGATATATAATACATGCGCTCTCCACGAGCTTATAAAGAGTCAGTGCACATATTGGTGATTATGTTTAAATGTGGTGCTGTCCTGGGTGTGTTGCAGCCGCCTGATTGTGTTTACATGGCCCGAAGTTTAAGTGGCTAAATATGTTGCAGTATTTGGGGGATATGCCCATTCCGTGTAAACAGACAATGGATATTAACATACCAAATCCTTACTAGGCATATCTGCAATACCTAAAAGGTACCTTTTAAGTTGCATTTTTTCCTAAAATACACAGTTTAACGAAATCGAGGGAACGAATTATATCTCCTGCGCACAAATGAACTAAAACGTGCGCACGTTACAGTAAATCGTGGACTCGATATAACTTTTTTCTCTCTCCAAATGGCCACTCCTGGGCTCAACGGCGATTTCTCGATCTGAAAAACGATCGGGCCAATTTTGTGGGCGGGACTAAAGTTTGAACCGTTCGTGCAACGGTTTTTCATTGGCGTTTCGGCAGAATAATATTTGTTGAAATCGTTCCTTAACCAACATATTGTCTTTGCAAGGACAGCCGGATACGTCAGTCACTAGTGATTGGTTCGGGGAAAATCAACACCCCCACACACAGAAAACGACTAACGAGGAGGCAATCTCAGACTGAATAATGGAGTGGAAACGAAATGGCCATTCAGTCTGAATATCAGGTTCAAATCTTAGTTCTATGGTTTCTGGCTTTTGGGAGAGAGTTTTTCCAAGTTCACACATTACATATTTATCATATATGAAGTCTTAAATGGAGAAGTATTCCCTTAAGTTGTAAATTTCTCCAGGAGAGCAGTTTCTGAGAAGTGAGACTAAAGGCAAAGCAGGAGAAAGTAGAGCCAAGGCATTAATCTGTGATGTCCTCTATAGACACTGTTGGAGCTTTGTGTGCACTGACCGTTTCCATTAAAAAGCTCAACAAGCTTTAAATGAAACAAAATTAAAGCTCAAACAAGCTATCTTTCTATGAATCCAGGAGGTCAAGCTCCCATGAACTACACAGTATCAATAGATACTTTAATGGAGGGATATAATTGATATTTTCTATCATATATATATTGACACACAAAGCTAAAATGCAGATTTCTTTGCTGCCCCACTGCAAAGGGTATAAAATCATGTCTCTTCACCAATTGTGAGTAAAAGTAGCAATACCATATTACAATATTACTCCGGTAAGAGTTCACCATTCAATATCCAAATGTAAAAATATTGAATATGCATGTGAAGGCCTCAAAGCATTAACCTCTAACGGTTACGTTAAAGGGCTTAGTAGTCCATTTATGTTCAGTCTTCTTAATACATTTTCATGATGTCATGGCATATTTTGTATGCAAATCATTTTCTTCAATGTAACTACTAATTACAGGTGGCAGACAAATGTATATCTATATTGTACTTCATACTGATATGCCGTATTAAGACCCTATTATATAAATAAAGCACAAGTAGCTAAAAATTGAAATGGAATTGGACAGTATGTACAGTAGTTGGGTAAATGCACTTAGTTAATCCACCAGCTAGTAGACATAGCTTTGCCTACAGCTTGGTGAGAAATAGCTCCTTTGCTGCCTCAGAGTCATACTGCTCGCTCTCACAGTAACTCACTTGATTGCATCAGGACAGTCTGACCAAACACTGAAGCCATCAGAGTGAGAGTGGAGTTTACTGTTGGATCTTCTCTTGAATCCTGTAAAGCCGGGTCAGGATGACTCACCAGTGGGACCTGAAATTGTGATAGACCTACCAGCACAGAGACTGGCTCTCATAGCTCTGTTTCATCATTGTTGTTCAGCATATGTAACAGATGGGGAAGCCTTGTAGCAATGTGTGACCATTTAATGTTATTGCACCCAGTCCTCCATGTTGTTGCCAACGGAAGATACTATTACAGGTGTTTCCACCTCATTTTCTTAGAAAACACAGGGTTTTGTAAATCATGCTATGGAGTAACCCCCGTGGAAGATGAATATCAGAGTTATTGATGGTGGTGAAAGTTGGAGAATAGCACACAGCACTCTGACATTCATCTTCGCTTTGCAATTCCACCAAGTACTTTTTTGTGCTCGTATAGACTGAAAAATGTTGCGTTCTTTGTGTGCAGAGCCTATCTGTTGGTTGTGATTGTGAAACCATGGAAAACCGTATGTGTACACACATGCACACATACATGTACACACGTATGCACACACATACCCACATGCACACGCGCACACACACCTTGGCTCTTTTCTAGTATATCTGATGAAATAAGCTGAACAGTTTATTGAGGAAAAACAAAGCAATCCAAGCACTTTTTTTTTTCAATGCTTGAGGGAAATGGAACTAAATAAGTCACATCTTTGATAGTTTGGATGTTTTTCATAGCTGGATTATATGGATTAGATTTATTCATAAAAATATCATGAAGTATCATGAGGGTAACCCTTCTCTGAGTGCCAAATAGTCAGTATTTTTTACATGAGACCCTGGATAGTCATTTATAGTGTTTTTATGCAGTACATAATTTGTGCAACATTATGCACACATGGATTGTACTGAGCTTTATCTACCAAGCCAATTTCAAGCTTTATGTCACATCTAACAATTAAAACCAATTAAAATCAACGCTCGCACTGGGACTTGCGACTTGCAGTGTGTATGTTATCCATATTAAATACTGTAGATGCTTTTAAATTCATTCTTATGCATACCTCCAGGAATGCTGCCATATAAGGCCATAATTGTGTGAGTTACTAATGAGGCAGCAGAGATTGACGGTCATGTGATTACTAATGAAAGAATACACACCCTGAGCTCTGCAGCTATTGGGCACTTTTAGTTTATATTCTTAGCAACCTGAACATTCATGTGGCCTCGACTTTTCTCCCTCCTCTCTGTCCACTGGTGAAATATTCTTCCCTAAAACACTCGTACATTACACTTTAACCTCCCCCACCCTTCTTCTCCACTACCTGCTCTCACCTTTGCTCTTAGAAATGATTTACCTCTTAGTTCTCAACTTTGAATTATTGTTCCTTGTGTTTGTTCTTTATTAGGCTGCTTATGAATTTGCATATTTTTTTTTTTTTTCGTTCTTGCAGGGGAAATGCTGCAGACGCTGGTTGTCACATTGACCACACTAAAGGCAGCTGTTTCTTAAAATGTTCTATATTTTTGTGTTTGACCCATTGAAAAATGTCGGAGTCCGCAGTTGGGCTAGTTGCCACATTATACCTCTGTGAAGTCTGTGTGGTTTACGCTGTGAGCAGCACTTGCAGACGTCATTAGATTTAGTACACTAGATGGTCGTGTTGAACAAGGTCCATCAATTGTATTTAAAGCACAGAGGAAAACGTAATCTATTTGAACTTGACCGCTGCCAGAAAGGCTGAATAGATTGAATGATAGAGGTGCCGGTAGCGGTGTCCCTCCTCCTTTGCTCTCTCTCTCTTCAAACCCTCTTATGCTTGTTTGATGTGATTTTGTGACAAGAAGTGAAACTGGCTACCTGAATTTTGAAGGATTTCCACCTCAATCATCCGCCAACCAATCATCATTTGGGCTGTTATGGTTGTTGGTCTGCAGCCTACGCACATGACGCAAATGCTGCACAACCGCTATGCAGACCATAACTACACAGAGGTTTAAAATAGGCTTCTGTCAGAGCGTCTTTGACGGTTAATAAATATTTGTTGAAATAATTTGAATCTATTTCAGAGGTACCCATTTTTACCCGTGACATTCAGCATTCTAGTGATGTTGAAATGAATGAGATACACCGAAAGAAATTCACAAGAGGGGAAAAAGTGTGCTAACCAGCCCCGGTCTTCCCTACTCTTTGTAAACTGCTCTGGATAAAGATGTCAGCTAATTTATAACTCTGTGACCTGGAACAGTGGCTTGTGCGTATCCCACTCCAGTATCAGCCTAATCTACACAGTTACAGTATCTGTCACACAACTTCCAGTGTCTCTATAAACAGCCATGTGGAGACCTTACGGTGTCAGACATCTTTTATTAGCGCCGTCTGAGACCTTTGCACTTTGAAAGCTGATATAAATTTCATTTAAAGAGCGGAGCCGAGGCGAGCGAAGTGTCTTTGCATAATTTAGAAACCACTTTCCTGCTCCCTCACGAACTGTCTTCACCGCACATGACCTGAAGACCGGCTCACATGGACCAGAGATTCACACACGCAGGTACACACTTACCCCCATGCGTCTAGATTCCCATCGATACAGATTTTTAGATTGTTGGCGTGGTAAACCTAAACATCCAATTTGAGTGTTTGTTAGACTGTCGTGATGTTAGTTGTGATGACTTTTTCACATTTCACTGTCTCCACTGTCAACAGTAAAAATGATACGAAAAAGACATTTTATTTTATTGGTTTTGTGCCGGTTTGTCCCATCTAGACCTAGTGGAATGTCTTATAGTATGTTATCACTTATGCACTTATTAGCCTACTTTCTTACATGTCAGTGCCCATTTGATCCATTGAATCAAGACATCACATATTAATGAAGACATTTCATGCACACTGACACACACACACACACAAACACACACACACACACACACGCATAGCTCTCCACCCATCTTGTATGAGCACACGCAACTTAACATGCATCATTTGGTGCTCCCTCTTGCATGAATAACAAGAGGAGTTTTAAGTAAAAGCAAGATAGAGCGATTGGGCTTTAATCAAAAATTTAAAATATTTGAGAAAAATGATGGCAGTTGCCATCGTGTTTTTAATACAAAGTCTGAATTGATTTTAGTTGGTTATTTAAAGCAGAGTTTATGCTCTCTTTTCACTCCATCCTTTTTTTTTTTTTTTTTTTTTTTACAATGGTTACAAGAAAATCTACTAATCACATGAAGCACAAAAAGTCTTTCCTCAGGTCAGTTCGACTCTTCTCTCATCTTCCAGTCACAGAGTTCTGATTTCTAGGTTTTGTCGGATTACAGTCGCAGGATTACATATGTCTTTTCCCCAGAGCCATAGAGCCAGGAATAGGCTTCATTTTTTTAAATACCGCTTTATTTCAGCTTTGCAACATGTTACTCATGTTATCTAGAGCAGTTGGGCTTGTATAACGGATTATAAACTTTTGTCTTCCAGAAATGACGGAGGAATTTGTCCCAGGGCGCCTAATCTATAATGTCAGAGCGACATATAGCTCCAGAGCATGGACTGGAAAAAGATTTCAAAAGTAACAGGGTGATTTTCTGGTTTGGAAGAGATAGTGGTTCAGCCACATAAAAGTGGAAACAACCATTATATGAGTCCACAAAGTCAGTCCTCCCATTCATTTTTATTGAAGCATGTCCAGGTTTTACATCAGTACAAAACAAGATAAGAATCCTGATTATTCGCTCGTTGTGTTGTTGAAGTTCATGAATATTGTACTGTAACACGTGATCGGAGTAACAATTATGTGTGTGACCCAATGACATCACTGCCGTCACGGAAGAAAAGGACTCTGAGTCACATGACTGTCACGGTCCTCGGGGCGTCGAACATCTGTCATTGCTTATGCGCTAACGTTGTCAGAGCTTGTTTAGTCTGGATCTGGGAGCTGACAGTATGTCTTTTCCTCGGGCTAGCATTCATCACATTTAATCACATCCACAGGCAATTCTTTGAAATGTTTAATGTGTCTCCGGTTATTGTTTTTTTTTCCTTTTTTTTGTTCTATTTATTTATGACAGTAGGTATTTTCCAGTAAGCCTATAAGCGCACAAAATAATAGACGTTAAATCAGATGAATGCGAGCGCCTTCTTCTTCTTCTTCTTCGGTCTGTCAGCCTGCCTCTGTTCTACCTTTTGTCTTCATCTCTTGCTCTCACACTCCACACACACAACCATTGGTAAACAATATATTGACGGGACCAGTCAGTGTAATGTTTCACAGTGAAATGCACACAAAAAACGAGGTGGAGCATCGCCAAGTAGAGACCCAGAAGACACGACAAGACAAGAGGCTTTCCCCCTCTGTGTTGTCATCCTGTACTGTCGCCGAAACTTAAAAATACTTTCTTCTCTTTCTATGGTTCATTCCTGGTTGTGATATAATATCAGTGACTTGACAGCTAAAAAAGGAAACGCTTGAGGCTAATCAGACTGCAGACCCCCTCTTGCCATCGGCTATGTTGTGAGGGCGATGCACTTGTATAACAGAACAACAGGGGGTTTGGAAACATGTCACATTTGCTGTTGGAGAAACAAATGAGAGAATGGAAGTTCATTTGGCTGCTTGAAATTATAAAATGTGCAGCTGAACATACTATTCCTGAGTTTTCTTCTGTATTTATTTGTACAAAACCACTTAATATGTTTCCATCTTTATGAAAAATGTCTGGACCAGTGTCATATTTGATGCAAGATAATGATAATCAGTTTTTCTTGTTTCATCTTCTCTCTCCCTTTCTTCTATTTTGTTTCTTGTTCTGCTGCATATTTTCATGTTTAATTTAACTATTGATCTGTGTGCTTTTTTTTTTTCTTCAGGGGTTTTTTCTTTGGTACGCTCTCTGGGGTTTCGTGCGTCTATATTCCTTTTTGATGTTTTTTTGCTTCTGTTGGAATTGATTTTTCTTAGTGCGAAAGAAAGTACATACTTTATTGTTTCAAGCAGTCCTCTTAGCTGATTTATTCAACTATTCGCATGTTGTGCGTCAAGGAATACACCTACATGGCAAATGTTGTGCAAAAGCAAATAGAATATCACATAAGGCATCCTCTCTGCATGATCTCAATTCAATTCTATTCTCTTCTTCTCTTTCAGCTGTATTTATTCTGATCATCCTCTGTTTCTGAGTCTAACGGGGGGCATCCCAGACAGGCTGCTGCATGTCTGACTGTTCAGCGCCTTTATGAAATGAGAGGAGGAAGGGCGAACGCTGACTGCCTCAGTTACCACAACATCAAGTCAGAGGGTGTTTATACTGCCGTTACTATGGAGATGTGCCTCTCCACTCTGTGTTATGTAATAAAGTTTTAAAATTCATCTTTCTGAGGATGAAAGAGCAGTGAGCCTCAACCCCTTGGAGAGAGAGAGGGAGAGTGAGGGAGAGAGAGAGAGGGAGGGAGAGAGAGAGAGAGAGAGAAGGAGAGAGAGAGAGAGAGAGAGTGAGAGGGAGGAATGGAAACGGAGGTGTTCCTGACAGCCTCAAGAGTATGATCTAAACAACCTTGAGGACTCTTCATTTTGCATCCGCTGATGGATTTTGATTAACTGGAATTTATGAATTAATGTGGGGGTTTTTTCTCACTGTACGCATAAGGATGTCTGCAGCTGTGTTCGCTCTCATTGGCCCACAAGACCTACAGCACAGTGAATCATGTAGCATCGTGACAGCAGCGAGAAAGATTATCCATGTGGAAACTATCTGAGCTAGTCTGTCGATGGCAATTCATCATCTGATATTTGGATAGAGTTCCTCTTCAATCAGCGATAGGTATTTTCATACCATGATGCATTTTTGAAGCTCGCAAGCTACCTAGCCAGGCTGATCGCACCACACATGGAGGTCTGAATTATGTCAAACAGAAAGGCCACATATCTTTACACTTCTTGTGCTGTTCTATAACACAAATAATCCCATTTCAAAGCGTGGCTGCTGAGGGAAAGGTGTCTTTCTGAAGCTGCTATTCCAAAAAGCGGAAGCATTACTCATCAATGTTTTACAGAATAAATCATCGATTCATGCTCTTTTCACTGAAATAAAGAGCTGAAGGAGAGAAAAAACGAGGACAAGCTTGAATAAATCTCTCCTTCTCTCTTTACTCTCATTCTCCATCTTTGTCTTTTTTTTTTTTTTTTGCTCCCACCCTCCGTTACGCCATCACTCTGGGCTTAAGCTTAGCTGCACAGCGGGGGGAAATGTGTTGCGCAGAGCTGGAGTCACTGGGAGAGAGCCTTTATATCTAACAGCAGGCGCTCGCTCTGATACCCAGGAGAAGCAGCGGGGGGGGGGGGGAGGCATGAAGGCAGAAATCGCACAGGAGGACCGGGGTCACATGAGGTCAGGGTGTCTCCGAGGAAAAAGGAACAGCGGCAGGGTGCGGGGACCGGCCCGGGGCGAGAGGAGAGAGCAGGGAATGGATGGGTGACATGTAAAAAATCAGGGGGGTGGAGGGGGCGGGGGGGGGGGGGGCATGAGGTTAAACGAGCGGAGCAGGTGAGACAACGTGAGTTATAGCAGAGGATGATTGTTCCAGTGATGCTGCCAGCTACAGTGACGTATTTCTTATGCCTCCAGTGTGCGTTGAGCTCTAGAGCGGGGGCGGGAGGACTACACACACACACACACACACACACACACCACACACACAACACACACACACAACACATAGCAGGATGCAGCATCACAGGAACGATGCAGTGGAGTCAAGATAAAGCTACTCATAACTTCATGGTTATTATATATTTTATGTATTTTGTGGATATTTATGAACATCATTAAAACTAGACCCAGGTTTGCAAATGGCAGTTTGTTGCAGCGGAGATCTGGCCAGCTACAGTACAGCTTTTTTGGTTTATGTGGGGACTGATAGCTTTGGGCACTCAGAGGAGATGACTATAGGGGATAGTATGAAGTAAATGGATATGAAGAAGAGAGGAGAGAGATGAATAGATGGAGCTCATCCCAGTTTCAGTCCTTGCGCAGGCCGCTGTCAGCAACATCAGCCCCCTACTGGCAAACGCAGAGGATGAATTAGATTAGGCTGAAAAGATTATGGTGAACAAACAGGGGAGTTGTACAAAAGGAGTTGTTCCATTGTTGCCAAGTGTCCTTCCAAGAAAGCCTATATCTGACAAGACTTTCCTGTTTAAATTAACTAGATGGAAGGGTTGCTCTGTTCTTTTATTACAAGATTGCAATGTTGTACGTACTCTTTGAACTTAAGCACCCCAGTTTAAGGACAAACGCTAAGTGTACCATAAAACCTGACTGATAGCAAGTAAAGTGGGTCAAAAGAGACTTGATTAAGTTGTTTTGATCAGATTTTTACATCTTTTGGAGTTTCAATTCTTATGAAATGATTGTGAATTATTGGCTAATAAAATTGGCTAGTAATTGGATAATGGTCAGTGGACCACTTTGAGGAACTGGAGAGACAGACCTGTCAACAGTCACCACTCTCGTTAATGTTTATTCTCAAGGTAGAATGAAATGTAAATAGGTCAGGTTACTTTTTACTTCCAATCCTTGATATTGCCACATTGTGTACCGTGAAATTGGCTGAATTGCGTTAGCATTAATTCAGACTAGTTTTTCGAGGTTTATACTCTCTCAAGGAATATGTAAGCCAAATGGTTCTGAGATCCAGCTGGATGTTATATGACAGTAAAATGAATTATCTTGCAACTATCCTTCCTGTGTGAGTAATAGTCATAAATTTAGACCATATTATACTCTCAATGTGCAACCTTAACCCAGAAAGGACCACACAACTAGGGCACAAGTGAGCCATGCTATTACTGCAAATAAAGTAATGGGCAGCAATACAGTGCTATACAATGATAACAATAGCACTGCCAGAAATAATATCTCTATTGGCTTTATCGCTTGATATGAGTGTGCAGCTAAATACATAGTGTACAGTCTGAAACTAGGCCAATATAAATAGATATAGGGAGTGGGGATTCTCGCTAATTTCAACAGTTACAGAGCACTTTACAAAACTTCCATTGTGTAGCGAAGGATAATTTATTGTATAAGGTAGGGAAATGTTGTCAGCCGGTCTTTAATGAGACAAAAAGGAACCGCATGGTGTTAAAGATATCAGCAGAAAGCCCACTGTCACGTTACGCGTCAGGCTGGATTCTCAGCACATTGAATCGTACCTCAGGTAACCCGAGGAGAGCGAGGCAAGGCAGGCAGGGTAAACACGCCAAAGTTTAATATAAAACAGTCAGCAACTGTAAGCCTGATCAAGACTGCTGAAATAGCCCAGACAATCCTGCCACCCTCCCCGCCCCTACTATAAACACGCGTTGCAGGGAACTGCCAGGATTAGTGGGTGGCCAGTTGGTGGAAGGACGCAGATCTCTCTTTAGAATTCTTATTCTGGCAATTAAAATTCTATCATGCACATGGCTCCGCTAATCTCTTAAGGTCATCAGCGCACCAGTGGCCTGACTGACCCTTCCACGATGGCCACTGCATGTTTTATCACCTGACTTGCAGAGTTCCTGGGCAGTCAGACGAGTAACAAATACACTGGGGTCACTGTTAATGGTTGCTTCCAAAAAACACAAATTGATTTTACCGAGAAGCATTTGGTCGCCCTCCTCTAATCCCTCAAAAACAATCGATTATGTGCCTTAAAAAATACCCTGGTGCATAAAAATGGAGATTTCTGCCTTTATGATCAATTATTGTAAAATGGAGTATGTTATAAAACCTAGCACCAGAGTGAGTGGTGAGGTGGTTTCAGGTAACTAACCCTTGTAGTGCGCAATAAGGAACGCAAACATACGGTCAAGTGAATTCCATCCTGAAACAATAAACAATGCACCTTTAGTGCAATTTAGTCCAAATCCTGCAATTCAGCGTCTTGTTTGCAGATTTGTATTTTCTGTCATTAACCAACATACAATACACAAAGGAGCAGAAAAGAGAGAGAGAGAGAGAGAGAGAGAGAGAGAAACAAAAACAATTAAACAAAAGCAATTCTTAAGAAATGGTGACAGTGCTTATCACTCTGATTAGAAACCATGGTGGGAATGCAGACAAACAATGATGAACTATACTTGAGTGTGCACGTGTGTTTGTGCATGTGTGTGTGTATGTGAGAGAGAGAGAGCAATAGAAATGAAGAAAGAGAGATTAGTGTGTTTATGAGAGTGAGGTAACAGGTTCATCTGAGGTGTGTTTTTATAAGGAATCAAGTCAGGTTTGCAAGGGCACACTATCGGCAGTATGCCCACGGTGCCCTGGATTTCCCTCTTGAAGTGCTGCCAAAGTGTCAGCCTCTAAAGTGTGCCATGACACCTTACAAGTCTCTGTAATGTGTGTGTGTCTGTGTGTGTTTGTGTGTGTGTGTGTAGCTGTAGATAACTGTTGATATGTCTTTGATTCATATCGAGTGTCTGTCTGGATTGTCACAGGATTTTGTTTCACTGTTTCACTTTCTAGTGTGTGTGTATGAGTGTGTGTGTGTATGAGTGTGTGTGTGTGTGTGTGCTCATGCCTGTTTGTTTACCTATTTTGAACATCTCCTCGTTTCAACAGCCTCAGAAAGGACATTTTGTATTTGTTTACATGTGTTATGCAACCTCTATCAACCAGTAATACCATGTGACGTAGCTCCCTTCTGCATAATACTTTAACGCAATCTGTGATGTTATCACATTACTCACTGCCCCAAATATTGACTGAATATGATGTCTCACAGAAAGTGCAAAACTACTTTGATGTTTTCCTGACAATGATATGAGTCATAAGCTAAACTCATTCAAATATGTGTAAAATGAAGTGGCAAACTAAATATTTGTTGCACAAAATCCACATGAGCTTAGACGGCTTAGACAGAGACAGTGAAATTGCTGAATGCATAAAGACATGTACGCAATAGATAAACTTGTACTTTCCCATAATTATTATGTGTTGTGCCTCCTGTTAGTGTGCAAATCCGCTACAACTTTCTCAGCAGAGAGCGAGTATATACATATTGCATATGCACATGCTTATCCCTTTAAGGAAAGTTTATCTATGGGTTATCTATGGGCACATAATCTGGGCCTATCCTAACCTCACCTTTGTCAGTGTTTAACAGAGACATGTTATTGGGTAATAGACTGTGCCTTATCAGCACGCAACAAAGCCACATCCATGTCCTTAACATGCAGAGTAGGCAAAACACAGCGTTGTTTATCTTGGTCAGGGCAATGATCAATATGCACCTTACAGCCCTAAAATACCTTAATTATATAAAAGATAATGTTAATATGAGTCTATATGAACATTACACAAAGGTATACATACTTTGTAATAAGAACACACATCATGGGATTTTCATGGATAGCATTTACTGGTACATCAGAAAGAAAGAAAAAAAGTAACAAGGGTATAGTTGCTGACTCAGAGGTCAACGCAAAGTGCAAGAGAGATGAAAGCAGAGGTGTGAGAGAGTTAAGTTTGCTCTGCTGGATAAGTGAGAGGTTATTGGACCCATTAAGATGTCATCTCCGACAGATAACCCTCTTGCTGTTGCATTTTATACTTCAACTCCAGCTTGTGTAAGACCTTGTTCCCCCCTGTACACAAGTGGGCCTGCCATATCAGCAGCTCTGGTACAGGACATGCTTGCGGTGATCTTTTACGAATGTCACATGTTCCTTCATGAGTTTGGGGCAAACATTTTGTATGCTTCAATTCTTTTTTATTGAGCATGTGAGCCATATAGTTTTCTAAGAGCTTTTTGTGTTTGGACTATGTGCATAAGTGCTATAGGACGATGTGTGGAGGGTGGCTCCCATTCCTCTGCAAGGTCTTAAAAGTAAAGGTACTTCTGTGCTTAATTATTTAAAAATGCATTCATATAGGGCAGGTTGACTGAGCACACTTGTTCTTTTGCAGCAATGCCCTGTTTCACTCTCATACAGTTACACACAACTTATTGAAAACTGAGCCGCCGGTCTGGAGATTCAAACCACCTTCCTTCAGGTCACAAGTCTGCTAGTGTAACCTTAGATTAATGGTTTGATTTGGTCTTGGGTGCACTGGACCTGGAAGGTTTCCATGCTTGTGTGCACATAGCCTGTGAGGTGTGGAGCCAGGTGTGGATCAACATTCAGAATTGCTTTCTATGGAGATTGTGTTTTGACAGACGTCTCCATGTCTCCCTCTCAATGTAGTTATGGGATACTTGAGCTATAGAGCCCAAACAGATGATTGCAATGTGTGTGTGTGTTTGTGTGCTTGTGTGTGTCTGGCTGTCTGTGCAGGTGTGTACTGTATGCATGCATGCTCGTATGAGCATATGTGAAAATGCGGCAACTAACATACACAGTGTCGCCACTTTATAAGGTTTATGCAAACAGTTCACACCTCTAGACAGTGAGTTACGTGGCTGTGACTCAGAATATAAAGCATTCAGACAGGGTCAAGAGGTTCAGTTACATTAGAATGGACAAGGTAGGTGATTTAAGCGACTCTGAATGTAGTATGATCCTTGGCGCCAGACGTGCCGGTTCCAGGATCCCAGGTGCATCTCTTCATGGCCACAGTCTGCCCTTTTTCGGATGGAAACGTCCAGGAGGAAAACGCTCCACGTCACAAAGCATGCATCGTCTCAAGCTGGTTCCAGCAACAGGACAGTGACTTCAGTGCAGTCCCAAGATCTCAACTCAATAGGGCATCTTTGGGGTGGAAGGTGGCACAGGACGTTCACAGCATGAATGAGCCACTGAAAATTCCGCAGTAAACTGAGTGACGCTATGGAGTCAGCATGGACCGAGGTCCCTGAGGAACGTTTTTGGCATCTTGTTGAATCCATGCCACGAAGAATCCAGGCTGTCCTGGAGGCAGAAGGGGGTCCTAAACAGACCACTGGAGTGTATGTTATGATTCCTTCACATAATAATCTGATTCAATTTTGAATCAGATGGAAAACGGATGCATGTGACGAATGTAACTTTTTCAAATTGAAAACAAATATCAAACTTTTTCAGCAGTAGGCAGAAGGTGTTTCCAAAGATCATGGCATCTGGATTCGTGCAACACATACAACACCCCCTGCCCCCCTATATTGGTGTGACTTCAGTGAGATTAGTGCACTGAGAACACTCTGCTGCTTTTGAGGACATGAGACATGTGCTTACTCAGTATCATCACTTGACCTCAGCCCACTCCATCTGCTGCGAGTAAATCTATCACCTCATTTGAACTTTATGGATCTCAAGAGCTTTGGCGCACATTAAACTGAAACCCAACTACAACTATAACACCCGCTGTGCCATAAATCTCCATGTCTCTGCACGGACTGGGACAAGGAAGAAAACCAAAGTGTTGCGGCTTAAAGATGGCTGTAAAAAAAAAAAAAAAATGGTTTAGGGCTAAAAACAAGTGCAGCCAGAGTGAATTAAAGTCTTCTTTCATTGTTGTAAAACTAACAATGTTGTTTAGATGCTTGTGTCAACCTCTGATATTATGCAATGGTCCTTGGGGGAGAGGATGTTATGCCAGGTGGTCTGCCAACATACTGGAAAATAACTCCGCTGCAAGAAGCGTGAGTCCAGGAAGACTCATTTATGGAGCAAAGGTGCCTTCCTTCTCCTCTCCTCTCCTCTCCTCTCCTCTCCTCTCCTCTCCTCTCCTCTCCTCTCCTCTCCTCCTCACCTCTCCTCTTCTCCTCTCCTCTCCTCTCCTCGCCTCTCCTCTCCTCTCCTCTCCTCTCCTCTCCTCTCCTCCTCACCTCTCCTCTTCTCCTCTCCTCTCCTCTCCTCGCCTCTCCTCTCCTCTCCTCCTCACCTCTCCTCTCCTCTCCTCTCCTCTCCCCTCCTCGCCTCTCTTCTCCTCTCCTCTCCTCTCCTGTCCTTTCCCTGTCCTTTCTGTCCCTGTCCTGTCCTCTTCTGCCCTTTCTTATCCTCTCCCCCCCCCCCCCCCCCTTCTCCTCTGGGCTTCACTCCCACAGATGGTTAAACAACTTGCTCAACTTCACTACATGATCCCCAACTGGGTGGTGAATCTCCCATACGTACGTGCGTAAATAAAGGATTCCATATAAAATTTTATTATAATCCAATATTACATGTAGTATATGTCTGTGCAGCAATAAAAAGGTTATAAGGGGGTATATTGTCTTGGATTCTCTATTTCTCTTGACAGCCAATCCCTTTGCCAGAACATTCCCATGTAAACAACAAGGTCATAAAGACAAGTGAGGGTCTGGCACAGATAAAATGAGGGCATGCTAACAAAAACATGTTTGCTCCTGTACTGGTATCCCATTATCCGCTGCATCCCATGCCCCCTCACTGCTAATCTTTCTCTGGACACCCAAATCTCACTCACTGGCCGGAGTTTTTGGACCCAAAAGGGACTCTTCGAGCCAACAGTGGGGACATAACCCCGGTGTTAATTCCTTTGTTGATGGTGATGTTCTTTATTGATGCGGTTTTCAAGCAGTGACATCACAGCAGGAAATCGATTCACCTGAACTGACCCTGGAAAAATACACAAACAGCTGTAGTGAGAAAAAACACTCTGAACTCTCTGAAGCGAGGCTGTTGTGGACAAATCGGTGACTGAAAATTTCACGTTTATACAAAGCCGTTTGATCAAAAACAAAACAAAAACAAAATCGAAAAATAAACAGATGGGAAGTACTTTGAATACAAAAAGTACGTTTATTAATCCTACATATATGCGCACAAGTTAACAAAAGCGCATAAGTGAGCAAGGAACAAACACAAAAAAGGCTTATATACATGCAGCTATGCGAAATTTGTGAAGCACGTATCAGCTGCAAATATACATGGATTTGCCTTTACTTGGTGGTTGTTTTTAGCTGTGATACTCCCCTGCAACAGGAAAACAAATGAGATGCATGGGAATAAATCATTTCTCTTGGCAACAATATTATGAAATCAATGCAAGAGAGCTGAAGATGGCATAAGAAACAGAATACGAGATAAATTATCCGTAGTAATCTCACATTGAAAGCTAATCATCCTGAAACCTCACCTGACAAGTGATGTGGGAGATTATAGGTGCATGTCAGACTCATCCCTGGCTGTATTTTGGGTGATTCCACATGAGGCTCAATAGCAGCTTTGGAAACCTTAATCATTTAAAGGCGTAAACAAGTGACACTTTGATCTCGAGACTCTCAAACTGAATATATCCTGCAGTACAACTTCTTTTCTAGACATTAGAATTCAGTTGCAAGGTCCTGATATGAACACATATGAACACAACTACAAACATTAGATAGTATACTGGACACAAAGGATTCACAGGTTTGTGTCTTCATGTCTACCAGTTAAATTTGATCCTGATTAAATAGCCATAATCCCCAGGATATAGTGTGCGGTTGAGCAATAACTGGTCATTTGAAATAACTCATATCTTCAGAAGGTGTATCCGCATAAAATAAGCCCTTCAGCACCGTGACCATAACTGACCATAGATTTCAAGAGTCTGTCATCTTGGCCCACTGAGCCTGGTAATGCAGACCGACTTCATGGTATAGATGGAAAACATATGTCCAGCTTTGCATTGACTCACAGCAAAAGCCCTCTCTCACTGTGAAGCAAACCTTCAGTGGAATCCACCACCCATTAAGAGTGCCATAAAGAATTTATAGGAGGCTAGGATATAAATTCTTGCACATATACGTTTCCATAAAATCTGAGAATTTATGTGTGGCTTTGCACATAAATTCCGAGATTTTATGGAAACGTATAGAAAGAAAAGTTCAGCTGAGTTGACACCCAAGAACCAGTTAGTTCATTTTTTTTTTCTCTGTGTAAAATATCAGTTGAGCTTTGTTCACTGCTAACTTTTAACAAGATTGTCCCTTTGCAGCATTCTCTTATTACTTGAGCTCAGCTAATGAGATGATCAGCTTCCTTTTAGACAAAATATTTAACAATAACATCCCACTTCTATTTTCTTTGGGGGGGCGGGCTCTGACAGTACTGTACTAAGCAGTTTGTTACGGTTAAGCTAACACACATAGCTCACTGTGTGGTCATGATGATGATTCACTGCCATGTCTCCTCCCCCATGTTGAGCTGTTCAGAAACAGAAACAGAAAAGACATTTACCGTCAAGCCGGACGAAAGACGAACCGGTTACAAGATGTGACATTACTCATTGGAGTTACTCAGAGGCTTTTTGTTTTCTTTCTTTTTTTTGACAGATTAGACAGCTGTGCTTCCAGAACAAAAAGTGAAACGTATCCTCATTCAAATCAGACAACAGATTTCTTATAAGGAACCAGTGTTAGAAGTAGAAGTGCACACATTTTCTACCTCTAAAAAAATAAGTAACTGTGCTTCTCAGATACAATGCACTTTGGCCAGTAGTGTGACAATACACCACTGTCCATTAAGAAGGAAGGCAATAACAATATTGTAATATGATGTAGGTCAGTTATGGGCCATCCAAATCTTAAATTTGAAGTGCAGCCTATTTAGAGGTATTGTTGAACCAGGGAGGCGAAGTCCTCATGTAATTCAAACACAGCAAATGGTGGGAATGCAGTATGAAATGGTGACAAATTATTTCTCATTGACAAATCTCTATTATGTTTTATAGTTTCTCGTTCAGCTCCCTACAGTATGCCATTTACTTCCAAATATAAATAAATAAAATGGCTCCTCAGACCGTCTTAAAACAATTTGGGTTGCCAGTTATTTAGACAATCTGAAGACGTGGGTTTCTGTACTGGGAGCTTTTTAGTTCAGAAAAGAATATTGTGGCTGGATGTGGAAACTATGTTCACACTGTTGCAGATTCTCTATCTGAAGTGGATGTTTGGTTTTATTTTTAGGAGAGGATCATGGGTAGCCTACAGTATGTCGCTAAGAGTGAGGAAATGTGTGCACATCCAGTCAGGATGCTGGAGTGAATGTAAATCAGCAGAGTTGATAAAAACACATACTGCTTCCTTTTTTTTAAACATATTGTGAGAGAAAACTTCCAGATAATAAGCTGCTATACAACAAAATAAATTGCCAATCAACAAAATAAGTGTTCAAATCAATGATATGCCAGAGACATCAAATTCTGTATATGTGGAACAAAAGCAAATAAGTCAACAACGCAGAGAAATTGCCTAACTTACTTGTAGATTGAATCAAAATATTGTAGCAATAATTGCTCTCTGCGCTCATGGCAGGTTTGATTCAACATCAGTATGCAACCGCAGTAGCTAGAGTCACAGCAGGTTATGTTGGCGATCTTTTTTCCTCCTCCCCCTTAATATCTTGTTGACATTGTTCAGTCTGTCACCTTACATCGGTGCAGGTGAAATCCTCCATCGTGTGACCTTCATGAACCATTCTTAAACATGGCTTTGCATTTGATTTACTGTGAAGGGTTTAAGTTATTCATATGCAGGCGCTTAAAGTGATTTTTGATAAAGAATATCACCATGACTAAAATAAAAGAACACCAATGACATTTTTACAAGTTTGTCTAACTGGGGCTGCTAATTTTAAATGCAAACGCAGTCATAGGCATTAAATGAAAACGCAGGGTGTTTAATAGCTGAATGGTATTAAGTGCTGAGCAGAGGAATGGAGTTTATACCCATAATGGAGTGATTACCTGGAGAAACGAGTCAAGGAGCCTGTTGGAATAATTTCTACAATTTAAATTGAGTGACACGAGCGCAGAATGAGCAAATGACTGCATGTGGAACTTAAAATTCACTACGAAGTGGATCTAAAATAATGTCTTAGACAGTTCAGTGATATGGCAGGGTTTTGTGCTTAAATCTGCTATGTAGTCATGCCATCTAGTGTAATGACTGAATGTTGATTCATGAATGTAAGTATATTTCTTACAAAAAAGGTTAGCCTGTTATTGTTTTCAAAGAGGAGTGGCAGACTTTGTAATTTACCTTATTAATAATAATACAGTAATCCAAATGTAATAGCTACATAAATGGGGAATTTGCATTGTTTCCCAGCTTACTTATATTGGACAAATGCTCGCATTCCAGGGGCTTAGTCTAGATTTGAAAGGCATGCTGGGATTTGAGACATACTTGCCTCTTAATTGACTGCTGTACAGTACATAAGTGTTGTTACGCCCCACCCTTGGTCGGCCCTATGGAGCGAACAACACTCCACCATTGACCCAAAATAAAACTCTACCGACACCTTTTAAAATACCCAAGCCATGGGATTTATTAACATAAAGACATACAAAACAACCAAGACACTAAATCAAGACTACAAACAACCGTCAAAAGACAACAACAACACTAAATAGAATCCCAGGCTGAGAGGCAGCAAGACCAGCAGTCCGCAAACCAGAAGCCTCTCCCTGGAACTGGAGCCTGGAGCATTTAACCACTTCCTTTCCTGGGCCAGGTGCACCTCATTGAGGACTGATCAGGTGTAGAAAACCTGGGCGGAGCTATAGAGACAGGAGAGGAAAAGGGACAAACAGCACAGGGAACACATACAGCCGTAACACCCCCACCCTTAAAACAATGAATAAATAGTTTGTCACACAATCACAATAGCACATCAGAGTTCACTGTGACAAATTACCATCATACTATTCATTCATTGCAATGCATTTTACTTAGCACTTGAAATGAGATGAGTGCTACTTACCAAGGCTGTATGTTAAAGGTAAAACACAGCTAAATGCACAGACCTGAGCATATACCAATCCATATTGTACTTAAACTCTTGCCAAATAATTCTGACACTTATTACTCTTATTACTAAGACAAGACAAATCTTCAATATGAAGCAAACAAGATGTGCAATTAAGTCACAAGATAATAACTGGGACTACTGCTGACCAAAAGGTGTCAACCTGGGTCCAAGGTGGATCAAACAAACCTGCTGAGACACCAGCAACAAGATCTTAACACACAAAAGGGCCAACGAAGTTACTGCCACTGAGTTCAAGAGTGAGCAGCACTCAAACAAGTAGCCATAGAAGTGGGTGCCCACTCCCACTAGACACAAAATGGCTACCATCATGAGGTGAACAACACCACAAAACCAAACAAAGTTACTGCATTTACCTACAACAAACAAACACAACAACACAGGTGACCAACACAAAAGTGGAGTGCAACAGCCACAAACCAAAAGGGTCACAACAAGTAGACCAACTACAAAGTTGCTGCCATACACCATCAGCAACACACAAAGACCCAACAAAACTGAACTGCCACTACCACCACACAAAATGGACACCATGTGGTCTTTAACCACATACACAAGTTACTGTGATGGATGCTGGAAACCAGCAACACACAAAGTGACCTGACGAACCAGGAGGCCACACCCACTACACTAAGATCCACTGATCTGTGGAGTGACTACATCCCACAAACAAAAAGGTCACAACTACTAAGCAGCTACGATTAAATACACGAAAGCAGTAACACCCAAAAGACCAAACCACAAATGGACTGCAACAACCACAACACAAAGTGGTCACACTGTAGTCAACCACTACACACAAATGTTCCTAACTTACACCTAAGCAGCAACCCACAAGTGACCCAACAAATGTGGAGTGCAGTTACCACAACACAAAGGTCACAAACCCCAAGTTACTGCACACCAAAGTATTTATCACAGCTACCCAAGACAAAGTGACCAAACAAAAAGTCATCAGTCACAGTGAGTCATCTCACACAAAAAGATCACAACCAAGTTGCTGTGCAAAGTGCAAAAACTAGGGAAACAAGCTGTAAAGAGGCACCCCAACCCCTACCTGCCTACCGAGATGGCTACCTAGTCAGGGTGCTCCAAACCGAAACTCCAAGCTACTGAAGCAGTTACCCAGTCAAAAGCACAACTAAACAAGCAGCAACAACCACAAATGATCTAACAAAAGAGATGACCACTACACTCAAAACAAAGGCCACTAGATACACACAAAAACGTACACACATTTACCTCACCTCATGGACGTTCTATCCCGGATCTAAAATAATGTCTTAGACAGACAGTTCAGTGATATGGCAGGGTTTTGTGCTTAAATCTGCTATGTAGTCATGCCATCTAGTGTAATGACTGAATGTTGATTCATGAATGTAAGTATGTTTCTTACAAAAAGGGTTAGCCTGTTATTTTGTTTTCAAAGAGGAGTGGCAGACTTTGTAATTTACCTTATTAATAATAATACAGTAATCCAAATGTAATAGCTACATAAATGGGGAATTTGCATTGTTTCCCAGCTTACTTATATTGGACAAATGCTCGCATTCCAGGGGCTTAGCCTAGATTTGAAAGGCATGCTGGGATATGAGACATACTTGCCTCTTAATTGACTGCTGTACAGTACATAAGTGTTCATGATCCTTTTTACCTGCCTCATGGTGGCCGACTAACCCTCTCTTGATTAGCTTGTGTAAATCTGCCCATGTGGGTTTACGCTATTTGTTTCCACAGTGTTACATCTATAGTTGTCACATCCACTGACTCCCCATGACAAACCCCGCAGGTTTATGCTCTCTTCCTGTCGTGGAATGTTCTCTAAGCCACAACTCAATTTACCAGCTGCATGCACAGATTCTCACGGAGATGGAGGCAAAAAAAAAAAGAAAAAGAAAAAGGGCACAGCAGTTTAAATGCCGCCGTTAAATAGTCATTTCTAGGCAGTTTTTAGAAGATGATTTTCTGGTATTATTTTGATAACTGCTTAAAGCTCCTCTCTTTTTTCTTGAATGTCAGTATATTTTAGTTGGTCTGTCACAATTGCCTCCACCTCCCATTTTACTCCGGGATTTCTTATTTATTTAAAGGGAAATGCAGCTAAATTTAAGAATTCCTGCAGGTTATTCTCATGGACAGCTTCACCAGTATTTATGACCATGAACAACTCAATCCAAAGCGAGAAATCAGCGAATCAAGTATATAATCTGTGATGTCACGCTAATTTATAACATGGAGCTGATCACCTGGCAGTGAATAGGAAGCTGATTTTGTCATCATCAGTTGGGTCCACGCTATTATTTCCAAATGAGCAGAAATTGTACCCTTGTCACCAGAAAATTAACTTTGCCATTGTCCATTGTCATTGCCATTGTCACAGTTTTAAATTTCCAATTCATTGTTGATGCAATTGTAGTGACAATGTGGCTGGAAATATCCAATCTTGCTGTCTCCCTCTTTCCCCACCTCTCTCTATTTCTGTCACACACACACACACACACACACACACACACACACACACACACACGCACACACACACACACTACACTAAAGCTGCCAACCTTGAAGAACATTTTTGAGTACACCTGTGTAGTGCCTGCTAAAATATTTCCAGCTCATGTTTGTCTGTGCTGCAAAAGTAACACATACAGTACATTCTGAATAAATGATGTATTTATAGATCACTGACACCAAAATGCTGACTGTGTGGAATAAATAAATAAAATGAATGAATAAAATAAACTAACAGCCACACAATCAATGGAACATAGACCGAACTACCTGGGATTTACTGACAACATTCTGTTAGACCACAATTACAAGGAGAACAACGTGTAAAGAAAGTGTAAAGAAACCTGTCATTACACGGTGGAAAAAATAAGACCTCTACTGTTTTTTATGATATTTTAATACTTTTTAAGGCCTTACATTTAGATAAGCTAAGACTTTTCCGGCACCTGCAGATACCCTTCCATCCCCCCTTCCAATAAACACCTGATACATATGATTAGTGGTTTCTTCTATTTGTATTGGATAAGATTAGATAAGATAGGCTACTCAACGACTCTGACTACAGCTGGATGCCTGCAGGAATAAATCATTCCCACACTCCAAACCACACATATTTACTACTATTGTAGCTAATATTAGATAATTCCAGTGCAACAGCACAAGTATCTAACAAGTGCATTCATCAATGTTGTTGGGAAGTCAGTGTCATCACAAACTAATGTTACCCTAACTACAAGTTCATGCCACTGATTTAACACATCAAACTTTATGTTTTATTTCATGTGACATTAAGGGACGGTCAGTCATCCCTGCTTCATGGCCCTGCATCAGGTTCATCAGGTTAAAAAACAACGACAGGTCTCTTTCTGCATATTATAGAGTGACAGCTTGTACCAGCGTACTTTTGTGTCAAAATGCAGAGCTGCTACGCAAAATAAGTAAAAATTGGCAGGTCTTGCACACACACACACACACACACACACGCACACACACACACACACACACACACACACCGTGCATGACCCTGCATCTGCACTCCCACAACCATATATGCGCATACGAATGCTCACACAACCCCTTATGCACTCATTTACACAGGTACGCATACAATCTACCCACACAAAACTTGCACACACACACAAATAAATTAATATGTGGAAGGAAAGTGGACCAATAGACAAATGTCTGTGCCCCCTTCTGTTGTAACTCCCAGGTGTGAATGTGTGTAACTGTGAGTCAGTAGCAGGGTTCTGCTGAAAACAGCAAACCTTCCCTGGATAAATAAAGGTTTTAAAAACACAACGCCATTATGTCCTCCTTCAGCAGAACATTTTCACCTTTATGCACACTGACAAAGCATTTTGAGGAGCAGCCCCCAACATTTGGGCATATAATGATAGGTTTGCATTTGTGAAAATCAAATTTTGCTTGCATAATATTGGCCTCCTCCAAGCGAACTGCGGTGCGGTTCTTGGTGTTTCTAGTGTTATACTGTTTTTGAAAGTGTGTTGGAGGGGCTAAGACAACTTACTTGTATTTCAACTACAGCGACCAGAATAAATTGACAACCCATATTTGTGGGCCAGATTGAAATTTGTGAGCTGCGGGCCTCGAGTTTGACACATTCTTCATAAAGCGGCATGTTTTTCACTGCTTCAGTCCAAGTTCACCAGGTGTTGCCATGTTTTTCAGTGTTATCTATTAATTCTTTTCTATTTTGATGTATTGTTAATTTCATCCTAACACACATTAACAAATTCAACTTGCTCACTGACCCATGTGTTTATCTGGCACTGTAAGGATAATCTTAAAAGAGGGTTACAAAAGGATTTATGGTGTGAGATGTTTATTCAACTTGTAGATTAGCCACGAACCATACACTAAGTCCTTGTGGGTGAAATGAGAATTTCAACAAATCCAAGTTGTTCCTCGGGGGAAATTCTGACGGATATCTTTAATCTAAAGGTAGAGTCTAAACCCTCTGTCTGAAGCGTTTGTCTGTACCCGTGTCCACTTAGTCTGACAAGCTGATTAGCATTACATTTTATGTAAGTCAGCTGTTCAACAAAAATAATGAGTAATTTGCTCTCTTGACCACTCTAGTGAGGCCTTTTGTTCATTCTATAAACAAAAATGTCTTTGTATTTCACTGATGTTATGTAGTCCACTTCCTACACGCTCTCAGCTCTATCTTACATTATGGTGCTGTATAGCTGTTCCTGACAGCAGCAGCAGTATCTGCACGTACATAGGTACAAAACATATCTACAGACAGATGAACTGATCCTGCAGTGGGAGTGACATGGAGGTGGTTAGCACTGTTGCCTCACAGCAGGAGGGTCCCAGGTTCGATGCCCCTTCTGCATGTTTTCCCAGTGTTTGAGTGGGTTTCCTCCAGGTGCTCCGGTTTTCCTCCCACAGGGCAAAGGCATGCAAATCAGGTGGATTGCAGACTCTAAAATACCCATTGGTATGAGTGTGAGTGATTGTCTTTGTGTTAGCCATGTGATTCTCAGCCTTCTACTCAGGACCTCCATGATCCTGAAGGTGAGCTGGGAGGTTGGTCCCGAGGGGAAATTCATTAGTACGGGGTATTAGGGGCTAGTATTGCATATCGTGGTAGCAGTAGCACAAATATACTGCCACCTGACTGCTATTTAGCCTATATGTACCAACCTGCTTCAAGGAGAGGTATTGAAAAGTAGCTAACACCAGGGTCTATATCTCAAAGGTTAATTGCTTCTAATAGATCATTGAAGCTATGATAAAAATAACAATACAGTACATACAAACTCCTGAGATACACTACATTTTTCACATATACGGTGTGGTAAAATGTTACTTTCTATTTTCTGTATAGTTTCATCTCAAAGAGCATATCAGACATTCATGAAATCCATCAGCCTCAACTCCCACTGGGGATACTTATTGCTCAAAAGATAAAAAGATTAAAACACACTTAGAAATAAGTGCTATGAATCATAATGTCAGTATGTATACAGTATGAAATAGTGGAACCATTATAAAAATACCATTAATATATGCAGAATATAACAATGAGAGAGACATATGAAAACCGAAGAAGCGAGTATGTGAATTTAAAGCAATGTACATTATGTGCAAATGTGCAGTGTATTCACATTATATTCACATTAGCAAGTGTGCAGATGGCCATATATGTGCATAAAGTGTCACGGCATGTAGACTAGTATTATATATAAATACAACAAAAAAAACGGAACACCTTATCAAATATACTGACTTCCACTAGAAGCTACAGAATGTGCTGTTTGGCTCCAGGACGGAGATACCATATGTACAGGAATATTGCATTGTGCAAAACGCATGTGCATTATCTTATCTGTTCACAGTATCACTACATTATCAGACCATGGAACAGGAAAAAGTGTCATTTTGCATCCCCACTTGAGCAAAGCTGAGTGTTTACTAGGAGGGACATAAAATGGACACAGTTGAAAATATGACATAAAGAGGAACCAAAAACATGGCAGCAAAAAATCACATCCATCCGCTGAATGTTGCGCACAATCTAGCTCCTGTAATCTGTTTGAAAACTAACTGCAGTTTCAACATATCCCAGAATTTGATCCATATGCAAATAGTTCCTAGAATACACTTCAGGTTAACCAAACAAATGTCAGCTTTCTGAAGTTGATGTAGTATTTGTAATGAAACATTTATTTAGAACAATGCAGCTGGCAATGTGGCAACATTTTTAATTTCATTTATCCAGTGTGCCATTCCTTTTGGACCTGCAAAAAAACATAATCAGGTGTTCAGATGCTCTCCCTTTTTTAAGTTGGCCACAGAAATTTCAGCGGGCCCCCTGGATATGGCGGCTTGTCCTGCTTGTGTCATTAAAGCGTCTCATGACTTTGTACAGCACTTCAAAAGCCTTTCAGTCTGCTTGCTTCCTCTGATGTTTATATGGGTGCAAGCCTTTTTTTTTCTCTTCTGATACTTTGCACTTAAAATTTCTTTGATGTACAATATTCTGTTTGAGCCATCTGAACTAAGAGAGGTTTCATTCAGCAAACAGGAGTCTTGAGTTCTGTTCAAGTCCTAGTTTGACCTCGGTATCAGGGAGCATTGTGGGATTTGAAAGCAGTCCTATCAATCCAAGAGCAAAAGGCAATGATAACCTTTACATTAACCTTATTCACTGTAGATCAACATTGAGACCAATTGACTCATTTTTCATAGGAAGAGGAAACAAACTTGCAATTTCTGTATAACACAAAGCCATCGAGCTAATTGCCCTATGTGGGATCAATGGTCTACATCTGCTATGCACAAATCCTACAAAAGTTAGGTTTTCTATGAATCCCATATTAAATATTGCATACTGTATGGATTCCATCAAACATGCTCGAGTAGAAAGCTGCAGTAAAACTGTAGCTCAGCTGACTGCTGAGCCAGCTAATGACTGTAATATCCTTGACAGCTAAAAGCAACTTGATTGTACAAAGCATTTCAGAATGCATGTGCATAAAGGTTTTATATTTTGAATGCATTTTTCGGGGGATTTTCAAAACATTTAAGTATTAACCTCAATTCCCAAGGGGTTCAGATAAATGATGTTCGACTATATGTAATTTCTGGGCGGCATGAATCCTGATGCATCCTGTTCCTGCTTGTGGATTTATTGCTATTGCTTTATGTGTGTGTGTGCCTGCATGTGTGTTGCATGTAGGGGGTGCGAGCTCGGTGTGTGTGTGTGTGTCTATGTGTGTGTGTGTGTGTGTGCACAGCTGAGGTGCATGTGTGTGTTTCATGAGCCTCGCAGTTTCACAAGTAAAGCAGATACCCCAGTTGGCTCTCCACACAGAGAACTCAATGTTTTGCAACCTGTAAACATGTCAGTAAAAGTTAAGTTGGTGGGATCTGTTTTTTTTTAGTTTCAAAGTGAAGAAAGAGTTGTTGAAGGAGCTGTTGTTTGGATGTAGAGAAGTTGCACTGTAAGATTTCCTGCAGAAAACCCAGCTGTATTTAAAAACCAATTCAAATTGTTCGAACAACTGAAATATAGTGATTGATGAAGCTTTCGGTTGATGCTCCTTCATCCCCCATCCTCTTTGTCTTCTTTTTTCTACAGGGGAGTTATTCAGTGGAGCTCTAATTCTCTGCAATTTATGGGTTCTGTGTGTTTCTTCCCTAATGAGGCTTGGGATGCTGGTCTGCTAATGAAAATATTTAGAAGGCTTACTTGTTGCTGGCAGAGTGCTATTTACAAAATAAAGCCCTGTATGTTCAAATATGGCAGTTAGACAAACAGGCAAATTGAGCAATGCGGCGGAGGTTGAATCAGGTCAACGAGACCAAGATTCATTGAGTGAGTCTAATGCAAGTGGGACTAACCCCCAAAATAAATTAATTTAGTCAAAGTCAATCAGCGTTGCTATTTGTGTTTGGATGTGCCAGTCCCAAGTGACACTGACAATTAGAAATAATCAGGCCCCTCGGTTTGTTCTCACGTCCCTCTAAAGAGTCAAAGAGAAACATCCTGCCGGCCGGGGATACACCACACAACTTTTAAAATCCTAACAGATTATGAAAAGACTGGGCATATACACTAACCGACTGGTTTCTGCAGATTTTTTATGACGACTGAAAAACTGGGGATCACACACTTAGCGACTACGCCAGATGAGGGATCACACACTACTTGACTTGTCACTGCAGTTGAACCAAACCGAACGCACCAAACCGATGCCGGTAGCAAAGCAAACACGGGGATACAGCATAGACATAAGTTCACATTATACATTTTGATGGGTACTAGAGCTTGCTGTTGTTGTTGCGCCACCATCTGCATGGAATAAAGGAAGAAACAGAGGGCAAAACAGTCCGTGTATTTTTTGGCCATTCTATTTTCTTTTCAGAAACAGAAAATGAAAAATGAAAAATGAATGATGATTTAAATTTCAAAATCCAAAAATGTAAAAGGAAAGTATACAAGGCATTGTCCGTTTTCCTGGTGAGAAACGGCAGACACAACATTTACAAAGGACTTGATTTCCCTCTTCTCCTGTGTAAAACAGAAAATAAACTAACAAAAATTTTAAAAAGCCCATTTTGGGATTGCAACCTGAATATAGAGCTGTGCGTCTTTCAGCACCACCAAGGCCTGGAAAGCGGAAAGGAGAGAGAGAAGCAGAGAGGGAGGAAAATAGAATGACCAAAAAGACACGGACACAAAACGCATTTACATAAAGTTGTGGAAGGGCAGACGTGGCAGTCTGGACTGCACAGACTGCAGAGGGAGCTGGAGGTGAGCAGCAAATGTGAATCAAATACCTGTTGCTACATAATGAAGCCAAAGCTCCAAAGTTACAAATGATATAATAGAGTCACTGGATCAGAAAAAATTCTGTGCAGCCCTTTTTATTGATCTCTCCAAGGCCTTTGACACAGTGGACCATCTAATTTTGAAACAATGATTGCTTAATATTGGGTTGTCTGAGCAGGCTGTTGGCTGGTTTGTAAATTACCTGTCTGACAGGTCTCAATGTGTTCATTTTGAAGGCAGCTCATCCAGCATATTAAATGTATCATACCCCAGGGCCCAATTTTGTTTACCATTTATGTGGATGAGCTGGGCCGAAATGTTCCCAATGCAAAGTTTCATTTTTATGCTGATGACACTGTCATCTATTGCTGTGGATCCACTCTTACTCAAGCCCTGGGCTATTTGCAGACTGCTTTTAACCTTGTGGAGTCTCAACTAATCGAACTGAAGCTTGTCCTAAATGTTGCCAAAACTAAATTAATGTTGTTTTCAAATGGCAGGAAGACCACAGATCATCCTCCCAACATTTTATCCTTGCAGGGCAGCCAGATCAAATTAGTGTCACACTATAAGTATTTGGGCATTTTAATTGCTGATCGTTTATCTTTCAGACTCCACATTAAAAGCCTTGTCAAAAAGCTGAAGCTTAAGCTGGGTTTCTTCTTTCGAAACAGGTCATGCTTTTCTTTCGCTGCCAGGAAAAAATTGGTTGCAGCCACCTTCCTCCCTGTACTCGACTGTGGTGATCTGTTGTATATGCATGCCCCTGTCCATTGTCTGCTGGACACTGTGTATCATGGCGCTCTGAGGTTTGCTATGGGCTGTAAAGCCCTCACTCACCACTGCACCCTATATGCCAGGGTTGAGTGGCCCTCTCTGGCTGCACGTAGACTTACCCATTGGCACACATTTATCTATAAGTCCATCCTAGGATTACTTCCATCGTACCTCTGTGGTTATATTTCTAGAACCTACAGTAATTATTGTTTACGATCAAATGACTATTACCAGCTAACCGTCCCCAAAGTCCGCACTGATCTTGGCAAACAGGCTTTTATGTGTTCTGCACCTACAGCCTGGGACTTACTTCAGAGCAACCTAAAACTGCCGGAACTTATTCCACTTGGAACTTTCAAAAATCAAATGAGAGACTTAGAAGCAGATTCCTTTTGTATTTGCACATGTTTTTTATGAACGTTGTAATTGTTTTTATTTATTTTATTACATGTTTTGTGTCTTAATGTTTGTCTGTTTTAATGTTGTTGCAACTTTTATCTCTTTTTATGCTGCTATCTTGGCCAGGCTTCCCTTGAAAAAGAGGTCTTTGTATCTCAACGGGACCGACCTGGTTAAATAAAGGTTAAATAAAGCTATGAAGTGGGAGCTGAGAACGTTTGTAGGCGATGTTGCTACGGTGCCAGATGATTATGTTGCAAAACCGGACTGCGCATTTAGGCTACATTGTCCGGTCAGGACTACCAACCGGACATGTAGGCTGATAAATAATAATTATAAAACCTGACTTTCCGGTCTAAAATCGACATCTGGCAGCCAAGGTTTTGTGTAATCAATAATTGAGTCTTCCCTGTATTTTTTTCCTGTGTGCCTTGGTACCAGAAAGATTGGTAGGCCTATCTATAAATTTATTGTATGAAGAATTAGTTGATTGCTCCTTGGTGTGGGCTAAACACCGCACTGGCTTGTTATGGCATAGCTTCATAGTTTTTCATTGGCTATTGACGGGATCCATTCGCATTTGAGTTGTTGACGAGTATACACTACCCGACTGCGTCCAGATTCCGCTTGTAAAAATCAAACATGTTTGATATAATCGTAGTGGCTCTGACTCACGTCGGGAGGCAAGAGATTAGAGTCTGTTCCCCTCCTACACTTCTTTTCTGTGATTTTCTGTGCCAACTGGCCACGTCGGCTGCCCCAAAATCTGCAGGCTAGTGCAGACCAGGACAGACTCGGCCCGATTGTGAATCCTGGCTAAAACCGGGGCAATAGTTGTCTAGTGTATCCCCACTAGACTGACAGTTGGGCCCGGCTCCACAGAAGTAAGGGTTGACAGCGTAACTGGAGCACAGAGGGTTTTGGAGCATTTACTGCCTGTTTCCTGACATGCAAAACTGAATACCAGCACCGGCACCAGTTTTATGATGTAAGAAGTCTGCTGTGTTAAGCCACTGTATGAATAGCACGTTTTGTGCTGTGACCTCTTTTCTCTGTGGTATGTTGACTCCAAGTGCCTCAGCGAAGGCTAGGCTGGCCTCGAGGCTCTGTGACCTGACTTCAACTTTGTCAGATAGACGGAATAAATCAGCACATGATGTACATTAATAGTAGTGGCCAACATCGATTAAAATGTAGCATGTAAAGGTGTTACAGTGTCACACACTATTAAAATATTTCTTCTTCAAGCTTAAGTTCTGTTCAGTGTAATTGCTTCTAAAGGAAAGGTTTGAGTCATTTAATGGGCCTTGACACTTTATAGATTGGAAATAGTCTATCATTAAAATTATTGATATCTATATGTGAGGTCCAAAAAATATGTTGCAGTTCACAATATGATAAATCGAGGAAAACTGTAGTACAATGGGAATGTAATAGCGGACAAAGACACGAGTTGACAAAAACAAACATAAACACAGACAAAATTGCCGCCATATGCACGCGTAGATAGTTGATCATATACTAACGCTAAACTGTAATCCACAAAATTCATACAACCTCAAACACTGTCAAACTATTTCAAGGACCCATGACCAACAATGGTGACCAGTGCACCATTCTATGTCTGTCTGTCTGTTAGCAGGATAACTCTAAAAGTTTTCACACTGATTGGCCAAAGGGGGGGGGGGGGGGGGGGGGGGTGTGTGTGTGGCTTCTCATAATAACACATATAACTTCTGAACGGATTCTCTTAACACCATCAAATTTTGTGGCCTATCAGCAGACAGAAGAAGATGAGGCAAACCCTCCATTATTGGCCCAATCAAACAACATGGGGGCACTGGAGAGCTGCAGCTGGAGAACAGATATAGTGCTGATTGGCCATGTGGTGTTGAGATAATCAGCTAAAATGCTTAAAAGTGGTGAGAATTTAAACAGGCAGATCTCATGTATCATTTGAGGTCCAGTCATGAAAATGTGTGCATGTCCTGATGTGAAACAAGTTGGTAATGTGGCATGTAAGAAATTATTAACTTTCTGTGAAAATCCGGCATGTGGAACTGGCATGTATTGACAATTGCATGGCATTGGTGGAGGTATACGCTCTACTGAGTGCCATCTAGTTTTTCATAATTTGCTCTGACTGATTGCAGTCTTTTAAAGTCACTGAGTTCAGCTCCACTTCATTTGCCTCCAGTTTACATGTGTCCCTGTGAGTAGGTCAGCTGGACCACAACAAAGAGACAGAACATAGCATAGTCTGATCTATAATCAGGACACCGTTATCTGATAATGAAAGCTATGTCCAGAAGAATGTCGCCAACTGACCTGGCTGAGCGACTCTCCATATGTCCGATTCAACGCTTCCATCAGCCATAAGAGCTCCATTGTATGTTTTGGCTGGAATCAAAATTAGGCCATTTTTTTTTTATTTTTATTTTTTACCAATTATAAGATGTTGAGTTGTGAGTAATGATTTGGACAATAAAGCTGTGATGTTCTTTGTTGCCTGTCCTCTCATAAGAATAATGAGAGGGTAATTCTAGTTTTGGGATTTCTTTGTAACACTCATATTCAACCAGCTAAGTCCTTAAATTGTTAATTTAACCAACAAAATATGAATGAATTTGCTATTTCCTCATATTTATCTTCCTGCAAATAGATATTTTTTTTATGATAGAAAAGGTGATCTTTTTTTTTTCAGGATATAACTAACTGACTGAAAAAAATCTCAGTTGACTTGGAGCCTAACAATTGATTAGTCATTTGTACAGCAAACCAGCTGCTGAATAAGAGATGGTACTTGGTGCACTAAAGAAGAGGTAAAATAACAATCATGTATCATTACATAACTCATTCTACTATTGACAGTTATCAGGTGGCTCAGAAACAACTATAAAACATGCATGGGAACGTCAAACCACATAACGGTCCCACAGGAGGCTGAACTGGCGCCGCTGATGCCAACAATATATAATTGAGCATCGTAACGAAACGGAGGCATGTGAGGAAGATGACATATATTCTGTAATTAATTGGGGCCCAGACTGTTCATTTGGAGTTGAGTTGAGTGGAGGTCTGCCGGTGAACAGACGTTTGAAGCGGCGCCGAGGGCAACAAAAGGTCACAGCCTTATGCGGTGTTCCAACAGGATACAAGGCTTCTTTGTCAACAAGCCGAATGTCCTCCTGAGCTTTGCTGGAACCGAGGGGTTCATGTGAGTGCAGCACACAACCCCCATCCCCAGACCTCCAGGGCTCCAACCATCATGTATAAACGTTGCGCACGTACAAAAAGGTTGCGTACGCTGGTTTTCACGCACACGTCGGGATGTATAAAAATGAACTTGACGTGAGAATGTCCGGGCCGTCCCGCAAACTTTAGACCATGCGTACGCACATTTATCTGGCTTTGTCAGTTGGCAACGCCAAACTACAAAGTAGTGAAACTCTCCAAATGTTTCAAAATAACGTTTTCACTCAATTCACTGCTGATTATTTCCTCTGATACACCATAATAGTTTGGTTATTTATGTGGATAATGTTTAAGATTAGAAAGGCCAAAACCCATCTGGCATTGTCATTTTCAATTGTTAGTTCCTCCAACACTGGAGGAAAATGCTAACTAATTTCCCACAGATGACATCAGGCCTTACTCACAGTGCCAAAACCAAGATCGCCAGTAAACTGGACAGTTTTCTTTGTTTATGTGACATGGAGATGTTAACGCACGTCAGGGACTGTACAGTTGCTGAGGCGCAGAGAGATCCATGGCGCACAGGATGCGAGGCGCACAGATCCATCTCTCCTGGGCAGATGCACTTGGAATAAGTCCTGGAACAACTGTGTGATGTCCAAACGATTTGTGTGTAGTACCTGCTCACACAAACCACCGAAGCTGTGCGCTGACTGTGGGACTGAACGGTAGGAAAGGAAAGGCCACCCGTGCGTAAAACAAACAAAAAAATAGTGTAGAAAAAAAATGCCACAAATGGAAAAGCACATTGCCATATTTGGAGCGGCAGCGCTGCGAACACGTCACATTAATGTCACATTATATGGTTTTGTTTTTAATCTTTGAATCAGTTCAATTGTCCAATTTTACCTTTATTTACAATAACACTGCATGCGTAAAAGTACGGAGAGGGAAAATGAGAGGGGGGCACTAAACACAGGCAAATTCACCATCGTTTTTGACAAGAAGGTGACAAGAGGGGCGTATTTATAGTCATTTGCATAGTTAATTCTAGGAGGAGACAAGGCGGGGTGAGAGGCTCGTGCATGTGCGCTCAATTTCACGTTGATTGGGATGTATAAAGGAAAGGTGCGCAGGACCTGGCGTGCGCACGGTTTTATACATCTGAAAATTTCTGTGCGTATGTACTTTTCAAGTTTTGTGAGTACGCCATCTTTCAGTATGAAATCTACACAGTCTTTTATACATGAGGCCCTGGTGACCAATTATATGGTTCCCATGCCATTTCTACACTTATTGTTCTCTTTTGTTTTCCATCTGAACCCCACCTGCCCACCACTGTTTTTGCGGACTCCAGAAGCATTTGGTCACTATGAAGTTGAACGCTAATCTAATTCCTCCTTCTAAAAGGTTAAATGAATTACTGGGAGTCACACTTCACATCCACCAAGATCTGAATGTTCCAAGAATGTCTTGTGATTTGGAAAAGGAATTGAAAAAAAAACAAAAAAACACCCTGCCATTAGTAATACAATAGCCTGCACTCTTGGGATTTTTTTTGATCTTATCTTTTATTTTACCCTCTGCCTCCCCAATGGCACAACCCCAAATTGGGATTATATATTGATTCTGGGAATATGCACAGAGATTCTTACATTAGATTAGACTTGATGAATGACTTGATGAAAATTATTTCTTCGTAACTCAAAATTCAGGCCAGTTTGCTGCAAGGCTTTTAAGCAATAAAATTGTAAACAAAACATTTACGGCTTCAAAACACACTCAAAAATCATGTTTAGCGGATCCAGTTTTACCTCAAAACCACACACTCTAATTTTGTTCCAGAAGAGTTTGATTTGTAGATGGAAAATAACCCTTTGTAACTGAAAATACAGGTGTGTTTTACCCCAGACTTTACAAGATTACAAATATAAACAAACCTTTAACAACCTCAAAATGCATGTAAAATTCATGCTTATCTGCCACATACTGTCAATCCTCATATAAAAATGTCAGAAAAGAAATTTCAGAGTGTAAAAAAAAATCTTAAGTCCAAGAAACCTCTATGTTAACAGTGATGGGGCAACAGTGTTTCAGCAGAGGACAAATTACACACATTGGGGTTAACCACAATACATACTTGATGTACTGTGTGGTTAATGCTTTGTATATTAATTGGTGTATCTTTTTTAATCACACAATTGATGCTGGCTTTCTTTTAAGCTAATATGCTAATATGTTTATAGCAAGTTCGGAAATGTAAATGTTTTTGAGCTGCTGTTCAATTTCAGAAATGCTTAGAAATGCACAATAAGAATGGAAGTGGCCTTGCTGCATCAAAACAGACTGATTGTCAGAGCATCAGTATTTTGTGGAACCTCCAACCCACAAGTGTTAATCTTTCATACATGTACTGTATGTGTGAGGCGTTATGCACGGAACAGTCCATCTGCACATATAACTCTTTTTGTTGCCAAACACTTACATTTGCTCGCCCCCTCCTCAGAAGACTTTACTGTAGCTCCTTATCTGATTATGAAAGTAGTTATGAAACATTTTCAGGTCAAAGCCGTGCCCTCAGAGAACCAGGTCACCTCTAGCTGTGCTTTTAACTCGGGGAGAGCTCCCAGCCCATAATCTATTCATTAATCCCGATGAATTTGTTAGAATATTGTCGGTTTGAACAGTTGCCCAATGAGCAGCCTCTCTCTCTCTCTCTCTCTCTCTCATATAGGGGATGCTGCTTTTAATGTTTAGACTGATGTCCATGTTAGCTTCTCACTGTGCAAATCCATACTGTTGACTCAAATTTCTAATTATTACCCAGAGTGGATGTCAACATAACATGCTGTGTACATTTGCTGTGTGTGTTTTCCCACACATGTAAGGTACAACTCACATGTTACATAAATAAAGCAGGAACCAGCACACAGACCTCAGGGTTAAACCTGAGAGAAACCTTAACATGACCTTTGTGAGGGGCTTTGTGCAATAATGTGGTATGTGACCCACTTGACCTCCAGTAACCCTATATCATAGATAGGGTTTATCAATAACCCAAACCATGCCTTACTGCTATTTTTCCCATATACATTTACCATGACTAAATATTACTTTTGCAAGTTGGTACTGTGAAATTTCAGGTCTAATGCAGGTCAAAGGTTGGTTTTCTGTTTTCTATCATGATACAACCAAGGCATTTTTATAGGTCAGATGAAACCTATACAACATTAAACAAAGTTTCTATAATGAGGAGATTAAGAAAACCATGTAGACACCACTGAAATGCTATTTAAATTGTGAAATACTATTAATGAATCATGATTATCTGTGATGTCGGCTAGACAAAAATATTGAACAGTCCATGCAGGAAAACTGTAAGTAACATTTTTCAAACAGTGATAAGCTCAAATTAAAACCATCAGACCTCAAACCTTTACAATCCTCATTCCAATGGCCCTATCTTGAGTTACATAAATGAAGCTTATGAATTATAAATTTATATTAACAGATTTGCAGGAGGGTATGGAGTTCATGAGCACTGCAATGAGCATTACACATCACTAAAAGCCTCATAAACCCCACCAAATTCATGATTAAGGGCCGCTTTATTTTCTTTATCATGTTTGCACTTTCCAAAATCATTGTGTGTTTAAAGAGTTTCTCTTTTCAGATGTAAGCATACTGGTTTCAATCTGAATATTCTTGGGACCTGTCTGATGTGACAGCTGGTTGGAGTGGAGTCTGTGGGAGAACTACTCAAATCCGGCGAGACCTTCCTTTCCTTTCTGGTGGTCAACAGGTTTTCTGTTGATGCTGCAACATGCTGCCTCTTTCCCATTGTTAGGCCTATTTGTTAAACCCAGTTGAATTTCAACAGAGCCCGGTCCCTCCAGTTACACCACATTTAAACACGGGTCATTGTTGCTGACAGAAGCAATGTTTCAACTCTTGGTTCTTGAATGGAAAGAATAGATTCTGAACAAGCATCAGTAGCTGATAGGATGTAAATTGTACTTGCCCGCTAGCCCGTAGCTGCTATAATTCAGGCAGCGCAAATGCCAAATTATTCCGTCCAGCCAGAATTGTAATGGGGTCTAAATGGTTTGAGATAGTGGCCAAATAGTCACACTGGCCAAGTCTGATGGTACCATTTACAAGACGGTCTAGAGAAGGTCGGGGAACTATGCAATCTCTTCAGAGTATCTCTTCTTTTGAATCATTAAGACATTTTACAGACAAGCTTTTGCATAATTTGTTTTGACCAATTTTGTTCTCCAATTTATTCTTATGTCACAATGTTTTGTATCATGTCTGGCATTTTCTGCTTATCTCATTGGGTTTTAATATTACATTAGTTTTTGTTAAGTAACACCGTTTTGTGGCTGCAAGTGTTTTGCAGGAATATGCTGCCTTTTGTCAGTCTTTAACTAATGCAGCCATGTCATTTGGCATGCAGAGAAGTCTTTACCGGTGGATCCCATGACACACAGAACTTCTCGACAGGATTTCTTCTGATAACATGATCTGTTCATGCCTTCATGCTTGCTCATGCAGTTTATTCAGGGCAACAATGATTCAATTACTAAATTATGTTTATAAATCCCTGTGTAGTTCTTTTTCTGTGTTACAACACTGTGAGATGCTCCATGCTCCATACAAGAAACACAACGGTAACACTTTCTATGAAGCCAGTGTCTATAATACATTATAATCATACTTATAACACATTATAATGCCATCATAATGCATTATAAGTATAGTTATAATCATGCATAGACAGTTCTAATGTTTTATAACATTATAAACACATTACTTACAATCTGTTATAAAGCTTTTTCATTACCACTTAAATGAAAAAGCTTTATAACAGATTATGAGTAATGTTATAAAACATTATAACTGTCTATGCATGATTATAACTATACTTATAATGCATTATGATGGCATTATAACGTGTTATAAGTATGATTATAATGTATTATAGACACAGGCTTCATAGAAAGTGTTACCAACACAACTTCTACCAATTTGACTTCAACCTGCTCTTGGAGGTTTTGCCCTTAGACCACGTGGAGTCAGAGAGCTTCCAGAGTGCCAGAGGACATGTACACACGAGCCTAACCTGGACCCCCTGACAGGGGGAGTGGGGAAATTGTTTTTTTTTCTGAACTCTGGTTGAAGATTGAGCCATGCTTCTCCACCAACTGACCGTGTATTTGTCTAGAAAAAACAAAACAGATTTAGACCTAAATGTTTCAAATACAGTTGCATTCCATATTTTATAACCCCTGATATTATTCCTCTCCACAGTCAAAAGGACTGCATGCATTGTTTTTTTTTAAGTAATCCAGGAATGTTTCATACTCCTGAACAATGTAAATGTTTTTACAAAATTTGATATTTCATCTGGCTAAAATGTCTCTTTTCATAGTGCATCTATGGCAAGCAAATGGTCCTTTAGCATGAACTTATTCTCTCAAGTTCTCAAGTTTAGAGTAAACCTTTCCAAGATATATCATAAATGAGGTATTACCATTCCTCTCATGCCAGCTGGGACTGTTGAAGTCTTTATACACCAGGAAGTCATAATTTCATAGAACACCCGTCTCGCAAAAGAAACAATGTCATGTAAAAGTGGAGCTCAGTGGGAACTGTTTTGTGGGACAAAAGAAGAATGAAATGAGTCTCTTGAAACCCAATCTGTGAGGAAAATGTCACAATACACCTAAAGACTAGAAATAAGTCTTGAATTGATCCTGGTTTGATTTTCCCTTTAAAAGGATAATTCCAGCATGACTATAACGGCTGTGACGAGACAGGAGGGGGCGTCTTACTTCCGCTTTCTGCTTCTCTGATTTCCACGCTTTCCTCTCCAAAGTAAAACTTTCAACCAATTAGTTAATGTTCTCTGTGGTTACGTTCTGTCAATCACAACCCATTCAAGCCAACAGACAAACAAACACAAGATCCCTCCGCCAGCTATGGTCCATAAAACGAAATAGAAAATAAAGCTTGATTTTACATGATTACATCTTAAAATTGGCGCCCTCTTCTTTACTGGGAGTGCCTTGTAATATTTAAATAGTGTTCATTTCAAAATATTTACTTTGAAAAACAACTAAGACAAGGGGAAAATATCTCGCAAATATCTCATAATGTGATAAAAGCACTGGAAAACGATGATGTAAAGCAGTAAGGGAATGCATGAAATGAGCAATTTCGCTGGAATTGTGCTTTAATGATCTACTCTTGCCATTAGAGGCGTATCAGAGGTCAGGGGTCACCATTCTGCACGAAACACTCTCATTAAGTTGGATATTAGCATGTGAGCAAATAGTAACAGAAGCGACATTATTCGTCCATATAGTTATTGGAGTGAATATTGATTTCAGTGCTATACATAACACATAGGTATTCTTTATCGCAGCAATATTGCAACATAATGAGTTGAGTTGTTACAGAGGGTAAAGGTTTAAGAAGTGGAGTTCATCTAGAAGTAGTAAAGTAAAATAGTTAAGAAAAGTCATCATCAGTATGTGCTAGACAACTTGGCAGACCTAGGCTTTGTTTTCCACTTTTTCCTCCTCAAATGATAAATGAGTCACATCCTTCTAATGAAGTTACCTCTGATACTCTGATGCTGCGTTCTCCCTTGTTTCCTGGAGCGGCTCAGATTGGTCGTTCTCTGAAGTGCGTGAAGCACAGAAGGAACATCCTTCTGTGCTTCATGCTTTAGGTAAAACACAATCAAGTTTGCAGCTAATGAGCTTTGTGCTCCATTAATTAGCTGGTAACCGAAAAAAAGAAAACAAACCCTCTTGATTTTTTGTTATTTTTTACAGTGGCAATTATGCATAACGTTTCAAACGTTTCCGTTGTTTTGTAGCTTCGTGGAGGCTGGTTTACAATGTGAATCTACAGAGTCTGATGTCAACGAGTTCACGCTACAGAGGAGATGCAATAGTTTCATCATCTAAACATTTAAAGCGTTGCATAGAAAGCCCCAACTGATGGGGGAATATGGGATTTTGGGCTTCCTTCCCTGTGCTCTCCTCTGCCAATGTGTCGTCAGAGTCAAGAATCTCCTCTGTGTGTGGGTGTGGGTGTGTGTGTGTGTGTGTGTGTGTGTGTGAGTGAGTGAGTGTGTGACTGACCCGGGCTGAACCTCTCCACCATTGCACCAGCCTGTCAGAGTGAGTAGGCGATCAGAGATGCCAACATCAAGGCTGCTATAAGGCTCGCTCCCAGCGCTGCGTGACGTCCCCCCACCCCCACCCCTCTCTCCTCTCTCTCCTGCTCTCACTTCTCTTCTTTCTGTTTCTCTTTTTGCTTTTTCCTCTTCTTTCCCTTTTCCTCTTTCTCTCAGTCACACTCTTCCTTTGTTTGCTGCTCTGTTTCTCTCTGTGTGTCTCTTGCTTTCTCTGTTCTCTCTCTGCCTGCTCATTATCCCTTCTCGCAAACGGTCCTTCTCTCTCTCTCTCTCTCTCTCTCATTTTCTCCCGCTTTCTGCCATGCACTCTGTTGACCCGTCCTCAGTTCAGCTCAGTTCTCGTCCTCCACCACTTGCTGTGGCCTGTTATGGCTCCTTTACCCATAGACTGGCAGGTTGTGATGCTGTTGCAGCTGCCAATCGGAGACACTGAAGCTCCAAAAGAGGCTCATCTATCTATCTAGTTATAATGTGGACTCTCTGCAACAACAGTACAAGACTGCTTTACTCTATTAGATGAATGAAATAAAGTCAAGTGAATTACTTTGACTACTGATGGATATTGATGACTTTTTAAATTAATACAAACACCACAGCCTCGTTTACTTACATGATCATTTGTTGAATGGATGACAAATTTAATGACTTGCAGCAAAATAAAAAACAAAAAACGAATTAATATGAACTGACTGAACTTAATTAAAATCCATTTTGGCATGTAACTAGAGATACTGTGTTACCTGTTTTGTTGACAAAATTGGATAAACACAAGTAATTAAAATGTAAAGCACACAGTTTTTATGATGCTATAATTAGCCACATCATCTTTCAAAACCCCTTCGAATGTCACTATGCAATTTTCATATGTCACAAAACTAAGAAATATTTCAGTACCCTCCATATTAATTGCTAATTAATATAAAATCTAAAAGTTTCTTCCCTTTAGGTTGGTGGAAACTCTGTTGCAATGTGTGATTGTAAACGTTTTCTTTTAAAAGCACATCTGTTTGGCATTTGTGGGTCTTCCATGCAAGAAAATAAAACAAATGTAGTGCAAACACGTTACCAAACACAGCATTTAAGACAGAAATTAAGCTGAGCATCAATGAGATTTATCCAGTGTGTCCTTCTTTCCTTCATTCCTCCCCTCCTTTGCCTCTGTTTTGTTGCAGCCCGGTCTGAAGTACAATAGCGCCCCCACTCCTTCTCCTCTATCCATCATCTCTCTCTCCTCCCCGCAGCTGTTAGTCATCAATGAGAACTTGTTCATTTCTCCTCATTAATTCATATTTCTTCTCTCTCATCTCATCCAAACGGATTTTCCCCTTCTCCTCACGTAGGCTACTGCGGGTTTCAGATCCACTTAAAACAAATTGATTCCCCCCCCCCCCCCCCCCCCCCCCCCCCCCCCCTCACTATTAGATTTCGAATTTATTTTGGATAGCTATTTATTTTTGCCACCTCATTCACCCCTGCCTACGTCGTCTCATCCTGAACCTAGCTGTTTTTTGTTTTTTATATAGATATATTTTCTTCACTTCTCCTCTCCAGTCCCTCTCCTCTCTGTGTGTCTCCTTTCTAGCATCTGATCTGTTTCCTCCTCATCCCTCCCTCCCTCCATTTTCTCCCGATTGATGCCATCTGAGGTTGCAGGCCCAGGCCGCCGGAGCTGCAAATTTACCCAGCAGCACACGTCACTAACCGGGGAGCGCAGCGCTCCCAAAATAGCCCAAACAGCAATCGGTGAATGGGGGCCCAAGTGGTGGTTACCGAGGACAGATTCTGACAACAAAATGAAGCTTTCCAGACATCATGTGAACACCCATCGCCTAATGAGTCACCCGCACAAACCCCGGTAGTTGAATTATCACGTATTTTAGCACTATTTTATATAACCGAGTGGCGCATAGGGGACATGCTTGGAAACAATTATTCTGAATTAATTTTGCTCTTTTACGCAAACTCCACCGCATGTGTTCTTTGGTTATAAAACAATTAGGGACTTTTTGGTGAAGGCATTCCAGGCTGCTATAGGTCCCTGGCGGGGTTTGGACGTGCGACATGAAACGACACGGAGGGAAACAGCGCGATACAGTTGAAAGACATGAAAGGCTCTGCTGATATGAGTCATGCAGTAGAACTCATCCCACCCATTTGCTGATTAAACCCTTGTTAGGCTACCGAAAATAGCAGCGTTTACACAATATTCACATCAGATGAACTGCCATTTGTAACAGAGGAGAGACTGTCTTGTTGCCAAAGTTGTATAAATTCATTAAAGATAATCCCCAAAATAGGCTAAATAATCCCGGTCATCCGCTCCTAATAACTCCAATACAAGATAGTGGTGTGTAGGTGTCACTCAGTGAGAGGAGTAGTCATAGGATACTCAGTAGTGCAAGCAAAATTAACTTGCTTTCAAACCTGGAAGTGCACAAGCTGTTAGGAAGGCTGGCAGCACAGACACTATTTGCCCAAGTTTCTCACAAACAGGGTATGAATAGGTCAAGTCAGAATATTCCACCTTTTGAGTCTTGTCTGATAATTGTTGCCCTTTTCCCCAGAAACATGGCGTGCGAGCAGAGACAGCAGCATCTGAGCATTCAAAACTGGGTTGGAAATCCATTAAAAAATAACTGAAAAAAGGTGTCACTAAACCCTGGTAATTTCATGTGCAGCGCGGTGGTACATAGCTAGCCAGCCTGTAACTTTACTCAATGAGATCTTTAGATGCTTGCATAATTGCAGGCTGTTGTTGCATAAGGGGAAAAGACATGCAGGGTTTAATTAAGAGCAGCAAACAAAGGCAACATTCAGGGTTTTTCTTGTTTCACAGTACAGACTGTGATTCCTAGAATTTCAGAAAGTATCCCTTTGTGGGAAAGCCCAGTTTATGAAGCTTGGCATGTGCTAGGAGCTGAAATGAAGGCATACAGATTCAGCAGACCCCTCGCCCTTTAATGTATGGCCAAACTATTAACCTTTAGATCACAGGCTGCAAAATAGACAAAATTACAAGTTGTTGTTGTATCGGGTGACTGTAAATTAAATAAAACCTATTAATTGTCACTAGCAGTTATGAAACATGTTTGAGGAGACTGATTTTGCAGTTAGTCTAATAAGTTGTTATTAACTTACCATGTAAGTCGATCTGCAGCCGCACGATGAGGTATAAATATATTTAAGGAGACTTATTTTATGTCCAATTTCTTCATGTGAAATACCTGTTCTTGTTTACAGCTGGTAATCCAAAGTTTTGCCACAGAACCCACTGAAAGCTGGTCTCCTGGGGTCTCACCCAACATGACCTCAATTCATCAACTGAGTAAATCTTTTATTCGTAAGCTTCATTACTGTTGAGTTCTTTATAATAGGGCTTTATTGCACCAGAGGGGAGATAATATGTGACAATTAACGCACATAGCTGAGATGAAAACATCAATTTACCACATATCTCATGTCAAGCACATAATAGTCAATTCACACAGCAAGAAACCAAAGAGAGGGAGAGAGTTGGTATGATTGTAGTAATAATGTGTGTGGGAGGGTCCAGGCGGTGGCGGTTCACTCAATCATCTCTTCAGAATGTTTCCTGGATTCCATTTCATATTGCTTCTGGGATAATCTGATTCAGTTAGATTATTTCATTAAACAATAGTCTTTTTGTCCCCTCCAACACTGAGAGGTTGGAAGGGAATGCAGCAGCTGGCCGTGACCACTAGGTTCAGGACAACTTTGAGATTTGGAGGGGGTGTTAACTCAATAATGGGGCCCCCCACGCACAGGAGGAGAATCTGGGCCCCCCTCTACTTTCCTCTGGTCCCCACACCACCATTATTCCATCTATGACAAACATCTCTGTCCACCCATCCATCCGCATCTCCAACACACCTCCGCAAATTCATTTACTGAGCGATTATCGGAGACATCCCTAATTGAGATGATGGGTTTTGGGTGCTACACTGAGAGCGCTAATTGGCTGTCGAAACCACACTTTCACCAGTAGTCCCTTCTTCAAAATTCTGCTTACTGAAGACAATTTTGCTTTAATCTGCACAGAAAAACCCAAATTTTATTTCTTCTTGTTCCAGTTTGTCTCAGATAATGCAACAGCTGCTGTATCACATTTACTTTTGAGAGTTGTGTTTACAGTTTTGTAGATTTCAAAACCACAGCAGTGTGAAATAAAAGTATAAAATATTAATAAACGTATATTTGAGGACCACAAGTCTTAGTGTGAACACTTTAGGGGCCCTCCCTCAGCTAGGGGGCCCTGGGTAGTCAGTACCCCTATTCCCTATTAGCAGTGTTTGACAAATACAGGACCAAATAGAGAAAGACACTTTGATTACGCTGCTGCTCTTTAATGGTACTTCTGTAAATTTTTCATGTCATGTTCTGTATATTTTGTTTGCATGTTTATGATTTACTGTTTTATCTTTGGTCACATGGGATTGTTGCACACTGGACCAATGGAATGAATTATGGAGTAGTTCATGCATTCATGCAGCACATTTGGGATATAATGCCCAGGGTTGGAGAAGCAACAGGCTGCAGGAATCACAAAATGTAACTTGAATCCATTGCAGCAACAAAAAAAAACTGTAACAGTAACAGTAATTTAAACAAATCTGTTAAATTAAAGATGATTTTGAGAAAAATAGCTGCTTATTTGTTGAATTACTCACCTTCAAAACATATTTCAAGGGAAATAGGCATATTACTTGTAAGATTATACAATCATGGTTTTTCACATCTGGAAATAATAGTTGACACTTGCCATAGACATAAAATATGTCCTTCTGTAGATTTTGGAAGTAAGATTACTCAAAGTAAATGAAAATAATCAGTTTACACTACTCATTTGACTATTCCAATAGAGTTCATTAGGATTGAAAATTTGATGCAAGTAATAAGTTACAGTGGATGTAGGTTTTATTTTAAAATAACCAGCCAAACCAGTCCTGCAATGTAGATTTGAAGATAAATAAATGTAGTGCATCATTGAAGGTTGTTGCTTTTTTTAATTGTGTTTTGTTTAATTTACCAGTGTTCCAGCATCAGTTAGAATTATCCGAATCATCTTTCATGGAAATGTCTTGGCTTATTTGCACAATATGTACAGTGTGAAAACTCAGTGACCTTATCTTACTCCACTGGAGGCAAATAAATTGCAACAACCACTTTCACAAATCTGAGTCATTTAGATGAAAAGCTTGCTTGTTTATGACTCCGGCTGAGGCTAAAGAACGTAGTCTGGACTGGAGCCAAAGCCGGCACACATAGTACTTGAGTGTTTTTGGTTATTCCACCTTTCAACAGCTCTGCGGAGTCATGTGTGGGGAAACCTTTGAGGATGACACTCCCAACATGTTGCCCTGTTTATGCACTAGATGGAGCTACAACTCCACGCTACAGCATAGGCAAACTGAAAGAGGCACTTACAGGACGCATTTAGCAGTACCTGTTTTATCTGGAAAATGGGTTTTATCAATTCCTTGGCAGTGTGTGAAGACATTACATTGTGTTTTTGAAATATTACTTCATCATGCTTTATGTTTTAATGTTCTCCTTGGAATGCTTTTAGGTACAACATTACCAGCAATGAAACTTCGCAAGAACGTAACTGTTTTCTGTGTTTGGCAGGATTTCAATGTGTTTAAAAACCTAATCCCTAATCAAAATGCAAATCCTGCTAATATAATGGTCAAGCATGATTTTAATAACTTTTGACCCCAGGAGTGACTGACAAAGCCTTTAATTGAGAAAGAAATCCAAATAGTACATTTGTTTCAGACTGACTTCTTTGATGTTTACATGAGTGTGTATGTATAATAAAAAGTTTTTCAAATGATTGATTTTTTCTTTCATTGTTAAGTTCTACCCTACAATAATCTATTTGTACAGTAGATATAACCAAGAACAGATCACAAAAAGTTGTAGAAAATTACTCTAGCTCAATTATAGCCAGGAATGATAAATGAGTTGTTATTGATGTGTCAAAATGGGCGGTATCTTATAATTCCTTGAATGCACATTCAGTAATTTGAGTAACACCCCTTGTTGAAACACTGTCCCACCACTCACTTTGTGAACATTTTTTTTCCTCATTCCGAAATGCTCTGCTTAAGATTTTGATACAAAGACAAATATGTACAATAACAGCTAAACAGTTTTATGTGCAGGCTGCAAAAAGTTAATTCACAGTCATTATGTTTGTAAAAACTGAAGTAAATCAAATCTGTATTTTGAGCTACGATGGAATAGGATCCCAAAAGTCTTATTTATGACTTCAAGAACATATGGGAAAATTCCTAAAATGTAGATGCCGTTTCAATAACTCTTGCAGAGAAAGACAATGACATCAGCAGTATAGAGATACACTCTCTACCAAATTCATTAATCGATAGTCCTTTTTTATAACCTAAAAGGGCTTTCACTAGTTTGCTTTATTTTTCCAGTCATATTCTCATCCATATTCATTCATGTTCAAAATGAGCAGCTTCAACTCCAGCATAAATAACTGAGATAAAGTATGCACCATATGAAAACAAACAGTAAAATTCTTATTAGAATAAATACTTGCAAGCATACACATATATAGATCAGGACCATCATTATGACCATGATCATGTTTATATACTGTGCGTGTTCCATACATTCATTTGGTTTTTAGCCCCTTTTTAAATTGTGTGCACTGCAGGCCATTCATAAATTCTGAATAAATACAACAGATTCAAGTATTGGCTCACCTATGAATGGACACATACTGCGGCGTGCCCATGCAACTGGGCTAAGTGTTTAGCTTATTGCTCTCTCTGCTGATGAGAGGTTAGGATGGGAGTTAGAAGTCAGAAGTGAAGATACAGGTCACCTCTGTACCCCCAGTGTCCGACCAGAAAAAAACAGACAGACTTTATGGACCAGGGAGTCTTATTGAAGGAGGCAGAACATGTGAAGCCCTCTGTCTTATTGCCTCAACAGACCCAACACTGACTTTGGACAGGAAGCTGCCTGGCCTCCCTGAATCCAAGAGGGAGAGAGAGAGAGACACACACAGAAACAAAGAATAAAAGAAGTGCCCAATACTGACCAAGTGCCCCTGAGCAAATTGGATTCATTGCCTGAGCTACACTGAGCACTGACCCCCATGTATTTATGTACCAGACAACTCCAAGGACAGGCATAGGAAACAAGCTAACATTTCTTAAAAACACTACAATGCAACAGCCATTTGCTTGCAATATGTCCCTGCAATTATATCTGTCCTGGTAAAAAAAACATAAACCATACATAAAGAAAGAAAGACTGCAGCAGAGTGAAAGGCATTGGGACTGGAGGTAAGCAGCACTATTCAAACTCCAGAGCGGGCGGGTCAGCGCTGTCAGGACCGGCTCGGAGGAAGCCGAGGAGGACCTCGTATGTAACGAACACCACCATGTTGACAGGGAACGCGCGCAGGCAGTTGATGCCCAAGCTCCTGAAGAACACGCCGGCTCCCTCCACCCGCACGGTCTCAGAGACGCAGTGGCAGAAACCCTTGTACCGCTTCACCTCCCTCGCTCCGTCCATCTGCAGGCGGGCTTTGATCACGTCCATGGGCGTTCCCACGGTCCAGCCTGCCATTCCTGCTAGTCCACCGGCCAGCATCACCCCACTCCAATCTGGTGGCAGTCAAAAGACACTGAGGTCAACATTTACAGTTTCAGCTTGGATTTTTTTTTTCACGAGGCACTGGTTACATTATGGGGAAAAGGTTTCAACATTCATCCCTCAGCTGCCCTATGAACAGCTTGTTATCCTTAAAAATAAATAAGTAATAATAAATAAATAAAAAGAGAAGGCTTTGAGCACAGCATATACTTTAGGTCAGGAGGTGATGGAGACTACAAGGAGGTCATCAAAGCTAAAGTGAAAATATCCATATATATATATAAATCAAAGGTAAAGTAAAAAATTCCATATATATTTATACATAATATATGTATATGGTTGTAACCGCACACTCAGGGCCCAGGACTACGGATTGAATACAAAAAGGATCTTTATTGAAGACCATCATGAATACCACGTTTCACATACAGCTTCATCAGCTTGTTGGCATTCCTCATTGAAAGCAATGGGTAATGCTAACGAGCAAGTTTACAGCTTGTGGAACCCATTAGATTTAATAGGAAATACTAACAAGGGTGACAAGCAATTTTTCAGTAAGCTGAAGTACCAAAGCAGAAATATTTAGCAATATGTAACAGACTATAATTTCAGACAGAATGGTATGAGTGCTGTCTGAAGAGATTTGAGTCTGTTCAATTACAAGTGATTCAGAGCAATCAAGAAAATACAGTTTGTGAAATTATTTAAGCAATAAGCCATGAGAGGCTGTGCTTTACAATGATTTTTGAACAGCTAAAACATGTTATTAGGCACTCTGCTCCATGTTGCTTATGAAAGGGCAGTAACACATCATTGATATGAAAAAGGAATTCAAATTTTCAAAGAATACTTTACTTTTAATCAACAGTAATTAAATAATAATAACAATCTGACAACACCCTGCAAGGCTGTTATGCACCTTTTGGTGATATGCCACGCCCACCACCACGCCCCCTTTTGGCCAATCTAATCAGTTATTCCTTGGCCCATAACCAATACAAAGTTTTGTGCAAATCCATGCCCAACTTGTTGAGACATCCTGCTGACGGACAAACACACAGACGCAGGCGAGAACATTACCTCCTTGGTGGAGGTAATAATTACATGTTATTTTTCCACCAAGCAAAGTAGTTCTTGAACAGTGTGATTTAGAGTGGTGATTTTTAGTTAGTGCATTCATATTTAAATGATCAGTTATGTGGTCACATGTTTTATCAGGTGTTTTTTTTTTTTTTACTTTGAACGTGACTCAGCCAGTCAGAACTTCAGTCCAGGGCTAATTGTTTTAATAAAAAATATTTTATCATATGGACTCATGGCTTAGATAACCTGACATGATAAAATGCATGAAGCTGGGTTAACAAATTATATGTGCTGATACAGCTCAGCACAAAAACCGAGTCATCCTCTGAAACGTTGACTCTTCCAGCCAACACTTTGAAAACAGCAGCCTTTTCTTGAATGAGACAGTGGGGAGTCCACCTGAACTTTGCTCACCTGGTCCTTTCTTGCCACTGTGTGTCAGCCATTCACAGATGGTGTTGTAAGTCAAAAAGTACGTGGCGAAGGACGGCCCATCTCTCAGCATGAGGGGGAGAGCCCCTCTGTAGAGCCCCAGGACCCCCTCCTCTCTCACAATGCTCAGCAAACAGTGGACTGGGCCGCGGTACTTGGGTTTGGGCATGTCGGTACCGCCTCGCATGGACTCTGTCTGGCACTGCAGACGCACTTTAACTATGTCACCTGGCGACATCACTGATATCTGTCAGAGCCAGATAAAGAGACACTCAGCATGGAGCTCGAGGCAGAAAATGCTTGTCAATGTCCAAATTATTGCTATGGCGTACATAGGAAAATCACTGTTAATGATGGTTGTACAAGTAACAATAAGGTATCTGTTATAAGAAACAAGTAATTAAAATAGATAATCACTAAACCACACCCTTTTAGAAATAGAGGTTGTTTGGATGAGTGAAATGTTTGGATGACTTAAGAACTAAGTCTTATTGAAATGATCAAACATGTACATGGACATAAACTGAAATTTGCAGTACTGATTTGCAGTTGAAATGACGAGCATCATAGAGGCATTTTCAACAATTTACACACCATTTATAAAATCTGATTGATTACCTGAGCTACACCCCCTGCCATACCGGACAGGAAGACTTCTAGTTTGGTGTTCGGACCACAACCAGCTCCTCGAAACTGGCTCAGACACTGCAGGCAGTTCCTGTACGTGCCAAACACCACCGAGGAAGTCATAGAGATTGTGGTAACGGGCAAGGACATGCCTTTGAAGAAGCCATGCACCTGGACGCACAAGTGAGGGGAAAGAATCCAGTGTAAGAATACAATGCAGTGAACAAAGCAAACAGTGGAAATCCCAAATCATCAAATCTATAATGCTGCATCCCAACTGCATCCCTAATGGCTATGTCTTCGTTTTGGACGCTGTCCTCTTCGTGTGTGACACTGTTTGTGTGTCCCTTATGTCTGTCTTGACTGTGAAGCACCCTATAAACTCTGTTACTGTTATAATAAAGTGATTATTGAAGACCCAATCAATGCCACTTACCCCTTCTTTTGAAAATGTTGTTACAACACATTGCCATATTCCAGTGAACTGCTTTTGTGTTTGTATCCGAACCTAGGAAAGAGAGAATTCAGTCTAAAAATTATGAACCCTTGATTTAGTGCCATCTCTATCTCAAATACACACACTATTTAAACTTGCCTTCACAGTGTCCAGAGGATAACCGACTGCGACTCCACATGCTCCTGTGTGTTTTCAGAGAGAAGAGAGTGCCAAGGACACAAGAACACAACACTCTGTTCAAGGCTGTGAACTAGAACTGAAACATTTTTAATCTTCTACTAGAAACCTACACTGTATGGGTCCCAACAGATGCATCTTCTTGTATTATTATTATAATTATTATTATTAATATTATTATTATTATTTGTGATAGGCTAATCTAAATCCGCAGTCAGCTTGACACATTAAGATCATTGCCAGCCACAATCTGTTTGATTGAAGACAGTAAAGATGTTTCTTTCTTTAGAGATCTATCTGTCAGACCAAGTTGGTTCTAGGTTAGGTTGGGCACTCCTGATATTAATTTGGTTATGTGATGTAGGACTCCAATTATACAGTAGTGGTTGATGATGATGTAAAGCAGAAATTGTTATCATAGCTACAAATTAATCTACTCTTCTCACGCTGTCATAGCTAGTTATCGCATGCCATGCACATGGCCTTACACGCCTTACCGCCGTGCAGCGTATTAAACAAACTAACAACATTGTTACCTCCAATGGATCCAGCCACAAAATCAGCAATATGCATCCTCTCAGATCTGGCTGGGCAGCGGATACTTGCCCGATATCAACCCATACTCTCCTACCTTGTAAATAGCATAACCTTGAATGTGTTGCTGTTCCGTCACGTGTCCAGACTAAGCCACAGCCTCTTCACACGAGCACATCGCGATGTTGCGAAACATTGGCTCCGACTTTAGCCGAAGATTACCGAAGATGCAATGTGGTAGTCCTGAATGGATGGTTTGGAAACAACGGTCTTTTTGAGTGCAAGAGTGAACAAGAATGTTGAACCAGATGGAATAAATTAAGTCTATAATTTAAAATCATGCAAAATAAACAGATGCAAAGGCTCAAATGTAAAAACTTTAATTTAAAGGGGGACTTTTCTTTTTTTTTTTTAAGCGGGTTTAACTAATCTATACCATGTTTCTCGAAGCACAACAATTAGCTTTACAACTAATAACCGTGCCAGTCAACAACTTCACCAAAAACTTTTTTTTGGTTATTAATGTTTCCGTTAGAAAACTTGCCCTGTACACTGAGCTAGGCTCGGTGGAGGCAGAAAACATGCATGACAGCCCATTCAAAAGCAAAACATCACACGGCACTGCTGACGCAATTTAGCAATGGGGGTGTGCGGCCAATGAATGAAGGGGATGGATTTACGGAGTGGGGTGTCGGCGTTTTGTCTTCGATCTGATTGGATATGACGTGTACCCGAGGCCGGTGGGGCCCGCCCCCTTGTTACTTCCTGCGACGGTAGCTTGCTTACAACAGAAATAGATACAGACAGCGGAAGGGTATCCACACTGACAGGGACGCTACAACGGTTCATGGAGGTCGAATAGCTCAGCAGTGAAGTTTTATTAAAAGAACCAGAGAACAGGCGAAATAACTGCCCGGAGACAATATATACGTGTGTACATTTTGTTATTTGTCACGTCTTGTGTACTAGCTAGCTAAGGTTAGCTAACCTGGACGCTAGCTGATAGTGTCAAGTAGTTCATTAGATAAGTGAGCTTGGTAACGTCAACGTCAGCAGGTGTACAACGCAGAAAACGGTTATAAAAACAACATTTGATACAGTCGTATAGTTCTACTAGAGTTTAGTCAGCTAGCATTAGGTGGTACTTGGTTCTGCTTCAGCTAACGGTGAAGAACGGTGATGGACTTCCTTGCTGGCTGCATTGGAGGTAAGTCGGTACAGCTGCAGTTGCACTGACCATTCCTTCTCTTGATTTATTTAATGATAGGGATGAGCACAGTTGCCATGAACCAGTTTGATTGAGGATAGCGTAGCTTGACGTAGCTGGTTTGTGAAAACGCACTGATAGCTGTTTTCACAGCAGCAAAACTGAGCAGCACCACCCATAATAATGTGATGCAACTCTATCACAAGATTACAAGTGCATTGTCGAAATTCCGCCGCAGGTCGGCACACTAAGCCATTCTACAAATTCCCTACATGCTGCTGGTTGTATTTGACCTGCCGACAGACCTTGACGGATGAAGGTGTAATGTAGTGGATAGGATGTTCTGTGTTGGCTGCGGGGTCAAGTGGGTCAGATCTGTTCCAGTATTCTCCAGTGATGGATTTCCTACAGTGGGGATATAGCATGTTCATGTTTTGGTTGCTAAATAATTTAGTAGGTTAAATCACATAATGATCTTCAAAGACAGAATTTGAGTTATCTAAGCCTCTAGTATGGCTCAATGTATATCACTTGGTTATCATGGAAAGGATAAGCTTATGTCCTTGCTCCAGACGAATGTTAGCTCATTCCTGGCGCTCCAATCTCCTGCATATCTCCCTGATGTCCTTTGTACACCCTGTGGAGAATTGAAAGCATGCACACGCTACATACTGAGGCATGCAATCTAAGATGGTTTGGCTGTTAAAGAGTTGGCGCCCACACTCTATACACAGGCACTACACACCCCTCCATAGACCAATCAGTGAATGGTGTGACAGCCCATGTGGTTTCCCACCCTCTCATTGTGATAGAATTGGTGGAACCATCTGCAGTCAAATAGAAACTACACCTATTGAAGTATGGCCTAGTTTATGCCTAGCCATAGCCTACACGAGGAGACAGTCAGAAAGAGGTTAGCAAAGTGGCATCATTTTAGAAAACAGTGAACTGTGTTGATTTTGGCTTGTGCCCAGACATTTAAAAATGTGTGGTGTCTTTATGTCATCCATGATGCAACATCCTCTGCTTAACTTCCACCTTCTTGTTTTCAAGTGCTCAAATCATAGTAGTTAATTGAGGTCAATGGCCAATCATCTTCGTCTCAAACATATGCCTGCTGGTGTGCTTTTCCTGGCTTACAGCAGGAACTCTGTCCTGATTGGCTGTTTTTACCCCGGGTCTTGTGACAAAGCAGGTGCTTAGGTAGGATTAGCTAGCTGTGCTTTACTGTTTACTGCGGTGATGACACAGGTGGCCCATTAACTGCAGGTCTTTATTTGTTCTATGTTTTACCCCAAAACAATGCAGTTCTGTAATTGACATCTGGAATGATGTTATGATTGTTGTTTGCCAATATGGTGAAATTTCTGCGCAGCATCCAGTTCCCATTTTCAGCTACAGAGCTGATTCCAGTTCCAAAAAGGCAATGTTTCTTGATATTGGCAGGGGATGGAGTGGAGGGCAGACTCGCTGTCTAGGGTTGAGGGGTACGTAGGCATTACTTCAAGTACCAGTGTACTGGGTAAACTTTTCATGATGTTGTCAGCCAGGCCGGAGACTGTTATCAGGTTACACCAAGTGCTTGGAAAGGTGAGAAGGCCCAAACTGGCATCAGAACATGCCAGTGATGTCATGCCATGCATGAGCCCAGGTTATGTAACATTCAGAGAAGTGCTAAGGAAGGTGTAGAGGGTGATGCCCAGTGAGCCGGCTGGATGAAGCAGTTCTCTCCCAGTGGAAATGGCAACACGTTCTAAAGTTACACAATTGTGCTGGCTACAGGATTTTCAATCTTGAATAGGCTAGATCACAGTCATTAAATCTGCATGATGTCATATCAGCGGGTAAACATTTCTAAAAGTAATTTGGCTTGTTGTGTAAACAAAAGTTTTAGGAAGATTGGTCGGACGTAGTTCATGTGATTTCTATGGGGCTTCCATCGTGTAATCACATTGAATTATATTACACATGATGATTCTCACTCCTGTTTTCTTTGTCTTCAGGTGCTGCTGGAGTTTTAGTTGGACACCCTTTTGACACAGTTAAGGTAGGCAAAGTTTTCTTTTTTTTACTGCTTTAAGTCACAATGAAATGAGAAGTGTATCATAACATACACCTATTAAAGCATAAATACCAAATACCTGGGTAGAAATCCAGCCCGGGACCTTTGTTGCATGTTGTCCCTCTCTCTCTCCTGGTCTTTCCTGTCTCTCTCTACTTTGAACTATCTAATAAAGGCAAAAATGCTAAAAAAATAAATAAATCAAAAAAAACTCCAACCACAAATACCCTCAGATATTTTTGGACATATTAAACCCAGACAACCCAGTTTCCTTTTCCTAAGACACCATGGTTGCATCCCGCTGGCTATAATTTATTCATTTTGAAGACTCCGGAATTAGTGACAGCTCACTTTCCATGTTTCCATGACAGTCCGTCCTCATTATGTCCCGCTCCAGCATCCTGTTTCAACCACAAATAAGTTTAATTACAGGAGCAACGCACCATCTAAATGCTTTTTCCTTCTGACTTTAAACAATTAAAGTTAAATGAAAATAAATCTGTCTTTGTAGATAAACATAAACTACCTCCTCACATAACACAGTAGTAAGTACAGCTCAGGTGATGTGATAGCATTTCTGTAGGGAAGCTGATTAGATTCCCAGAGTTCAGCTGAAGTGTGTTTCTTTCCCAGGTGAGACTGCAGGTCCAGAATGTCGATAAGCCTCTGTACCGCGGGACCTTTCACTGTTTCCAGTCCATCGTACGGCAGGAGTCGGTATGTCCATTCCTTATACTGACATAAGAATATTGATACATGGTTAAAAATATGTACAGTATGTTTGCTTCTTTGTTTTGAGTTATTTGCAGCCCGGGTTTTGAGTTATTTGCAGATTTAGTGCTTGTAGCGATTTGAAATAAATTACTATTTTTTTCAGATGGTTTGTTGCTATGTATTACTTCCCTCTTATGGGTTGTATAGCTCTAAACCTGCAACTCATGATGGCTCCAATGAAATTAGTTATTTTTGTTGGAAGTTGCCTTTCATGATCAACAAATCAGCAACTTATGATTTAATTTAATTTAATGGCCAAGTGTAAGCCTTCATGTTAGTGTTCAGCTAGTTGTTTTGGTCTTCTCTTCAAAGCCAGTGAGGTCAGTGTGACCTGAAATTGGACCTGCGTCAGACACTTGGTCTTGTGACTGAATGGGATGCTTTTGTTATGGAGCTGGCTGGAATGCTCACACTTTCCATGGGGGTAACTGCAGTTTTGTTGAATGGGGTCAGACTTGTTTGGTTTGTTTATTTACAAGCCCCCTGGACAGCGTGCTTTCCCCTGTTGACAGAAAGAATCTTGGTTTTTGGTTTCTGTTAGGCTATATTCATTATGAATGTTTTTTCTTTTTTTTATCATCACATTTTCTCCCTAGCAAAAAGAATAACATTTGTCAACTTGAGAGGTTTGTTCAAACCTCTCTTTTACATTATAGTTTTGATTGATTGGTTACTCTTTGTTACTCATCTGACTACCCCATGCACCTCCCATGAAATCCTGTGACATGTTTTTGCAGAGGCAAGAATGAAGAAACACCTGTTTTAAAGATTTGATTTTTATGTAGCTTTAGGGTGTGTGTTTACACTATTCCACTTTTGCTGCCAGACTCTTTTTCACATGAAAGCTAACGGGGAATGACCACTAAACACAAAGATTGGCATATTTTTAGGCAGAGCATAGCACTTTCTAAAGCTGGGAAAAGTTCAGCTTTTTCGAAGAGCGCATGTGACAAAGTTAGACGAGACTATAACTTTCATCCAAAACTGCTGACATGGTTAAAATAAGACCAAAGCTGTTTTATATTTAGTTTGAAGAAATGGACAAAAGAGAAGGAAAGAACTGCCACTAGATGTTTATTTGATCTTTTAAGATGTGCAAAGCCTCCTTAATAAACCACATCTCTAACGCCTCTGACCTCCTCCCCAGATGCTTGGTCTGTATAAAGGCATTGGATCCCCCATGATGGGCCTGACCTTCATCAATGCCATAGTGTTCGGTGTCCAGGGCAACACCATGCGGCGGCTGGGACACGACACTCCCACGAACCAGTTCCTTGCTGGTGCAGCAGCAGGTGCCATCCAGTGTGTAATCTGCTGCCCTATGGAGTTGGCCAAAACCCGCATGCAGATGCAGGGCACCGGGGAGAAGAAGTCCAAGAGGAAGCTGTACAAGAACTCCCTGGACTGCTTGGCACGCATCTACAACCGCGAGGGTCTGCGGGGCGTAAACCGCGGCATGGTCACCACTCTTATCCGCGAGACGCCCGGATTTGGAGTGTATTTCCTGGCCTACGATGTGCTGACACGCCACCTGGGCTGCGAGCCCGACGACCCCTACATGATCCCCAAGCTGCTGTTTGCGGGGGGGATGTCTGGCATCGCCTCGTGGCTTTCCACCTATCCCGTGGACGTGATCAAATCCCGTCTCCAGGCAGACGGGGTAGGCGGGGTCAACCAGTACAGCAGCATCGCCGACTGTGTGCGTCAGAGTGTCAGGAGAGAGGGCTACATGGTGTTCACACGGGGCCTCACCTCCACACTCCTAAGGGCCTTCCCTGTTAATGCAGCTACCTTTGCCACTGTCACCCTCGTCCTCATGTACGCTCGGGGGGTCGAGGAGGGACCAAAAGACTGCGAGCCGGCTCAGCCGAGCCACCATGCGCAGCTACAGCAGCAGGCCCAGCCCTCCAGCCTGTGACGGGGCTACGGAGGTCTCACCCTCAACTGAGGCACTTTACAAGAGTGGAAAGAGAGGAAAAATATACAAACCCAATATTACTGTCTGACTCAGTTTCACACCAGACCAGTCATTCCCAGTTTTAAGTCAGAAACTACCTGATTTTTAACAGCATGTTTCTATATGTCAATCAGGATACAAATAAGAATTTGAATTGTAGGTTTGCCTCTGCAGTTGAAAATGTATCTGTAACAAGATGAGGAAAATTGGAACTATAAAATCCATGCAAGCTTTTTACAGTTGCCCTTATCCTGTCGCAGATTCACTCGGAGCCATTGCTCTTGACTTGTTACTGAGCCACACTCCTGGAGGTGTGGGCCAGGTAGTGTACACAGTGTAGACACTGAACGTTGAGCTATCTCTGTTATATATATCTTTTAAATATGCAGTGTTGAACTACAGCTGTATATATCATTTGTTTTGAGTCATTTCTTTTATATGTATATTGAAGAACATTTTTTCCTGCCTTATGATATTAATGCTTTATCTTCTGTGAGGAAGTTGAAACCTATCTGTACCTATACTGTATGTTCTGGAGAGCAGAGAAAGAAAGAACGATGGAATGTAGCATGTGATAAGGGACATGTGCAGAACTTGTCACTTTTTTTCTGCTCCCAAACCAAAAAACATATACTGCAGTTATAATATGGTTATCACTAACGCACTTAGTGTTGGTCTATATTACAGACGCATCTTATTGTCCATAGTCGACAAAACTCAACCTTACTGATCTGGAAGGATCTTTAGGCAATGAATGTGAAATGTTTGTGTGTGAGTCATGGTTGTAGATGGCTTTATGTTTTATGTCTTGTTTTGTTGTCTAAATGGCATGTTGTGTTTTATCAATTAATGTGAAGTTTTATCCTTCTAACTTTAGTGGCGTTTTAAAGGCCTAATCCAGAAGTGGGACATGGCGCCAACTGTGGCACCACATTTGTCCCCTACTAGCTTTTTTTTATTTGTATTTTTGCCGTTGATACAAGAACAGATAACGTGTGACAGCTAAACATTAGTTTTAATATATTTTGAAGCTGTAAATTATATGGTTGTTGTTTAGGGAGAAAAAACACTGGAGTAAAAAGGAGCCGCATTTTATGTGACAGTGGCTGAAGGTTGTGAGAGGTGATTTCTCCATCAGCAAGTCCTGACCTTGAAAAATGTGTGAGTATACTTCATATACATAAAAATATGGATTGTGGCTTTAATGAGATTTATTTATTTTATTTTCTAAGTTATTGTATCAGCTTAATCGTGTGTAGGTATCGCTAATGCCAGAGTGGGGATTGTCTGCTTTCTGCATGTGTGTGGTCAGTATCAGATGGTTTTGTCTGTATTTTATGCCTGAATGTTGAAGTTCTTGCTGTAAAGCAATCTAGTTTTATCTCCATCAAATAGGCTAATCTATCAGTTCCCCTCACAATGCAGTAATTTGTCAGGATAACTGATAGTCTGCTCCCCCTTTTGCGCAAAGTGAAACAAGATAAATCATGGAGTTTGTGAATGGGAAGATGTATAATCCAATGAAATATGATAACATGTAAATGGTTTTTAAATACAGGACTGTCTGAAGTTGTAAAACTGCTAGTGATTAATCAAAGTACGAGGAGTTATATTGTCATTTGCGTATGAAGGCTATCTATAAAAGGCTGTGGGAAAGAGAGAAGTCACATGCACTAAATACTTAAGTCTGCTGAATGTATTGCACCTGGACTCTAACTACACCCACAAGTGCTCTGACTCAAACTCAAGAGTATAAGGATAAACTGATCCCAAGCAATCCTATAGTATTCTTTGAAGTTGGTCCCTTGTTTGGATGGTTTGTTGCTGCTGAGAATCTTGGAAATCTCCAAGGCCTTTAGATGTGTTGCTGCTCTGCAGTGTTCTGGTCTGATGGTGGGTGAAGATGACAAAATGAAAGTGAAAAGAAGTGCAAATGGATTTTTGGTATGTCTGTTAAATTTGCTGTGTTTATCATTGATTCCACCTCTGAAGCACAGTGACTGTTATCTCTTGCTAAGATCACAGTCGTGACTGTAGATTACCTGTGGATTTTATTTGGTTTCAAGTGTCTCTTATACAGATGGAGAAACTCGTTGATTGGCATTTGACAACTTATGTATTCTCCAGCTAATAAGAAAGATGCAATATGTACAGGATGTAATTCTATTTAAATGAGATGTAGGCTAGATTGTTTTAAAGTGATGGGAAGTGTAAATATATACATATATAGCATATATTTTTCAGTCTAAATTAGTTGTGTGGTTCCCTGAATGTCTGAGTGTAAGCGGTTTTAAAAGTCTCTATTTAATCAGTTTGGGTTAGCTGTTACACTGAAGAGATTTTAACTGAAAAACTGAAACATATTTTTGTAACATACTGATAAAACTGAGCCAGTTAACCTATTTGTCTAGATTTGTTTATGGGGATCTGTACAAATGGGTAAATAAAAATGACTGACTCATACCTCAGTAGCTGTTTGCCTCTTTTTCATGCAATTTTCCCTAGACTTGTACACACAGCAGACTAAATTGGTATTAATTGTTATGCATTGTGTCTTGTGACAACAGTTTCCACGATTAACACAAATGATGACAAAATTCATTTATTTATTGAGCTTAATACCAGTATGTTTGGATGTGCCCATGGCACTAGATCTTTAAATGCAATTTGATCTGTACTGCCATCTCCCTGGTAGAAGTTTTTTGATGGGCTTTAGATTGACATCTAATTATTACACAGAATAGGCAGCACATTTCACAGTAAGCTCTTGTGTATCAAGCTGATTATTATCAGTGGATCACAAAACAGTATTTTATGCTTGCCAATCATTAGCTGCAGCTGAATTAAGTGGCAACTGATGTTTCTTGTGTAGAAAATGTTTCATGACCGTGGGGCTGAGCTTAACCATTGACAAGTCAATTGTGTATAATGTCACAGGTACATTGAAGTCAATGGGAAGAAGACTCCTTGGAGACACAAGTTTGTTGCAGTACACTGACAATGAGCAAATTAAATATTTGAGTTTAAGTCAGCAAACACTTCACATTTATGTTTTTATCAGTCAGCTGGAGCCTGAAAGTCCTGTTTTTGCTCTCCTGTAGTGTCACAGTCAGATGACAGTCAGATCACGGCTACAGCATGACTAAATATCAAGAAGCTGACAGACAATGTTCCACAGAAAGACTATCCAGTCATCTGACTCTTGGCTTGGTGACAACTTGAACTCTGATCAATGAAGTCATACTTGGAAAAAACAAGTCAAGTCTCTCTTCCCACACAGAAGTGCCATAAAATTTGCCACTAAACAGTATAATATTGACCTCAAATATATGTTATGATTTGACCATCCAAAGGAAGAATGTGTGGTGCTTGTCTCTCAGTTCTCTGATCCCGTGGGTGTCTCTTATTCACTCTGTTAGTCATGGCTGCAGGAGAGACCAGCCAGCACCAAGCTAACACTGCTCTCATCCACAGCCTTCCAGGACTCAAAGGGTTTGGTCCCTCAATATACATATCTGTTGAGGAGGTCACAGATGTAGGCGACGTCATGGTATCATAAACTGTTCATTTATGTGACTAAATCATTGATTGATCCTCCATTGAGTTCCAAAATACACTTGACACATGTGCTAATTGCATTTCTCCACACCACCACTAGAGGGCCCACTGTCCCAGTGAACTGACACCTGAAGAAAGTAAGTAGGTTTTACAACGGCTAACAAAATATGATTAATTTTTCAATCATTATGTGTCCGATTGCACTATTTGTATCAAGTTAAGACAAATCATTGAATGTGCTAATTATGGGCTCCTGTGTTCACTGATATGAGTGTAGAAGTTGCTGATGTCCACTAGCTCCTTTCCTCTCTCTGAGTCATTCTTAAACTCAGAATAAAAAAATATGAAAATTATATCAGAATAAATCACTATTTTCATATTTTTCGTGTTACATGCTGTAACACAAAAATTCAAATTATATCAGCCAAGAAGTGAGGATTCAGACCAGTGCTGGCCACTCAAAGTCAGTTACTAACATTTTCTTTAAAAGGTTTTGTTCTTATTGGTGGGGTCCATAGAGAGCCTAAGCACACTCATCAGGTTCACCCTACAACAAGAACATAGGACAAAAAAATTGGCACTGTCATTCAGAACTTGTGCCATGCATTTGAAGAAATCTGTTAAAATCACTCCTCTGGTAGTTAAACTACACCTGAGTTAATTACAGAGTAGAGGAGCCATGAGTTCAATACACAGACTGTAAAAAATACTTGGAAATGACCTTTCCCCGAGAGGAAGCTAGTTACAGCTTTGCTAGCATGAATGACATCTGTAACATTTTGGCAGCTCTTGCTGAATGATGTAGCCTGCAGACATCCGTCTGATCCATTTAATCCATCCAGAATATCCCAAAACAAGCAAGGATCTCTGCCAAGGCCAAGATACAGTATGAATAAAATCACATGACATAATTAGCCATGTGCTTTATGCTTTCAGCTTGTTGATGTCTTACTGTGTCGGCTGTACATCTGCTGAGTTCAGACTCACAAAACAGAAGCTGAAAACACTGATTCTAACAGGAATCTTCATGTTGTTCACACACAAATTAATTGTTAGTTTTTACAATCTCAATCTTGTCATCAGAAGGCAGCTGGTTCCCTATAGATAGATAGATAGAAAGATAGAAAGAAAGAAAGAAAGAAAGAAAGCAAGCATCAACAAACACACACACTCTCTCCACACCCACACACACACACACACACGCACACGCACACACACACACACACACACACACAGCTCCCCTTGAATGTCCTTGAACACCATTTCAAGAAAGCAGAGTGGAAAAGTTGAAATGATAGTTCAATCTGTCTTCTACCTTTAAAAAGATAAACGTTAAGAGAAATGAGAAAGGATAAAGCAATTCCCCAATGCAAATGCACTGGAAAACAGCCACAGAAGGAGTTTTGCTTCTATGCATACAGACTAGAAAGCACCACCTGCTGACCAATGGGGGCAACTGCCACAACATCCAAATGAATGGAAGCCAATGAACATTTGATGCCCCATAAATTCCCTCTTACAATCAGCAGCTCTCCACCTAGTGGCAAGCTTAAAAAATTAAAGGGGGAAATCACACACTGACTATTGTAAATCTAAATCTGGTCATTCATATTTCTTAGTTTTTGATTTGTTTTTTTTCCATGTTATGATGTCTAAAACAACCAGCAGGAACACCTCTGCTGCTCTCACTGCCCCTTTGAGAGTTATAGCCAAGATATTTTTTTTTGTTTTTCAAATACTAACCTAAGCAAAACCCCCAAAATACGGGAGAAGCATAAACACAGTTATGGCTTAAATATGAGCACAAGTGAAAGAAAGAAAGAAAGAAAGAAAGAAAGAAAGAAAGAAAGAAAGAAAGACAGAAAGAAAGAAAGAAAGAAAGAGAGACCGTCATTCACAGCTTAGGAAGCATGGACATTTCAGTAATTCCCTGTAAAGAGACGACCACATGTTTAATTCATCCCTAATACCTAGACAGTATTTTTCTTTCAACTCATTTAGCACAAAATATATAGACGGTTTCTCAACACTTTGATTTCAAACAGAAACGTTGATATTCCTTGTTCTCTTTCACAGTCGGCTCATCTTCACCAGAGATGAAACTAAACCCTGCCTGACATGTTGAGTGACTTTAAACTGCTCTGTTGAAAGGTAATATTTCCTGGATGAAGCCTCCCAGTGAGAGACAGCGAGACCCAGTTGGCCAAATCAGCAGGCTGAGGATATTGGCAAATGCAGGATGTGACATCTATGTTGACTAACACCAACAATAGTGGCACTGAACCTAAAGCGTACACATTTACACAGCGAACAACATCTGACACACGATGGCTGGGATCCCTCATGTTCTCATGGGGCTGCTGTTGCTTCCCCACATCAAAACAGGTAAGAGACACGTTCACTGGATGGGAGTGTGTGAAGCAGGGAGGTAAACATTATCACAATCACAGCTTGCAAAGACTTTAATCTACCCCTCTTTATCTTTTATTCACAGGTGTAAATGGAGAAGATAACCTGATATTAGCAGGAAGGGGTTATGATATTAGATTTCCATGCGATGGTGGCTTAGATTTAATCTGCTTTGTTATATGGCAGTTCAGCACAAGAGAAATAAATGATTATATCGCCGTAGTCAGCAACGGAGAGATCCAGACAGCTAGCTCAAACGGCAAGGGAAGAAGAGTGGGTTCGAAATGCCCTCTGCACATCAAAAGTCTCACAGCTGAGGATGTTGGACGCTACCGCTGCCAGCCAAGACAAGATGTCCTCTCTCTTCTCAACAGTGAGTACTGGCAAGATTAAAAGTTTTATGGTGGTATGGATTGATATGGATTTTTTTTTTTCCCCCACTTAACAATAAGAGAACTGCTGCACAAGAACACTGCAGAAAATGTCCATCTTGATCTCAGGTTGAGTCTTATAATATTATTTTTCTCACAACAAGTGAAGAATTCTGCCAATGGGGTGAGGCAATTGTACTTGTTTGCAATGAAAGTTGACTTGTTTCAGGAATTTACTAGAAACAAGTGACAATATCTGGAAACAAAGCGGAAAAAGGAAGACCACTCTAAAACTGTAAAAGAAAATGTCACTCAATCCAAGAAAATTGTCGAAACAAGTTGATTTGCATTGGAAGTGTAAGTGGATTGGTCTCATCTTATTGGCAGATTGTTACAGTTCTTTTAAGAAAAATAACTATTTAAGACTCAACAGATGACTAATTGGCTTGTTAAGATGTTAAGATATTTTTTGCAGTGAAGGAATCTGTGGCACAAAAAGGACTTTTCTGTCTTTCAGTCCCCTCATCCACCCCGGAGCCAAACTTCACGCCTGGCCAAACGGTGTCACTGCATTGTGTTCTTCTCACCTACGAGGGGCACAGACTCTGCCTTACACAACAAACTGAATTCGTCCAGCTGAGATGGGTGGACGAAGCAGGTGTCGAGATACAAGAAGACTCCAGGCATCGGATAAAACGTCGGTCTCTTTGTGATATTACTCTGTTCGTCACCAGTCAGGGAGAGGACAACAAGAGGTTTAGGTGCCAGGCGACTGTGGGACAAGAGGTCAAGACTTCAGTGGAGGTCCCAGTTAGAGGCCCAGGTATAGACATGATCATTCCTCACCAGTAGGCTATGGAGGTACATACTGTACAGTATGGAGGCTAAGATGATCATCAACCCTTGTGCAAAGAGACTGAAAACAGTGAAAATTAATAACAAATTGATCAAGTCTTTTCTTTACAGTTGGGGGAAGAGGAAGAGGCTTCATCATAGAAGCAGAAAATGAACCTAAAGGTACAACACTACACTTACGTAGTATGCCAGCTAGTAGTTCATATTCCAATTAAGACTTTATTCAAGATAAGCTGATTAATTAAAACAAATAGCCCTGTATACATGAATAAATAAAATATTCACTGCAAAAAATCAACAGTGAATGGGATAATTTTGGCATGTCTAAGCTATATTCAGGTTTCTCATAATCTTATTTGGATTATTGTAGATAAAATAAGATAGAGTGTTTACATGCGCTAACCCAATAGGAATATTGAGCATAATGTCAAAATATTAACATGCATTAAAAAAAATGCATTGAATGGTTTCCAGCGCTCCGTTTAGTTCCAAGTTCAATTTAAATATTGAGGTTAGATGCAGACTTGGAAGACAGCCATTCTTAACATTATTTAAGCGTGTTTAATGATTGTGATTTGCATGTTCAGGTGGCAACCGGGAGGCGGTGGGGGCGGCAGTGGGGGTGGTGGGGTGTGTGGTGCTGACGGCGGCGGTTGCATTGTTTGTGGTGAACAGAAGAAGAGCGAGTAGTAAGTTCTCCTAAATACTCTGATGCTATAGACCAGATGTGGAGAAGTGGTTTCAGTGGAACATTGTCACATACTTCTGTGTTTGCACAAACCAACCCACATGTACACACACTCACACATGCCTGCACACACAGTTCCCCTTTACATAATTGTACTTTGTGTTCTTTGCAGTGACTTATGTAACGTGCTAATTTCCTCCCAGCTCTGTTACCCACAAGATGAGATTTTTTTTGCAATGTAAAATTTGATTACAAAATCACATGATTGCTGTGTCATGGGCATTTTTATGTATCTTGTGTAGCAAGTAAATAATCATTACAAAACAAAATAATCCTTGGACATGTGATTATGTCTAGTGTTTGTGATTAATAGTATTTTTGTGTTTGTATCAAAATATACATTTTAGGAATTATTGTTATTCCTTTATTATTTCAGATAGGCAGCTGTCTGATGATCCAGGCTACACAACCAATGCTGGCGATGTAAGTCAATTCTCTTTTAAGAACATACAGAACAAAAACCTCATGATGCACTTTGAACCACTTTGAAATTTGATGAGCGTGTGCTTGTGTGTGTGTCTTTAGGATATGAGTGCAGATGATGTCACCTATGCTGAAATTAATTTCCCCACCGACTCTGAAAGAGTGAGAGACCTTGAGTGTCAGTTCACTGAATATGCCTCTATCCGGACTGCAGCTTGAATCAGAATCTTCATGCCTGGGACCTTCAGTTTAACTGCAGACTGTTGCTCTGTTTGTCTGTTGTTTCTGTGTGTGTGTGTGTGTGTGTGTGTGTGTGTCTCAATATGTTGCATAAGTTATATAATGCACAGAATATGATAGCACAGTCTACTGTGCCTTTGAACCCTATGTGAGTACCTACTGTAACCTTGCACCACTGCATGTATTTGAATACTGTGAAACTCAATTAAAGTCTTTCAGAAGTTAATTATGTATTGGACATTTAATTTATATTTGATATTTTGCCTTATGACTTAGACATTAAGTCTTTTCTTAAAAAAAAGTGTTACGTATAGAAACAACTCCAAAAGGACACATCTCACCTCAAAACATTTCACTGAAAGCTTTTCCAAACATCCACTTGTTAGAATTGACGGAAAAGTTGTGTAAATAATGTAAATAGTAAATATGTAGTAAATAATAACTAAAACATAATGTGTCCATATAGTTTCTACATCTCTGTCTGATTTAGAATTAAACAGCGTGGTGAGAGGAAGGAGACATACTAATGTACACGTTTACAAAACCACCACAACTTATCAGACAGCTGGTTGTTTCAGTTTAGACTGAGACTAAACTTTCTGTGTGTTTCTTCCACTAGAGGAAGATGGAATCACATAATGGAGGAAATGCAGAGAATATATAAAAAAACATTCATTAATGTTATTTGCATTCTAAAAAAAAATATGCATGTGTAATATGTCAAAAAATGACAAACACACTTGATCCACCAACTGTTCTTCATTAAATCTGTAGTATTTTGTAAAACAATACCTGTAGAAAAGTAACAGTAGCTGTAGAAAGGTAACATTAGAATTTACAGCTTGATCTACCAACACTATTAGCTTCAAGAGTCAATTCAACCAACAATATCCTGGTGTTATATTTGATGACTTGTACTCCCTGTGGATTCAGTTTCCCTGGCAGTGTTGATGAGTGTGCTGATGTAAAACTCCTGCATCATTTAAATGTACAATGCCAAGTTCAAGAACACAATGCAATGAAGACCATCTGAACTTTTTCTTCTCAATCTATTTCTTTCTACCTCCCCCTACAAGTACACACACACACACACACACACACACAGACACACACACACACACACACATACAGCCACAGCAGGTGAGAGACTGCCGGAGCCGGTCCCAGTGTTGCCCTATTTGCATTTTAAATGCTTGTGGCCAGCCCACTCCTGTGTTCACAGTGCAGTGCAGCACAGCTAATCTACACACCTAAGGTGTGTGACTGGCCCCAGCCAAGGGTCTAAAGGGGTAGAAGAAAGGGTGAAGACACAAACACTGACAAGAGAAAGGGAGATGACTGAATGCAAACCAGTCCCTGGATAAGATAGAGGCCCTCAGTACATACCACATGAAAGAGTAATAGATATGCTGATCAGATTTTGAATTTTTTCATTTCCTTGTCTTCATCTTTCAAAAATGCTGTTTGTTTTAGGCTGTAAATTGAATGGAAGAGAGACAGAGAGAGAGAGAGAGAGAGAGAGAGAACAAAGCATGCAAGATTTAAATCATCGTTACTAGACAAGGCTCAGTTTAATGTCAAATACATATAAAACATGTTTTCATAGAGGGCTTCTGAACATGATGTTAATAAATACATATCAAGGATATCAAACATCCCTGACATCAAAGTGGAGCAGAAATGTATGATCAGTCTATTTGCAGTGTATTTATACAATATTCCACCAGCGTGACATGTGCACAAGGTTATTGCAATGAAGCAATGAATCATTGTGCCAATAAAATGGCATTTTTAGTTTAAACCAAAGGCTTTCACAGTGGGTCAGTGTGTCTCTTGACAATGAGTTAAAAAAAAAACTGGCTTTTAAAAGGAATAGGTGTGAAAATGTTGAGCTTGAGTTTTGCTCTAAGAAAAATGAATAGCATTTCAATGTGTTACCCTCTCTGACAAATTGTCTGCTGGCACTGAAGTCTCAGTGAGAAAAGATTCATCAGCTTTCCTAACAAAATAATAACATTTCAGAGTTTACAGTCTGTAGTGAGTTCAAGGTAATGGGGTGTGGGGAGTGGAGCGCCAACTCTAAACTCACTTCTTAATATTTCAGTTCAACAGACTGTTACCTGTAAAATGTTATTATTTTGTAAGGAAAGGTCAAGGACCGTGGAATCTTTTCTGACTGAGGGAAACCTCACGTCAAATTTATAATGTATCATTCACACACTGCCATGCTTTGCAACCAGCACATCTCTAGCCATATTTCAGATTGCTACTTCAAAAACATGAACAAATCCAAACTAAACTAGTGAAATTGCACCCACTCTTTGTAACCCCCCACCCTATCTCTACATAGCTGATAAGCTTTAAGTCAAAGCCTTGAACCCCACTGAACCAAGGCACCAGCTTGTCTGCCAAGTGCTTGGAGTGGACAGATCAGCGGGGGACAAATGCTGTTGTCCCCTGGTGTTTGTGTGTGTGTGTGTGTGTGTGTGTGTGTGTGTATTAGTGTGGGCAAGGCCATAGTGTTGGGGTCTAAGGTAGTGTGTGTGGGGGTTGGGGACTGTGACTAGGATTGTTGTGCGTGTGTGGAACAAAAGGCCTTGATTACTGAAATCCTGCAAAAGGCAGGAGAGGAAAGGTGTTAAAAGTGATACAGTGGAGAAACAAGCAGAGCTGCAGCCTTCCTCTCCTCTCATAAACCTCATCTCCACACCCTGTCTGCACATATCCACTCTCTAATCCACAAACTAGCCTTCATACTGTCTCTCCAGTACAGATCACATAAACAAGGTGTGACACTTTATTTGCAAAATAGTTCAATTTTGGAGAGTGATGTTTCCCCCTGCAGAACTCATGATTCTTTCATATTTTGCACTGGGAAAGATAAAGATGGCATGCCACTGTAACAGCCAATTAAGCCCTGTTGTTGCAATAAAAGTAAACTTAGAAAATATCTTTTTTCACAGCCACAGATGAATAAGGGTGGCTGATTTATGAGCCAAAAACAACCATTTATTGCACGTTGACGCCAAAGGAACTTGACAAATAACCTTGAAAATGAACTGTTGACATCTGGAGTTGGCTTTGGCAAAGAAAAGCGAGAACGTGTTGATAAAAGCCAAAGTACCGATACCTATAGGCCCCCTCGATGGCCCATGACACATTGGCTTTTGTTAACACTTCACATTGAAATTGACCCTGGCTGTAGTCTACTTGATGAGGTGCAGTGGGGAGGAGGTGTTTCTCGACCCGCAGACAAAAAGCGAATCGGCGATTGACAATTTCCTGAAGGGTGGTGCTGCTTATCACCTGATCTCCACTCGGACTCCCCATCGGACCGCAGGACATTTCGGAGCAGGAACTTTACGCACACAATGGACTAAACTAACCTCCGAGAAGGAGCAATATTGCCAAGTTTAAACTTTCAGACGCTTTGTTCGAAAGTGAATTTCTCTGAGACTCATATTCGTATCTGGAGATTCAGGTGAGCAAAGTCTTTATGTTTTAAATATTGTGTTTGCGCTGTGATTAGTTGAAAGTTGTGTTTTTTGTTTATGCGACAAAATATTTGAGTCCTGTTTTTAGTGGAGGAGCTAAACGTGATAAACTTAGCCAGTTAACTGAGATGTTTAGAATGACATAAAATAGGCAATTCAAGCACTCAATCCATTCTGAACACCTACAAACAAAACGAAGCGAATGTTGCTCAGCACTGCAGGGCAAATATTCTACTTAATGAGTTTGAAAGTTTGTTTGAATTAAGCTAAACCAATCAGACACGGTAGCTTAAATTGCCCCTTTCAATTAAGATTAAGTAGCCTATAAAATATTTTTGTGTAATTTTACTGTCCTTGGGTTCGATGTAATATAGCCGTGCTGTTCCAAGAACCAAACCAACAATTTTTTGAAATGTGTGAGGAGGATTTGATCTGGCTAGACAACCTAGATAATCATGGCTGGCTACCAAAACATTACCATGCAGGGTATTAATGTGTAGAGTTTTCCCCCTACATATCATTATGCAGTTTCCCAGTTGATCAACATTTTTCTACATTGTTCTTTCGGGGCCAAGACCACATTATTACAATTATTGGACCATTAGACTTCTCAAAATTATCTTTCAGTTTCCAATGAATGTACTCACTTCCATCTCTCACTGGATGCTCCCCAGGTATGATTCAGAGGAACGAGGTAGTGCTGTCTGTTCTGGGTGAGCTCCAGGAGGCCACAGAGAGCTCCGGCCTGGATGCCCTTACCAGAGTGGCCCTGGAAGTGGACCAAGTCCTCGCTCCCTTCCAGCTCCCCAGCACCCCTTGCCAGGATTTCCCTGAGTGGACAGGCATCGATGACATTGCCCATGGCCTGTACCCAGCGGACACCCCCGGAGACCTTCTGCCCCTCAACTGTAAGGGAGAAGGCAACCTGCTGTTTGATGCAGCCAGCATGCTGTTAGTGGGCACCACCAGCCTTAGCTTGGAGCTACAGGTGAGCAGTAATGGTTGATTTTCACTGTCATTCACCTAGAATGTGTAGCCAATTTAGACACCATACTTTCTACAGCAATCAACATTTGAATTGCTGCTGCTTTGCCTGAGAGAAAGTTCTTTGGAATTGTTTTTTCCAGCAATTAAGCTGCAAACGGCATTGAAGGGTACAATATCTGTGTTAAAATTTGTGTATTAATTTTCACATTACAATAATTGAGAAAGAATTTACCACATAGTCTGCTGTAGCACCAATACAGGATAGATGCATAATGGGAGACTTCTAAAATGACAACCAATCTAGAACCTTTAGCATTAACTCATAATTATGCAATCAGTGCTAGTCTCATGCTTTTTGGCAAATTTAGATTTTCTTTCTGTTTATATCCACTGAATGGTTGTATTAGCAATTTTAATCTATGAACATTGTCCCCCACAGGTAAGGACAGTTGTGGAGATGTTGCTGTGGAAGAGGTACTACCTATGTGGGATGATCGATTCTAAAATGATGCTCCAGGCAGTTCGCTTCAGTCTCTGTGCTGAGGAGTCTGAAGATATGCTCAACTTGCCCATAACTGTCCTAGAGGCCATCTTCGATGCAGATGTCAAAGCTTCCTGCTTTCCTGGGTCCTATGCCAACATGTGGCATGTGTATGCCCTGTCTTCAGTCCTGCAGTGCAACATCTACTCCATTTACCCCATGTTCAACCTCAAGATTCGACCCTATTTCAACCGACTCATACGCCCTAGGACCTGGCCCAAGAATTCAGACCCAGTGACCCTCCACATCATGTGGTCCGGTGAGCTGCAGTCTGGTTCAGCGTTCAAGCCTAATCATTTTGTTGCACTGGTCCAGGCGAGTGACCTCAAGTTTGGAAGTCCCAACAGCGATCAGAGAGTCTCACCCCTGAAGACTCTGGAGCTGCTGAACCAGGATTCGCAGCTGTCTTACTCCAGCCTGAAGGACAAGTACAACATCACCAAGAGGACCTTCTACCGCTGGAGGAGGCAGACCCAGGAGCACTGCAAAAAGTCAGCAGCCAGGTATGAGGCAAAGTACTTCCTGCAGGCCTGCTACTTGGAAGGCAAGCTCATCCCTCTGCACCAGTTCAAGGAGTTCTTCCCTGAGATCTCTAGGTCAACTTACTATAACTGGAAGCATGAACTCATGACCTCTGGAGGTAACTTCTCCACCACATCTTCCACCGGAGAGGTTAGTCCTGGGGAGAGCACAGAGCAGGAGTCCTGGTCTTCACCTGAGGCAAAGCAGGATGAGCCAGACCACCATGAGAGTGTGGCCAGTATGTTTGGCCTCAACCTTGGAAAGCTGGAGGGAGAGCGGGCCCAGAATGTGGCCCACATGCAGGAGGCCAAGCGGTGTCTGCAGAATTGCATTGCCATGAACACCTCCTTCCCCTTCAGGATCTTCAAAAGAAATTTCCCAGGAATCTCCAGATCAACCTACTACAACTGGAGGAGAGAAGCCATGCTGTTCAACAGAGGTTACAAAGCCACTGTTGGTAGCAGTGAAGACAGCTCTGATGCTGACAAGAGCCTGAGTCCAAAAAGTTTGTCACCAGTCCTGCCCAACACCATCCAGCCTGTTGTGCCCAGAGTGAAGATCTGTAGGCGAAAACATAGAAGTTTCAGGCTGGCATACATAAGTAAGAAACAGCTCAGAGATGCCGCAAAGCTACATGTTCAGAAGTCAAAATGGTCCCTGACGAAGTTCAAGCTTAAGTACCCGTCCATGTCCCCGTGTTTCTATTGGCTGTGGCGCAGCAGTCACAGCCGCAACAGGAAGAAGAAGATGATCACCCACAGTGTAGAGATGAACATACCTGAGAGTCTGGATAGCACCACTACAGAAATGGAAAACAAGATAATGGAGAGAAGGATGAATGGTCAGAATGCGCTCTATTTTGAAGAGAGCCCTAAAGGCCTGGAAGGCTCCACCATGACCTCCTTTGATGCCCCACTTTCAAAGTACACCCTTCCCAGCAAGGCACCAATAGATGAGCAAATGTTTGTGATGGATGTTGTGGCTCTGGCCAACTTCAAGGCCAAGGCTAAGCTATTCCTGCAGCAACGCTTTGAGGAAAAATCCTTCCCCACATTCAAGGAATTCAGATCGTATTTCCCCTTCACTCCACGCTCGACGTACTACATGTGGAAACGAGCTTTGCATCATGGAGTGTCACTGGTTCATGGATAAGTGCACAAAGTGTATAGCCCATAAAAATGGGTGCCCAGGAGCAAAATAGATGCTCTACTGAGAACCTTCTTAGCCCCGAAAACCTCATCTTTAGCTCTCCACCATTGCATTCTGTTGTAGACATATTAGATGCATATTCTTGACTTTGGCACAATGTTTTAATTTAGAACTGAATATTGAGCACATTGGCTTAACCTACTTCAACTAAGTAAAGCTCAACTAAATGCATGGTGCTCTACCCCCACCCCCACCCCCACCACCACCACATCTCACTCCTACCTCATGGACATTTGCACGTGTGTGAAAAGAGACTGTGTCATGGTTCCACTTAAGCCCTGCATGCTGCCCTACAGGCAAAAGGCAGTTCAAAGCCACTGGTTTCATGGCATTTTGTTTGAGGCTGTATTTTCTTCATTCCCTTTTAATCCCCTCAAAGCATTGTACTTGGGGTCCTTTCTTTTTCTGCTTTTGTTGTAGTGTAATTGTTCATGCTTAAATTTATGCTTTTTGTTCATTTGATATCAATCTGAGAGATTCGTAGTAGTTTTAGATTATTTGAATATAAAGAGGAGCCAGTGGGAAAACATTTCAGAGATGAGTTCACTCCTATTTGCTCAGGCATCTTTTGTAAACAGACAGGGTTTCAGTCCTTTTGATTATTGAATGTACACACGTCAGGAATTCACTTGGTGCATCAAAGTATATGTGGTTGTCTCAGGGTTTTGGCATTTATACTATCTATTTTAAGAATGCCTCATGTTTTTTCAGCTGGAAAGCAAAATTGTCAATCACGTGGTGAGTTTGGTTTGTAAAATACTATATTTGCACTAAAATATTTCCATCACACTATTGAATGTACTGTCATAACCAGATAGAGGAGAGTTTTCTATTACATTTGCACCTTCTGGTTAAGTTGCTGTGAGAGACATTTCTTCTCCATTTCTTGAAAATTGTTTACATTATTTCTTTACTTATAATCGACTTGAACATGTATGAGGATATTGTATTTTTTTGGTACAATTCTTCATTTCAAAACTACCTATTTCCTGTAATTATGGTGAATATTTGCCTTGATAAGCTATGTTTGTCTTTTTTTCCCCAATACGTTTTGGTAATGACGTTGTTTGTTCCAATGAAGTAGTTTGTTCCAGGTTGGTTTCTCTGCAAACAGACACATGCATGTTGCAGGACTGCCACTATAACAACCCTGCATATTTATTTTTCTTGTTGTCTGAGGTTGAGCAGAGTTGTCAGGCAACCTGCTTTATGTTCAATCACTAGGTGAGGCAATTTGTACTGTCAGGCAGAATATCAATAAACTACCTACTCACCCTTTGCTTAATTGTGGCATGGTCAATCCTCAACTCCTTTTGTGTACCTGGCAAAACATCATGCCATATTGTTGCTTCTGTGTGACAGTCAGTCTTACTCAGCAGTGGTTTATTTGTCAGTATTGCTCAGTTATGTCAGCTCAGTGACACAGGCCAACTCTGAGAAATTGTCATAGCCACTACCTGTTTCATGTTTCACATTGACAAAATGCAGTCATTGCTGTAGGCCAAACAACTGTAAAAGGCCTATGTAATTTTCCTGAATCAATGGGTCCCTCTTCCAAGTCAATGAGCCATTGTCCTGGCTCAACTGAGACCCTAATCCCTTTTTAAGCACATGTCTGGTTTCCTACCCCATTAGTTTCATTTTGATTTGAAATCCCAGTAAGGAAAAATTGACATTTTCACACATGAAATTGGCTACACCAATGATGACGCCAGTCTGCAGTACATTCTGACTTGGCCAGACATTTGTCAGGCCAAGTCAAGTTTATTTATAAAGCACATAAAGCAACAACCACTGTATTTATTGTGCTGTACAAACGATTAATAAAAAATGGAGACAGGGAACAAAGAGCAAAACTAAAATCACTTTGTATAACCACAGACAAACATGCACACACAGGCGGGTCAAACAGAGTCAAAGGCTAAAAAATGGAAATGGGATTTGAGACAAGTTTTGTGGTTTTTACTCACTGTCTTTTTTCAGCCTAGCCATTGTGCTTGTGCTAATGAAGGTAATGGTCAAGAGTGGGAGGGATGGAGGTAGAGAGAGAGGGGGGAGGGGTTAATTGTATGCATGGGGATAGAGGTGTTTGAGATAAGGCCAAGCACATCCAAGAATGAAGAGGGAGAGGGGGAGGGCTAGAGGTGCAGAGAGAGAAGGACGGGGGATCTGCGCTTGAGAGGCCATTGTCATAAAAATGAGTATCTGAACCATCAGCTTGATCAGGTGATACCACAGTGGAAACTAATTACAGCTACACTAATGTATTTGAGTGGATCTTTTGAGTAATGTTGCTCTAGTTGTCTGCCTTGTTTTTAATTGTTCTACATTTACTTATACTACAACTGTTTACACATTTACTTCTACCTGTACTTGAGTAAGTTTCATTGTGGGTGTCTCATAATTGATACTAGCATCTTCAAAACTTGGGCTGATATTGGTCCATCAAATCATTTGTAAGGACCAAACAAAACAAACAGAATTTTAGAACATGTAGAAAACCATAACAACCATTCATCAGTACTTTTTTTTTTTTTAGCAAGTTGCTTTTTTACTTGGGTAACTTTCCAGATAATTACGCTTAGTCTGACTTGAGCAAAACTTAAGTAACAGTTTTTATACTCTGAGCAAAGAACTGAACTAATGGTTCCTCTGCTCGAGCACACTGTCAATACTCCTGCCACCTACACATGTCTACCAGTGTCAGCTCCAGTAGCAGCCACATTTCATGGACTGATTCCAAATCTTTTAGTTTAGTCTGTAGATCAAAGTGTTTCAACAGAATTTATCTGATTGGACCGGGTAGATAAAACAATGAGTCCCTATATCTAGCCAGTCTGATCAGATAAATCAGATACCATTTTCTCTCATTTGGTAGACTGGAAATTTGTACTATTCCACAGTAATCTAAATGTTCTGCTCCACTTTGGCTTTATGGAGTAGGAGTTGAGGTGAAGTACACATATATTAGCTGGCATAAAACTGGAACACTTACAAAACTGGTGTCTGCTGAAGGTGATTCGTGTTTGAAGGATACATTTTCCGCTTTGAAATCAAGATTTGTCTGCTGTCCAACTCTAGAGTGAATATGGGAAAATGCCATCAAGAATTTTGAAACTCTGGATAAACTTTAACTTGCTATTATCATTTATAGCTCCTTCAAAGAACAATGAGCTTGGTATCTAACAAACTCAGAGGTTAACTGACCTTGACATAATAAAGAAATATTTTATGTAGTCTTAGGCTGTTGTGTCTTTGCCTGCGGGTTTGTCTGCCATCTCCATCTTCATTACTGTATTAGCTCTTACAGATGGAGCTCTCACTGGCACTAAGCTACTCTACATTGTTTATCTCAAAAATAGCATGAAAATAATGAGGGTTGGCAGGTGGGAGCTGAAGTCTTCAAGGATTAGCATACTGCAGTCAGTTCAGAAAGACTGAGCGATAAAGCACAGAGGCATCTCAAGGATGCCAAATTTCCTCAGTAAACAAAACAGACATATGGGACTCTTTAAGCTTGCAGTTTGCTGCCAATTACCTTGCGATGTGAGTAATGGCATGAACTCAGAGGACTTTTTCAGAACTCTGAAGTTTGACCTTAGTGCAGGTGAAGTCTACTTAGGAGTGAAATATGAAAATTATTTCTAGTTGAAAAAATTGAAATCTGGTGATATTTGTGACAGATTCAAATGAATATATGCACCCATAATGACTATGAATACTCATAAACCACACGATAAGCCTAACAAGACATTACAAATGTTTTATAAATGCACCATAAATGTACCATACTGGTCATAACAGTAGCTTCTGATGCAGTAACTACATTATATCAAACATGGCTGTAGCAACATTAATTGGTCATGAACCCATGATACATATCCAATGTGGGGAATATCCAGGGATGAGTCATGTTGAAGAGAGATGCAGATACTTTGTCCACTAGGTGGCAGTGGTTTACTTCACAGGACAGATTCCAAGGTTTTGGCTGCTTATTATGAAGAAGGTGAGCTCAGTCACACATACCTTGGTTTGGACACAAAATCAATCTGTTATTGCATGGCTCAGGGTGTCTAGTAGAGATTTGCTTGTGATAACTCCATTAATAAACATAATCCAACATCACAGTCAATATAGCAGAAACCAGGTACCGTGTTGGAAACAAATTGTTCATTGATAGATTAAGCAGTACAGCAAGAAGACAGATTAAAAAGAGGAAAAAAAGAGCAGAAGAAAGGAGAAATGAGAGCATTCATGAGCCCCTGCCGAGGCTTAATTTGTACCAGATCTTACCAGAATACAATCACCTTTCTTTTTCTGTGTAAACCAGGTTTTATGGCTATAAAAGTGATTCAATATAAAAAGAAATTGCATGACATCTTTGCCTCACCAGGCAGGATACCATGGAGAGCTACGGGTAAGATGGGAGCGACAAAGGTTTCAAGCTGGACCCTTGAGCACATGATACGTGTACCAGCCCTCCAAGCCACCAGGAGGACTCCTCACCATTCCTACTGTATTTCATAAAACCCACCCAATCTGACAAAGCTTTTGTTTTTCTCTCCCACCAATCAACACACAGAGTGGAGTTGTTCTGTGTGCAACAAGTGCTATTCTGAATCTACTGAATACATTTTTATGACCAGAAAGAGCTGAAAACCACATGGCAAGACACAGTAAGAACCCTTTCATTGAATATTTTGATCTGTATGACGTCAGTATGTATTAATGATCCCTTCTCTGGCACAGCAGCCAAGCACAGTGTCGTTTCAAAAGCAAATAACATGCATATGCAGGTCAGTGCATGGGCAGCAGACCTAATATTTGAGGGAGTAGGGCCTCATTCATGCTGTTTCACATCTACATGGGGAATGTTATCCTGAACCACAACAGATCACTTGTTCTGAGACTGTAATCCTATGTAGAATAATAACATGCATAGCTTTGTTGTTGATTCAGTGCCATGTCACATGAGGTGGCACAAACAGAACACAGAGCATCTAAGGGTTTGTCATCTTATGCAGATGCGTGTTTTTTTTCCAGGATTTCGGGGCGGAGCAACAGGGAAGTCTTGCTGAGTTTTAGCTATGGTATTCATAGAGAGACAATTTGACTTTATGATGAAGCTGACATGAATTAATTTCTCTCAAAGTGTATGGTCAGTCAGGTTGTGAATTGGGATTTGGGTTGTTCATTTCAGCAGAAGAGGCAAGAAGCATTTCGCAAATCTTCCCTAAGTAATGTGGCAGGTTTATACTTTGTTATGCATAATGCTGTGCCTGAGTAGGTCCAGACCTTGAGGCCATGCAGGGAATGGAGGTTTTTGTTAACGCAAACTTACTGAGGAGGAAAGCATTAGGCTGACAAACATTATTTACTTACTGCTGCCTCATATTGCTTGGATCAATTTCCTCTTACTTTTTCTCTGAAGTGATTTACTGTCGTTCTGCTGTTATTGTAGTCTCAAAGACCTCCATTCCTGCAGCAAATAAACCAATAACCCCCCCCCACACACACACACACACACACACACACACACACACACATACACACACACACACACACACACACACACACTACAACCACTGATCAGAGACCTGCACTGACAACTAAATCGATGAGTGACAACCCCTGACTTGTTTTTTCCTGCGTCAATTCTTTCACTCTTTGTTTGCCCTGAATCGATAATTCATGATGTTTTTTTGCTGATGAATGTGGAGAGAGACAGAAAGAGAGAGAGGAAGAAAGAGAGAGAAAGAGAGAGAGAGAGAGAGAGAGAGAGAGACAGAGAAGGGATTGGCAGTGTATTAACAAGAGCAGTCACTGCAACTCTGATCCCAGCCGTTGCTACTGCATCAGACCACATGTCGCCAGATGATAATCAGGGTTAAAGGTCGGGTAAATAAGGGCCCTGATGGTTAATCTGTGTTTGCGGTTATGTAATCCTGTGTGTTTGTTTGTTTTGCGGTCTTGTACAGTGCCACCACCTGTTCCATTTTGATTTGACACAAGCTTGTGAAAGCCAGAGGCTTGATCCCTCGTGGGAGCATCCAAACTGTGTTCCACAAGGCAGAACGGATACTGCTAACTTCAGTAAAGATGAATTAAAAGATAAGAAAGTGGGGGGAAAATCATCCATCCATCCATCCATCCATCCATCTATCTATCCATCCATCCAAACTGAAGTCTTACCCTAATGTAGCAGAAAGTGGGGGGAAAATCATCCATCCATCCATCTATCCATCCATCCATCCATCCATCCATCCATCCATCCTATCCATCCAGCCATCCATCCATCCTATCCATCCATCCATCCATCTATCCATCCATCCATCCAAACTGAAGTCTTACCCTAATGTAGCAGAAAGTGGGGGGGAAATCATCCATCCATCCATCCATCTATCTATCCATCTATCCATCCATCCATCCATCCATCCATCCATCTATCCATCCATCCAAACTGAAGTCTTACCCTAATGTAGCAGAAAGTGGGGGGGAAATCATCCATCCATCCATCTATCTATCTATCTATCTATCTATCTATCTATCTATCTATCTATCTATCTATCTATCTATCTATCTATCTATCTATCTATCTATCTATCTATCTATCTATCTATCCATCCATCCATCCATCCATCCATCTATCCATCCATCCATCCATCCAAACTGAAGTCTTACCCTAATGTAGCCGAAAGTGGGGGGAAAATCATCCATCCATCCATCCATCCATCTATCTATCCATCCATCCATCCATCTGTCTATCTATCCATCCATCCTGAAGTCTTACCCTAATGTAGCAGCTGTTTGGGAAAATATTCATTTCTGGTTTGTTCAGCAAGTTCAGGAGGTCTTCTCTGATTAATTGTTCCATTTCAGGATAGGCGGAAAGGAGATAATTGCCTGGTTTGCAAACATAAGTGCGTGGGTGTGATGCATGTGGGTGTGTAAGAGTGAGAGAGACAGAAAGAGGGAGATAACCAGAAGTGTTTCCCCAATATTAAGTTTGCTCTTGGTTGCAGCAGCAGCAGACATTTCCAGCTCACTAAAACCTACCAGGTTACACATCTCTTCTTTGCTACATGGTACCAGCTGTGTGAGGTGTTCGCTCTGAGCTCTGTTTTCAATTATAAATAGTACATTGTTTCATAAATATCAGTTGTGGAACCACCTCATTGGACAGAATGAACGCATAGACATGAAATTGTTCTCACTCTAGGCTTCCCTGTATCCCAATCCTATGATAGGCTGACATGCTGATTAGAGGCTCAGCCCTGGGAGCGTCCTGTAGGGCTTGGCGTTGCCGTGTCCTCCTGGGTGAGAACTGAAGGCCAGATAACCCTCCCTGTGTCAGAATGGTGGAAAAACGATCCTCTATATCCGCTGCTAATGCCCCCGTTCGATTCCCCGTGTTAATAAGAGAGCCTTATTAGTAACCTCAACCTCGCCAAATGAACCTCCCATAATGACCGTGCGAGCTCTATTGTGAGCTGCTGGGTGTATAGCGCAGCTGCTGGGTCCCCTGATGGCTAATGTCCTGGGTTGTGATTAAAAACACTGCAACCGTGAACCATGAACTCATTTCAGCGGACACTATTGTCTGCGGAATGAGAAGATAAGAGCTAATTGCTAGATTTTGTTTCAGCGCAAGCAAGGGAGAGCGGCGTGGAGGGGAATATCTATGAAGTGGGGGCAGGAAATTAGAGTTTGGGTAATAACTGGCTGTCTGCGGTATTAGCGACTCCCAGAAAACACTATAAATGGGAGCTTTTGCATTTGAGTTTTTTTTCACTCTGCACAACTTGATACTTGCGTTCCTTCCCTCCCGTCCTTAAAATAGAGAAAAGAAATTCGGAAATTATGCAGAAAAATAAAGGTTTCTCTCTTTTATGACATTCAAGGATACACCGCATGAAAACTGCAAGGCTAGACTTTGATTGTCCTGAGCTCTCCTTGCTGTACCTCCCAGTCTGCACAGTCAACCAGCCACTACCAGTAGATGTGACCTAGATAAGGGCTTAGGCAGACACACTCATTGATTTAGGTGCCTGCTGGTATCTCGTCAAATCATCCAGCTCTGCCGCCACTGCTCTCGGGCTTACACCTTTGAAAGAAGTTAATTGTTCTTGGAGAGTGTGTGGAGCAAAGAGCAAGTCCTGGATCAGGGAGGAGGGAAGCACTCAGCCAGTAGATAGTGCTGAGCGCTGTTCTGGGATCAGTTTGTGTCACCAGAATACAACACAATGAAAAGGTGGAGCTGTACTTGTCAGTGGGATGTTGTACATCATGATAACAATGTAGATGAAACAAAGCTCTCATCAAATATATACAGGAAATCCGATTTATTTGACTTATCAAATCATGCAAGAGTCCTTTGGTGAGGATGTTAGGTTGAATTACTGCTGTTATTTTAGTCATACAACATCAGTCAGACTGCTTCAGGGTCCTACCAATTAAAGGAAATTACAGAACTAAAAAGACCCGAGATGTGTGCCTGGGGGAGTACATTTCACCTACAGGCAAAGCATTTTACAGAAGTGTCTAAGTGAGAGCTTTAGTCTTAAAATGTGTGTGTGTGTGTGTGTGTGTGTGTGTGTGCAATCCTTACAAGCATTACAGGATTATTCTCTCCAGTGTTGCCACCAAAACGATCCATAACCAAGCAATAACTGATTAATGTAAATTGATTTATTATGTCCAACGACTTGTAAAATACACATATTGCATTGATCCCATCAAAAAAGGTTGGTTCATAAGTTGCCCTAAAGAACAGTTGACAGAGAAAAAAAATCCATATTTTGTTTCTGGTGCAGTTTAGTTCTGTTTTAATTAGGACATTCTTTTTTTAATCTAAAATCTTTACTTATTAGCCTACTGGGTGCATGAAGAAAATCAACAAAAATTCACCTTGAGGTTAATAAACTTTGATTTACTGTTATTTGTAGGATCTGTGCACCACAAAGAGAATGGATATGAAATCAGGCTGTGTATGAAAGGCTCATCACCAGAACAGACATATAACACACATATAAATACATGGAACGGTGGACCTAAATGAGAAAAATACACACACTCATCCCCTGTTTGTATACTCCCATCCGAACCATGTTGTTGAACCACATCTAAGCATCTATCTATTTTTGTTTGTCTGGTATAATATTATCTATGTCAATGCTTCTTCATTTGGTTGTCTCTACTGTCAGCAGCCTGTGAAGTTATGGATGTGATCATTTTCCAATTCTAATAAAGATAGAAAGATAGAAATGCTAGGAAATTAGCTAGTACCTTGCAAGTATCCAGAAGGGCTGGCTGTGTGTGTGTGTGTGTGTGTGTGTGTGTGTGGTGGTGGTGGTGGTGGTGGTGGGTGGGGTGGGGGGGGGCAGGACTGTGGAGCGAAGGATTGTCCCTCTCACCACGCTGAATTATAGCCGTGTCACTTCCAATCCAGTCTGTCATATTTCAGGCAGAGAAGTCCCAAATCTCTCTGTCGGTGCGCATTTGTTCTTCTGCCTGCTCTGAAAGCAGAATTCTTTGAAAGTGTCTGGAGAATTGGGTTCTATCTATTCCTTCTTTAAGTCACTAAAGAGGAAAAAGACTTAAACTTTTGCATAGTTGAGCTGTAGATCCGGGGTATGCGGGAAATATCAAACTTGGGAGAGCCTGTGATGTTTCTGATGCATCAGCAATGTGCTTTGGGGATGGGGAACTCACACCAAGTGGACCTAGGTGATGCTGGCAGTGTGTGGGCTGACACCTCAAAATATTATGGGATGAAAGTCAAGATTCCTATTGGTCAGGATACCTGCTGAGCACATGAAACACACCTACGCAGAGATCAAGGTAAAGAGAAATCACCCTGGTGTGTTAATGTGTGTGTGAAAGGGGGAAAAGATAGTGATAGGTGATGTGTGTGTGTTTGTGTGTGTGTGTGTGTGTGTGTGTGTGTGTGGGGGGGGGTATCTAAATGTACTCACTCCTAAAAAATTGAAGCCAATTGCAAAAGCAAAAGTAATTTTAAAAGTTACCTCTGTTCCAAGAGATAGTCAAGTGGTTAGGGCCACTGCTTCTGTCCTTGGATCAAATCCCAAAGAAACTTTCTCTCCTCTGTTTCCCTCTCTGCTTTCCAACTGTCTAAATAAATACAAAATGCCAGGTGGGTGAGGAGACTACAGACTCTACTTTAAAAAAAAAGTTATTTTCTACCTCTGATCCTCTGGTGTGTGTGTATATGCATGTGGGTTTCCTTGAGGTATTGCAACTTGAGCTTCAAGTCAAATTACTTGCTCAAGAGTACATCTCTAAAAATGCTCTAGTTTTTTGTCACTTTCGAACCAAAATCATTAAGATTTTGTGCATTTTCCAAAATCCTCTTCCCAAAAGTCAACATATTACCTATTTTGGCATGGTCCTTGGAAATGAATAGATGGATTGTCATTATCCCAAGGTTGGTTGGTCGTCTTTTAGCTTGTATTGTAACAAAGCTGTTGTATCATTATGGGAGGTGAAGTCCTGAATGGCTTTCACTGCAAATACCAGACCCCATCTGTTTTAATTTAGATGCCAAATCATTGTACTCACTACTGAAAAAAAAAGTCAAATTACTTTCCACTTCTGGGTGTGTGTGTGTGTGCGTATGTGATAGAGAGTCCTGAGTTACTGCGTATTTTGGTAACAAAGTTGGAACATTACCAAACTTACCCGATATTTTCATCTCAGTCCTAAACTGAAAACATTGCACTGTTTCATGGGCATCCAGGATACAGGATCCAGTCAGCATCTTTCACTGATATTATATCACCTGTTTGTGAGGGTCTGGCACCTCTCCTGGTGAGAAATATAGCCTAGTTACATTCATAAACTTTGCAACACATAAAAAAATTTAATTTTCCCTGCCCAAAACTCCACACAGATTGTAAGTGTATGTACAAGCATGCCTAGTGAGGAGGATGTAATGCAGAATGCAGTTTGATAGCACAAGGCTCAAAGGGTGGGAAGGGCACATAGGCTTGTCTTGTGCACTGATCTTGAAACAGAACTGATCAATAAAGTCACAGCGGAGGATTCCTCAGTTCCTAAGTTTACCTATCTACTCAAGTCGGCTCTTGTGCAACATGATGCCCATGCTGTATTGAGGCCAAAAGTAAATAAGGTTAATTTTGCGTACCATTAATACAAATACAAATGCACACAGGGGGAACTTCATTCAACTGAGTCTAGATCTGTGGCGTGCTTTGCTCTCTAAGAAACACCAGCAGTTCAAGCCATATTCTATTCAAACTGTTGGATAAGAACAACAATATTCCTCATGATCTATATCTCTGTTTATATCTACATCCAAAAATAATCATATCCGCATCTGTTTGGTTTTTCTTTTTTTCTGTATAAATGCAGGCTATTCAGACTCAATAGAGCTCCAAGTGACGAGGAGCGAACTTTGAGAAGGAGAGAGTCACTTTGTTTTCATTAACTGTAAATTAAATGGCATTTCCCCCGTGGGCCCTGACTTCAATCTGTCTTGATTTATTAGGCTGCGCGCTGCGGGAAACAAACTCAGAGGGAGCCGTACAACAGATGACCCACCGATCCCATGGGTCAGGTACTTCATTTGAATCAACCGGCTGTGGCAGCGCTGTGCGGTTGTGTGTCCAATGCGAACAGGGGTTATCCGTCATATTGACTGCGTTACTCATTATCAGTCAAGTGTCTGCTAGCGTGCTCACAGTCAATGAAGTCAGCATCCTATCAAAACCAATACTCAGGAAGATGTCTGGTCACAAGGAGATGGTCCCAGCACAATCACACACACATCTCTCTCTCTCTCTCTCTCTCTCTCTCTCTCTCTCTCTCTCTGTGGGTTTATGGCTTTTTAATCAACTCTTCTCACCACTACTCACTCTTCTGCTTCTAGAGGCCCAAGGCGAGGGAAAACAAGATGAGGACATCAAATTCAGAGCTTTCCGAAACCAAGTTATCACTCCATTCCAATAAAAATGACTCTGAGGAAGAAAAATAATAAACACTTGAAACAGGTTTATACGTGTAATATATTTTCAGGGCAAGAAGTAGTTTAGTATTGACAGGCAAAAGCTTGATAATGCAGAGCAGTTGAGTCGGAAGATGGTTAAGAGAATACACAAACTTGGCAAATAAAGTCTGTGTGATGAGAAGATTCAGCTTTATATAAAGACATCTGATTCTTAATGGACCTTAATAGAACTGTTGCCTGTAGTTACAACCTGATTTCCCCACAGAAATCATTGAAATTTCATCTCATCTTGTCTCGTCTTTTACCTGTTGAGTTGAATAAACAGTTGAACTGTGGGAAACGTGCCATGGAATGCTTTCAGCAATTTCAAACATACAAACAGGATAAAATTTCTTTTCATCCAGTTTGTTTTCCGTCTGGGTGACTGTGCCTTTCTAGTGCCTTTGTTTACACTGGGAGAGTATGATTTATTTGTGCTGCACATCCACTGAGGCACCGTCGTGAGTAAGAACAAAGAAACAACTTGAGTTACATACAAATTTAACAAGAAAAAGTAGTAATTAGTTTTGCTGGCTGTCATATATGGAAAGTAGAATCTCAAAATATTTATTTTTCCTCCCAAAGTCTGGACTTCAAAGCACTATCAGGATCCAGTATCCATAGTAAGAGATGCAAAGTTGCCATGAATAGCATCCTTTAAATGTCACTGAGGAGGATGGAGAGAGAGAGAGATACAAAGCTGAGAGAGCATCAACAGAAAAAAGGAGCGCTTGAATAGTAAAAAAGCCTATTGTTACAATCTGAGCAACAATACATGCCTCCACAGAAACCTCCTCATGAGTAAACCAAACAGCAACTCAAAGAAATAAAAGACTGTGTAAAATAAAAGCACCAGCATCGCTTCCTCATCCATTCCACAAAGGCGGAGCAGCCCTTTCATCCCTCTCACAGCAAAAAAAAAAAACGGAATATATTTTGCACTCATCTTATGAAAAGAACTCCATCTGAAGCCTTCCTGCTGAACAACAGTGGAATAAACCGCTCTGCCTCCGCTCACACTGATCCCACCCTCTTCCTCTATCTGTTCTTCCAGGTCTGACAGCTTGGCCTGACCTTGTACCCAGGCCAGCGGGCACACCATCCTCATCACTAGGGACGTGAATCTCTGCTTCTTAAACCAATTCAATATGACACAGGATGTCAGTGATTTAATATAGGAGAGATTTCTTTGTGCAGGTCAACAATTTGATATAATTGTGTTCATTTTTAATATGATCTGATCTAATCTGATACGATACAACACGATGTGATATGATGCGATACGATATGATACGATATGATACGATACGCTAAGCTATGCTACGCTGTGGTTCGATACGATACGATGCAATACGATATGATATGATGCGATGCAATATCATGCAGTACGGTACAGTACAGTACAATATCATATGATTCAATACGATTCAATATGATTCAATGTGATATGATATGGTTTGATTCAGCACCATGAGGAACAATGCAAAATTTACTTATTATCAGTCCTATTTTCAAATTTGATTCTATATATAGGGTGCGACCACTTCAGTGAAAGAGTCCAGATCATGATTTGGTTCCTTAAATGCATCCCAGTCAGTTGTTGCGAGACAGTCACTCAACCTGTCTATGGCTACAGGGGACCACTGTCTGATGGTCCTCCTACAGGGGTTTGATGTCCTTATTATGACTGGTTGAAACAAAAAACAAAACGTGGTAATCAACATTGTCCATCTATGGAACAGAAATGACAGAAGGCGGCAATGGTGCCTGATGGGGGAATGGCCACATGGCGGCTGGTGCCCGGCCCACACATTGGAAGTTCACTAGAAGTTTCACTAGATAGTATATTCCCCTCGATGGTCAATGGTGCCTGATGGGGGAATGGCCACACGGCGGCTGGTGCCCGGCCCACACAGTGAAGGTTCCACATAATGTTAGAAAGACCTTGGGTAACGCTTGCAGCCTAATTACAAACTAGTTAGACCGTAATTAGCAGGCTGTAAAATAACGCGTTACCTGACCTTGCTTGATCCTAAGATGCATAGCTTGCATCCAGGATATCGGCGAGGCCACATGGTGGGTGCTCCACCGGAAATTACAGCTGGTGTCTGGCTCTGTATCTGATGCGGCTTTCTGACCAGTTGCACATTTTCCTGTGACACATTATGTACCTTTGTCCCCAGCATTTTATATTTTTAAACTTGATACACTGCAAGAAATATGAAAATCTTATAGTTCGCCCCACCAAAAAAAGAAAAAAGAAATGATAGGGTTAATTAGTCCTAACCATATACAGCATCCAAATAGAACCACTGTGGAAGAGTTTCTGTAAATTTAGTGAACCAGATTGCAATGACAGAATAAAATGCAAGACACAACGTCTTATTTTTTGTTTGTGATTGACATTGCAATGTTTTGTTTGTTGCAAAGCAATTGTATCAGTCACTAATTGCAACAACAAAGTACAGGAAACTTCTGTCATGGTGTTTGACTTCAAATGGGTTGAAATGCATGAACACTTCCAAGCTGTTAAGTCATTCATCAAATACTCCCACATCACAGGAGCGCAGCATAAGCTACATCCACATTCACAAAGTGAGGCGGACTAATAATTGCAGAACGTGACATGGAGGAAGATGGAAAGATGGAAAAAAAGAAACAGTAATAGAGAAATCAATATTCACAATTTTGACTGTCAAATTAGGTTTCCTCGGTCCAAAGACGGGCAGTACGGTTTGCTAAAGATCCCCTCAGCTTTCACCTGGTCCTGTATGTTTGAATCAGTACAGCAGCATCTTGGTCTTCTGGCTTCCTGATTCCAATCAGATAATCGTTACACCCCTACTCATAACTGCCACTGTTTACCTGGGTCTCCTGCACAGCTCGCTGGGGAAATTATATCACAGTCAGCAAGTGTAACAGTCTAAACTCAGACCATCTCAGCTTTGCCACTGAGGAAACCTCCCTCTCCCACATGTGGATGTGCTACGAACAGACGTCATCTCTGTTTGTCACAGTGGCTCCTGAATAACCATCCACTTCAGCCCGCTTCTCTATTGGAGGTTTAGAAAACATACTTCAGCGACCACTTAGCAATGAGTTAGGGCCCAAATCCAAGAGCCACTTGAATGTTTCACCCTCTTCAGTGTGTCCGAACAAAGGCAACCAGGTTCAGCACCTTCTTACTAGTCTGGTTGAACTCCAGCTGTGGGGCACTGAGAGATAGGATGGAGTCCTTTGTTTCCTGCAGATTTCCAACAGGTGGAAATACTGTCAGTAGCAGAAGTCCTCAGTAACACTGGTCCAGCACAGCTGTAGTAACCACTTTCACCGCCTCGCAAGAGGAGCATAGAAGGGGTGCAAACCTCCGCCATGACCTGCTGTACTAACCTGTGGGCAGGTCTGGATGAATTGTAATACATTACACATTTTGCAAATTATAATTTGTTACATAATCTGATTACTTGTGGTTACTTCAAATCCAGAATCTAGAACATGTGTGATTAAATGCACAGTTTATTACAATTTTAGATTGTAATTTGCATAATTTAATCATCTGCATGATTACTATTATTTCAGGATTTGTAAACCTGTGTTAGTTTCTATAATCTGTGCATTGTGTCCACACTGGAATGTATTAAAATCAGCATTTTTGGGAATCTTGTTATTGTAATCCATCACTCCCAACCTTGCCTGCATTCAGGACTGCATTCACACCGCTGCTGCCTGTTAAGATACTGCCATAAGCAGAGTGAAAGAGCTGCAGGGGGCTGTTTGTATGTCTACAACCTTGAGCTCTCTATGGGTGTCAGATAAACAAGGAGCAGGTGTATTGTGAACCATTTTCATTGGGTCACATTTTCAGTTTTGTGTTTTCCTGCTCCAGTGGAGGACACCTGAAGAGAGCGCTGCGTGTCTCAGTATGTTCTGAAATAGAGAGTCTATGAGGGAGGCCTCACAGTAGCAGGACATAGGTAAACCTGGCCCCAAGAGTCTGGATCTTGATCTGAAATCAGGCTTGTGTTTTCGCTCTCACATGGTGGAGGCTGGGCGGGGTAGGGAGGTAAATTGATCCCAGATTTGATGGAAAAATCCTCTGTTGCTCAAGGGGATCAATCCACTGTCGCCTTTTGAAGACACAGCGACACTGCTTAGCATTCACGAAGCAGCTCCCTCCGAGAGAGCAGGAGAGTGCAAATAAGAGAGCAGTTCATTTCTATGCCCCCATGGTAACACAACTGCACCCTATCAAAAACCCAGACAAAGGCACAGCGAGAGGGCCTGGGGCGTCAATACCTGTCCCTAAACCTGAACCAGGAGCGCGCTGTCTGCCTTTCTAATTGGCAATCAATCTACACATACAGAAATCTTGAGAATCGAAGACCTTCCTTTCCTTCTTTCCTCCCTGTGAATGTTTCTGGACGGCAGTGGAAAATGGAGGCACTGCGTAAGCAATGGGGGTGCTATTAAAAGTGACTCATGCAAGATAATTAGTGCCACATCATCTTGACACAGATAAAACATGTCAGTGTAGCTGTGCACATGCTGCTCTCCGCTGCAGCAACACACTCTGTCAGCCACATCAAAAGAACAGCAGAGAATGGCAACTGCCATAACAAGTGTTCGTGCGACATTTGACATAAATTTAATGGCAAATGTAATACACAACACAAATGAAGTAGAGGGGGGCTTTTGAAAGTTTTCCCCCCAAAACTTTCAACCAGATATTGTATGAGTCGGGAAAGTAAATGTGGGGTGGGGGGGTGGGGTGGGGGGGGGGGGGATTTGAGGATTGCATTTCCCATCAGACAAATGATGAAATGTGAGATACATGCACAACTTTAATTTTGTCATCTTGCTGCCACACATGCTCCCCTCTATTTCCAGTAGTAAACATCGGGGTGTTAAGCCTCTAACACTCCTCCTTGGATGCAGGCAAGCTTAGTGGAGTCACACATCTGGAGTGGAGTTGGGGCCCCAGAAGCACGCTGCCTCTGCTATAAAGCCAGGACAGTATTGATGCTGATGGGGCTGGAGCGGCCCTGCAGCCTGCCACCTGTATAATCCCCTCTAATACGCTCATCGCCCGGGGCTGTTTACTTTTCCATTTGCCTGAGTTACTCTCCTGCACATCCATCACATTCATGAGATGATGCTCTCTCCAGCCATTTGTAGAGTCTGGAAATCCCAGCTACTGACACTTTAGACGAAGTTATTGTACATTATGGAAAGAGAGAGAGAGAGAGAGAGAGAGAGAGAGGTGGTTATGCAGTTTGTGTGTGTGTGTATGTGTGCCTGCGGGCATTTTTAGTATGACTGTCTACACAGTACATGCGCATCAATCTGAGTATGTATTCTTGTGTGTTTGTATGCCAGCAGTCTCTGCATCCATGTGTTTGTCCTGCTCCTGGTGGCCATGGGAGCCGGGACAATGATCTGAAGAGTGTGAAATGAGGCAGGTGCTGTTTATTTCCAAATGGGCAGAGCAGGAGCTGTTCACCACTCCAAGGTCCACTGTTATTACGGCCTGTTGTTTAACAGTCAATAGAGCAGTTAAGTGGCAGTGACTTGCAATCTTGGCTCAGGCTACAATCGCAGCTGAGCTACACAATGTCCTATATCCTCGACACACTTCTCTCCTCACTCAGCTCCCGCCCATATGTGTGGCACACACTCATGGCCATTACCCAGATAAAAGTATGCTAGCAACTGAGCTGAAAGGATTACTTTCTACAACAACTCAAGACTTGGCTGCCGACAAAACATCCCACAGAGTCCAAGGGAAATCATTACGTCGGCCAAGGAGCAGAAATGGCCTGTCCCTACTATGTTTGTTGTAAAATTTAGCAATAAAAGGAAGCATAGCTCATGGCTCTTGGCACTTGCTAACACACAGGGACTTGTTTGTCAAATGAGGTTTATGCAACAATTTTTTGGAGAGATGAAGGGGTGTGGGTGGCACCGGGGCAGATAGGAGTTTTTCTTATTGAAACATCCATAACAGTTTCTGCCCTGAGAAGATGTTTCAGTAAGCAAAACTCCTATCTGTGGCACAGGGAGGAAGGAAAGACAGAAGGAAGGAAAGAATGGAAGAAGGGACATAACAGACTTAAGTGTCTCTTATATGATTGACAAAAATGGGATAAATAAAAATAAAATACACACAATTCAAATGTGAAAGTTCAAAATATCACGACATTGAACATCACGACTCTATAATCAGCGAATGTCTGCGCTGTGAGCTTTAACTGTAAAAGAGGGAATCAGACTGAGATATCTGAGTCATAGAAACCAGGAACAACCAGACCTCTAGAATTGTTTTGTGTCTCCTATTCTTCCAGTCAAGACAAATCTCTTCCTCTCTAGGCTTCCACACCTGTGCCAAGACCAGGCTTAAGCAGGCTTTAAGACTGCTGTTGGAAAATCAATAGGGAGAGGCGGAGAGAGCCGATTGCCTGCTCTGTGCCTGGATTGGGTTTCTCTACATCTTCATCAGAGAAGTAATGCATCTAAGTTTTAAGTTAGTAAGCTAGAGCACTCCACCTATTGCACATAAAAAAGCCCACTTGCATGCCACCGCCTGGTATATTAGTGTTTGGAAAATGGGTTCAGTCTCCAGAGCAGGATCACTGTCTTCCACAGCTAGCCGAAGACTGAGTCCCAGGACACGGCAACACTGAGAAACTACAGGAACGGAACCAATTTCACTTCAATAACAAGCAAAATGAATGCCTGACGAACCTTAAAATATAAAATTCAGCAGCTACAACAGAGAATCAAGCATTATGATTCTGGCACAAAGAGAAACAAAGCTGAATAACAGGCGGAGTTTAAAGTATTTTCTAACAGATCCTATGTATCTGGTTACCATTTATATAATCATTATTCCCTAGGGATGGAATGATCTGCTTATCTTAGCGATACAATTCTATACACGATGTGGGGTTCACGATACAATTCAATAAATAAAAGTTAAATGACAACAAAGTCTGACTGTGCAGAATTATGTTTATTTCTGAGCCACAAATCTGTCTAGCAATGGCAAGCCATCGCATTTGTGATTACTACAGCGGAATAAAATGGAGCTAATATCGCGATTCATTTTTCTGCCCCACTATACGTATTGTCACACTTTTATACTGCGATATATTGAATTTCGATATATCGTCCCATCCCTATTATTCCCCCATTTGGACATAGTGTATGGTCAAGGAATTTACTTTCTTCTAAATCATGCCAACGCTGCCAATTGTTGGCTACGTGTGAATGTGCCTCACTATACTGCCAGACCCTGTAGACCACTGCGCTGACGGCAAATGAGGAGTTAGTGGTCCCGCCGGGATTATGATGGCCTCATTTTTAATTAGCATTTAACGACATTATAATTACATTTTCATGTCAATGTGTCTCACTAATTGTCCCAGTAGCTTTCAAAGTATATGGTCGGAAGAGAGAGAGAATGCAATTGCTGGGAGAGAGGAGAGAGCTGTGCTGAATATTAAGAAATAGGATATGCATGCAGAGAAATTGACTACAGAAAGTCATTTAGGTCATTCTCAATAATGTTTTATTAATAATGTTTATATCAATAAGAATCCTACCTTTGCTTTTTTTTTTCAGTGTATCAAATCAGACGGGCCCTCCCAAAGTTTGATTAGGTGTTTCTTTTGGAGTCAAAAGGTGACAGCAATAGCTTATTGAGTGAAGTTATTATAGCTCAGTATGTCGCTCTGTTTGTGTGGTGTTGAGTTAAATAAACAGTGGAGTTGAAAATAGTAACTATTCATAAGCTGCGGCAGACTCCACTGTGCACCATCTGTGGACTGTGTATGCAGTTTATCTGAGAAAATCAATGTGTGTGTCTGGGAGTTGGCTCTGCTGAAGTGTGCACCTGGTAGTATTCATTCACCAAAGACTCACTAGGACCAATTATGATGTGAGACATATACTCTGAGTGAAAAAACATATCAATCTGGATCAGACCCAGGGCTAACTTTGGTCTCTGACGTGTCAAACAAAATCAGATGAGTCAGCCATTACAGCCAAAGTTTGTAGATTACATGAAATGCTTACACATCTCGACACGTCCTCACAACAGCTTCCACCGAGATTCTTTATTAGGATCCGTGTTAGCTGACACATCAGCGACTGCTAGTCTTCCTGGCGTCCACAAACATTCATTCCTTCAACCCACCTGATTTGCCTGTTTTTGGAAAGTGGGAGGAAACACAGGTCCTTCTTGCTGTGAGTTGACAGCGACAGCCATTTAGCTGCACCGCCGCCCCCAAGATGGCTCAATCTCTGAGGGAGAGGACACATAAGACGACATATAAGGTGCTTACATGAAGGCCGTCAGTACGGATTTGACGGACAGGGACAATATTGCTGAGGTTTGCGGTGTCCAGATGTGGTCCAGGTCATCCATCACACACTGAGGCTGCGGTGTGGATGGAGAGCTTGTTGACCCTCAGACCCTGGCAGTAAATCCATGGCTGAGATTACTGGCTTCCGTTATCAGGCCGCGCCGCGCTGCAGTCGAAGATTGCACATAAATCTCTTTGAGAAAACAATAAAGGGCTTGTTCTTCTCATCTCAAAGCTTTTCATCTCAGCGCTGAAAAACAAAACCACCCACACGTTCACACAATTACATACACACACACACACACACACACACACACACACGTACATGGACACACAATCAAAAATGTGCACAAGCATACATAATCTCGCACACATACACACATGCACATAGACACACATATACACACACACGTGCACATGTACACACACGCACACACAATCCCACACAGCTAAAAAGAAGAATAGGGAGGTTATCGATTTCAAAACTTTTAATAAATTAAAGAAAATCACAGACTGCTGGTGGACAAGTAAAACGCAATAACACCTCCATGAAACAGATTAAAAATGTATGAATTTTCGTTAAGGCATAATAGAAAACTCCGTCACACTTTTCATCCTGGAGGCCCTACAGGCATCATTTCAGTGTTGTCGAGTGTACAGACGACAAGTGGCTCTGAAGATGAGCTGCTTACCAGAGCGTGCCTCCACAAATGACTGTAGGATCCTCTAACTGTTGGGATGATGTATGAATGGCCTGATCTGAACTTGATGTTCAGTGTGTTGCCACATCACAGCTGTGCTTCAGGATCACACGCTCACTCACACAGACAGACACACACACACACACACACACGCAGAGCCATACTGACAAGGCCGTCATGTGTCACCCGCACCCACGTGTCACACACACCACACATCACAGCTGCATTCTGCGCACACATGGTGCCACACACGCACATATGCACGCATGCAAGAGCACACACACACACACACACACACACACACGCGCGCGCACGCACGTACTCAGCAGGCCTCTCTTTTCCTTCATCTGCTTAAGACGAGGTAGGCTGTTAAAGAGCAGCCAGTGGTGCAATTACATTACTGATTTTCCTTTCCCTGCATCTAAATCACAGCATGGCCATTATGCTGGTGAGTCAAATGAAGCACTCAAACACTGTGATAATAGTAACCGCTGTCTTTAATTCCATGCTTTGGTCTCAGCACACACACATACACACACACACACACACACACACACTGGGAGAGAGATGTTACTGAGCTTTATGTGGATAGAAATCTATCAATCTTCCAAATCTCCAAGCCGTTTGATATGTGGAAGGGCATGCTAAGAACGAACTTGTGCTACTTCTTACTTAAATGAAGCGAGCCTATTTCAACAACAGTACAACGAATGTATACATGTATGTATGCTTATCTGTGTGTGTATGTGTAAGTGCAAGTGTGAGTAAATGTGTGTGTATGTGTGTGTTTGAGTGTGTTCAGATGTCCAAATATTGGCTGGCATCTGTATGTTTTCATACATCAAAACCGCCTCCTCTCCACCCTGAAGCCCCCACATATATATGTGTGCACAGAGTCTATTGGGATCCCACAGAGTCAACAGAGCCAGACAGCCCTCCATGCTGTGTGTCTGTCTGCCTGCTAATCCTCGCTCTTCCCTTCCCACCTCCCGAGTTAGATATCAGGCAAATGAAATGAACACACATCCCCAGTCGATAGGCTTCCATTTGAAAGCACAAAGCATTAATGTGAGGCCTCTGTGCACTCCTCCCACACTCTAAGGCAAAAAGCTGAGAAGAGAGAGGGGAAAAAAAAAAAAAGAAATGACAACGCGGATCTCCCGTGGGCCGCTAGTCAAATGATGGATTTGTAGTGAGAGAAAGTGCTTCATGCTACACAGAAGCATAAAGATACATTTCGACATCACCTCAGAAATGTGTCAAAGTGCTTTATACCCCAAATATGCTCCCCACTGTTTCTTAAATAATAGAAGACCTCCGCAAGGCTTGAATTCCCTCTTGATTACGGAGCATGAAAGAGTACTAAAATGCAATTATTTGACAATGGCACTAGATTCATAGTGACTCGAAACATAAACATAGAGCTTTTTTTGCCCATAGCATCCAGCACAACTTTATTCAGACATTGCTTTTATTGACATATATGTTTGCCAGTATGTATAGTTTCATATATAATGCATGCTCATGAATATTCATTCTGTCAAACAGTAAAACCCTAATATGGAGTATGAGTGACAATCATTCAGGGACCAAAGATATAGATGAGCTAGTTATGGACTCAAGCGATAACAGTGTAACAGATGCCTTACTATCTCATCATTGCAGCACATGGAGAGAGACTGAGAATTAGCTGCCAGCAAACTGGACTGACTCATGCCCACACACACACACACACACACGCACAGGCGACCTCCTATAGAGATCAGGGTTACTAAAGAAACATGGCTTGTGTTTGAGTGTGTGTGTGTGTGTGTGTGTGTGTGTATGTGTGTGTGTGTGTGTGTGTGTGTGTGTGTGTGTGTGTGTGTGTGTGTGCTTGCTCACAGGCACACCAGAATTTGTGTATTTATGTATTTGTATATTTATATACTTGCACAAAACAGCATGTTCGTACACATGCATGCTTATTTAGTGTTCTGATGGTTGGGTGAGCATGTTTTAAGGGCATCTGTCTCGCAATATGTGGTATATACTCTGGATATAATTGCAGGGCGGATGGTTTTTGAAGGCTTTTCAAATGGTAGCTTCTCTTGACTGAACATATAACCATCAAAATGATCACCTACTGCCATCAGAAAGCAAAGGCAGCTGCTCTACTGATTAAACCTCACAATAAATAATTTAAGAGTATTGACCATCAGGTCTGTTTGTTGATATTAATGCTGAATCTGAATACTGAATGCTATCTGAATTAATATTGAAGTTCTATTTTCAATGCTTCAAATGCTTGAAAAATTGCCGAAATTCATCATAACTGCCCAGTTTTGAGGATGTGTTAGATATTTTTCATGACTGTACTGTACTATGTTATACTGGTTTCTCCTTACTGGTATGTTATATGTGTAAGAATGGGTTTCTGAGCTAGAGAGTACAGATCCTAACATAAATGTTAAACAACACCCAGTCAATTTCCATTAATGATTTTCCTAGGGCATTAATAGATGAAATTTCTTGATTGTATCAAAGCAATTACTTTAACAGAGTGAATTTTAAATCTAGTTATTTTGCATTCCAATGTGTGTGAGACGCTGCAGGGTAGGTAGGCATACACATAAACATAAAGACAAATACATATGATTAGACATGTACAAACAGAGCCTGTTTCAATGGGAAATACTCAAAGCTTTTATCTCCACAACTGCTGCAAGTTCATATCTTTTTTTCCAATTGTTCAAAAATAAAAGGGCTTGTCGGACACTGTGAGTAGGAGTTTGTGATTGGGAGAAAATGAAAAGGAAAAGGAAATGAAAGAAAGTAGGGGAGAGAGAGAGAGAGAGGGGTGGGGTGGGGTGGGGTGGGGGTGGAGGGGGGGGGGCAATTCCCATCCCTCTATACCCTGATTAATTAGTTCCAAGTTATCCATGAAAGTAATACGCTGATAAGGCTAGGGACAAACAGAAGCCAATTACTAGTGTTTTCCTGTGAGCTCAGAGCTCCTGAACACCAGCAGCACTGATGGAAAACATTTAAGGCTGGGTCTTGCGGGCTGATTGGACAGGTGTTGGGGGTGTTTGTAACCACTCTTTTTGCCTGGCAACGCACAGCAAGGCTTTTCATTACGGAGCCAAGTACACACCCTTATCAAGCTGTTTTCATCGATGATGGGAGATGAGACCTCGCATAAAAAAGCCATCTACAACAACAGCTGTGATTGAAGGAAACCTTGGGACCCGAGCTGTGCCTCAAGGACCATAAAAAGACCCACAGCACATAAAACACGACACACACACACACATACACACATTCAGAAGCAAGACATGTAGATACACATTCAATCAAACACCCGTCACTAAGGCTCTGCACTTCTGAGTCTCGGCAATATCTTGTGTTGGTGTGATTATTCCTGCTTTATACTGCTGTGATCCTGCTGCTGCAACATAGTCAATACATTGATTTGTCTGCCGCCATGCCTCACTGGCACCCTTTGACCCAGGATGAGAGGTTTTCTACAATAACCCAAACAGCTGGATGCCTCAGCCCGCAACATAATTAAGAATCGATTAGCAGCGGAATGATCTGCTAATGGATCACGATCAAAACCACAGGTTGGGGGCTTTCAGTAGATCTCCACCTGTGTTTTTGTCCATCTCAGGACTCTCAGAGCCCAAGGTTTCCAAAGCAATGAGTCTGGGGGTGTATTTTCAAGTGGAAACACTAGTGCTATGGTAACATCCTCCATGTCTGTCCAACCTATTCAGACTCACTCAACACAGCTGGGTGATCCCCTTCCAAAAAAAATTGCGTGACCTGACATTTTTGAAAGAGCCCATCCATCGTTTTCCCCTTTTCATCATCATTATGCTTTCTTGTAAAATGTTATAATCAAGCGCAATCATCCACCCTGCAATCAGCCTCTTTTACTGATTTAGAACACCTTTTCTAGCTATTTTTAGCAGCGGTAGGTATGGATATCCTCCCCATACATCAGTTACGCATGCGTTCTTCTATGTGGCACACAATGGGCCTTTTTCAGCATTGTCGAGGTGAAAGGAAGGATCTCGACAAGCAGGATTGATTTGTCACTGGAGTCTAGCCTCGTAAACTTGGCCATGCCCTGGGGATGTCAACAAAGCCTTCACGCAGACTGGCTCGCCATTGGATGGGGCTGTCATCGGGAGATAATTGACTGTCAATTGGGGACAGAGACAACAACGTGAGAGTCCGTAGGAAGGCAGTAAATCACTACCTGTCTGTCAGGCGGCCTCGGCTGCCTTCTCTTCTTCATTCCTCTTTCTGTCTCTCTCTATCTGACTCTCACTATTTCTCCCTTACCTCTCTGAAGTATGCCAGACTCTTTACTCTCTCTGCCGGGAAGTATCGTCTCATGCCGCTCTCCCTGACGCTATTTACATACCTTTTTGTTTCTTCTTGGGCCCTTTCGGAGGAGTGATTGCTCCATTCACCAGATCAGGACGACTATGAGGCTGATCCCCATTCTAAAGGTCTCTCCCTGCCACCAGCTGATTGCAGCCACTCATGTCTGCTTTGCACAAAGGGCAAACAGTCTCAGTGACATTCCCCAGGTTACACACATTGACTCTTGTACATAGCTATCCTCTTTTATCTCATCATAGCGGCTCAGCTTGCTTGTGGCACTGAAGCGGTATTCATCCTGGTAAGCTCTATTGAGTGCCAGCTTTTGTCTGTGCTCACAAGCACAAACGCAATGCCATGAAACAATCAATATGTTTAAGAGCCATTAAAATAGACCAGTTTATGCACTTGAGCTGTAACAAAAGCCTACACAAACTCTCAAAAAGTCTCCCAGCTTAACCAGGAATGAAGCACACTGTACTACACAAGGCAGCAAATCCATGGGACACATCTCTTCAACTTTGTGTGTCTTTCATGTCCTAATTTGGCTAGAGTGGAATACTGCTGCTAATCAAAGAGATTCTAATGACGAAGCAATTAGCCAGGCTCATAATCAGACTGCTGATTTCAGCTGGGAATATCGAGAGCGTTAACTGCGACCTCCCACACACAATCTCTTGGTTCCTGGGGAGAAATATCGGTGTACCCATGCATCAATACACAGAGACACCTCAGAGCTGAAGCGGTTGAAACTAATCTGGAGAAAGCCTCTTAGTGTATTGGCGTCACCAGCTGATGCTTATGGCTGGAGGACATTATAGGACGACCAAAATCCCAAATCGCTGTACTGCTCTCATTAAATGACATCCTTTCGTTAAGTTTCTTGTCTCGCCAACATTTTGGTGCGCACACTAAACGATGCACACACTATAAGATTCTTCACTTGGATTTTGGTCATGAGGGATCACAATACTCCACTGTCTCGTGAAAACAAGTGAAGTATTACGTAATTTAAATCAGGAAGACTTCTTATCATTCACTCATGCTTTCTCTCTACCCAATCAGAGTTGGTGAACACGTTCCCTCTTTTCCAGAGAACCAATCAGAGTTAGCCGTCACTTCCCTCTCTTTTTCAAAGAGCCAATCGTCGAAGTGACGGGAGTATATACACGTCACCTTCTATGCTATTGCCCTTCTCTCAGATCAATGCCGTATGCTGCTGTCATTCCAGTCGCTGTGCTTACCTTCGTCCCTCCACCACCCCATCACCACCAATGTCCAGGCTCCAGAGGAACTCCCTGGGGGAGACATCCTAATTCCTACGTCTAGTTTATATCTTGTTTTATGTCATGAATAAACTTTTCATTCGAGCATTCATCCTAGTCTCTCATGATTGAAATGCAAAAGGTGACAGTTTTCCCTTGACTGTGCCACATGGAGCTTGACATGGAACAGCAGCTACCTGTTTTTGTAAAAAAGTAAAAAAGTTTAAAAAAGATTCTGTGTATATTTCCCACCTCACCCACCTGGTTTCTTCACAAACTCTCACTGGCTACAGCTGATCACAGCTCTCAAAACTTGTCCTTATACATCTCACAGTACAAGACGACGGGTGCAGATGTTGTGCTGATAAAATCAAACATGCTTGAAAAGATGTCTGGGACGGCTCAAGGACTAGGCCAGATTGTGTCTCTGACCCGCTCACATTTTAACAAGTGTCAGAAACGACTGTCAGCACCGACTAGGCTCCAACATGGGGGGGGGGGGGGGGGGGGTTGTCTCCGATCTCACAAACTTGTCTGGGACAGCTAAATCCCAGCCTTTGTCGTATAGTGTGCACCCGCTCTTAGATAATGAAGTTGTCAATACTGTGGGGAGACTCACGTTTTAAAGTGGAAAGAATGAGTGGAGTGCAGAACAGGTAGAAGTGAGGAGTAGGTGCCCCAAAGAGCGTTGGCTGCAGGGAATGTTCCCACCAAGCCAGGTGTATTGTTAAAGATAATGACAGTGGCAGCGTGTGGGCGGCTGGTGCATTACTCAAAGTGTTACTGTTTCCATTTCATTTTGCCTATAGCTGTGCGACACTATAGGCCTCATCTACTCTGCAGAGAGAGACTGTAATAAATCTCCCACAGAGAAGCTGTTAACTCAATCAAGCATGAGCACACTGAAGACAAGGAGGTCCAGATGTGGTCCCTCTAAAGTGATGCATTGTTATAAAAAATCATTAATGTGAGCTTTGTCTGGCTGGAGTCATTAGGAAGTGAAAAGGCCTATCGCTGAGAGCTTTGCATGTCATCACGCATACCATTCAATGACATTTTGTGACTATCTTTTCATAGAGGAGTGGATGTCAAGCATTATCACTTAGCTAATTGTCTCAGCCAAGTGAGTCATACACTTGATGACTACATACATGTGGAAATCCGCTGCAGTCTTGAGAGAAAGGGAAAAGGAATGATAGAATTGACTCTTCTTCACTCAGTCGAGGCTCTAGTCTGGTAACAATTACATTCTAAAGTCAGTTTTCCCTTGTAGACATTCACTTGCTCTCTATTTAACACACAAATTGGTGCTTTACAGTCATAAAAGCAAATGGATGCCCACATTTCCCCTGCAGTGTATCGTTGCTTAAGGCAAACCCTGGCTTTAATTAGGTCAGGTAGCTCTGCAATATACCTCTGCCAGTGTAAAAGGCCTAAACCTCCTTAACTGTAGTCTTGACTCCTTTTTAATGTTCCAGTTAATGAAATAGCAATCTAATCCTAATTACACATACACACTCGTGACACATAGAGACTGGCACATCTGTCGCCCATGCGGGAAAGACAAGCTCTGATTGTCTGCACAGGAGGAAGAGTCTTGCTTTCTAAATTCTCTCCATTTTATCGCCGACTGGGGACAGAGTTAGATAAATGCTCCCTATATCCTCGCTGGGGGCTTCTGAAGCCAATTTCTCAGGACTGGCATCTGTCACCAGACGCCCACAGCGGAACTCTAAACAGGTTGCTTTCAGTCGTCCGTTTTATTATTTTTCGTCTATACCATGCTTTTCCTTGTCCTGAGGAAGATAGCTTTTGAATTTCATAGACAGACGCGACTGCGCTTGAAGCATAAATGTTTATTAGGCACACAGCACTGAACGCACACACAAAAGCCAATAAAGAAAAAAGAGATTAGTTTTCACTTCTGTTAAACCATGAACTGATGCTCTCTTGCCACAGGCAACAGATTCAAATGACTGTGCATGTGTGTGTGTGTGTGTGTGTGTGTGTGCACATGTGTTTAGAAATGCTCAGTAGTGTCAGAATGTTAATCAGTTGTATTTGAGACATGAATTCTATTATCTATGTGTACGTTTGTACTCATCTCTAATTTGCTTTTCTCTTGTAGCATTTTTAAAGCTGTAATGAGGCTTGCTGTTATATTAATACATTAGTGTGTTTATTACTGAAAAAGACAATCTATACGATTTATTGGGGCACAAATACATGAAACGCATACATTACTTTTACATACATTTTTCCCAAGTGACTTATGGCTGAATTTACTGAATCAGTTATCACTAATTAGGTTAGATCACCATCAGATGTAGAAATTGTGAGGAGATTACACATCTGCATGACATCAGATCACACCTGATAAACCTGTAAACCTGATTTGGATGCTGATAACCTGTCTCTATGGATAGCATTTTTATATTTCAAGTGAATGTCAGTTGATTAGGGTTTGTCATGTAGAGATTAAGCATCAGATTAATCATCAAAAAGATTTAAGCATCAGTCCTAAATCATCACAGATATTCCATCCTAAGTGAAAAGTCAGCAGGTCTGTCAAATTGAATAACATAACCCGTAGCATTATTCTATTATCAACACTGATAACCGCTTGGTTGGCTTTTTACTATTTCTTATCTTTAAAAAAACAACTTGCCACTTATTTGGGGCTTTTTAAGTTTCCCTGGAGCCAACTATCTGCCAACTGGCTTTGAATAGCTATAGATACATGAACGCTTTTGTGTACTATCTCATCATAGCGTTTCCCCCTCTCTCACTCTGCTTTCCCTTGCTCGTTTTCCAATTGATAAATAAATCTTTACAGAGGTGTCTGGCTCTCTCCCGGGGGGCTTTAAAATACATAAAATTAGCTCCATCTCTCCCCCTTTCTTTCCCTTGCTCACAGACAAACCAACAAGTGCAGCAGCGGGATATGTGAAAACACAAAATCCCCAGCTTTTATTCCATTTGAAAGGGTTTTCCTGCAAATACATACTCTTCGAGAGGTGTGCAGGGTCATGGATGGCGCCCAGCGGTGCAGCAGCACCAGGCTTAGACTGTACTTTTATAAGAGAGGCTACCTCTATATGAGAGGTTTTAAGCCAGACATGCATTATTCACTCCCTCTTCAAGGCTAGTAATAGCCTGGGTATCTATGGATTGCCTGCATAAAGAAACTGCTGCAGCAAGATAAACAATGATCCTGGGGCTCTATGGAAAACCTGACAGAAAGTTTGTATAATTCACTCAATTTGTACTATTTATGCCTATTTATTATCTTTCCTTGACACCATAAACATTGGAAACATTGGTCTCCCAATAAACTGGCCGTTCCTTCCAATGGCTGAAAAGTAAACACAATTGCTCTCAGGGCGGAGAGGTAATATAGTTGTATGACATTGATGATGGTTACATTTGTATACGTGTGTGTATCTGTGCTCAATGTGTTGCTGACTTTCTTTACAACAAAAGGTGATTCAAATTAAACTGTGAGTTTTCTGGACTACAATTCTCTCAATTTTCCGTTCGGTGGCTCCAATGTAGCTATTTCCAACTATTTTTCATGAGTAACTGACAAAAGCAGAGCGGCCTTCTTATCAGTGTTATTCAGCAGGGACATCATTTTCTCCTTTGCCCACAAAGGTTTCTCATTGAAACAGATAAGTGAAAATGAACACATCCCCAACAAACATCCAACTCTCAAACTTGGAGAGGAGGATGTGGAGGGATAGGTAAAGCTCTACAAAAGGGTTTAGTTTGGAGTTGGACATAAGTTAGTGCCATAAAGGTTTTGATGGCCAGAGTTCTTTTATGATGTATAACTAGCCTTAGAGACGGCTACGAAACAGGAGCCAGAACAGCCTGGGGCCTGGCTAGTCCTGTCTAAGATGAGACCATTTAGGGAATGCATTATCTGCATGGCTTTCTTGGTTATTTTATGGTTTGGAGCTTGTGCGGCACTCAATTCCCACTCAATAGAAGAGCCAATGGCCACTCTTCACAGCTCCTTTCACATTCAATCTTGCATTACAAATTCATGAGGGCTGTTCAAAACCAGAACCTGTTCATTGTGCTATTTTTACAAAACGGCGGAGTCATATAAGCTAAATGAGACTCTTTATCTGAGGTCGCTGTCCAAAAAACAAATTCAGCGCCCCAAGCAATTCCATAAAAACAGAAATTAACATAGCCTCCCTTTTTACAAAACCAATGTAAAACCAAGGCAAAGTCATAAACCACCTCTAATGCAAAAGGTTAGTGAAGTGTAGATATTTGAAAAATGATTTGCATTGTTTCTTATTTTAGAGCTGCGAGGAAATATCACAGAAAATGACCTTAGTGGGAGGAGGCGGCGTGCTTGCTTTTCATTTTCCATTTTTCTCAGCTTCATAGCTTGTATGAGATTCTTGCAGGATGCCTGGAAGGCACCGTTTCTCCCCAAACAGAACTCAAAAATATCTTTAAGGGGAGTTTGAAACCTCTGGGCAACTATTCATTACACTCCCCAATCTTCCATTTGGCAGCTTGGGAGAACAATATGATTCTCTGCCTGCAAAAATTCTATAACCTTTAATATCAAATTCTGTCTCTTTCCATTCCTGTCTCCTTCCTCTGTCTTCAAAAGACTGTGCAGTCTTCACCGCAGCAGAAAACAAGACCGAGAGAATGTTTAGTGCAATGAAAAGAACGGCAGCTGAGAAAAGACTCCAGCTCAGAAAGCAATCAATGAGAGACATGTGGCATGCAAGCTATAATTAAGACACCAACTCTGATGCAATGAGAGAGGTGTTATAGACCCCTGTCTGCTTAATATACCTGTGAACAGTGTAATTGGAAGCTTTAAAAGCTCCAGTGGCTTGCAGTGTTTATCATATGTGGGCAAGTGTAAGAGCTTTGGAAGTGGAGGTTTCCCGCGTATTGCACCATCCAAGAGTGAAATACAATAACCCATCTCAAAAGTTGGACTTGGAGAAAAAAGACTGCAGTCTAGCATGGCAACTTCCAGTTTGAAATATGAGACGATTGTGATACACTTCTTTCTTTCTTTCTTTCAAAAAAAAACTAACAAAGCTGGCCTCATCTCTCTCCCTTGATAATCTTTGGCATTGTCCACTGATGCAGGCAAGAAATAGTTCTTGAAATGATAAGAAGTGAGATGAGAAGAACTGGGGGAGTTGTTCTGAGTCAATGTCAACACTAAAAAAAATAATAAAATAAATGCTACTACTCTTAAATGACTCAAAGCTTGTGGTCTGTTGTGTAACCATACAAAAGGCCATCTCTTTTCTGAAACTCCACTTGAGAAAAGCATTTATAAACTCACAAATAGTTTTTTTAAGGAGAGAGCGTGTGCAGCTCCTCTCACACAGCATCAAATCAGACAGAGCACCAGAGGATGAGGCTAAATATTTCCCTGCTCTCTGTCTTGTTTGCTCAGGCAAACCCACTGAAAGCTGCGATACACAACAGTGTTCTTTTGATCTTTCATGCTTATTAATTCAATCTGCTGCTGTGTCTGGTGTTGAGCATCGCCTGCTTACCATATTCTGGCGGAAAAGTGGAGCATGCTCTTATGTGCATTGTTTATGGGAGGATATTTCAACCCTGATGACTAGGTAAGCTGTGATGAACATTGTCTATTGTGCTGCAGGACGTTCGCTGACAAAGACATCAGCTTCTGACTCACTCAAACTCCTGAAAGGAGAGCTCTTACCCAGCTGGTGCTGCAGTCCCACCCACTGCACTTGCATAAACACCAGCACCACCCGGCCGTGTTAAACCTGCAATACCCACATAAGTACATTGCACACACACATGCACACAAGCACACACCCTGGAAACAGCTCAGACACAAAAGGATTGGACTGCATGCTAGGGTTTAGTCCATTCAGGAAGAAGCGCTATGGGATGGTTTTGTGACAAGAGCCTCTCCTGTTGTAGATAATAAGACGCATACCTGACACACACAGAAAGCCTAATTGCTGCTTTGTTAGAGTGTGACTATCAATGTGACAAGGCACAGTGTGAAATCTCATTTTGTGCTGTATCTGGATGGTTCGGTGTGAAATGTTGAGCTGAGTGAGACTCAGATGCATTTACGTTCAATAACAGCGATGGTGACACACCTCAGAGAAAGGTGCTCTTTCCTGAACCCAGTGATGAGAACAGTGAAGCTACACATTTCAGAGCTGCTCCTCCATCGCTCACTGGCAAAAACACCCACACTTTGTGACTCAGTCCATGTTTGCTTTTGCTTTAAGAACAGCTCAACCATCTCAATTATACAGCCAGTTCTTTCAGGTCATGAGGGGTTTTTAGGATTGTTATGCATTTGCACCAATACAAAACCTGACTATACACCTTCATGTTATATAAACCACAGAGCAAGAAGAGCTTTGCTTTTAAGAAAGGTCATCCTTCCTTTTTGCTTTATTTTTCATTACATTTGAACATTTCTTTATTTGCACTATGTACATGTTGTCTTCACACAAGATAGGAAAATCCCAAACCATAAATGGAATCAAAATAAATAGAATTTTCTTTAATTTTGCTGAAGAGCACGACACAAAGATAACACTATCACCCTGGCATTGAGGAATGCATTCAACAAACGTCTTCGTCACATGGATGTGTACATCAGCCCATTACAAAGAGGAGAAACGGCATCGACAACCACATACTGTTGTAACACATTGCACAATACCAGGTTGCCAAAAAAGCCAGATAAAAACACATCATCTGAATGACACACTACATAACACAAAGCATTTTATCATTATCAGCAATGAAACTTCCCTCAAAAGATGAAAACAAACATACATTGTCTTTCAGTATAGTTACAGTGATGGTCATGACGTGTGTGCACACTGACACTGAATCAGGAGCCCATGGGTTTCCACTGGGACATGTGGTCAGAGCAGGGTCAGAGTTTATAAGGCCAAACATATATAGTAACCAGGAATAACCAGGGCTTCAGATGATCAGAAGCAGAATGAGGTAAATCCTACGGCCCTACACAAAATACCTGGAAATCAATCAGTACTCAGCACATAATGGTTTTATCTGAACGCCTACTATCACAAGACGACTGGATGTTTACTGACAAGGGGAGTCAGAAAATGACTTAAAAGACAAGTGTGTATTCTTAGCTGCAATTTTATTTATTTAAGCAAAGCACACAGTAATTTCCCCTTGTGGAGAATATGGGAAATGTTCACTCTTCATTAGCACAACAGAACTGTTTTCCTTGTTTATTTTAAATTGTTCACAGAGCTGAGGATGTGTACATGGATTGTTTACTTGCGGGGTTTGACAGCAACCAGCAATGAGCAAAGTGGCTTATTAGTGAAATTCATTTGGTTGTGCTATTTTGGGGCTATGCTCCAGAGAGTACAGATTCTTTCAGAAAAAGCCATTACGGAGAGCTAATTGTGCACCATAAATGTCAGGTATGACTAATGCAAGACCTGTTCAGGGAAAGTAAGTGTATAATGTCACCTTTGGAGGCTTCACTGCTTGTACTAGTCTGTGCTTGGCTTATCATCTACAACATAAAAAAGCCTAAAATCTCAGTAAATAAGAAGCCCTTTGTAAAGTGGAGTCAGTAGGTCTGCAATTGAATTAATCTGAATTTCTTGAAATTGTGTGTGGAAACATAAGTTACAGAAAACAAACTGCAACCTCTCAACACTTTATTACTTTGAAATGCTGTGTGTCACTACTTGAATTGAGGAATGTGGGTTAACGTATTGCACAAAATATGACCCCCTTCACAGTTTGATCAATTTTAATTTAAGCTTTTTATGACCTGACAAGAAAAAAAATGAGTTCTGAAAGGATAAGCCAATCAATCATGCGTAGCAGGATACTGCTGGCATAGCTACAGTCATGCAAAGACTAACTGATTACCACTAAATTCAAAACTGTCAAACTGCAACACTGTTTATGTTTGCAACCCTGGAGGATGTAAGGCCCGTCTCTTTCTGACAATATCTACCTGATTTATAACTACATCGGTTTCGCTGGTGTGAGCCCTACATGCTATGTTTGATATCGACTTCAGACTTGAGATTGAACATTTATACATTTTCTCTGCCTTGACGCAAATTGGTAGCAATGTGAATGACAGATGCTTCATTTCATATTGTGCTGCTGCCAGACACAGCAAACTTTTTTTTGGGACATTGGACAGGACAATTGTTCCCCTGAAATTCTGACCATCTGGCCAACGCACATCTGTGCTTTACTCCAAAGGCCAAATGAGCATTCCTTAAAGCAAGGTTAATGAAGGTGAACACGAAAAGACAAACATTAAACCAAAACATGTTTGAATGTATGTAGGCAAACCCTATCTGGCATGAACAGACTTTGTTAGATTTCAGGGCATGTCTTTGATGGGTAGACAGTGATACCTTTGAGATAAAACACAGCGCTGCTCTACAGTCTGCTCTACAGTAGTAAGCCTTTTGAGTTTGATTCATTTAATTCATGCCAGTGCATTTGGTTCAGTGAGAAATAAATATAAACACCCTTCGTCTCTGATATATTTGATAGCTGTCATTTTTTTCAACCTTTCAAAGCTCTATTCTTTAATCATGGAATTATTATCAGTAGTTCTGATAGTTGTTTGTTTTTACTAAAGTTCCTCTGTTCCTCTGCCAGGATTTATGAAAAACAGTGGGTGTGGTCGTCTCTTCTTTATCTTCATCCACTGTGAGGCAGTCAGCCCAGAGACGAATGCAGTCCTCCTGTTCTGCGTGGATGGAGGGTGCTCGGTTAACTCTCTGTCTATTAAAGAAAGCATTTGGCGGCGAATTGAGATGAGAGACAGGACTCCGAAGAAGGTCTCCAATTTTAATTGCAGCTCAGATGACATGAATACAGATGGGGAGGGACGTCGAGTCATTTTTGCGTTGAGTTATAACCCTCTGCTGTGGTGGCGTCCTTTGAGGATTGCTTAAGTTCCAGTATGTTTTTTCTCAGTCTTTTTCTCCTCTAGGTTTCTATAGGGGTCTTGGATGTTAAAAACACCCCTGAGATCAATGTCAAAAGTCAATGGGATGCAAACTGGGCTCCAACATGGAATGCTTCCATTACTCAACCCCACTCTCTAGCTCAACAAAAAACTTTGTCTATCCCCATTTCCCCCTTTTTCTCACCCTCTCGCTCTCCCCTCCATGCTTGACCTCTCTCCAGTCACTGTGGCTAATCTTGGCAGACAGAGGGCCTGTGGGGACGGAAGGTTGGAAAGAGAGGAAGGTGGAAGAAAACTGTACATCCCAAAAAAACTTTCCTCAGAATCTGCATCAGCAGTGCTGTCCCCAGAGGGGTGTCTCTCTCCCTCGGCTCCCTGGCGGTGTGGCGGGAGGGTGCTGCTGCTATATGTGTCCTGGTTTAGAAAGGTAGGCGATGAGGGCTACCACCACCCCCACATACACGCCGGTGCCTATAGTGATGGAGAGGGCAGCTAGAAACAAAGCCCGTCGGGAGGCAATGTTGGCCAGCGGGAAGTCACCTTTATTCACCGCCTTGGTGGTCTGGAAAAGAGAGAGAGCAAGAGAGAAGAAAGTAAGGAGTGAGATACGGAGGGATCCAAGGAGAAAGAGCGACCCATTTTCCAAAGGAACGATAATTACAGAAGCTATTTATTATTTCCCTGGCGATGTGAAGAAAAGGGATTGGAATGGGAGGATGGGGCCATTGACTGAGAGGCACAATGGAACCAAGGAGAGCTCGTCATGTATTGTAGGACTAAAAAATGGCAGCGTGAAAATGTCAAGGATTTGAGGTTATGGTCATATATAAGGCTAGTGCTGAATGATGAACAGGAGATGACTAAAGTGGATGTATCATAAATTTGGTTAAATTAAATTTAAAAAACACAACAAAGAGCACATTTTATCAGACTAAGTAATGAAATAGAATATTTCAAAGGACTATGAAAAGTACATTTTGACAGCACTAGTCTTCTTTGTAAAACAACATCATCAAAAGACTTCAGCAAAGACTATACTGACAAGTGAAAGCTCAAACGGTTAAAGAACTCTTGTAAGAACTGTTAAAGTTAAGAGGTTCATTCAAAAAGTAAGTGAGCATCTGCATGTGTCCACATTATTTGCAGGCACATGGCATGTAGGTGTTTTTTTTAACTTATTTTTGCCAGCATATCTTTGCTTGGCAACAGCCTAGTTATGTATTTAAGAATGTGCCTGGCACATTTATGGGCACCACAGATACTCTCGTTGGTGTTGTGTTACTAGTTTCCATATAAACAAAAAATGCATTTGAGTATCCAAAAAGTAGCATGGTGAAATGGCCAGGTCACAAAAAAGCTGGTTAAGACTGTAAATATTACTGACAATCTTTCAATGGAAGAGCAGTCTTAATCTCATCTGCCCTTTGACATGGCTTTGTCTTCCTGAAATGCACTGACATGACAGCTGTTTCTGCTATATAAAAGTTGACAAAAACACTACAATATTTTAGGATTACAAACAGGGCCGGATTAACCAACCACAGGGCCCCTGGGCACACATGTCCTATTGGGCCCCCCACCTCTCGGTACGCACCCACACACTTTAACTTACCATACTAGCCTGTTCACAAACAATACAAACATAAACCTTTTACAGGTTCAAAGTAATCTGAAACTCAGATTTAGCTATTACAAACTGCCATTCCTTCTATCTAGAGCTCGCTCATTCAATTTGAGAGTGATAACATTTGTCCAACCCAAGGCAAGCTTTAGTTCCTAGTTTTAGGTGGTGGGGCTTCCCTTTGTTTACATTTGGATTGCAGGTTGTGGGTTTAAGGAGGCGAGGTGATAGGTGGTGAGAATGAAGGACCAATAGTTAAATGATGAAATTTATTGAAAAGGTTTGACTGTCTGTACCTAGACCCCCTTGCCCCACCAGTATATAATTAGTGCTCTGCATCTTAGCTGGATGATACTCACTAAATGCACTGCTCATAAACATACAAGCTAGAGGTGGCAGTTTAATAATTGTGATTGGGGCCTCCGCATCAAAGGAAATGTCATTAGAGGCTCTGACTTGGGCCCCCATAATCATAAACTGTGGCCTACGGGCCTATATCTGTCAGGGTCCCGTCTGACTGCACATTTCAATTGAAATTTGTGAAATGTTGTAAAATGCATTGAACACGGACACGGTACTTAGAATATTTTGGGGCCCCTGGTGGTCTGGGGCCCTGGGGCATGTGCCGTGCATGCCCGGTCAGTGATACAGGCATGATTACAAAGTTTGGAAAACAACAATGAACAAATGAGTAAACTCCAGGTTACTACAAAGTGCTCTTGAAGAAAAATACCAAATGTCAAACAGAAAAGAAGCCATGTAGAGCTCCTGTATTTTCACACACTGTTGCACAGAGAGGGAGAGTAGATAAAAAGCCTTTATTAGAATATGGGCATATCTAGGACAAAGAATTAAAAAAACAACCAGGATCTATGCCCTGTTGAAGACCCTGTTGGTCGAAACCGGTCTGTGTTTTTAATTAATTGTCCTAGATATGCCCATATTCTAATAAAGGCTGTTTATCTACTCTCCTTCTCTGTGCCAGAGTGGCTGCAGACAGACCTGCATGGCTTCTTTTTGTTTGACACGATCACATCTGTTGTTTTTGATCATGTAAAAAATCTCGACTAAACATCTCTTCTAAACAACACTTTGAGTCTCCATGAAATCTTTGAATTAGGTGGGTGAACAAGACCAGATCCTCCATGTTTTTCTTCTCTCTCTGCTTGTTATAAACCCCATGTAGCTGGCCTTTTGCCTTGCCGTCTCCCTCTGACAGCTCTCTCAAAACTGGTTGGAGACAGAGACACAGAGCCACAGCCGCACAAGCTTTCACAGCTGAAAAACCAGTAACACTATAATAACCATCACCAATAAATGGTGAAGTAATCATTATTTAACGATCATTTAATGTTAACTAATGTTAGCTACTTGATGATTAGTCAATTTCCTAAATAGTTTAATCATTTACAGTGTACTTTTAAGAAATTAAATCAATGATATTTGATTGCCTTAATTTATTTGTTATTATGCAAGTTAAAACATTAACGACATAAGTATTCATTAATGATTAACAAATTATTTGTAAACATTTATAAAGCTTTATCTGGGCCCCTATTATAAAGTTGTAACTGATGTTTAGAATGCTGAGTAACAAGTTATTTTTAAACATAAATTAAAATGACTTGGGGCCCTTTTATAAAGTTGCATCTGAGCACCACTGAAAATGTCAAAATGCTATGAGATAAGTATAAAAAATGCAACCACAGAAGAATGAATAAAAAAGAACAACAAAAAATAATACCAGATGAAAGTGTTACATTGCTCAGTTTGCTCAGCATTGTTTAGTTGTTGTATTGCTTTTTTTATTCCATCTCTCTTATATAATGATTACATTTGGGGCGGTCCACCCAAGTAAATTTCTGTGTTAGCTTTATTTCAGATGCTGTGACACACTGAAGATACATTACATAAGTAATATTCAGTAACATATTCAGTGCTGTCAACCAGAGAAAGCATGTTGGTGAACTACAGTGACCATAATTCATTGCACACAGCGCATGGTATTGGTCAGACAGTCTGTGCCGCCACGTACTGAATAGAGAGGCAAAGATTGAAACAGCCTGTGTGCGAAATATTCCTCTGTTCAGTCTATTCCAATAATGATGGACTTGATGTTGTGTGTTTGCAGCTGAGTGGGCGACTGAGTTCAGGTGTCTCAAGGTCTTATTCATGAGGGAGGGTAAAAGGGATCGTGACCGCTGGTTAGGTGCAGCGGCTGCAGTGATGCGGACGTCGTATCGGACTCTGGTGGGGAAGAGAGAGCTGAGCAACAAAGCACCGCTCCTGTTTACCAGCCAATCCTTGTTCCGACCCTCACCTGTGGTCACAAGCTCTGGGCAGCAGAACAAAGAGTGAGATCTCAGATAAGGGACCGAAATGAGGTTCCTCTGCAGGGTGGCTGGGCTCACTCTTGGTGACAGAGTGAGGAGGTTTGGAACGACTGGGAGGAGACCTCAGGGCTGACCCAGGACACACTGGAGGGACTACATCTCCCAGCATGCCTGGGAGCACTTGCAGGAGGAGATGGCGGAAATTGCCCTGTTGTCACTGCGATCCTAATAAATGGGTGAATGGATTGATGTTGAATGCTGAGGAGGCAACTCATTTCTTATTAGCTGTATGCTATACTTGCTACACAAACTATTGATAATCAGATGTTAGTATATAGTAGTCGGCAAATGTTGCAGTAGCAAGTTAGCCAACGTTAGCCTCATTAGCTTATAGTTAATAGAACACGATGCTGAGCTCGCTAAGTGAAATGTCAATAAAATGCAGCCAAAATATAGTCTACATACATGCAACTGAAAAACAGCATTAAGTCCATCATTATTTAAAAATATTGAACAGAGGAAGAATGAACAGTTCACATGCAGCACCCTAAACCACTGAATAATAAGTAATGAATTCACCATTCACCATTTGATACACCATTTATTAATGATGGTTATTAGAAAGTATTACCGCAAAAATTACACATGCAGCCTTTCCTTCACTTTTCAATATAGCCTGTTTTTCTTCACTCTCCAATCGTTTAATTAGTGCAGAAACAGTTTTAGGAGCCGACGCTTACAAGTCCAAGGCAAAGACACACACAGACTCATCAGACAACCTCCGGTTAAGGTCAGAAAGCAAATCTAAACAAAGGAAATGTATTCAAGGCAGGGCCATTAGCTTCCGTGTCAATACTGTAATTATTGAAACAAAAGCACCGTTATGGAGGTCTTAGGGGAAATTAGCTTTGAGTTTGCTTTCAAAAAGAGACAGAACACATACTCCTTTTGAGGTTGTATTATGCCCCTAGCAAGGTCTTGTGGGAGAGAGAGTCTTACAGTAAAAAGAGTCTTAATGTGACAGTGGACAGCTTAATTACATCTCTCCATCACAGGCAGGAAACCGAGTGGAGTTGAAGGGCACAAGCTCAAATGGTGAAGGGACTGTTATTTAATTTCTTCAATGAAGGCATTTGTTAAACACACCATAATTGATTAATCAATCTATTGCTCCGCTTCACACCAATAATTAAATCAAAGCATGTTTTGGGTCTCCCTGAGGATTAGGGTTTTGAAGGACTAAATGTAATGCTAATGTGGAGAGAATAGATGAGAATAGCCAGGGTGTGTGTGTGTGTGTGTGTACGCGCGTCTGTCTGCGCGCGTGTCCGTGTGTATGTGTGTGTTATAGTATAACGCAGCGTATATGTCAATGTGAGGATTTTTCCTTGAGTCCCCTTGAGACGAAAATGGTTAGACGCATTAGGGCTTTATCTCCACAACCTTGACAAAATGATTGAAATGTGGTGTCATAGAAAAAGATAACATCTCAGACTTAGCTGGATGAAGACTCATTTTGAGATGCGCTCTCGGAAGTCAATTCAGCACCCTTAACAGGTTTTTCTTCCAAACAAACAACGCACGCAGCCCCAAATCTCTCTCTCTCTCTCTCTCTCTCTCTCTCTCTCTCTCTCTCTCTCTCTGTCTCTCTCTCTCTCACACACACACAAACAGTGTCTTCTTTGCAGACGTCACAATAGTTAGTTCATTCATTTCCATCCATTATGATGACTTGTGTGTGCTGTAAGATAACTTCAGGGGAGTCTTATTTGCATAATCGTGAAAGCAATCACCACGGCTTCTCAACTCTGCGCTTTCTAGCACAGATGTCTCAGAGCTGAGAGAAACATTTATCAGCATCTCCAAACAAAGCACTCACCCCATTAGCGCCAATAATTGAAACTCAATTCCCCTTCCCAATCTAATGCTCAAAGCTAATTCTCCCCAGATATTCATGGTATTCAAGTCATTATCAGTTCCGTGTGTGTGTGTGTGTGTGTGTGGGTGGTGATTGCTGAATCCTAAAACTGCACCACAGAACTTTTTACCACAGAGAGTTTACGCAGAATGTAAGAGATGAGAGCGATATAAAGGAGGTAAAGCGGCAAGTGTGTGTGCATTTGTGTGTGTGCTCTCGTCTGCCCGTGTGCACGCGTCCCTCTTGTCTGTTTCGGTATCCGTTTCCTCAATGACACCCACACTCAGCTCTCTCCTTGGGATGCCAAGCGTCCTCTCTGTTTGACTATAGGCCTGACCTTCCAACGGGAAGAAAACACTATCGATCTGCCGTCCACTGACTCTATTACAGTCAATAACCTGCTTGTTTGTAAATGTCCTCAGGAGTGAGGAGCGAAGCTAATGCGCTATAATTTCTAAACCTTCCTCGTCGGCTCATTCTGTTGCCGCTGCAGCGCCGCCTGTCAAATCCAGCGATGCATCTGATTACAGATTCCTGCATTCTCTCTCCGTGCAGAAGGTGCAGGAGCGTAGAGGTATTCGGTGCATGCAGATAATCACATTCGATTCCCTTTTCAGCTAAAAAGTCACAGTATCCATGCGCTAACTCCTACTTGGAGCAGAATTAATTCATGTAGCTTTGGGCTTCTTGAATGACTGAATGAAATGAAGACCGGCGAAGTGGGTTATTGAACTATAAAATGAAGCACTCCCAGACTCCCACCATATCTTATCCTGACAGCTCTGGTCTGCACTTTCTAAAGGAGCGAGATTGGCAGAAGAGCCATCCATCCCTAAACACAGCCATCACTTCCCCATAATTACCCAGGAAGAATCAAATTAGCTGCTGACAAGATAATTCACTGACTGCCTTCATCTGCCTCGGACTACTCACATCCACAGATAAGACAGTTAAATGCTCTAGCCTTTGATAAGAATTTATAGTCAAAGACAGAAGACCAATTTACTGAAAAGCTCAACAGTTGTCTATCTTTAGTGTGTGTGTGTGTGTGTGTGTGTATGTCTCTGCATGTGTGTGCTAGTGATGGCCTTTTCACGTGTAAGTAAGAGAAAAGTAGAATTGATTGGCGGTAAGACAATTTGAGATGCTGCATCATCATCATCGGAGTTGCTTATGTACAGTATTACGAAGATGTGGAAAGTAGAGTCAGACTCCATTAGACGGCCCATTATGTGCAGTATGCCAATATTACTGGCTAACAACATATTGATTGAGGCTTCAAAATTAACAGTGTTGCCCTATTGTACATTGATTGAAAGCCGTGCACAGTTCCATGGGCTTGTTCTCTTTGGGAAAGAAATGCTGTCATTGTGAAGAAGGCATGAAACTCCACTTTTCAATAGTTAAAACATACATTGCATATTTATTGCTGGTGTTTAGGAGCCACATAGGGTTTCATGAAACACCTTGGTGAGTGTTTTTTTGACATGTAAATGATACACTGAGGCACTCAGCAAGTAAAACCTCTGATGTGGTGTGGTTTGACATGATGTGGTTTTTCAGATCACCAACACATTTGAAATATCTGTCATGCTTTTACTTGAAGTGTTTACATGCTACATGGTATGACTCTTTAACTCTACATAAAAGTAAAAACCTCAGGCTAGTGCTGAATGCCAAGCTGTTACCCATCTTTGGATTTATCGCACAAGCTCTTGATCACAGATCTCACACTCTCACACACCGAGAGGAAACTTAGTTGCTTGAATTCTTGACATTATAAGTCAACAAATGTATTTTTGTACATGGAAGTAAATGAAGCCAGAAAGACAGCTCCTTGTTAGACAGACAGTTTGTATGAAAAGCCTTCTGTTTGGTTTGGATTTCAGATAGAATGTGGACGAGAAAGTGAAATACTACAGTCGGGCTGCAACTAATGACTATTTTCATTATCGATTAATCTATCGATTTTTCGATGAATTGATTAATCATTTAGTCTATAAAATGTCAAAAATAATGACAAATGCCCATCACAAGTTACCAGAGCCCAAAGTGATTCTTAAATTCTGATCAAGTCTGATCAGCAGCCAAAAAACCCCAAAGTATTGATATGAAACGGAGAAAAGCAATTTGTGAAGCAGTAACCAGCAAATGTTTGGTATTTTTACTTGATAAATGACTAAACGACTAATTGATTAGCAAAGTTATAATCAATTAATTTCCTGTCGATCGACTAATCGATTAATCGACTAATCATTTCAGCGCTATACTACAAACAGGATCCCAGCAAAGTATATTTGTCCATTCAAACACTCTGTTGACCTTTGTAGCCAAATCTAGATAACATAGGCTACATTATCATAATAGTAAGATTTAATAGATTTAGATAAAGAATTAGAAATTTTATATTCTGAAGGACAAATGTTTTTGTATTTTCATGTCATGTTTTTCTTTTTTTTTCAAATTCTGCTTTTCAAACATCAAAATTCAGACTCAACGAGGCTGTTTGATGTTTCTGAGAACTTGAGCGGTGTCTTAAATCATGTTTAGTAAGTCGGCACACCTGTAATTGGGTTTATCTTCAATCCCCTTGAAAACACCACTAGTTCAAAGACCCACTCTCGTCTGAGTACTTCGAACACCTCCCTTCTTAGAGTTTACAGATAGAGCCTTGAATGTGATTTATAAGCCCTTCCTAAAGGCGGCTTTCAACCTGTTTACAGAGCATCGGCCAGCCATTAGACATTGGCCTTGAGTTATTGATGGGTGCTTCAGTGAATAAGAGGCCTTGAGTTGGTGGTAAGAGTCAGCTGTCAGTGCTCTTTTATACGTGATAGCCCCTGATGTTTGGGTGATGAGTCATACATAGCTCCTAGTGTGTGTATGTGCATGTGCATTATGTGTGCGTGCTTGGTACGCGACCATGGAAATGCATGTGTGTGTGTGTGTGTGTACATGCACCTGTTTTATGTTATAACCCGACAAACAGATGCTGCGTCATTCATGTGTGACAGACAACAACTGTGTGTGTGTGTGTGTGTGTGTGTGTGTGCGTCCTTACCCCCTGTGAGAAGTAAAAGGCTGCTATTCCCAGCGGCCAGAAGCAGCAGAGCATGGAAAAGATGGCCAGACCCAGGTGGTCTCGTGGAGGGACGACTATGAAGTTATCCTCACTCTCACTGTCACTGGAGCAGTCTGTCTGCAGAGAGACAACAGCAACTCAGTTCCAACCACAGTGATAAACATTATGTTCCATATACAAGGTCAAAACTCTAATTCTAATCAGCTGTATTTATCAAGTACTTTACGTGTACGAGCAGTGATGTAGTGTTAAGTGAAGGTAGGTATGCTATGACTGCTGTATTTTCAGAAAAGCATAATCTCACATGACTCAGCAGTTTGACACTACTTATTATGATGTATTCTAGGGCTGGGCGATACTTTGATATTATCATTTATCGTCTTTCAGTGGAATCATATTGTGATGATATGAAAATATTGTGATATTGTGACACACAATTATGTTGTCTAAATTGATGATAACAACCAAATTTTACTTAAAATTTGAGTTTTTCATAGTTTTGTTTGACCTCACACTTAACATTAGGATGCAGTACAATGTGCTGGACATCAATTTGATGATTTCATGTAATTATCCGTATGTATTTCTTATGATTATCATGATATTTATTTCATATTGCCCAGCCCTAATGCATACTATGAATTTATGTCATCAAGTTTATAATAATCATAATGTAAATGCATCCCGGTGTACAAGGAATTGACTTGGTGTTATTCACATTACACAGACTTCACATTACCCAGGATATATTGTCAGGCAGGGCCTAACATACAGAGCGAGTGGGACAAGGGGACAAGTAATGATTAAGGACATAGTTCACAATATAAAAATATACATAGAAACAGTACAACAGCGCAGTACAAAAGTAAATGTAGAGACTGGGGAGATTTTATAAGTCCAAGCCGTTGGTCAGGCAAAGAATCTGCATAAATCAAAACAAAAGTAGGCACTATGTGTAATAGCAAAATATAGAAGAGTAATGTCACAGCTCCTTTCGGTGGCCTTTTGTGATGGCCCATTAGTTTCTCATTAGTTTTCAGCTATGCAGATTCCTACATCTCAACAGACGGCATGAGAAAAAGCTCCGGTTGAAACTACACTTCATTTCAGATGTGAAATAGTTATGAATCAAACAAACCTCCTCCCTAAAGCTTTATGAAGCTATTTCACGCTCCACGCAACATTCCTCACATGTAACCGCAATACCTTTGGCAAGAGAGCAGCGGCATTCTCTGCCACGTTGATACAACTGCATACGTTCAGCCAGTCATTGCCTCAGGGTCCTGAGCCACTGCAGAAAACACCAGTGCATTACTTTTTTACAGTAGCTTTGTTATGACCATGGTTTGACTGACACCCCCCTACAAACACAAACATAGACACACACACACACACACACACACAAACACACACAAACATGCACAAACCCATTATATCCTCCCAACAACAAAAGGGAGAGGAAGAATAGCAGGAGTTATGCTCTATGGCGAGATATGCCAGTAATGAAAACACATCACAGATTGGGGGCACGGTTTCCGTACGAGCCAATAAGCTGCAATCATCCTGTGTGAAGGATAATGCTCAGGTAATAACACTGGTGTAGTGTGAGGTGGAACACGGACAATAAATGAAGAATGAAGAAATGGAGGCTACGGACATAGTCTGTGTGTCAAAGAGATGGGACAAAATCAGACAGAAGATAGATAGATAGATAGAGAGAGAGAGAGAGAGAGAGAGAGAGAGAGAGATGGGAGGTGTGGAATATGCAGTGAGTACAATACACACTGAGCTGTACTAACAAGTGAAAATACAATTCACCACATTTCAGATGGCAATCTGAACAAAAGAAACGCCTATTACCTCCCTTCTGTTTCCCCTACATTTCCATCCAGCAAGCTGGCACTTAGTCACACTGTAATCATTATTTATAAGAATTTTTTGGGTTGAAAAACCTAAATCATGCATTTTCAGTCTTTGCCTGACAAATTTGGACTCTTATTTCAACCATAACCACTCAAGATCTAATGAGCGTTCAGATTCATATTTTCAAAACACACCACTATAAGTTATAGCGATCTATTTTAAGACACAAAATGTGCCCTAAACACCAATGGTGGACAGGGAAGCAAGACCTTTCTGGTTCTCCTCCACATATAAAGACAAGCTTGGGGCACAAACAAAACCACTCTATATTGTCAATTTGTACTTCTCATTTCTTAGCGCTATCCCCAGCCAAGATGATTTATATATATTTTTTTTTCATTTTCTTCATAATGCAACGCTGAGGCAAAAAGGTCATAACACATGAGCATAAAGCAGCCTACATTCTGCATAATGTCATTCTGCTTCCATGGCCTTAAGCGAGGACTGGGGATACATACTGCAATCTCTCCACAGCCAGGCCGGCTCTGCTGTGCCTTAGAGCTCACTGATAATATCTGCACAGCATTCTGCCTGTTTGGAGAATGAAAAGGCATCATCCATGGATTCAAGCTGTTTGGTTGGCCCAGGTTTCTAGGGAAGAGGGAAACTTAGAGAAGAAGAAACCGTCAAACAGTCGACCAATGAGGCTGACTAGAGCGGTACAGACAAACAGTCAGTACAGACCGACAGTCAGACAAGCCCAAGGCACCGGCTGCCCAGATATACAGTAAGGTCATTAATCATAAACCTTCCAAATGGTTACAGGAGATCCAAAGCGGATGAAAGGAGAAAATCCACCGTGGTCCCCGATCCCTCAGCAAAGCTGTCTCATGCGGCGATTATCATAGTATGATTACACCATTATCTTTTATTATTCCCCAAATCCATGTCACGCAAAAAAAAATCCACACCAACCCTCTCAGCAACATGTGCCAAACTAAAAGTTACAGTCACAAAGCCGCTGGAATCACTTTGAATCTCACAGGTTTTTTGATTCACCCGAGAAGCTGAATTCATTTTAGAATCAATTGAATTTTGTTTACCAATTGTCCACCTGCTTTTTAATGATTGTGTCTGTGTGTTGTCATTCATTCACAACCTTCCATATGGAAAGTCCTAATGACTATGCATGCTGGTGCTGCTAGCTGCTCTCAGATATGTCTTGTGGGCGTACATCCTGTCAACATGAGGCAACAGGCTGACAGGTAACGAAGAACTAATGGATGGTTTCACCACTCTACCATGACAGCCTAACCAGGAAGAGGGCTTGTGTAATTTATTTGTTGCCAAATTGCCTCCACAGCATGAAGGAAATGAGCCCCCATCCCCTTTTTATGCCCCCTGTTCTCCATTCTCCGCACCCTGAGATTTCTCTTTCCTCCTTTATTTTCCCTCCCTCATTTTATGTCAAGAAAATGTCAGACAGTCTTGCACCACGGCTGCTCTGTGTAGCTATTCTCATTGTCTGTTTGATGGATTGCAGGGAACCATATGAAGGTGGCATGAGGGTAACATGAATTGAAATGTGTACTCTGCGTATTGTGCGACTCTTCTGTGTGCAAATGACTAGCTGTTTTCACAGGTTGTCACGTTTATTTATGTATCCCCATTTTTTATTTCTGCATTGCTAATTCATGAAGCAGCTCTAGAAATTCCAACTAAGCGCGATGGAGCTGATCCCTGTCCATGCTTTTTAATTAGGGATATATAGAATTTATAAACAGTCATGTTCTTGCTTTATGCATGTATTGCTGACATGCTTATAAACGCAAACCCATGTAATGAGGTCTAACCTCTTAAATGAGGCCCCAAAGGTCTCTGTAAGAAAAGAGAGGGAAAGGGAGTGTTTACATAATTTCCCATTGCTGTGTTAGAGCATGGATCAAACCTCGCTACTGGGTCCATAGAGAACACAATCAAAGTTGTATACTGGAAGCTTGGGTACAGATAAAAAGAAGAAAACCAGTTTCCAAGCCTAAGGAATGCAATTGCTTGCCTGGATGCAGAAAATTGTCAGCAAAGCCCACATGAAGGAAACAACACACCGCAAATACTTCACAAATGCATTTAAAAGACAATGAACATACTGAATCAAATTAAATCGCCCAATGAAATTAAGTCTAATGTCGTCTTTTTCCCCCCAAGACGTTCCACATAGCCAAACCCAGTGGTTGAGATTACGCAAAATTCATTGCTTTGCAGAGGCATCTTATTCATCATTTACTCTCTAACACTCTGAGGCTACACAAAGGTAAACTGGTACAGAGGGAGGTTTGGATGCAGAAACAAAGAAACTACTTCACAACCCGAGAGAATTCAATTACTTGCCTGAATGCATAACCAAAGTTAATCAACAGAGGCCATTTAGAAGGATGCAATACAGCACAGAAACACATTTCAAGTACATTTCCAACCCCATAGCTATAAATATATATATATATTCATGTGAAATGACAAAAATTATGCATGATGCTATCTTATGATCCCCAGCACTTGCCACAGTGTCAAACCCACGAGAAAATGCATGATTTGAAAAGGGAGAAGCAGAAGAATAGGTCACGCAGATCTGCGGCCCCTTAATAGTCTTCTCTCAGCTAATTACATTTCTACAAAACAAGGGGGTGCATGTTCCCTCAGCACAAGAGTCATCTGCAGGTCATCTGGCCCCTCTGTCTGTCGCGAGGCGGCTCCAGCCAAGACAACAGTCGGCCGCACCCTCTATGCATTCTAATTCAACATCAATGCAACTTAGCCCCGCTCTGTATCTCTCCACGCTCCAGATGGCCATGTTAAGTTATGCCAGGGCAGGTACCCATGGCCCCAGATGTGACCAGGGTACTTTCTTGAGGGTTTATAATTTATCAGGCAGTGTGATAGAGTGCTGGCAATAGGGATGGCTGGTATAAAAAATACAAGCTTTACTGAACTGTTAATAAGGCCGTTTGATTTACACGGTGACGGGGCTCGGCGGCCGTACGAGGTCCAACACACTCAAGGACCTCAGTGGGACACTCAGTCACAGAGCGTGTGATGACAATGACAAGGGCCTGCTCATGATACATTCCTCTCAAACGTCTACTACAGTCTTTGGGGGGATGTACTACCTGCTGTGAATTAATGAATAAAATATTTGTTTTTCTCATTGCCCCATGGCCTGGTGGTGACAGTTATGCTGCTTAGGACTGTGTAATAAGGCTGCGATACGAAAACACTTCGCATCACATTCACCATTCACATAGTACTCTGTAAACAGACTGAAATTCACAAATAAAACTGCATTGTGGAACAAAGTAATACAGTTAGGCAGGCCATTTCTATAGTAATACGTTTTAAACAAATCATTAGCTTAATGGACAAGAGAAAAGTAACAACTAATTCTTGCTGTTTGAAACTGGTTTGAAACTGGAAGATTATTTGGCCATTTCATTTTTGGGTGTATTCACATGTTCTCGAAGAAAGGCTTGTTTCTTGTAGATGGTAAATAAGCTTTTTTGAACTTTCTTAATCCATAACTTTTGATTAATGATTAACTTGAGAGTGACAAAAATGTTTTCAACCTAAGAAATCACTATGCAGAAAAGCCAGTAACAGTGTTTCAGCAGGGAGTGGCATAATGCAATTGCAGTTTGTGTTTCCTGAAAGCAACTCGCTTACCCCCAACAGTAAAGTAGGTAAAGGAGGGGCTGGATTCAATGATCTCAACATTAGCATAACCCAGAATTTAAGGACTGCAAGCATCATGCTCATGCAGCCAACCCCCCACACAGCAAGTCCTCGCTCTTACAACTATTTATTTAGCAAGTTAAGAACTGAAAAAGTGAAGCAATTCACACCAAGCAGCTGAGCAAGAGAGTGTGAGCCAGCGTCCGAGACTCCTGGGATTTCAACTATATCCAGAGCCAACCGCCCCCTGCATACTGAGATTAGTGTACCGCCGCTCTGACTGAGATTGCAGCAGCATTAGGATGAAGCGGCTAGCATCAATAATTTAGCAGGTAATTGATTAGCCTGTGGCTGCGGCCGTTTAATATGGGATATGGCGAGGCAGGGCGGTCGTATTACATATTCACTCCCAATGAGAAGGTGTCAAATCGGACCTGCCAGGCTAATAGAGAGGGACAGAGTAGAGATGGGAGGCTGACAAGCCCCAAGGCACGGTCCTTTATAAGATAAAAAATCCCACTCTTCTCTCTGTCAGCAAGTGATGTGAATCAAAAAGAACTGTAGGAAACCTAAAGGCCAGACAATGTCAGATCCATAACTGGAAGTGCATTGTAACTTCCAGTTTAGTTTTGCATACAAAGATGTTGAAAAAAACACATACTCCATGTAAATCCAACAGTGTCTCTAACATACCATTCAGATTTGTGATGTGTAATCATCCTGGCGCGGCTGATATTAAGCAAAACTCGCCGCATTACAGAGGCATGTTTCTCATTATTTACTTTTTAATACTCTGAGCTGCCATTCAGGCAAGGATTAATAAAGCACCAGTGGAGTCTGGCAGGGAGCCGATACTGTGCTGCTTCATTCCTCGTTGAGGGGCTTTATTCAAAATCCAGTGTTAGGAACATCTTTGCTTGGCTGCTGAAGAAGTAGCAACTGTGGCTTTGTGTTTCATCGTATCATTAAAGGTCGAGCAGCATCCAACAAAACAAGAACTACAAGTGCATCAAAGACTAAAAAAAAAAACGAATTTTCTGACCATATGTGGCACAGATCTTATTTTTCATTGCTCTCTAAATTGTTGGAATCAGTTAGTCAGATATTTTTGGCATCAGATATGTATACTTAACTGATATTTGGTAATGTGATGTATGCCTGGATGCTCATATCACATTTTAAAGCCTCATCAAGCACTTACAGTAATAATAGTTACAGAGGTCATATATAAAATAGATCTATAGTCTATTTGATTATTAGAATGCCATTTACTTTCTTGATCATTACTATAGCACCAGTGAAAAGAAAAGCAGTCAGCATTACTACTATGACCACAAGAAGAGCAGCAGGAACTTGTTTTTACAAAGGTGTGTGACAATGGATGATCAATGATGCCACAGTGGTTGATCTATTTCAACTTTTTTTTAGCAGGGAACATGCTATTTACATATTATTTAATTTGTGGATACTTTTCTGTAACTTCACACCCCATTAACTCTATGGTGTATGAGAGCTGTTCCAACATATTCCTGCCAGGACACACAAATCTTATCCATGCCACATAGAGAACAGCCTCATCAAACTATCAGATATGAAGATCCTATTTTGTCTCTTGGCTTGGCCTACTAATGCCAGCTGCTCTGTGATGCTCTGGAAGGAAAAAAATGAGTGCGAGTAGTGGCACACTCAACTGTCTTGGAGGCTGGTGCAGAGGAAAAAAACCCTGATAACAAATTCCTGGATAATTCTGGTTATGTTTTACTTGGGCCATATTTTCCTAGTTTTTGCCATCATAGTGATTGATTGTGTTCAAATTTTCATCACTTACTTCACTGTCGAGCTTTACGTATACTTCCAGCTCGGCAGGAACGCTGCTCTCCAATACACACACACAGAGCCAATGTAATTTCCAACAGTGGAACCCAAAAAGTGATTAAAACACGTAAAAAAGAAATACGGTACAAAATTATTTTCAAAGACTCATTGGTAATCTCATAAATCCACAAAGTTTACTGGTAAGAAAGAAGGACCACTACAGTTGGAACATTTTCTTCAAAGCTTCAAACAATGTTCCGAGGATCCAATTTTTTCTTGGGAAGTTTTATAGTATTTATTCAGCACCGAAGTGACGCCTTTTGACATGTCAGAAGTTTCATTACCTTTCCCGAGCCACATAGCGCAGCTTAAAATTTCTACGGACGCCAAACCGTGGAATAAATATCCCCAATAAGCACAGGAGAACAGGCTTTGAAATCCGACGGACAGGGCCGCCGACTGCTAAATCGAAATGATCCGAGAGATTGGTTTGTCATTTACTGCTTAATGAGAAATGGGATATCCCTGAAAGATTTCACTAGAATATGACAGGGGCTCATATGGGGCGCAGGGCCCCTCAGAAAAGGAACAATATGTGTGCACTGAAGTGAAGCACGAGTACATTTTAGATTCAATGAGGGCATAAGGGCTCATGTCCCCTCAGATTTAGTGACAAAGGATAACCCTTCCAATCAAACCTGGTTCGATGAAAAATGCTGCAAAGGTGAAGCAGGGGGCAGTTAGTAATATATTTGTTTTAAAACTGATCTCTCTATTGATTTCACTCTCACCTCTATGATTTTAGTGGGCCTCTGCCTGTGCTGAAAAAATGGTACAATCAAAAGGGTTGGGGAGAGGCCATTTTTACTGAAATATTACTGCACTTGGGCAGGACTAGCACATGTCCAAATTATAATCTGAATATGAAGTGTACTGATGAATGCTAATTTCATGCACTGGAGATGGAGTAACAGATGGCAGACAAATAGAAATTGCGCTCCTTATTCCTAGATCAAGTGAGATTTTTTATGCAGGCAAAAAATACATGAAAATGTTAATGTGCCAAATGCATATCTGCAAGATCAAAGACATCCAGGGTCACCTCAGCTGAGCAGCGTTGCCCGATGCTGAACCGTTGTTGTGCAGATCAGGGAAATCTAGACAGCTTGAATTTTTTGAATTTCTTTATCAACAAAAACATTTTCGTGATATTGAGGAAATTCTATTGAAATTTGCTGTCTTCATTCAGCTTTTCTAATCATAATTTGTATAAAAATATTTTAATGGAAACCCAGGTATGATCATTGAGGAAATTGTAAAAGGGCAGCACTGAGATCAGGTTACAATCAAGGTAAAGTCAATTCTTGTTCATTCCTTTTTCCTGTGATCTCAAAATGAGTTCATGAATGGTCAAGCCCAGCGAGCTCTACAATCTGAGGCCATCACCACTATTCACATTTCTTTCCTGATATAGTGTACAACACAGAACACAGACCGTTTTTTTTACCTGGGTTGCATCACCATAATCAAGTGACTGACTAGGACCACAAGGCAGCAGTTGTTCATAAACTCATATTGGGTTATATGTGCTAAAAAGTGAAAATGTTCTAAGTTAAAATGAATTTTACAAGGGACAATGCAGCCAGTTTTTGTCAGCCCCTAATATCTTTCAAGTTAAATTTAAAGGGAAGATATAAGTGGTTTAAAACGATGGCCAGTCCTTGGTTTCCCAGGACAGAGCCTGTTGGCCTGTCTTGTACTGTCTTGTACCTCCTGGCACTGGACTGTTGTTAGATAGTAGTATTTTGTCAGTTGTGTCTTCGAGATATGGAGAGTATACCTGAGACACAATTCCTCTCACTTCCGGGAACACCAAGTGAAAAGCCTCCCAGCCTATTATGGTTTAGCAAGGAACTGCGTTCTCTCCCCTCAGTCACTGGGTCCGAGGCCCTTTTTTCTGTTGAGGCCAATCTCACTCACCTGCCAGGACCACCTGGCAGACCTCCACTGCCCACTGTACAATTGTTAAGGCAGGAGCTGATAAGAAGAGGAGACAGATTAGATTTCCTTGATTGTCCAGCCAGGCATAGAAGCACAGGGGCCTCTAAAGCTGTCTTTACACAGAGCATCTATATCAGGTTATTGGTGGACTTGACCCGGGGTTGATTTCTGTGTAAAGATGTCAAGCCGGGGAAAAGGGGGGCTAAAATAACGCAGCTCTGACCCACCTCACCACCTAGGAGAGAAGCAGAGGAAAAGCCAGACCTGACCCAGTATTTGTTCTGTAAAGTAAAGCCAGGGAACTGCCTGTGCAAATTCCATAGTAACCATGGTAACCATCCATCACCTGTGTGAAAGGTATGTGTGAAAGTTGGGCTACAATGGCAAACAGTCAATTGCAGTCTATTTGAGGCGATTCTCTCTTATGGTTTACACCGTACTAGAGGAATGAACATGAACATGACAAAGTTGCCAACTTGGCAACTTTGTCACTAGACTAAGCAACTTTTCAGACCCTCCTGGCTTTATTTCCCAAAAGGGACTAGCGAGAAATCTGGCAACTTATTCCAACCTTTGCGAACAATATTAATGTGTTGAGTTCTTATGTATTCAGTGACAAATTGATGACTGATGACTGTGACTGATGATCACAGTGAATCCCATACACAGTGTAGCCCCCCTCCCTCCGCTAAGAGCAGGGACTGTAGGTTATATATTGATATGCAAATTAGTGTATGACATCATCCGGCGACTTTCTGAGCAGCTAATAGCTACTTTCCTTGAAAAAGAGTTGGAAACACTGAGGGCATGGCATAAGCATTTGACAAAGAGGATAAATGTTGTACAAAGCATTCTGGTGAATCTCAAGGAGAACTGATAATTGGATGTTTCGGTGCCTTGAATAAAAAGTTAGCCGTGGCAGCTTGCCCTCTGTGCTCTAAAACTTTTGAGAGTGTGAGGTTAAATCATACTGAGTTCACAAACTTCTCCAGTAACAGTGTTAACAGTAACCAGTCAGGAGCACGGTTCAGTCATTGAGTTTCTCATAGTGTACTTCATGTTTGACAAGTGGGGATACTAAAAGATGGGGAGTTAAGTTCCTCTCCTAGTTTAACTATCCCCAGTAGAAACTATCTGTATTTTACTCATGTACTTTGATATTTGGAAAAATTGCTCTTTCATTTTACTGCATTTTAAGCGAAATATACAACTTTTTATTCCACTGCATTTATCTCTGTAAGTATAGTGTTTTTCTATTTTTATGATGAGGTTCTTCTTTGGCTGAGACAACCGCAAGTCCAATAAGAACAAGAGGAACCAATAAGAGCACACTCTTTGCCACCTACAGCTAATAATCTGTTATGAATGGGTGAGGATTAGATAGAAAAAAAGATCGCCATTTTACACTGTTTCCAATATTGCATGCAACACCTGGCGAGCGCTGACATTTCCCATAACACTCTGTGCTGCCAATCCTCCTTCTGCCGTCGCCTCATGCCTAACACAACACAGAGAGAATTGTTTGCCGTGCGGATGATAATAACGCTGATCTCTATAATCACAGTAATCATCCTTATAAAGTAGGTAGCGCACGCCGCGTGATTTGATGAGTATTCCACCCGTGCTCTATCCGACTGTAAGGCACATACTGTGGTTTAAGAATTGTTTGCTGAGCTTACAAGAAGCTAGATAATCATCTTTCTCCGATTTTTGCTCTCATGTAAGTACATTATGCTGATGAAAACTTTTCGGATAATATGCAATAACGTGTAATGGCTGCACCATTCTACATCACAGGAACCCCTCACTGAGATCGTGTTGTTTCATAATTTCAGTTAAGCAATGTGATTAGTAGAAGACGTGCTTGTGATTTCCATAAATCAAGTACTTTATTGGTTGCTATGCCAACTCTTGAGGTAACCAGGGAGCCAGTGAGTAATCTTTTTGTTTAATCTTGTCTTTTTTTATTCCTATGTATATACACTACTGTGAAGACAACATTTGACAGTACACATGCATCGGTAATGCATTGTATAATAGCCATAATACCCTTGAGGTTGTTCTTTCCTGTGATTATGGGTACTTCACTGATGCATCACCGTCAAACCTGTAATAGTAAGGTTATGCTTCCTCTCGGGTATTATTGTTATAATGCTGACTGTGCTTTATGATTTTGCCCTGCACCAAGCCGCCTCACTGTCATACCCATAATCAAGGTTAGAAAATAGCTATTATTGCTGTACAAAAGTCATCTTTTTCATCAAAAAGGAAGAGCTTGCTCATATTCTTCGACACAGGGATACAGACGTGGCAACACAGACAACCATTGTGCAACTACGAAAGACTGAGCAGTTTAGATTATAGCAGAAAATTGCCTGGATATAAAGGTATCAAGTTCCATCCCTTTGTCACACTCCCAATCCTAACCTCCTCAGAGGAAGTCTCCACTACCTGAAGCTTTTTTTTCTTCTTTGTACCTCTCTCTAAAAAAGAGAAAAGAGATTGGATTCTATTTTAGAGAACTTTAAATTGAAGGTTTTCAGGGGATAAATACGTAGTATTCTGCACTCGCGTATCCGAAAGCACTGCACACGGACCATTAGAACGACATTAAGAACGGTGGTGTGTTTTTAACATTTGGAAAACACACACACACACACACACACACACACACACACACACACATACACACTCACAACCAAAGTAGTTACAATCACCCACCAAATCCTTGCCATTTTCTTCCATTTACTTTACTTTACATTTTACTTTTATTAAACCTCACGGGTGGCTAAAATAAAAAAAACAACAACATAAAAACATTCTGATTTGTGAGCAACAATCTCTACTGATACAGTCTGAAGACAGTGATGAACAAAAAATGAACAAATTACTTTGCTTGAAAGTTCTTCCCCCTTTCAAACAGCTATGGAAATACTGTAAGTACGTTTTGCATAGTGCTGTCTCGTTAAATTTTGACCAGCTGAAGCACCGAAGGGCCTGTGCTTTCCAGAGGATGGAATTCCATGTCTGAGGTCTTGATATCATGTCAGACTGCAGATGGGGTGGTAGAGGAATCCCACACTTTGTTGTGTCATTGGTCGACTGCCGGGAGGCTACACTAATGAGTCCCACTGTGTATTCCTCTTTCCCTCTTGAAACTGGCTCTGGGGCTTGATGAGGCTTTTTTATGCACTTGTTCATTTGTGAACGGGAAGTATGCGGGAAAAGTACGAGCAATATGGTAATGTGTTCACTTAACCTTTTGAACGCCTAAGATGAGCTTCCAGTATGTTGTTCATAACATTGTACAGTGGATCCACCAAAGAGGCATGATGGGGCACATCAGCAAGTGTTTTCAGGATGTCTGCTGTATGTGAAAATCACGATCTCTTCAGGCACATTAGTGGGCCAGCTGCACATGAAAGCCATATTATGAGTTTTTCTCATCTCCTCCTCATTCCTCGAGTGAAGCTGAGGTAATCTAGTTAGTGGATAACCGTGTTTTTGCCCAAGACTGTTTCTTTATTCATGCCTTGAAATGCATCACCTTTCTGCAGAGTGAGGTCCTTCACTATATGTGCCCATGTCACATTGCATTTCAGCAGTTACATGTTTATCACTGGAATTCAGGTTAATTCTCGTGGATTCTCGGGTGTGCGGCAGCCAGTCCATTAGGTCTACAGTATTGCAGGATATTGGCTGAGCTCCATACACTCGTCTTTACACAGCTGCCCACCCAATACCCTAAGTCCTGTGGAGTGCTTTGTGCTGTTGGCTGTGCTAGCGAGAGCGAAAATACTGTGGCTACTGTAGCACCTAATATCCCTAGGTGATGCAGGCATGGGTGATTTATTATTATCTAACGATGAATTTTTACCAGAGTTCGGAATTGAGGCCAAGGTCAGTAGATCAAATGGGATTTGTGGTTAGTAAAATGTCAGTGTGATCCAGGCATTGTGCCCAATCCTTTGGTGTGATGACAGAAAAAGTACACACACCACAGGCATACAAACATGCTCTCGCTTTCTCTCTCTATCTCACATACACACAAGCACACAAATAGGTATGCAAGCCAGGGTTAAACTGAGATATCGGGCCGATATTGGCCTTCTATTGAAAATCAGATATCGGCCTGTCAATATCATCCACCTCCTAGATGATGGAGATTCCTCCCTGATTCCCCCTCCTCCCAATCACAGAAAATATTCCAGCATGGTGCAGGAGCATTTTACTTAACCAACTTCAGGGTTATGTTTAAAACCTGCAGAGAAATTTACCTCACCCTACCTTTAGGGGCTCCAACCGAACTAAAAGAATTAAATTTGGATGGGTTTCACTGGAGAGTTTTAGTGCCCCATGCTGTTTCAGAGGTTTTTCCACTCCGCCAAGACTAACCTTCTGGGGAAAACACTGAATACCTGTCATTTTTAGGATTTTTTTGGCATGAAAACGGTTAAACTTTAAGATATTAAATATCAGCACAAAAGACTGGCTATCAGTAGCTTCCATCCATAAATATCAGTACCTTCAAAAACCCTATAGGCATGATATTTCAAATGGGCCACGCCTACAGAGTGCGGTACAAGCATGAAACCCTATTCAATTTCTATGGGCAAAACAAAAAATCAACATTTTCTGTGGTTGCTTTTTCTGTGTTCTAATAATTTATGTGAAATGTATAGTGTTGTTAATTGCCCATAACCTTTTCACGTCTGTCAAACAACTGCATGATCATTATAATTTAATTATGTGGAAGTCACAAAATGCTAACAAGCTAGCAAACTTGAACTTGAACTTCCGTTCAAAAGAGGACAAATTATTTACACCATATACATTTCACATAAATTATTAGAACACAGACAAAGCAACCACAGAAAATGTCGATTTATTGTTTTGCTCATAGAAATTGAATAGGGTTTTGCACTTGTACCGCACTTTGTAGGCGGGGCCTTTTTGCCGCGTCATCGCCATTCTTATCTATTGGTCAAACCCTGATGCGAGCTCTCTATTTCTTACTTTTTCCCGTTTGAGTATTTTCTCTCTTACCTCATACTCCACATACTCTTCCTCCTCCACCTCATAGGAGACAGTCTGGATCTTGACGTGTTCCCCGTCCTCCAGCAGTTTGGCCTGGGGGTCCTCCGTGGCGGGTGCTTCTGTCCCGGCCGTGCTACACACCTCCTTCCCCTTCTTCTCCGTGAAGGTAGTCTCGCAACACTCACTTTTGCATTCCTTAGCCTTGATGCTGCCACTGTCCTCCTTGTACAGGATGAAGTTGGGCCTGTAGAAGGCCTCTACCGCCAGGTGCAGAGAGGTGGCGTCCAAAAGCTGCTGAGATTTCGTCTTCCCGTTGGTACTGTAACCTCCTCCGCTGACCACGTTACCGTTATTCACCTTTCCTCCTCCTCCTCCACCTCCTCCTCCTCCTCCACCTCCCTCACCACCACCTCCACCTCCAACAAAGTAATTGATGATGTTCTCCTGGTACTGGTTGTTAGGGAAGTCGCCTCCGTAACCGTTGACCATGTGCTTACTGTTCTTGTCCAGTAGGGGGTTCTGGAGCTCACTGAGGTTCTCCATAGCAACAGGGGCCAAGGGGTCAGTGGTGATGTTAGCTCTAGAGAGGAGATGGGGGAGTGAGGGGTGTAATACGACAGGATATGGTCTTCAATGGCGCGTGGTGATGTCAGGGAAGGTGCTAATGGCAATCAACACTCTGAAATCTACAGAGAAAGAGAGAATAAGACAGAGGGAGAGGACAAGAGAGAAAGAGACAGCAAGAGAGAGAGAGAGACAGATTTCAGGTTAAATGTTAAAACTAAAAGAAACATTCATTTGACATCTACCAGGAGGTAACAGTTTACCAAACACTTGCTCACATCAGATCAAAGTTTAGCTGTCACTCCCACAGCAGCAACAACTTTCACAACATTTCACCTGTCAAGAGCCTCACCTTGCAGATGCTTCAATTAGCTTTAATTTGCATCCTCGCACTACACACGTATACAAACACACACGCACGCGCACACACACTCGCACGCGTGCACAGACACACACACACACACACACACACACACACACACACACACACCCCGGAGCACTAACAGCCATACATCAAAGCCTTGTCATCTAGAAAGAGACTTGAAATGTCCATTGAATATTAACCTTTGCTTTGTGTGTGTGTGTGTGTGTGTGTGTGCGTGTGTGTGTGTGTGTATTTTGTATGGATGTTATCAGGTGTCATCAGCCCCATAGATATGGATCAGTAGGAGCCTACTACATCTACTAGTAGGTTCAGAAATCTGTAATCTTCCACTCGTATGATCATACGTCTCTGGATTATGTTTATTGTGAAATCACTTTGACATTGGCATTGACATTTTCAGCTTTCAGCATGTTCTATAATAACCAAATCCTAATGAGATGATAATTGCATTACACAATGGTAATCTCTCATGACAGTGGACTCAGTACACTTTTCCACCATAGTGTTTTCTTGTAGAAAAAAATAAATAAATATATAATATACATTAGGTAAACAGATTAGCTATAGGCCTACTAACTGGTGTTATCTTGCCAGAAGCAAGAAAGCCCTTCACCAAGCATATACATGGGTTCTTAGATAAGGAGGCTAGCTTAGCTAGTTAGCCAGCTAATTAGCCAACATGCTTTATAATGTTGAAATCCTAACAAGCTGATCATTGCTTTGCACAATGGTAGTCTATCATGCCAATAAATGTTTTCAATAATATTGCAACAATGTTCCACGTGGACAAGTCTCCTATATGGACAAGTGGACAAGTCTCCTATGGGACACGACAGAAAAATCCCAGTAGGTCGGTCTTCTAAGGAAGAGATTGATTGGGCATCCAGTGACTCTCTGCTATGTGTTATCATCATCCCCCCCTATCCAACACCCCCCACTCTTTATTCATGCACTGTGTCCTCTGAGGGTGCCACTCCTTCACTTCTGCTCTCTTTTAATCCTTCCCTTACGTGCGTACAGTGCAACGATCACTTAAGTTCCTTAGCTCTTCTAATCTTATTCTACAGCAGTGCATTGATGTCACAGTGGGAAAAAAATATAGGCTCAGTATCTTGTTATAACAAGAACATTTTCTCGTCTATCTTTTTCTCGTCATAAGATATTTTCACGTTCACGTTTTCACGTTTCACGTTATGACATCTTTTCTCGTTATTACAACATAGCAACTTATCTCATTATAACGAGAAGCGTTTCTCGTTATGAGATATCAACTTTTCTCGTTATAACGAGATATCAACTTGATTGTGTCTGAGTCAGGATGAGTTGAGTGAGTCTGATTGTTGTTGCTGAGTTAACTTGATTAAATCGTATAAACAAGCCAATCTCAATTACTCCAATGTCCATAGGCTGTTTTCTCATTAGGCTATAGATCTTTTCTCAACATTTAAAAGTTTCTTGGTATCTCGTTGTAACGGGAAAAGTTTGTCGTTATAATAAGATATGTTGGTATGTTATCATAACGAGAAACATTTCTTGTTATAATGAGATACGTTGGTATGTCGTAAAACAAGAAAAGATGTCATTATAACGTGAAAATATCTTGTTATAACGAGAAAAAGATCTTGTTATAACAAGAAAAAAAATCTTGTTATAACGAGAAAAAAATCTTGTTATAACGAGATACTGAGCTGCCGTACTTTCCATATTGGGTCTCTCTAGTGACTAATAAGTAAGTGTATTACAACAAGGATGTGGCTTAATGCTACATTCACATCACATGGGAAAGATGGTAGATACGAGCATCCTACTTGAAAATACTGTTCACCTCAGCTTTCAGTTGGTAAATACTACTTGGGAACTTTGGATTTGGCAGTGGCAGTTTGAGTGTAGGTAATGACATTCATTTTAAATAAAATGCAAGATTTTCACCACATAAGTCAGTCTTAAAATGCCATGGTTGGACACAACTATTTGTTGGATTTGTCATTTGTGGTTGACATTACAATGCTTGATATGCTGCAAAAACATCAACTAAAATGTATCATCACTTAATGGATGTGTGTTAAAAGTAAAAAAGCTGACCATGAGCATTTTCAAGTCTACAGAAAATTTCAATAATCAATCAACCATCAAGTGGTCCGATGATTATTCCCATACAGCATGAATGCAGCATTAAGCTGAACTTGCTGTGTTGTTTTGAATCACCATTAAATGGAAAACCATACCCACTGTTGGGTATGGTTAGCTTTGTCTATGAGGCTGATGACACCTGATAACTTCCAGACAATGGAGCTATAACTTTTGAATCAGGTGTTCTGTATGTTTTTGCTTAAACTGATGCCACGGAAGAGCGACCCTGAGTACTCGGTGCATGATTGACAGGCTTTAATCAGCTGCAATAAGACATGCCTACTGCACATTTGACTATCAAAATTATGATAACAATAAACTTCACTTGCTTTCCCGTTCATGACACCAGTCACGTTTTCCAGTCCGCATCGGAGGACCAAAACAACCTATGGCATGAGTTCTCTGTGTCTCAGTTGCCACCCATAACCTTTATCTGATTAATCTGCGATTAAAATAGAAATGCCAAAAGCAGATTATTTCTTGGGGTTGTGACCCAATTGTGTATAGCTGGCTTACCGCAATATTCGAGACGCATAAAGAGAAGGTTATTGCCGATGGAAGGAAACATAATTCAAATTGCAAACTGGCAGCGTGGCGATGGGATATGGATAATAGCTTGTTGTTTCAGAGGTTAATCACCTGCCACTAATCATCTCATAGAGGACCCACAATCTTTTCCTATCATTTTCTTAACCCTGGTCAGAAGCCTCTGTTAATTCATAATCAGAAAATAAAATTTCACAGTGTTTATTTTGCATAACCTTTGAATTTGATGCAGTCATCTGCACGAGCACACATCCTCCTCATATATGTGGC